>NC_071573.1:82119798-82719798 GCF_024509145.1 Vidua macroura
TAGAATTTTGATTGTAAATTTATCCCTTACCAGAGGAACAGAGGAATTATGTTATTTTCATTTTATTTCCACTACCAACAAATACGTAATTTGTTTATTATTTTGAGGAAAAATTATGCATATCAAATTTGGGGTTTAGATGTGATTTTCTATTTTTGTCAGAAAATTGGAGTAGGGAATTCCTTAACCTTCAGCACTTTTTACCACAGGAATTCTCATCTGCTTATAGTTTTGAAGGCCAATATAAAATCCCATTTTAAAAGTACACCATCAATACTAAAACTTGAGGAAATCTAAAACTTGTAAAATGTTAGTGGTATAGTGCATATATATAGCCAGGCCACAACTTCACTTCTCAGGAAGGAATTCTGATAAGTAAAATGTGTTATCATCTCAGGAAAAAAAAATCTCAAACAACAGAAAACCAGTTTGGACTGGAAAAGGAAGATTTCCTTCTTTGCTTTCTCATGGAAAAAAGCTGTACCACAAACTACTATTTGACTCTGAATTCCTGAAAGCAATGAGCAGAACTTGTCCCTCCAACGCCCAATACAGATTTGCAGTTGTTGACTGCATAATTATGAATTACAAGAAGAAAAAAACAACGTATGATGAAAGCAAGGATAACTTTCTTGCCACTATGAACTCATAGAGAACACAGGGGCCACCCAAATATCTTTAATCCACTCCCATACTTCCAGCCATGGTCTGTCATGAGGCCAGGGCTGTCTGTGACCACTTATAGTTCCCTTGCACAGTTCATCTCTAATACTTCTCCAGTTAGCATATTCCTGCCATACAAGGAAAAAGACCCAAACAAACCAACGAGAAACACCCCACCAAAGCCAAAACCAAACAAAAAACAAGCTTACAAAGACTAAGTTTGCTGGATTTTTTTTAGTATGCCAAGACTTGCATGTAATTTTCATAAGGGAAAAACAAATACAAAAAGCAGAAAATTTAGGGGCTTTTTTATACCTGAAAATAAGTCCAAGGAAGATTCTTTCCTTTGTTTAATAGGCACATGCTATTTACGTCTGTGATGGCGTATTGACACTGTGGCAAATTTAGATCAGTGTTGGCTTTATATGAACTGGAGATTTTGATGCTCCACGTCTGCTAGTTTAGATTGCTTCACTTCACAACAGCCTTGAAAATATGGCATGAAAATTTCAGAAGTAAAGCAACTCTGCTAATGGGTGATCCCAAAGGCAAAAACCAAAACTTCTTTGTTCTTGCTCACTTATGGATTTATCTTTTAAGCTCTGTTGTTTTACCAACTAGGAGATACTGTGTTGCTTTGAGTTTCAGTAAAAGTAGGCACAAGTGCATAACACATAGTTCATCCTGTGATGCATTATTTTTGCACTGCTCCCAGAAAGGAGGGAGAAGAATTAGTACAGTAGCAAAGTTATTCTTTTCTTTCTGGATAAAAATATCTTTCTACTGCCACCAGCATTATAAAAAAATATTTTGCAAAAGAAAGCTTAGCCAAAATAACATACAAGGGAAAGCTTTACAATGATGGCATCGAATAAACTCCTAAACCTAAACAGAGCAAAAGAATCTCCCACAGTCAATCCTATTTCAGTAGAAATACATTTTGGTCCACTCAGGACCAAATGCACTCAAGACAACTTCATTCCAGAGGTTAAGAGGCATTTGGTTTTGTGACTTTGGGTTACTGATAAACTTAAGGTCCTAAGCATGCGTTACTTTATTTTTTTTAAAAAACCACCATGCTCAGCCAAGCTCCATGCTCTCCACCCAGGGTGGATCTCCCTGGGTGCAGTTGAGAGCATGCCATATAATACAGGATAATGCTATATTATTACAGTGCTTACTATATACAGCCAGACAAATCAAATTACAAATGTATTTATCCATACCACTTTTTCTAGTAAGCCATGCAACCAATTCCTTATATGTCTGAAATTTGAAGGAAAACAGTGTGAGAAGTTGGTACACAACAGACAGACACTTTCTACTGCATATTGAGCCAAATTTTTAAGGAGCTTAGATCTTTTTTTAAGCCTGTTTTTTTTTTTCCCACCTTTCCAAACCATTTCAGGTATGTCTGGTTGCCAGATGGGTAGTAGAGATGAAACATAGGCATCTGTATGGGGGAGGTTTTCTCATAGTTTTGTCAAAAAAAACAAATAATAAAACATCCAGATTTGAGAGTGTGTGCAATTGACTGCTCCTTCCAGACTTTTTCTGGAGTCTCTCAGAGACTACTAGGGCTAAAAAGAGAAAAATGAGTCTTGAGCTTCATTGCATAAGATATTAGACATATACAAGAAAGAAATTTGACTGGAGCACGCCTGGGAAGTAAAATGACAGAGAAGGGTGAGCCAGCACAGCACTCTGCCTGTTTTATGTTCCCAAAATATATGCAATCTTAGGGAATGCATATTTCAAGCACATTTTCCATTCCTGGCCAAATATCTTTCCCAGTAATGAACACCAGCTAGACTTCTGGACAGGTAATAGTCAAGGCTTATATTCATAACAGCTTTAAACTTCCACAATCAGAATCTCACAGTCCCAGTCTGGGGCTTTTCACAGCACTTCACCAGCCTCAGCTGTTTCCATATGGATCTTGATTCCCTCTTAGTAAGTACTTATTTGCAGAGATCCAATATCTAACCAGTGTCCCATATTCCCAGTGAAACACTGCAAAGACCAGAAACATTCCTTCATTGGATCTTTTTAGATTTATCACAATAAGTGGTGTTTGTCTCATTATTATTGGGTTCTAACTGTGCTTACTCTGGTCATTTTTAAAGTGGATGGGTTGTTGTTGGCTCTTTTCTTTCTTCTTCTTTTTTTTTTTTTTAATATATCTTGAAGTCAGTCGATGTGAAGCCATCGTCTAGTTTTGACAAATTTACAACTGATTTACTGTCTTTTCCTTTCTCCAGCTTTATATATTATAAGATAGCCTCAAATGGGTTAAAGGCTGGCCTTTCTGATGGAAACTGTTACCCTTTTTGTGTCTTAGTACCTTGGGCTTCAAAGTGTTCTGTTAAGTTAATGAAGCAGATTTCTCTTTTTGAAAGTAGATAGTCCATCTTCAAACACTGCTTTTACAAATGTTTCTCCATTTGAGGTCCTTAAAATGCTTCCTACACTTTTTGTACATATCAGCTAGTCTCTATCACATTTCATATACTCCTGTAATTTTGCAGGTTATCTAGTTCTTGTGACTAGTCCTCAGGAATGTTGCCTAAACTGAGTGAACTTTTGAAAATATTTGTGAAAATATCTGCTGTTTCTGTTTCCACTTCCCTAAGATCTCAGCAATATTTCCTTTGACAGAACACCACGTCAAATTTACAGCCTTAAAACATTCATAAGGGGTTTTTTGCTGTTGTCTCCACAGTTTTGAATCCCTCATCCCAGGAAAAACAAAAAAAAATTAAAAAAAAAAAAAACAAAAAAAAAAAAAACCACAGAATGGTAAATCATCATTCTTCCCTGCAAAATCACATGATTCTTGCTATGAATTTCTTCTTCTCTGATGCCAATTTCTGTTTCTCTATTGTCAGCCTTGAAAGTGGTGGTGCTTCTTTACCAACTATATATTTTATTTAATTTTTTTTAAATTATTTAAAAGTAAAGAATAAAATATCCAAGTACAGCTTGCATGTCTTTTTTCATACCTTTTCTATTTTGTTTTAGGTTTCTTAATAATCTCCCCATTCACATGCACAAAGACCTTTCTACTTTTAATTCACCTAATTATTTGTGTTTGATCTATATAATAACAGAATGGTTTTTTTCTGTTTTCATTTTCTATTAAAAGCATTCAACAGAAAATAGGATTTGCTGATGCCTGTGAAAGCAAAAGTGTCCTGACTATTCAATCAAGTCCAGAAATGCTTTCACTGTTAAGGACCAGAAGAAACAATGCAATTATCATCTAACCACACCTCCCATCTAACGAAGAACTAACTCGCCTATTTCTGAAAAGGCCCTACTGTTTCCTCCTTCCACTATACCATACCTTATTAAAAAAGAGAGAGAGATATTTCTCCATTTAGAAAGAGACAGATAACTTGATTTAAAAGCAAAGAATACACCATATTTCAAGGCACAATTTTTTTCAGAATTTGTTCACCTTGACTTCCAAATTTACCTTCAGTCTGTAGTCTGTGGATCATGTTAAGCTGCATTCCGTGGAAATCAATATTCTCTTATTATCAGAAAATACTGCCCTGTGTAGCTGTTAGTAAATCATGATCATATTATTCCATAAGACACGTTAGAAGAAACAGGCAGCTTCTTAGGAGCTTTAATATATAAATGTATCCACTGAATCTTGTCTATTGCCTCTGTATCTCTTGAGAAGGGTGGGCACCAGAACAGAGTAGGGCATTTATGCCAAAGCTCCATTTCGGCTCTGTTCCTGTTTCACAGTGAAGCTCTGGTTCCTCAGAGCTTGGAACTCAACAGAGGTTTGTTCATTCCTGTGCAATGAGCTGCAGAGAACCCCAAACTGCTGTTCTAAGGGGAGACAGAATAATGGAGAGGGCTTGGTTTTGTCCAGGCTGAGTAGCCTACAAGCAGCCTACAAGTAACCTACAATTTAGCTATAGAATGCTAAATTTTGCTTCTTCTAGTCAGGGCAGTCCTCCAAAACTACCTGAGCAGACTCTCACACATTAAACCATTACACTGTACTACAGTTTGAGAACAGAGCCTCTGAAACAGAGTTTCAAAAAAAAAATAATCTGTGCTATGAAGGCTGGCCATCTGGGTTTTTCCTTATTTTGCAACAAATTCAAATGCTGAGACAAAAAATACCATAAAACTCTGTAGAACTGAAAGTAACAGCATGAGATACACCAGAAATTATCATTGTAGTCAATACCTGTAGGGAAAACATCCCACACTCAGCATCCTGCTCCCCGAAAGACACCATGAACACACCAGGAAAATAAGGTCCTGAGATGCACCTTTGTACAGCTGTGTTTGTATCTTTAGCCTATCACATAACTCTTGAATGGGTTAATATGGCATCACCACAGCCAAACTGGCACCAGATGCACAAGGAACATACATTCACTGCACATCCACAGAAGCAATGGCTCATTTGGCCTGATTTTACCTCCTGCCTTCCCTCTACCCCTTGTGTACACTTTCCCTTCACTCCTGCATTGGAGTACCACCTTCACCACCCAGTCTCAGCACATGATAACAGCAAGCTGCAAAGACACTGCACTGAAACACAGCTTTCATGGTAAACACAAGCTATTTTCTCCCCTCCCTTCAGCTGTTATGCAAACTGACAGGATTTCTTTCTTGCCATAATATCCCACAGAGATTCCCAGAATAGTAAGGATGCCACTGGGATGCCATCTCCTCTAATGTTTGGGACATTTATTGCTAGCAGGTGTATTCTGAGCTACCTTCTGGGAATATAGTCTGCCACAGAATGAGGTTAGTCCAAGTGCCTTATATCAAACCCATGTAGCCTTGGGATACAGTCAAGCAACACTGAAGAATATTATGTTTTCCAAATATCACTGTGTGCTGTAGCACTTGCTAAATCAGTCTCCAGACATACCCCTGAGGAGTAAGACATTTTTTAGCACCTGCCAAGACTAACACCCGCTGGTCAGCCCCGTGGCTGCAGCAGATTGTTTGGCAGAAGACATTAGAGGCAGTTCTGGACAAGCTGCCCTGCAGTCTTTTACCCAAGAAAAGAACAGGGATGGTATGAAAAGGGCAGCAGAGCAGGGACCTCTTTGCTCTTACTATTAGAGTAGTTCCACTGCTTCCCTCTGTCTGCCATTCTCTAGTGCTACTCTGACCTTCTCTTCAAGCCATCTGCCTTTGCAGGCCTTGGCACTGGTAAAATGCATATTGTGCATAGGAGCTCATGAGACAAAACCCTGTAAGGAAGCAAATGTGCCCTTTGCCATTCCTTTTTGAACAGTTTTCAATTAAGTTCGTGTGTTGCTAAGCCTCTGGTAGGAATATAATTGTGGTTAAATTAAACCTCTTACAGGAGTCTCCAGTTAGGTGCATGTGCTTGACTGTGACTGAATATGGAAGTTTAAGTTATCATGCTTTAAGTCCTTCACATTTTCCATCTCCAGGAACTGATATATCTTAAATTTTAAGCCAAACTTGAGCTCATATCTGGAATGGGCTAAAAGAATACAAATTATTTCAAGCAAGATGATCGCCTAAGTTAATTGAATAAAAAATGTGAGCTTTTATTTTAAAATCTGTTTTATACACTATTATTTCAATCTAACTTGTAATAGCCTCATAAAAAACTTTATCTCAAAAAAAATACAGAGATTAATTATCCATGCTGTGACCCTTTAATTTCTTTTTTTCTTTGATTTTATAACTACTTTTCTATAATGGCATTAAAGGCGAACATCAAGTTATCTATTTTATAAAGATTATATCCTTTTCCTGTCCTACATAAAGACACACCATGAGCCTCCTTTTCTCCAGGCTAAACACTCCACAGGACTCATGCTTCAGAACCTTCATCAACTCCACTGATCTTCTTTGGGAGTGGCACTGGACTTTATCTTGAAATGTTGATCTCTAATGGCTCTAATTTCAATTTGATTTATACCAGAATCACACTACTGTAAGTGCATTGGTTCTTCTGGTTTTGGCCCTATCTGAACAGGCAGTAAAAGGAAAATAGCTTTGAATTCCTGTTTGCTTTCACTTAGCCCATCTTACCTCTGCAGATAACAACAATTTTATCACTGTTAATAATGCAAATCCAATACACACAGGAATAAACAATTGGTATGTTATTCTGCTTCATGTATTATTGAAAAAATTGTCTGTCAAATTTCTCATTAGAGGTTATTTGTGGTAAGCAGTGGAGGTAGTAAGAAGCTTATATTTTTATTCCATTTCCTCAAGTGGACTTTTTAGTTCTGGTAGTAGGAAGAGTACTAAATTTTAAATTGGGAATTCAACACGAATCATAAACTCAATCCTTCACTGTTTTTCAAGTTCAAAATGGATCTAAATTTGTCATCATTATAATTTATTGGTGTTTTATATGCTTCTTGTATGCAGATCTCTAGTTATATAAAGACAGCATACTTAATTACTAGAATATATTTGTATATTTATGTATTTGCATTTATTTGTAAGTATCTGCATTCACGTGATTTGAGATGCATGTCAGAACAAAGCCAGCTGAAATTCTTAGCTGTTTCTCTAGATTTTCTTCTCATCTGGGAATCAATATAGCTGTTATCCAGTAATACATAAACTTGTGATAATGCATTAAAAAAAACCCTTTAGATTGCATTCATCTTCCACATTTTCAGCAAATATAAAGCTGTCAAACATTTGATTTTTTGATCCTGTCAAAAAGCATTTTATGAGGCTTCAGGGCAGGTGTATTTCTTGTCATTGCTTCTATAAAAGAAATGATGGTTTTTAGGACAGGTTAAGGGGTTGATTTCCTCGGTCCAGCAAATGAGTTCACATTTATACCTTTCTTAAGCAAGTATGAAGTGAGTGTAAAATGTCACGAGTAATCAACAACTACTGTGGGAGACTGCTGAGCTTAAAATCAGAAACCATAAAACAACACTGACGGCTGGTTCGGTCACTCCATCAACCAGAAGTATCAGGCAAATGCATCATCCTGCCTCCAAGAGGTAACAGATAGTTTTTCCCTGTTAAAATAAAGCAGCAGTCACTCCATAACCTGGCTGCACAAAGCCCAAACCATCCTCTAACATTGGATGACTTTCATCTGCTTTTGCCCAAGACCGTTTTGATGCCATGCACTATTTGAATGTGTCCATTTTTGTGAACTAGGAGAAAAAGATTTTCACATAAACAAAACCTTCTTCCTTGTTTATGTACTTTTCATTAAGTTGCAATGCAGACACCTGAAGCAAATAAGAAATTTGTTAATTTAAAGTCTTTAGCCTCACCCTCTACTTGTGCTATCTGATCTATGGCCAAGTCCTGCTCAAGTTGTTGCAAAGATGCTTTCAGTTAAATCCTCAGAATAAAGATTTCATGTTGTTGTTTGAAGTGGCTGATATATTATAACTGTTAAATGACTTCCAGTAAGTGCAGTAAAGCATATATTAAAGTAAAGCATATATTATAGTGTCAGGGTTTTTTTGGTTTTTGTTTTGTTATTTTGTTTTGTTTTGTTTGTGTTTTTTTTTTTTTCCACAAAACCTGTTGTCACTCACCTAAAATGAAAGAATTTTTTAAAAACCTCCCATAAGGTTAAAAAATTGCATATTCAAGGGGACAAGACTACCCTGCTTGCCTGGTATCCTTCTTCTTTAAAGTATCTAATGATATGGGATATTACTACTAAGCACAACAAGGGAAAAATTAACTTTAGTTAGTTCTTTAAAGAAATGTCATAATTGAGTAATAGGGACTAGAACAATCACTATATACTTTTTTTTCTATATTTCACTGTTTCACACATGCTGGGAACTGTCAGAAAGAGGACACTGGACCCTTCCCTCCTAGTTTTTGGAGGTACTCATGTTTTTATGTTTCTTTCTAAATTTTTAATTAAACTTTCAATTTCATTCATACTTACTGTATCCTCTTATTACAGAATCTGGCAAACAACCATTTCCAACACACAGTGCCCTTGTGTTTGATCCCACTTAATTTAAAGTTGAATAAATCTGCTGATTTGAACCCAGTTCACAGGAATAGACATAAGAGAAATGGGTTTTGCTAGTGCTTTTGATCTAGCTATGATCTAACTTTCTGACTGAACCCCATTTCAGTATAAAATATTATTTTTTTTCAACATGTTCAAACAACACTGTGGTGACTGGAGAGCCATGAAGAGAAGCCACACGTTGGTTAGAGGAAGGCCATAGGTACAGGGCAAGAGGGCAAATTTTTATTATAATGCTTAATTAACATATACTGACACTGCATTGGAAAAGAAGGAACATGCTCTTGTCTCCAAACAAAACTGTAGGCAATAAAAATTGCCTTGCAATAATTGCATTAAATTGCAATTTAAATTTAAAAAATTAAAATTAATTGCATTAAATTAGAAAGCAATGGTTAAATGCTACCAATGACATGACTGGAAAAATCAATATTTCAGCTTAAACCTCTTTTGGGGGGATCAGATGGATGTTTCTGGCTTCAGTGGGCCCAGGTGGAGATACCCCACAGCAAGCCCCAGAGACAGCCTACCACAGCCCAGACTGTCCAGGGCTCCCTCCCAAACTGCTCAGGACGGTGCAGGCAGAACATGCAGAGCTTATAGACCACGTTCACAGGGTGCTGGGCTTCCTGCTGCTCTTGCACAGACTGTTCTGGTGCTGCTGCAAAGTCTCATAGCTCTGGATTAGAGCAGGCAGGTGACAGGCAGGTGACAGGCAGGCTAATCACCATCTCACTTTTACATAGAGTTCCCCACTTTTTTTTTTTTTTTTTTTTTTTTTTTTTTTTTTTTTTTTTTTTTTAACTGATCATCAGAGGAGAAATACATCTCCACAGGATTATCCAGTTAATCTTAAAATAGGGAGAGTTAGCCACCCTGGAAAAGTTGTTTTCATTCAGAGAGCTGTTAGACACTATGCCGAAGTTCTGCCATCTACAGGAGGCCATGACCCATTTCCAGCTACAGCTGTAATAAAATCAATCCTAAAAACAAGATTTTACCTTAAAGCAGAATGCAAATAACCTATATATCTTTGTTTTCAGATTTTTTTACACTGCTCATCTTTCTAAAAAGCAGCTTGTTCAGTTATTTTTGTATCCCTCTAGCAGCAAAAATGCAATGTGTCCTCTAGAAAATTCTCTTTCAATTTAAAACTGCAGTGCACTTTTATCATATGTTCTGAGAAATTATTAAGTCAATAATGTTTTCTTTGCTACCTTCACTTAATTTCATACAAATCAAAATGCTGCAGTCAGAGCCTGATGTATATGATTAGTTATTAATTACCTCACTATGTAGTGTGCAAAAACATTGTTTAACATGTCTGCATCAAGTTATTTAAATGGATGTTTACTAGGCATAATCTAATTTACTACAGCTTTAACATGTAAAATTGTTCTTACTCTTGTGGGAACAAAAACTTTAGAAGACAGTATCTTTAAATGTGTGTAGCACAAATTCAGGGGTTGGTTGCATATATTTTATAGCTGATAATCAAAGGGTTGTTTAGCTTGAGGTCTAATGAAAATCTGTAGGTGAAGCAATTTTGCTAGACATATAAAAATTCAATAGTTATTTTACTATAGCAAATTTAATTCTATAATTAAGGTAGGGTGAGATGCTGGAGTAGTAAGGTGAACATACATCAGTGTTCAGAACAGAAGAGGTTGTTTTATGTCTTTTGCATATATTAAACATCCTTGCATCAAATAAGTATTTATTATATTTAATAAATCTTGGCTTTAGGAACTTTTCATGTCTACTTAGATTTTCTCTGCTCCTTTTGTTCTGTTATTATCAGGTGAACTGAACTGTATGGAGCTGCCTGAATCAAAACAGCTAAAACAAACAAAAGTTGATAAGAGCCCATAAAGGTTATTTCAATGGAAAATTTTCATCTATTTAAAAATACTGAGATCCCTTTCATAGCTGAATAACACTCGGAAATATAACCAGTTGCTAATCACCCCTTTGAATGGGGGGCTTTAACTGAAGGAAAAGGCAGAGAAAAGGAAAACATTTCTTTTGCTGTGCTTGGCATTTCTTGGGCATGATTTCATTTAGGGATGGATATTTTTTCTTCATGAAGGTAAGATCACAGAAGCTCCAAAACATGAATTCTAAAGTCAAGAATGAGAAAGTCTTTATTCTGGTAACTTATTTATTTTGTTGTTGTTAAATACCACTATGCTGGATAGAAGACAGTGCAGAAGAATGACTTTGCTGTTATCTGCCAAAGCAGCTTGCTTTCAGATCCAAACTTGCAGAGAACTGAACCAGTCTCTACTACAGAAATTGTTTATCATGAAAACACTTTTTTTTTTTTTTTTCAATGGCATGTGACAAAGTAATATGACATGGTGGTAACTGTTCATGAATAAGAGGCAAATCTCTTTTGCTTACAGAGCAATAAGCCAAAGGAAGAAATCTTACAAGACTCAGGCAAAGCTAAGGCAATAAATTACTAAATACAGCTTGTTCAAAGGCACTGCAATGGATGCAGATGCTTTTTCATTAGTGTAATTCTAAAAATCTTATTTTCTTACTCATCATTTAACCTTAGTATTGGTTTTAGTTCACCAAACACCACCTAGGACCTTCTGTCTTAGGTTTAGTAAGACATATGTTCAGGACACTATCCAAAACCTGATGGAGCTCAACTAGATCTGAAAGGTGAGTTTATAAACAGAGGGCATAAAGATGTGGGTGACTGAAACTAAAATCAGACAGCCTACAAGACAGAGATGAGCTGGGCTCACTGCCTGCTTCTCTCCTTTGGCCCCATAAGGGAGCGGGGTCCAGCACAGCTGGCAGGTTCATGGCCTGAGGCACCCATGGCTCAAACCTAGTCCTGGGTGCTAAATCAGACACCTCCAGATACTTTGCATCTGGCCTACTTTTTGGCAGCTCTACCAAACCAGTTCTTTCCCTCATTTGTCACATGGCAAGTTTCTTTATGTGAGTTCAGTTCCAATTCAAACAGGAACAAGTTTCAATGTTCAGACTCTTACATTGTCAAACTCTCAGGGACAGATGAATGAGCCAAAAAATGATCAAAAAAAGTGTAGGATATTGAAAACAGCATGAGATCCAGACTGTTTTGTAAGTGATCCCATGTGGTTAAGTATATCACATACATGTTCCTATGCTGAAAGGAAAATTCTACTTTAAAGAAAATTTTGCAGAAATGCTTTGTTCAGGACATGGATGTGATAAAACTACTGTATTTTAACAGTCTCAACCAGCTCGGTAGACTTGCTTTTCATTGCAAACTATTTCTTTAACATTAAAAGTTATTTTTCTCTTTTATTTGCAGTACAGAAGAGCAGTTCTGTGGTTTTCCTGAACTATATGAATGCATTGAGTCATTTCTGACTGATGAAGTATGAAGGTAATATGTGAAGAAGTAGCATACTGAATAGTAATTCATCCTTGCAATGAATGATTCATGAAGATTCTCTTCTAGAATAAAAATATGAAGCTACTTTAAAGCCTCTACTTAATACTAGAATAAGTTTAAACATTTTTAAAAGGCATCTTTCATATTTTCTTTCATTATTAGTAGTCAAGCTATTCATTCTCCCCCTCATAAAAGTTATTACATGTCATTATGGATAAAGCATAATGTTTTTATTTCTCTCCAGTGTTCTCAGAGAAAGTATAATCCAAACCTAAAGAAAATGAGTTATTTTCTTTCCAGCAGAAAATGGATAGCAACACAAAATCACACTTATATGTGGGTCATCAGTGAAGTAATTTTCAACAAATTTTTTTCCTGACAGATAATATAAAACTCACACCCAGAAAAAAGCTAATACAAGATCAAAAGACTCTCAGTTCCTGTATTTTTTGACATAATATCCAAAAACATTTTAAGATGATCTCAGATGTCAGTACAAATAAACACTGGTCTATTAATTTTAGCCTTTTCCACTCCCTGTCTTTGCCATGCTGAATAATTAAAAAAATCCAACAAAAATATCTGCAGTTAGCAGTTTCAGAGTAACGAGGACAATTAAAAAATGTGATCAGACTTTGTGTTTCCAGACACAGAGAAGTAACCAGCACATTTCCTTACACAGACAACATGAAGACTAATATTAGGACAAAATAAATAGGCCAGAACAAGTAGTTTTCCAGCTCCCTGCAATGACTGAAAGTGGAGATTAGAACAACCTCTTGAGATGTTCTGGCCATCAAGAGATGCTGTCCCTGATCTTAGGCACACTTAGCAAGCTCTTTTCCATGCAAAAATCTACCCATTCTGCTGGTCCTCAATACTTATGTTAACCATGTGCTATTTCAATTCATGATCCAGGTGAAACCCTCTGGAAATTGCCTTTTTTAGGGTTAACATTTGCAACAAGCCCCTGCTCTAAATATTCACAATATGAAATTATCAGTAGGATTCTCCTATCAAATAAATCCTTCCTCATACAGGTATTTCTGAAGAAGTCATTCATCCTGTATTGGTAGCAAACATCTGGTTAAATCCATTCCAAATCCAAAAAAAAAGAAGGCTCAAGCAAGAAGAGTGAGGGAAGCCCTGCTGTGAGCCAGTACAACGCATAAGGCATTACTGCTTGACTGAACAAGTCCCACTGGCCCACTAAGGCTCCCCTGCAGCACAGAGAGCTGGAAAACCCCATGAGTTATGTCACATTAGGCTCAACCTTCTGCCAGATCTCAAAAATTCCACCCCTTTTGTGACAAGGGGGGCTAGCACAACTGGGGCAGGCATGTAACTACCCAGAGCACAGTGGGTGACATCAGGTGAGAAATATTCTTCGTCTTAGTACCCTGACCCAAAAATAATTAAGCATTCAGTTTCTGGCAGAAATAAGTCTCTATAGCCTCGAGGGTTCAGTGTCTGTCTGGGTCAGCTTCTGCCAGGGCAGCCCACACTGTGCTGCGAGGCAGAGCTGACAACATGCAGTGATGGCAGTGGGAGGGAATGAGGGCTTTATTCTGGGAGACAGCCCTGGTAAGCCTGACATTAACATTCACATCCAATGGCAGTGGGCAAGGCAGTCTTCATCTGAGATAATAGGCTTTTTCCAGTGATTGCACCTTGTCACTTAGGAGCACATCAATCCCAGGGTTTGCTACCACAGACTGTCATGTCATATATTCCCTTCCCTGGGCTCTATTTTGTAAGAAATAGTTAATGTCTACTTCTCCTACCAGCAGGCTGCTCATGAACTTCACCATGATGGGGAGAAAAATGCTTCTGTCTTCCATTTTCAATTTATTCATTATTAATTTATAATCATTTCCTCCTGAGCCAATATTGTCCTTCAGCTTAACCAGCTCTTTTCCCTTCCTGATGTTTATCCTCCTAATGTGTTTACACAGGATAGACATATCTCCTGTTAGCCTTTGATGAACACGGGAAGCTTTGGCACTCATGGGATTAACCAAATCACTTCTCCTACCACCCAGCACTCAGCTTTCTCAAAGACTTGTCTATTTGCTGTTCTGTATCTCCTGTTCTTCAGGCAGGTAGTGCCATCCCTGTCTTGACAGAGTTGTTGCAGCCTGGATACTAGATGACCTTCATCTGGTTCAATCCTCTTTTAGTTCTCCCAAAATACAGGTATTCTACTATGGGGATGAATTAATTTGGGAAATCAATGCATTATACAGAACCCTAGAGCCCAGAAACTCATGTCCATATATGTGGCACTCCAGGAAAAGCAGAAAAAGATAATAATTTAATTGTCTTGCAGTTTCCTTGTTTCTCCTAATACTCTTCAGGTTTATGTGTAGCCTGTAGTATCTGAATACCTCACTGGTGTAACAAAAAGAATAAATAATCATTGGTCTTTTTACCTGGTGAAGAAATGTGGTGACATTTTGAATGCATTTTTACACTTCTTCATGCCTATTTCCCTTTGTTTTCACCCCACATACACCGAGGCTTCAATTTCAGCCTCCTGCTTTCAAACCTAAAACCACCTCTGCTTACTGGGATTCTGGATTCTGTCTGCACTGAGACAGCAGAGTTCAACAAATGGAGTAATTTTTAGCTGAATGAAAACCCATGTCCTGCTATGGTTGTAAATTATTATTATTGTCTCTGGACTTTTGATGATCAGCATACCCATTAGAAAATCCAGAGCTGCTTGGACTGACATATGACCTGGGGAGAGAATAACCACACACCTGGGGTCAGAGTGAGCCAAGCTGTTTAAAGTTTCCACAGGGGGGCCCCTTTCCCCTTGCATTTCCCTGCTGATAGCAGGTACAGGTAGGCACAGTCATGTGTAGGGGCTGTGCTGTACCCAAAGCAGCCCAGAAGGGACTCTGCAAATCTGCTTCTCCCAGTCACAGGACATGGGACCTACCAGGATTTCAGCACCAAACTGGCTTATTCTGTCTGATTTGGCAAAACAGTGAGAACATATTGGGTGAGACTACTCCTGCTCTTGCTATCTAGACTTCTTTCTGTGACTCCCTTGGAAAGTTTGGTTGTCAGGCAGGAAAGAAGCTGTGCTTTGCCTGTGTTGTTTGGCATTCACCTTTGCCACAGTTTTGCTGCCACTGTTTGCCCAAAGGAAAGGTAAAGCAATGTTAACAACCTGTCTGGAAGAATAAAAATAGGGAATGAAATGCTTGGGTTTGTTGAGAGATGCTTCAGAAAGCACTTGCCTGTTACTTGTGATGCTTCACCAGAATTCCTTTATAATCTCCACAGCTAAAGCATTCCAGTGTCAGAAGACCTAGAGAAATGCCAAACCAAGGCACATCTTCCTTCTTTCCTTCTCACTGTGGTTACAGGAACTTCAGCCCTTTCATTAGCTGTTTAATTGTCCTGCAAAGGCCTTGAGTCAATATTTTTATTTCCTGATTCTACCTGCCAGTGGTGAACAATCTGCTCCTCTTTTCAGAACTTCTAACTAAATTTAACAGGCAGGACAAGGAGGAGTACTCCCATGCCTGCTGGACTGGAAAATTGTAAGTATATTTAACAATTTTAGGTATGCATGAAGACCTTGAAAACAACCACTTTATTCTGAATAGGACTACTGTCCTGGAAAGAAATTTTATGTTATGAAGAAAAAAGGTTTGGATTATATTGAAAATCTGTAAAGACAAGAATGCTGCAGCTCCATGGATAGACTTAAGACTACAATAAATTTGCCGAGGTATTAAAATTAATACCGGGAGGGTATCTTATATTTTGTAGATTCTGTAATGTGAAATAGAATTGGTTCTTAGCTGCTGGCCAATGACAGCTGGAGTTAAGTGAGGAGGTTTTTTATTCTATCTTTCATTCTCTTTCATATAACCCACAAAAAGTTGATCTGAACTTGTGACTTACCCAAAAAATCCTGATTCATTTCAGAAGTTCCATCAACTCCCATGAGGGTGAAGAGATCTCCATTTAGGATGATCATCCCTCAAAATTTCATAATACAAAAAATACAGTGTAGCAAAGCCATACCATAACTACCATGCACTCCATGTGATGTCCAGGAAATATCCACCCGTTTACATTTAGACTCTCTGACAGGATCTATGGAAAGGCAAGCTAATGCAAAGTTATTGTCTGGAGCAATATATTTTAGGTAGTGTTAGTTTCATTTGATGCAAAACCAAAACAATCTGCAAAACTTTTCCTTAAACCTCATAGTCCAAAAATTAAGTGGGAAACACATTTTTGGGGGAGCCATGTTGACATTGTTATTAATGCAGAATGGGAAAGAAAAAGTGCTAGAATGTCCTGATTCAACACTTCTATCAAAAAAATTGTTATTTTTTCCTTTTTTTTTTTTTTCATTCTTTTTGGATACTTAGCCTTTTAAAAATACTGCAGAAAACAGCTGGATTTATACTCAAAGAAGAAAAGAAAAGGTGATTTACTGTATCTTTGTTTTGGAGGGTTTAGAGGAATTCAATGGGCAAGCTCTGTGATTCCATAAGGAGAAGCCAGTCTGACCAATTCTGAATTAAACCCAACAAAAATGGGGGCTGTACATCTTAGTAAGACAGCCATTGTATAAAAATATGTGTGAGATGGGTTTCCTTTGATGTACCTCCAATTTCAGCAATCCAAATTTTTTATTATTGTTATTTCAAAAATCCCAGCTGCACAGTGATTTCAGGAAAAGGGGAACAGACACAGCAGAAACAGGTAATTCTGAAACCTTTGCCTTTTTAAATCTTGTCCGTGGTGTGTCAGCACCTCCTCACTGTACTGCTACATAGATTTATATTTTCTGGAACTGCTGGAAGCTCCTTTGCATAATCCAAGCAAGACAGAAGGGATTCTGTTGACCCTCAAATATGCCAGTAGTGGACAAAATCTGGAGCTTGGATGTTCTGATATGCAAATGTATTCTAAGGAACTGAATCTTGTACTGGATTGGAGTACAAATACTGTATGAGGAGTGCTTGTCTGACTGCTGTTTGCCACTGAGCCAGAAAAAAACACTATCAGAAAATTACAAAACTGATGAACATGCTCCTATTTTTTTTTACATATAAAAGGAAAGCGGCCTTACCCAGCCACATCTGTTTCTTTGATTTAACTCCATGCTCATTCCTGTTAGCAATGGATGAGTGGCTTGGCAAATGTGTTGCAGCCCACTCCACTGAAGAGAAGGGTTTCCTAGTGAAATAAACCCCTTTATCAGACTTTGATACAAACATATTTAGTAAATTAGTTTAAAAATCTCTCCTCCTCTTCAGTGGCTGTACTCTGGGATGGAGCACAAATCTTACATTAAGGAACTTGTTTTTTCACAAATTCATTGAAGAGAAGGCATCTGTCTCCAGTCATCCTAGATGCACTCACAGCAGGACTGTGACTATTCATAAGGAGCTTGCAGAGGAGTAGCAGATATATCCTGCTAATTTGTTATGTAATTCCAGTGCAAGAGGTAAGGCTGCAATGTAACCCAATTCATCAATCTCCAAACTGTGAAACATCACAAGCTGCAAGAGAATTAAAGATTCTGGAGAGGCAGAGAAAATATTAGAGTTTCAAAACAAGAGACTATTAACTTGGAGCAGAAAACCATAGCTAAAAGTAGAATAACTGTACATGGGGTGCAGTTATGTGTTTTAAGGCAAGATTAAACAGATCACAAGAGCAGTTTAAAAAGTTTGCTTTTATCCAATTCTCATGACCTGGGTATATTAGTCCATCAGCTAATGGCTAAAAGTATGCAGCATCTTTCACAACATTTTGATGCTAAATTGACTGTCACCAGAAAACATCTAACATCCAAGTTGCTGTCTACATGTGAAATTTTAACACACACTTCGGAGAGTCACTATTTGAACACAGGCTTCATTTTCAAGAATACACTTACAGCATCAAGCACAGGGCAGTGGGAGGATTAAAACAGAAGTGACTGTGATCAGTCTGCTCAGCTCAACCCTCTCCTCACGAGCCAGCAGCCAGGCCCCAGTGCACCGTGTTCAGCCACCAGAACTGCACTGGACTGTGAGAAAATAAAGTAGGCAAAGATAGGGCAGGCAATTATCATAAATTCACACTTATACAGGCTAAGAAGAGTATCACTCTGTCTCAACACCAGGGGGGAATTCAGTTTTGGAAGCAGAAACAGGGAATCCCACAAATATACATATAAATATGATGTGGGTCAGGGAACTGGTTTAAACACACTTTATGGCTTGAGGTCTCACCCAGTCAGATATCAAAAACAAATGGCAAATAGCAGGCCCCTGAGCTTGAGAAATTTAAGACTTGTGAAGCATTGAAATCTTCAAAATGGGATTTAAGCAGAATTTGAATGACATGCAGGCCTTGAGCAAGAGTTCTGCATAAGTTAAACTTCTTATGTTCCTCAAAATCTAACACTAATACCCAAAAGCCAACTCCTGTGGAACAATCTGTGGCAAATGCAAATTCCAATAGATAAATAGATGATAGATAGATAGATAGATAGATAGATAGATAGACAGATAGATAGATAGATAGATAGATGATAGATAGATAGATAGATACATAGATAGATAGATAGATAGACAGAGAGAAAGGAACAGCCAATTAAACAGTGGAGCTGATAAAATCAAGACTTGAGCTTGAAACATCCTTCCCTGGCATTCATATCCACTCCTTAGTCATCCTTTCCTTTTATTACCTGATTACATTCTTCCTTCCCCTTCTTGTCTACCAGCATTCACTGATGTGGAAGATCAGACAAAATATAGGGCACTGGACCTTCACCATTACAAAACCCTTTAAATTTCCTTTTTTCCTTCAATCCATGGAGTTCTGTCTTCCCCTCTGTTCTGCCACTGAGGATTTAACCCTGGCATCCCTCTGCTCTTTTATCTTGAGTCCAGCATTTTTTCAGTCCTTTCTTTAGAAAGTGCTTTCTCCCACTGGCAACTCATCCTCTTTGCCTGCCTTGCAGTTCATTTAAAACACCCTTCCTCTTATTCAAATGCTTTATTCACCTTCGAATTTCTTTTTAAATCCAGGAATGTTGCCTGTCTCCAGCTCCTCACTGATTATCTGAAGTATACATACAGTATAAGCTTTCTGACAGTAGGCAGCATGTAGATATGCACAGCAGGACAAATAAATTATGTAGAAAAATAGGTCCAATGCAAAGTCTTACCTTTTTCCTGGTTTTGTAAACCAAGGGGTACTTTGAGTCTTCATTGTGCTGCTACTCTCTACTTCCTTTCTGGTTTAAATTATCCAAGTGCACTACTGAAAATGAAGAAAGTTAAGCCTTAAAAAAGGAAAAATTTTACTTTAATATATCATTTCATCAGGTCATTGTTGGAACTAGCATCCTGTTCCAAGCAATCTCATCTTCATAGTCTAACAACTTACTCCACAAATTCCCTGATTTTTCAAGCTCATATTAGAATCATATTTTTCCAAGTACCCACCCACTGATACTCTCCTCCTTGGCACTTTTCTCCCCTAATATAAAAAAAAATATTGACAGCCAGATTCTAGGTCTCTGTGGTTGTCAAGGGATCTGGAAAGCTCATAGTGAGGATGTTCTGAAAATCTTATTTTTATTAATGAGTTGATGCTAGCAACTTCTTCTAGGATGCTGTGCCATTAAAAATTGCACAGATTCTAGTTTTCTTGAACATAGCAGAAATCAAGAAAGAGAGGTAATCACTATTTACAGTTACTGGTCTCCCTCCGACTTGCATGTAGGTCTGATAGTTTTCTTTCTCTCTCAAACAGATACCAGGTTTTCTGGTTGCTTCCACCTCTCTGTTTCCTGCCTGCCTCTGTTGTTAACACATGCACACACTATTTTTCATTTCCAGAAAAAGGAGATATTTAGATTAAATATTAGGCAGAAATTCTTTGTTGTGAGGGTGGTGAGGCACTGGAACAGGTTGCCCAGAGAAGCTGTGGATGCCCCATTCTGGTGAGTGTTCAAGGCCAGGTTGGACAGGGCTTTGAGCAACCTGGTCTGGTAAAAGGTGTCCCTGCCCATGGTGGGGGTGTTGGAACCAGATGATCTTTAAAGTCCCTTCCAACCCAATCCATTTTATAATTCCATGACTCTGTGACTCCCCAGCTGTGCTCCTTGTTGTCCTGCGCTCATTTTTACCTTTGCCCAGGGCCATGGCTGATGCCTGAGCGAGCAGAGCAGCTCAGCAGGCAGCAGTCTGCATTTCCAGAGCTGGCAATGACTCATGCGTGAAGCTGGCTGACACCCATGCCGTCTGTATGCATGCTACCACGGGTCGTTACACTGCAATAAACTACAATATCTTGTTCAAAACCTGTCTCGTTTTATCTGGATCCCCCTGATTTTGCTGGCACTGATCCATACCCGGTGTTTACTGACCTTTTAGAGGAGCACTCTTGGCTGTAGGAATAAAAATAGTTTCTTGTGGAGGTTGTGCACAGCAGTGAAGTTGTAGGGTGGGTGCTCGGCCCCATGCACAGCAGCCTCAGGCCCAGCTGTAGGCCTTGGGCGAGGACCAGAAAGACTGTCCAGCACTTTTCTTGCTGGAGCTGTTACCTTTTTTTTGAGTGACCAGCCCACCCCAAACATCTAGGTGCTGCTAATACACTTTCTGGTCCCACATGGCAATGTGCAATGTCTGCTCAGCTTTCAAGGGATAGTGCTTCCAAGCTGAGCCTGTGCTATGAGACAGGGGCAATCCTACAGCATTCCCTGCAGTCCTGTCCCAAAAACTCCTGCTGGGGGTGTCCATAGGGCCACAGTGTGCCTTCCACCCCGCTCTCCTCTAGTGGGGCACACTAGAGGAAGCTGCTCATGGTGTTTCCAGAGCTAGAAGTTGCCTGAGTAGGTACAGAAAGTGGCCCTGTGCACACACAGCCTGTGAGAATCTCCCTGGGGCCTTTGAAGACACATTGGGTGCTGCAATAAAAGCAAGCTAAAACACATCTTCTGAGCCACCAGGCTGTTACAGTGTTTGCTGGGCAGAATAATTTAGAAGCCGAGTAGCCAAAATCCCATAGGAAGGGAAAATGTGATCTTCTAAACCCCAAAGACTGGGGGGTTTTTATCCCTCAGGTTGGGAAGGTTTTGTTGTGCTGACAGAGGAAGAAGGCTTTGGCTTCACTGGGCATCTTACTCAAGCTGGCCCAGATGAAAAGTTGAGGGATTTCAACTCAGTCAATACATTTGCACCATTGTTATTTTTCTTTTAATGTGATTGTGGCATGCTGTTCATGTACTCCAGCTTTTAAATAAAGCATTTTTTGAGTATTAGCAAGATTTCTACCTGGACATGGCAGGCCTGAATATCACAGTGCTTGCCAATAGTCTCTGCAGAGGCACAGGCACTGGCCAGGACACACACAGAGTTAGATTGAACTAAAACAAACAAAGCAAGCCCTGTGCTTCTATGTAAGAACACAGCTATTACCTTGGTAGTTTATGATAGTCAGTCTATCTCAGAGAGTGACTTGCAGTGTCCGGGCCACATTTTCTAGTGTGTGCTGAAAAACCAGGCTAAGAGGGGATTAACAGGAAGATAGTTCCAGGATGGATTATCCCTGTGTGTGATGGTAAAGAAATTTCAGTGCTAGGGACACGTACTGACACTATGTTTGGAAGTCTGCCTCTGGCAGTGCATTCCCAGCGTTAGCACAGTTGTATCCTTCCAGGCCTGAAAAAACTTGCATGGGATTTTATCCCAGGCGTCAAATGCCTTTTCTGACCTGCTTGTGTCCTTGCAGCCTCAGCAAAACTTCACAAACTGTCTTAGTTTCAGAAGGTGGTTTTCCTTCTTGAAAATCCATAACAGCTTCAAGGGACACTTCAACTGTATTTCTGTAAGATTTGGCTGGTTCATAGTACCCGCACTCCATGCCATTTGTCAGGAGCATTTACCTGATAGTGTCTGACAGATGAGCAGACAGATAGCAAGAATAAACATAGATAAATTTAATTGTTTGAGACATTTAAGATGTGTGGTATTTAATTTGTTCATACCATGGAACATGACAAAATAAATTAGAAGAAATACTATCTAGTGTCACTATAGGGTGAATGTTTTTGTGTTTTATCAAAGCCCTTCCAGATAGATATATGAATAGAAGGGAATATCCATTCTAGCTGTGCACTTAATTCTCTGTATCCAGTATACCAGTAAATTGGATGCCTTTCTTTAAATTCTTCTAACACTATTATCAAAGCAACATTTTTTGTAGATTTCTATCTGCTTTTAAAGAACATGGCACTTGCTTTAGGCACATTGCTGATGCTTAATTTTTTATTTTCTCTTCAGGGATACAAAATGTGTTCATGCTTCTGCAATGATCAAGATAAAGTCAAAAGACAAGAACCTAGCACTTGTGTTCCTTTGTTAAATACTGCACTACAAAAAGGAGACAGCAAATTATAGGAAGAAAACAACACTATGACCACAGAATTCTGGTGTTTATTCCTACATCAGGAGACCTATATACAGTAACTGAAATTCCTCTTTCTGAATCAAAAGGGACTTCTGCATTTTGGTGATCAAATACTGTAAAGGAAGTTGCATGTTTTTCAGCTGGTTATAAGCAAGCCACAGGATGAATGAGATGCACTAGAAAGAGGAACTGGCTGATGAGTAACCTGTTTGCACTGTAACTGTGCCGTATGGAGTGAATAAAGCAATGTTTCTCCATCTCTCCGTGAATGAATTAAAATGTTTCTTAAAATATTTGTGCACTGGATTCAGTAGAGACATGTTCACTTGTGTCCCACCAGACAGTATTCTTTCAGAGGCAGTCCACTTTTTACTTCTACAATGCCTGAAGTCTGGAAGAACTATATTTCTTTCTTCACTCTCTTTAGTGGAGGAACTTTATTTTTGCTCCCTGAACAGCAGCACAGAAAGTGTTATCCATGACTGAGTTCCTTCCCCCAAATTGCAGGTTATTATGCCCTATTCATCTGCTGGACTTGACTGGGAAATTTAAATTACAAGATCTCTACATACTCAGAGAAAAGTTAACCAAGCTCTAAGAGACATGAAGAGGATAATAAATAGCACTTTTCTTCAACAGTGACACAATTGCTGGAAGAGTTAAGCACCTTTGCTGTACTAATTCCTCTTACAGTAACTTATATAGGTAGATAGAAATATTATATGGACACTTGTCAATAGACAGTGACACCCAGCTAATCAGGGGTACTGTGTTAAGATTCACATTTGTATGCTTGCCACAAAATCACCACTCAAAGGTAAGTAAAACACTGTGTTCTTCTACTTCAGTGTCAAATATAACATGGTGGTGCAGGAAGATAGAACAGCTTGATGATATTCTTCAACGTGTTTCAAAGGAATTATAAAGTCATAGACTTTTCTCACTGACTCTAGTGGTAGCTGTCCCATCCTTTCATTTTCAACATCATCTGCTATATTTACACCAGCTGTACAGTTATTTACACTGGCTGACAGTTCTCTCCCTCGAACCTTGATACACACCTTGAGGAGGAGAAAACAGCATCACAGACATATTTGAACCTGGATTCAGACGTATTTTAACCTGGACTCAAAATTGCCTTTTGAACTAAACAAGAACATTTTCAAGAGCATCTCAACAGTCTGTTCAGAGAACATTACCAGTGCCAAGCAGTTTCAGGCAAGGCTGCTGTCTGCAGCACACATATTCCCCCACATTCAAGCCCAAAAATTCTGCCCTGGCATTTCATTGGGTAAAATGAAAATGTGCACAGACATTCCAGCAGGTGGTCTGAATGCTGGGGGAGAAACAGTCCTGTCCCTTAGGAGGGATAGAAATATATCCCAGGATCTTTCTGTGTTAATCTTTCTTGAAAGAAACTGTTCAAAGGGCACACAGTGAGCTCGGTGGGGACTATAGCTTACTGGGAGATAGTTGCACTAAAAGTGGCTGGTGTCTATTCTCCTGCACAGTGACTTTCTAATTCTATCTAAGATAGACCTCCACACAAACTGCAAACCAGTCTGAACTCATTGCCTGTCACAGAGTTACTGTGTCCTGGCTAAGAAATTTTACTCATCATCACAACATAGGTTTCCAAAAATCATGTAAAAATATTTTTACAGATCAAAGAGGGGTAAGTTTTCAAGAAGCTGTGGATGGAAAAGGTCCAGCCATTTACCATACTGGGAGACATTAAAGAGATTGGCCATGATAACTACTGTGCTTGCTCCCCAAAAGTACCTGCACCCAGCAAATAAATGGCAGAATTTCCTAGGTCTTATGCCAGTATAAGCATGAGGAGATGGCAGGACCTCTCTGCAGAACACAATGCTTTCTCTCAGAATTCTAGCATGGCACAGGCAAGGTGCTAATGATAATATCAGGAGATTAAAAAAAAAAAAAAAAAAAAAATTTAGAAATCCAGGAGAAAGCAAAGGAAAATACCAGACAGGACAAAGAAAACTCCAGTGGCAGAGTAACTCCATCAAGGTCCTGGGCTTCAGACCATACGCAGCACAATTGTAACAAAAAACCAAGATACCACAGAAACAGGGAAGGATTTGCCTCCCTAGAAACAGGGAGAGGAGAAACAAGTTCCTGGGAAGCTGGGGAACCACCAAGGAAAATGGTGGTTTGATCCTGATGATAAATCAGCCTTGCCAAAATGGATGAGCCATTTGGACCCATTCCCTGCCATTTAAGAATTTGTCTTTGAAGTGATGAGGGGGTTTGGAAACCCACATATGCACTGAGAAAGGGAAGGCAGATGACATCAGGTTTGAATTCAGATAAGAAAAATGTGCATGAAAGAGCAGAAAAAAAAACCCCAAACAACCTCATATTGCGGCATAGGAAAGTCTGGTGTTCCTTTTTTATCCTCCTCCAGATGGGATTTTAGGCTCCGAATGGCAAACACCATGTTTTGTTACAGATCATCTGTCTCTCTGGGGATCACCATCTTGCAGGAAGGTTGATACCAATTTGTAGGATTGGTGCTCCACAGAGCTTCATGTGGCAGCAGCAGCTGCCCTTGTGCTCAGCTGCTGCTCTGACTCCCCCATACAGACCATGGCAATCATTTCTTGGGCATTCATAGGAGATGCAGAAAATCAAGGTTGCTGGTGCTGTATCATACAGGAAGGAAAGTAGGACCTCCAAAGCATGTAAATGACCTTGAGACTCTTCAAAACATTTGCTTTCAGACATAATTGCTTACACTTTAGTTTCTCTACTAAGAACTGTCAGTGGCAAAGCCTGCACTCTCCAGGGCCATCTTTACCCAAAAAGGAATTTGCAAAATTAGCATCAAAACAGGTACAAACCATGTAATTTACTGTGCTAGCCCCTGCCATTTTCCAGCATCTGACGTATGTTATTTTTGTTGTCACAAAAATACCTAAAATTGTATTCAAAGTTTCGCAGAGCCTTTTTTAAACTTATTTCAGTAATTTTAAACACTCTATTAAAATAATTTTCAATACAAGACCATCATATTTTTACTTTTTTGGTCTAATGTCATTGCCATATATGATGCACATAACAGGGAATTTTTGTTTCATCTTCGTAGCATGCAGTTTTCTTCTGATGGAATTAAAAAAAATAATCAGTTCTGATTTTGCAGCTTATTTTGAATGGTTTGACACTTCCAGTTATTAAATGCATGAGCTGTAATGGCAACACTGCATGCTTTTTAACTAGGAAGAAAGTAGAAGACAAAATGCTGAGATTATAGCCTGTATGCATCCATATGTCCCCCCTCCCAGGGAACTAAAATGTACCCATGTGCAAATACAGTCACCTCCTTGTCATAATTTTAATTTCCAAAAGTCAGTGGAATAATGGCAGCAGAGTACACACAATGTAATATTCCAAATGTTGCAGTACTATTAAATAAGCAGTGCTCTTTTGTGATATACTGAATGTGTTCAGCTTCTCAAACAATTCTTCTAAAGCTTGAACACACATGACTGCAAAAAAGCAATGGTCGGCAAGGATACACAGGGAGAGGAGAAGGTTTGAGGAGGCTGAGCATGTCCTCCATGCCTCCACAGATGCTGCACCACAGCCAGCTCCAGGTCTGCCAGGGCAAGGATGGCTGACAGCTGCTTTAGGCCCATAGGTTTTCTGCAAAACCTGGATGTACAAAAAAAAAATCATTGGTTGTTTATTAAACAGTGATTTTTTTTTTTTTTTAATGATGGGTCTCTCAATGGCTGTACATTTCAATATTTAGATATCACAGATTCCTACAGGAAATCTGCCATAAAAATTAGAACCTGTAACAGGCCAGATTGCTCACTGTTGAAGGTTACAGAAATGTGGGTTGAAACTCTAGATAACTAAAGAAAAGAAACTCATAAGCTGGGGGTTTTTTAAGTTTTATTTCATTCTAAATTTTGTGTCCCTAAAATTTAAAACTATGCAGAATTGTAAAAAGATATGTTTATCTAATCCTAAAATAATTAATGTCCTGTAAAACCTACCTGTCCTTGCAGATCCTGACATATGAAGTTATGCTTTCATTATCTTAGACACTATGAAGAGTGGCTGTCAAGCAAGTGAAGAGTGGGCATGAACAAAGATCATAATGAAATCTTGAAGATCTGGAAATTAAGGTAAATTAGTGAAGTTCTGTGGATTATTTCACTTTGCACAGCAAAGAAATCTGGACTTTTTTGCATATACTGTGTTAAAAACACGTTTTTCAGTTACCCCAGAACACTGTGCAAGTAGATAATCAGGCTTTTAAAAAGAACATGTATAAAGCAAAACCTCAAACTTAGCCCCTGTGGACTCCACTGTGGTGGCCTACTGCATAGATTTACATTGGCAATGCCACAGAAGACAGACATGCTGGAATAATTCATTTCTGAGTTGAATGTTTCTCTGTGGATTTTGTAATTTGATTAACATTTTTACGTTATCTTTTTACAGGCTCTTTGAAGGTGGTGTAAATTACATCCAGCTCTGATTAATGGTGAGATTCATGCTAGAGGAATAAAATCTTCACTCTAGCTGGAATGTAAATGCAGCCTTTCAAGCTAGCACAGAGTTTTTAATAGAAAGAGAATTAATTAGTTCAATCTGGAATATTATATATGCACGCAAAAAATCAGATACCTATATAATCTCAGTTTGTCTCTTCTACAGTTTTTGATAAAACACAAAGGTTAAATCATTTTATTGTAGTGCCAAGATAATGCTCTTTTCTAAAAGTTACTTATAAAGTAAACAGTGCTGGTGCTGTGTCAGTACTGTGCAACCCAAAGGACAGGCAGTCAGGCAAAGGCAGTTTTCAGATCTGTAAATGGAAATCAGGTGCCCAGCCATTGCTGGCTGAGTGCTCAACACCTCCTTGTACCTTTACTATTGTAAAGGAAAACTCATTCACTCCCTTCTTTGAGGCAGATGACTCCCCTTGGAGTCACAGCAGTTACAGTGGAGCTTGCAAGCCTGAAAACTCAATTATTAATGTGATTATTTGGGGTGGCACAGTGGGAGAAGAGAGTGTTGCACCTGGAAGTCGAGTCACAATCTGACAGTGCTATTATGCTGAGGAGTAGAAATGTTCTTTGACTGCCCTAAAGCTGCACCCAGTGCTGGGTGTGCATGCATTTGCACTGAGCAAGAGCAGGGTATAAGGCCAAGCACAGGATGGATTATTCTCTTGTCTCACACCTCTCTGCCTCCATGCACTGCAAAAGCCTTTCTCCCCAGTGCACACAGGAGGGTAGTGTGGAGCCAGGCACACCTGAAGGGAAAGTGGATGACAGACCAGGGATGCTGTACCCTCCCATCCATGGAGCTGATGTAGTAATGCTCGGGGGAATGTTTCCCACGACACGAGCATCTTGTTACACACCAAAGCTCAAGTTTATTTTGTTGTATAGAAAACAGAAAATAAATTTAGTATTGAGTGTCAAAAAAAAAAAAAATGTTGTTGTAATGGGCCAGATTAATTTCTGGCAAGAATACACAAAATTGTCATTGATTTTGATGATTTATGACAGCAATTTATCCTCAGTGTAGGTCCACTGATTTTGCTGCAGTTACATCAGGTCTTGATTTAGCCTGCTATTTCTATCAAAGGGAGGAACACAATTAAAAGAGCACATGCCTTACTTTAGGCATTTGTTTTCTACCTTCCCATTTTACACAAATTGCATTTCTTTAAGCTACATATGCTCCAGCCCTCTGTTTTCTCATATTGCAATAGCCTCAGGGCTTTTTCCTTTACCTGATATTTGCCTTTGGGCTTATTGACAAATTGTCACCTGTGATGTGTTTGCTGTCTTACAAGATTACAGATGACTTCTGTCTTGCACTGCTTCTCTTCTCCCTACATCTCTTGCATACTGAGTGGGTTGTTTTCTGGCCAGTGAACACCACCGAAGAATTTATATCAAGCATTCTTTTAGGCATTCCTCAGTCTAGAACCTTTCTTCTTTTAATGACTTCACAGGTAATGTCCTGAATAAGTGCAGGGCAAAGATCTTCATGTAAACTGTAAATTTCAAAATACCTGTTGTTCATGCATGCAATTATCACTGATGGTAAAATCTCTCTTCTTTTTTTAAAAAATTCCATTCTTCGGTCATCTGCAAAATTAATCATTAGAGTGAAGAGCAATACTCAAAATGGCTGCCATGTGCAAGGACACAAATATCTGTTCTCTCTGTTAGCCAGATTCTTGAAACCCACGTTGTTCCAAATCC
This sequence comes from Vidua macroura, assembly GCF_024509145.1. Taxonomy (NCBI): domain Eukaryota; kingdom Metazoa; phylum Chordata; class Aves; order Passeriformes; family Viduidae; genus Vidua; species Vidua macroura. The sequence continues at coordinate 82,148,567 of NC_071573.1, forward strand.
TGCAGCTTGATGTGTTTTATTACATCTTCTTAATTCTTGTTCTGGGTATCCACTGGCACAAGTGTTTGAAAAACACTGATATTTCATTTCACAGCAATGACACTGCTAGAGGTATCCCTGGGAAGCTCTCATTTTTGCCAGGTTGAGCACAGAGTCATTCAAGAAGTACCCAAAGCTACCAAAAACGTTGGCATGCTGTGTAGCTGAGCTGATAAAGACAAACAAGAGAAGTCCCCTGAAAGCACTTTAAAGATGCTCTGAAACTCCCTCTTCAACCTGGTCAGAGCAATACCAGAACCTCTTAGAACATGACTACATACCAAGGCATCTCCAGAGAAATCTGCAATAAATTTTCTGCAGACCATACAGCAAAGCACACAGACCCACGAGAATGTGAGAGCAACAAGCGAGCTCCGAGGCACTAAGAAGTCATCAGAAATTTGTGAATTCAACCTGCAGTCATACCTGCTCCTGGGATTTGTCTGTGCCCAAACACTTGGGTGTGTGGACACTGAGGGCAGTATGCTACAGCACACACAAGAAATTAGAGCAAGACAGAAAACTACAGGCAGTGCTGGGGGGTAGGTGTGCATGCACACGTACCCATGTTTGGTTGTTTGTTTTCTTTGTGTATTCATACTTAATGACTGCCACAAAGGCCCCATTGCAGTAATTACCTGCGGTGTGACTACATTTTCATGTCTACATACACAAACAATCCCATTCAGTAAACATTATGAATCATCTGAAATCTTCCTCAAAGCCACATGATGAGACCTTGGGTAAAGCATGGTGAGGATTTGTATCACCTTCTCTGACAGGAGATCATCAAAAGGGTGCACCATCTGGATCTGCTTATTCAGTGGAGGATTTTCTACCTTTCTAATTACACTTGCATTTAGCAACCTTCTGCTGTGCTACTGTTCAAGAACCATCCACAACAAATAAATAAACAAACTCAGGGCTGCCAGTTCAGGCAGCCAGTGGGTTCATTCTGAGAACATCTGCCCTTTCCCTAGCACCAAGAGCACAGATTGCCTGCAGCAGTCATTCCACACAAAGTAGTCTTCGTGCACTAGGCTTGTATGTCGTTGGCCCCGCAGCAAAAACCTTAGCGACTTCTTTGGGATTTCTCTTTTTTTTTTTTTTTCTTTTTTTCTTCTTTATTGGGCTTTGCATAGGCCTGGAAAAATATCTGCAATATCTTTCATAAACATCATCCTTTATTAATGTACTGCAAGTCTGAAACAGCCCAGTTGTTTGGGTGCTTGGTAACGTCTGAGGTTAGCTCATTTATAAAGAGGAGCAATACTGGAAAGTGTTTCTCTTCAGAGAACCATGCTGATGAAAAGTTGCTTAGAGCTCATCCAAAATTCTGTCTTACACCGGATCTTTAATATAGTTTCTGTTGGATGAACTTACACTATGTGTGGTGTTTTGTTTTTTTTTTCCCTTATAACCACCAGTATATTTATATGCATTATTTTAATGCAGAGATTTTATTTTGATGTTATGTGAGAGATGTGGAAAGCGCACCTGGGAAATTTGGCTGGCATTTCAGTAGAAATAGTACAATAGTGTGACAGCTTAACCAAGTGGGTGCTGGTATGTAACTTGCTTTTTTTTTCATCCAGTAATTTAAAATGCAATTTGAAATATGCATGAGACAGTAAGACAGTGACTCATTAAAAGATGCATCATGTTCTATAGAGTGAAATGCTATGGAAATGAGAAGTATGCTTACAGGTTGTGCAGATAAAACACAAACAGAGGCTTGAAGGGAAGGCCACCCCGCAAAACCGTCACCTTTCTCTTTTCTCAGTGTGTGCGTATGGCAAGGATTAGGATCATCATGTAATATTCAGGAGAGTTGCATGGGAAATGCATTTCCCATAGCAACAGCTGGTTTAGACGTTAGGGAAAGATTAAAGAGAACCTATTTCATCTACCTATTATTTTAAATGAATGGTTATCTGCCAAACCAGCAGGTCAAAACAGGTGCTTCTGTGAAGACAAATGTCTCTGCAAAAATTGTTCTCTTTCTGTGGATTTGGTTTTCTTATCTGATAATGGGCAATCATTTGCCATACTCCAGGTCTTTGTGTAATTTCTAATTCAACATTTCAGTCCTACATGGCTAGCCAAAAAGGCTCTTAGGTAAGTAAAAAGGAATGCAAAAATGGTAATAGATTCAAGATGTTAAACTTTGATTTGTACCTAATTCCATTAATACATGCAGTTCAAATTAAAGTGTAACATCAGACTTTCCAGCTTTGTTGTCTTTTAAAAATCCAGTAAAAGACAAGATTGTAATATAAAGATATTATAATCCAATTATGCTCTTATCTCTAGCTCTGTTAAAAGAAAACTTAGAAGCAAGTAATAATTTCTATAAACAAGCCATTATCAGAGATTACTATTTTTAAGTAGCATTGAAATTTTGTCAGGCATTAAAAATCAAATAGGCAAGATTTGACTTTGATTCTTGTATGAAGAGATTAGGTTCAAATCCTCAAAGAGTTTCATACTCAAGTCCTGTCAAGGCCCCAGGTTTATTTCATCTAACCAAAGGATCCGAAATTAGGAATCAGTCAATACAGACTCCTCCTAAAAATGGTCAAAGAAAAATGAGGAAAGTCAGACAATGACTCAGGTTCCCTAAAAGCCAAACAGCCCTCTGGAGGAGGCTGCCTCTTGCTTTTGGGGTCATTGCAGGAGATGGTGCTCCTACTGAGAGCTGAGGAAGGCAAAATGCAATCACCTCTGGAAGTGCAGGGGGTCATTAGTGGTTCAGTAGTTCAGTGCTTCTGCACAGGTGACAAGATGGACCTCTGTTGTATGGGATGTGCCAGGTGCCACCAATAAACAAGAGGAGGAACAGAGGGAAACTGAATAAATCCATTTATGGCAATGGACTGTGTACTCATGATTTTTTTACATAGGCATGTCCTGATGGTATTTGCAAATTTATTAACACATTTAAATTACTTACGTTAGTCATGTCATGTACTGCAGGCACCATGGAAGAAAGAGTTGTTTTTGAAGTAACTTAAATAAAGAGCAGATGGTGGCTTGGTGAGCAGGGCCTGGATTTGTGCTTAGTTACAAGTTCACAGTCACAACCTATTTGTGATATTCTAAATAAGAATGTATCATATATGAGCCAATATTCACAAAACTCATTATGGAAAAGATTACATTTGATAGTTGATAGTGTGTTGATTATTTTTTGATAGAAGGAACCTAAATGTCCTGGCTGCTTTGGCCATTGCATATCTGATTTATATCCCTTGGATAAAAGCAGTTATGGGCCCACACCGAGACAGCTTGAAGTTCTTGATTGAAGGTCTCTTACCTGGCAATGTTGTGCAGGTTGTAGTCACTGATCTCCTTGGAGCACCAAGGAAATGGCGAAAGTTCAGTCAGGTTCACATTGTCCAAGGAAAAGGATCTGGCACAGCGCCACTTGGGTTTAACATGTGACATCCTCCCAAAAGCTGAGCTCAGGACCAGAGGTAGTGCCAGCCTGAAACACACAGGAAACAAAGAGAATTGAAGTCCCTTTGAAAGCTCCGCTGCTACAGCACATCTTCACGAACAGGTCAGAACTTCATGTCTGATTGGGTTTTAGTGGCGCGGTGTTAAGTCACACACTTGCACCAGTCCAGGGAGGGTACCTATATATTCCCCACAAAAGCAGCTGAATTCCTCAGTCAGAGGAAGAAGCTGTTCAGTTTGTCCTTCAGGTTTACGAAATCTCTCCCATTTCAGGGGAAAGTCTCGTTACAGAGAGGGTTTTCCCTTCTCTCACTGACCACTTTCAGTCATTTCAGTGTAAAGTCTCCCTTTGGATCTCTTTTGTTGGTTGGAAGGCATACCTTACTTGTAGCTGAAATGAAATTGTTAGGAACAAAAACATCTATGTGTGTGGGAAAAGAATTAACACAAATAGCCACAACTGCAAATGGACACTGCTTTGCTTTTCAAATGACTATGACCCCAGATGGTAAGACACAACTGTGCTCTGGCAGTCTTTAAAGTGCTAAAATAAAGCCCCTTTGCAAGTACATTTGCCTCTAGAAATAGAAAAGTATCCTCTATATTTATGTTATAATAGTGTTTGGGTTTGGAAGTTTTGCCAAAAGTTGTCTGTAAATAAAAAAAAAAATGGTTTTGCATGAATCATCTATGTTATGGTCTTCCTACGTTTACATCATTACCAAAGTATGACCCAAATTGGTGTGTGAATACCAGCCTCAAAATACCGGTGGGAAAAGGAGGGTATGAAATTATGTCAGAGTACAACTGGCACTAAGATGATGGCAACACAATATCATCCTGTTAGTTTACGAAATGTCTGTGGTGATACTGTAAGACATATGCCTTTGATACCACTGCAGATGTGGTAATGCTCTATTTTACATACTATGCTATGCCTCCATCAGTCTGTGGCAATGTAACCTCAAACCATAAAAGCAAAATAAAGCTGAACCCATAACTTTTTTAATACTTATTATACTGTGCAGCATTGCAATGGTAATACTCACTGCAGATCAGATTGAGGGAGCCTCTGAAAAGAAGAAGCTGCTGACACACTAAGATTCTTATGATGACTTAAAATGAAGACTGATTTATTGAAGACAGTTGTATTTCTCTTTCAACAGCTATCTCATGGAATAGTTTATGTTGTTTTCATGATATCTATGTTATAAAGAGAAGATTTATGAACATTTGCTAGTGGACACATAAATTGTCATCCACAAAATTATGATAAACCTATGCATTCCATTAACTCTTTTGTCTTTTCTTATTCATTGTTAAACAAAAGAAGGTCGGGACAGTCAACCATGGGAACAGAGAGACTGTGTGGTCTCCAACCTTGAAGATTTCCAGAACCTGTACGAATTAAGGCCTGAACAATCTGGTCTGATCTCATAGATACCTTAGATTTGAGTCAAAAGTGGTCTTCCTGAAGTCCCTTTGCACTTGAATTATGCTATGATCATATGACCCTAATATTTGTTATTTACAGTTTCATAGCTGAAATAATCTGCACTATATTCTCATGATTCAGTGTTGCATTTACACCATAGTAATAACTAAACTGGACAGAAAGCTCTGATTTACAAACCCTGGACCTCAAGGCAGACTCTGACCTTCTTGGCAGCTGCTGGAAGGAAGATGCAACGGGACACAGTCAAGAGGATTTGTGGAAAAGGACAACTTCTTGACTCAGGTATACAATAGGCAACTAAGGCTGATGCATGGTTGGATGTACTATTCAGTAGTAAGGACAAGCTGACTGGAAATGTGACAATCAGTTTCAATGTTGGCTGCAGTGACTGTGAAACAATGGACTTTGAGATCCAGAGAGGAGCAAGGAAAGAGATAGTAGAGCATAAGAGAGCAGATGTCTGAGTATTCAAGGAATGGGTGACATCACTGCATCTCTGAAGGTTCTGCCAGGGAAGGTATTTGGGTGTTTCCTGCTAAGCTTGTGTGTATATTAACCCCTTGAACTTTACATTTTGAAGGCTTCCCCCAACCCTAACGGATCAAAACTGCTACCATCACTTTGACCAGTGTATACAAACACAGATCATTCAGTGTCATTTCACCCTAATCCACCCCAAGGGATGTATTGACAAGAACCCCAGTTATCCTCACCTTCAGGGGTGGGTCATCACAACAGCAAACTGGGGGACGAGTCAGTATGCTCGAGGGCAGGGCCACCAGCCAGGGGAGCTAGATGGGCTGGGGCGATGGGCCAACCTTTTAAAATTCAAAGAATTGCTAGACTCCCCAGAAAAGAGTGACTGCAATCCACAGTGTGGCTGAAGAGACACAGAGGCTCAGGGCTGAATCTTTCCCTCTTAGACAGGGGAAAGACCTCTGCTTTGTACCCTTCCACATGCACGTAGTGAGAACCAAGATCAAACTTTCCCCACCATATAGTAATGTTGCTGAAAACCTGCCAGTGCATTCTCACTGCCTTATTATATTTCAAGTCACTCCTTAATCTTTCCACAAATTATCAGTCTGAGAGCCTGATTCCCTAACTCATTGATGTTGCTGCAAATCTTTCAGCGGACTGTAACAGACCTTGAATCTTTGCAAGCCATGACTCTCCTTTGTGTCAGTACATTAATAACTTTCTTATACCTTGCCATTTACACACTTGCATTTTTTCCTTTTTTTTTCCCTGAAATTCACTGAGATATCTGAATGTCTGAGCTCAGCTCAATTATTTTGTCTTAGACCCTCTTTTCATCACCTTTCAGAACTTTGTAGCTAACTCTAGAGATGATCAGGAAGTGGAGACTTACTGGGGTCCCCTCACAACTGCATCATCCTATGAAGGTATGAATTGCACTTCTCCATTTGCTGAAGAGTTGAGGAGTTTTGTTTTCAGGCTGTTTTAAGAAAGAAACTGAATGCACCTGCAGCACTGACTTTCTCCCACCTTCATCTTTTCCCCCACTCTTCTAATAGTTCATTAAGCATGTTTATGCTGCTTTCAGTTGATGAATTATTTACGCAATCCTTCTTGACATAACTGTGGCAAATGCTTTTCAAACAAACAGACAGACAAAGAATTTGGCTGTACTAGTGAGGACTAGACTGTGGCTTTGTTCCAAGACCCATGCCCAGAGGGATAATCAGTTGTACTATGCTCAGCAGTAGAAAAAAAAGGATCATCTTTCTAAAAGATTCACATTCAGCATACTGTTGTTGTGGGAGAAAGAGGAAGAAGGGGGAATGGAAGCAGGAGCACATGACAATTGCTACAGTCCTATGCCAGCATAAACTGATGCACATGTACACACCCTCTTGGATTCCCAGCCATGACTCTTTCAATTTTTGTCGACCTGATGGGGAAGAACAGGGGGCAAGGAGGGGGCCACATATAGATAAATTAAATTCATCTTGCTCCTCAGACAAGATATTGCAATAGTAAATTTAGTCTTTAGTGCTCAAACCAAATAGAGTCTGGGAGCTTTCTTAAGCATCCTCAGTCATTCACATTCTTCATACCAGAAGCTAAAAATGTTAAAGTCGTTGGCGCAGCAAATTGACATAACAGCTAAAACCTTTGGTCTGTTAGACATATTAAAATGGATAAAAGCTATCCTACAGGCACTCTCAGTACGTTTCAACAGCTCTAGTGGAGTCTAGAGAAGGAATTTTAACATAAGAAAGATGCAAAATGTATTTTAAGTTCCTCAGACATAAAAGTTGCTTTACCTACCAAAAATAAGAGGCAGGATGGAAGAGAAGCATGGAGGATTTGACAGGATTCATAAACCATCTCCAAAATTTAAATATACCTGTAGTAGGAATCTTACAGTTAGGAACTCATAGGAAGTAACCATGGACAGATTTCCAAGGGTAGTAAGAAATCTGTGAGCCAGGCTTGAAGTCCTACAGAAAAAAAAACATAGACCCAGAAGAACTTCATGAGCAGACCTATGATCTGAATTAGGCAGAGGAGCTCAGAGAGCTGGAAGAAGGTATGACCATTTCTTTCAGTAGAAGCTGTTTAATCTTTCCTTAAATTAGTTTACTTTCCTGCCCCCTCCAGCTAATGACACAATTTGTGTATACAGACCTGCCACCTACCTGTTCTGACTCAGACCCAGTTCCATAAAGAGGATTGCTCTAGAATGGGAGATGTAAGAGCATTGTCACAGCTTCAGGTGTGCCAGACAAGGGTTGGGAACTGGCTTTTGGACTGGGGTGTTGTCTTGAGTGTCACCACACTTTGAATCCTCTGGGTCTCCTACTTGCCAAGCGAGTTTTTCACCTGCAAGTCTAGACAGCCTCTTCTGTCAGCCAAATCCCAAAAGTAACTCACTCATTTATGAAGTACCCTGCACACAGGAGAGCAATTTTCCAACATCTTGGTTAAGGTGGCACAGACAGGGACAGAGTACAAACATAACTTCTTTTCTTCCGTGTTTCCCATTGTATTGCTACCCAGCCATAACTCCACATGGGCTCAGCTCACAGTTTGGATGCCAAAATCTCCCTGAAACCACCCAGACAGAGCTGGCATACCCATTTTACACAATATGAATCCCTGCAGAAGAATTGATGCCTGAACACCCACCTTGCAAATCTAGCATGAAGAGTGATTGGACCTTGGAAATTTTTTATAATACTCTTATTTTCATGTATCACAATAAAATAGAAAATAGACAGAATAATTTCCTGGCACTAAAGGCTTTAGATCGCTGAAGAAAAAATGTGGGTAAAACGTAATTTCATGGCAAATAGGGACAAAATTCCAATCTCAGTATTATTTAAAGAAGAAAGCTGAATTGAGTTACAGGGCAGGTCAGACAGATGTTCCACCCAAGGAGCCAAAGCATTACTAACTATTATATTTGTGTTTTATTACAGAGCCTCAGAACCATAGTCATGGCCAGGACCCCACTGTCATGGATGATATATCAAAACAGAACTAATACCTTTCTTGACTTAAGCCTGAGAAACCCACAGGCTTTGGTGTGGTTACTCCCACTGCAAAAAGTAGCTTATTTGCCCCAACATACAAACCATTTATACATTTTAAGCACAAATAAAAACCCCAAACCCAAAACCAAACACAAACAGGAAAGTATACAATATCTGGCTGTAAAACTTCACCATGAAAATGAAGAGATGTGTTTCTAACAAACAACAATGTGCCTTTCCTTCTTGTAAGCAAAGAACACTAAGACAGTCCTCTTTCTCTCTTGTTTTGGCATTGTTTTGTGTTAGCGATTTCCAAAGCTCGGGCTGGCCCCATACCTAGAATAGCAAATGTAGTCAACGTAAAAGTTGATTATAAAACTACTTGAATGAAACCTTGCATCTTTTGTTTGCAAGTATAATTAAATAGTACATAAAAATCTGCTAGCATGTAACTCAAAATATGATTATGATTAAACTGAAATGTTTGAATCTTTAGACAAGTTCTATTAGCCACAAACACTAATTTATTTTACCGATGACCATGACTGGGCTTTACCTAGACACTGGCCAAAACATGCCACAAAATTGGAGATGTCTTAGAAGTTGAATGAGAAAACTACTTTCTTGCCTTCTTTCAATCTCAAATAAATAGCAGGGTACTGTGTGTGCTGAAAGGGAATCGTTTATGTTGGACTAAAACAGAGAAGGAAAAAAAGATGCAAAGGCCAGAATAAAAGTAGGCTGGATGCCTGGAAATAAATATGAATATCTTCAAAAAATATTTCAAACTAAGGATGTGAAAAATGGAAAGCCCAAACCAAAACTAGGGAAGGAACCTAATATAATTCAGTTTTAAGACTAAGTGGGATAATACCAATCTCAAGCAGGGCAAAGTTACTTCTGAGACCTGAGTAAAGGGGAAATTTCTTCTCTTTACCTGCTCTGATGTGACTCTTGAACCATTCTTTTCTTTTCTACAGGTTTGCTCTGCAAATAGTCCCTAATCTTTTGCCTACAACTCCTGCAAAGGCAGCGTGGTCATAGTGCAAACTTCTTGTGAAAGAAGAGCAATTACCTGTCAATTGACCTGCAAGATTGCAGGTTTTGACTGCCTGAAATGAAGCAGAATTTAGGCCAGCAAAAGTATGCTTTCACCTTCATCAAGGGCTTTCACTGCCAACAGCACAAGATTTTTACACTTTTGCCAGAGGAATACACTTGTCTGTCTGGGTTTGCCAGACAAACACCACCACTGTCCATGGCAAAGGCACAGGAAGAAAGATGACAGCATGTGCCAGATGGCACTTAATAAAAACACTCTTTATTCACTTCCTACCACTGAATCTGGGAAGGCCTTTTCTTCTAAGGTTTCCATACCTTTACCATCGAGAAAATGAAGAAACTAAACCTGTTAGTTGGTACATAGGCAGAAGACCATAAGAGGCTAAATGCTGCTATGAAACCACGACCAAAATGAGGATTGTTATTCTCTCTTATTCCACCTTTGTATTGCAATGTATACTATCAGATAATTTTTTGCTGGTTTTGTTGTTTCATGATGAGCAGTATCTCTCTTGAGGCTGCAAAATAAAGAACTTGGTCATCATGTTTATTATAATGCACCAGAAGAATAATGGTCTCTTAAATACTATGGAGTCAGAAAAGGTTAGTGACAGAAGGACCATGAATCTTTGTTAAAAAATTATCAGTAAGGGTAAAAATAGAATGACTGCATAAAAAGATCAAAATCAAGAGCATGGACAAGAGGAAGACGGAAAAGCCTAGGCAACATAAAATGTAGTAAACTGTAGATACTGAACCAAGGAAAAGAAAGTTATCTATAAATTTAAAAAGTAAAAGTGAAGGAGAGCCAACAAAAAAATATTATAAAGTATATTCAAAATATTATCATTTAAAACATCGCATAATAAAGAAGGTTTTAAGAAAACATGCATTAACAAGACCAAACACTGAATGAGCAAGAAAATCCATCAAACAGAGGCCAGACAGAGACAGAGAAACAGGCAAGTCAGAAGCAATGAATGGTGAGAAAACACATCAGATAGGTTAATAGAGAGAAGGAAAACAGGATTCTAGTCAAATACTGGATGACTTGTACTGTATATAGGACAAATTACACTAGAGGCAAAGGAGCAGTTAGTAGAAAATAAGCCTGTCATTTAATCCTAGGAGTTGGTTTGAACCTGAGCGGATGAGAAATGTGGTTTAAGTGGTTTCTCTAAGACCGGCATCCCAGAAGCCCAGCTAAAGAACATAAACAGAAAGATGGTGTCAATCACGCTTGTTGGAAGCAAAATGGCAGAGGAATGGTTTAACTTAATCCCTGAGGGTTGAACATTGACTCTAACTTTATCTTCGGGTTTCAGCCTATATTTAAGAAAACCCCTCTGTTCCAATTGCTGCCCAGAGATTTTGACATTCCTGTTCTTAACTTTCTTCCTTTCTTCATAGCTAACAGGATCACTGATCAAACCAAATCCAACAAATGTCAAAGGCATTCTTTCAAGGCCAGTATGTGGTCTCAAAACATCTCACTTCTTGGCAATGACTAAAAGCAAGAAGATTGGGCCTGAGACCAGATGATGGTTATTATTTTTAGGGAAAGGTATTTGTGTATTCATATCTAGTCATATGTTCCATCTAAAACATCTTATTCCAAGGTTGGTTCTCATTCCAGTCGGCTACGCATCACTGACTCCCATGGGAACCTCGGAGTTTCAGTCTTGGGCTTACTTACTGGAAAACTCTCTTCCACAGAGACATCTGGTGTCCCATACAACTAAACAGCAACATGGTGTTTTAATTTGAGGGGAGATGCCGCCCCAGCACTTCAGGCTCCAGAGTGTGGGCTCACATTGGTGGGAGCACTGCAGATAGAGGATAGAAATGTCTTTCACCAGCTACTTCTCTGCATTTCACTGCTCTGTGAACTCCAGCTGCATTTTATAAAAACAATCAAAAGTATTTAGCTATAAATTAAAAATAAACAGGAAGACCTTATCTGAAAAGGTAGTCACAAGTAAGTGTGCATGTATGTAAGGGTACATAAACAGCTGATGATAGAGGATCTGTCAGCACAGTGGTGTCACTACGTAGGATTTGCCATTTTATAGGTCTCAGAGCCATTTATAAGCATTGTTAGTGTTCAGGATCAAGAAAAGCAGGAGAAAAAAATCCTTTACATTTGGAAATACATCCTTTTCAATGGTGGGATTGACTTAATGTAGCTGCATACTGAACTTTATGCTGATTTAGGAGCATGTGCAAGACTAAACCAAAAACAATTTTAATGGGATGCAGATAAACTATTAATGTAATCTTTCCCCAAACCAAAAGAGGAGGAGGCCTGGTCCTGCAGGCAGACTGATATCTACATCTCAACTAATAAAAAGGAGTAATTTTGAAATATTGGTATCCTGTAAACAAGTCAGTACAACTAAAACTGAGACACATTTTTTGACATTTTCTTATTTCCAGATTTCCATCTCCCATTGCCAATGTTTCAGTTGTACACAGTGACTGCTTTCCTGTACATGGGCAGGATCACAAAATCCCTTTGTCTGTGCATTTGTTTCTGTAGGCTTACAGGGCTTTTTATACATCAGTGACAAATATAATTTACAAAATGTTTCCCTTTTTTTGTCATTATTTATTTCCTAACCCATTAGTGAATCTTATCCTCATCATCTTAGTAACCACACATCTGAAGTTGACATAGAAAGGCAGGAGAAACTGCCCTTACCACACAACTTTATTGGTGTTTCTGCATCAACTGTGATTCTTGGCAATTCAGTTCATCCTTTCCCAGCCTTGGTCGATGAAGTCATACCCACGACCTCAACAAAGAGAGATTCAGTTTCTCCTCACTTATGTTGGGTGGGCTTTGCAATGTTCTCCTAAGAGAGGTTGAGGCCTCCAGATGCCCTGTGAGAAACAGCTCAAATTTATTTCCCCTGCCATTGACAACATCCATGTGCCTCATACTCCCTGAAGAAAAGATATAGTACTGCTTGGAACTTGGAATCCCAATGGTAGATGTGTTTTACATTTCTCTAGTTCACTGAATACCTCAGGACTAGGGCTGCTGGTTAGATTTCCTATGGGAAGGAGGGCTCAATGCCTTTGTCAGCTCCACCTGCTTTCCCAGTAAAGGAAGGAAGATGGCTGGCATTTTATTTGTTTAACATTCAACTTGTTTGTGCTGTGTGCATTTCTGTCTGTCTGTCTGCTCAGGGACCCACCAGACAACTCTCCCCCAGTCCAGTAAATTTGAAGCCATTGGCTAATCTCAGTTAAATTCGATGCAAGACTGGAGCTCTCTCTCAAGTGTTTCTACAGCCTGGTCCTTGACCATGTTGTACAGAATAACTCACATCTACTTTCACTACAGAGCATAGTGTTTGAGAGCACTTCTGCCCTTTTCCATCTTGATTTCTCCTACCCTCTTTGTGCTAGATGGGAGGCTGGTAATGGATACAGGATTTGTCCAGTTTCCCAAGAGGTGAGTGTAGAGATGCAGTTGGTGTCCCAAGGAAGAGAAAGGCTGGAAACCATCACAGTTCTTTCTGTGCCAGGCATTCAGCTCCCTTAGCTCCAAGCCATCTCCTTTGTAGTCTATTCTTGTTACCAGCTTCCCCTTATCTTCACCTATGGTCTCTGTTACTTTAAAAGATTAATATGTATTTATTTCCCCTTCCATTCCCCTTCCAGCCCAGAACAAAAGGGAATCCTGCCTTAATATTTTTTTAATGCAGCTAGGATCGTCACAGGTCAACATCATGCTCTTGCAGGTAAAATCTTTCAGTGGTATACAAAAAAATGTTCACTCTTCCAGCAAAACCTGTGTTTTTATCAAGTATGAATCATTTGAGAACTGCGTTAAGTTTGACAGCTAACAATGGAAGACAATAAAAATTAATAGTCCTGACTTTTCTTCTGAGGTGTCAACAAAATTTATTTTATTATGGCAAAATTTTGCCTTTCAACCATTTTTCCATTACTTCATTTTAACTTTTAGATGATAATTTTAGCATTATATTACTATATATATATATTCCATTTTTTTATATTGAAATTTTGACCTTATCCAAGTGAAATAACCCAATGGCTCTAAACATAGCATTTTCTGGAACAACAGACCTATAACTCACTTATAAACTCTCCTTATAAACTACATTCTGTAGAGCTCAGCAAATAATAGAGTCTGTAGTCTGGGACTGAACCAAAAAGGTTAAAAAGGAAATTTCATTCAAGCCAAATCAAAACAGAAACTGACATTACAAAAATAAGTTAAAAATTGGCCAGGCTATTAGAACAAAAAAGTTTTTCCTCTTATTTTAAGGATGGTAAGAACTCTGCCCTTAGATATTTTATTAGCCATTGATTTGCCATATTCAGCCCAGCATCTTAAGTGGTTTCTGTCCATGGGAAGGCTCCTTTTTGGTGGACATAATAGGAAAAGACCTTCCTGGCTCAGACTGTGTCCTACAGGAGCACTTGTCCAGCATCTCTCTTGCCAGACAAGACCTCTGGGAGTCTTGGAGACATCCAAGCATGGGCTAGAATGGCCCTACTTGCTTTTTTTCCCCCCCTCTTCTCTTATTTTTAAACCTATTTTGGAGCACTGAGCAGTACAGGTTTCATATAAGCTCTGACTTGACACTACCTTCACCACCATCACCATCCTTGGTCAGAAAACCACATCTACTTAACTGGAAATGACAGATTTTGTGAGTGGGGACACAAGGAGCAGTTATCAAGCACCAGGTCCTGTGAATAAGGAGGTTAGGAGGCTTTGCAGGGCCTAAAGTGACTTGCCCTTCACCAGAAATCCTTCCGTTTCTATATATAGCAACACGGCAGCTTGGTCTAGTTGCTGGTGTTGCTCGGCCCAGCAGAAGAGGGGGACTTGCTTGAAAATTAAGCTCTTGAGTGAAAAATAAAAAAAAAACAGAGGCAGAAATTAAAATCAAAAAGGATTGTTTTCACAGGAAAATGTTGCCAATACAACAAATCCAGGTAATTCCCTGAGTACCGACACTAGCAAGCCCCAGTTGCCCATGTTTTCTTGTCTCAGCACCAAATTCCCTGGTGTCCCCCAAATTCTAAATGTCTCATAGGATTACTTTGCTGTTTGAGAGAGCTGTAATGCCATTTTCTTGTGTGGGTTTTGGGTTTCTAATAAATGCCTATTGACAGGAATGTTAAGAGGTCTTGCTCTCTCCAGCAGGCTGCTTACCTTCAGGAAGATCACAGGAACCTTTCGGAGTTTCCATCACATTTTGCACAACTAGCTAGGGAAGTGGGCTGAAAACAGCAGCAGATGCCAGAAGTCCTAATACTTTCCTCTGCTCCTGTTGCTGCTTAGCCTGCAATATGATACTAAGCAGTAAGAATAAGCTTGAACATCTGTGTGATTCAGGCAGTCCTCTTGGTGGGTATGAAGTCTAATCCTCTTTATTTTGATGTTCTCCTTTTCTGGCTTTCCTGGTTCAGATTATCAGCCTTATACAAAATAGATCACCCTTCTTCTCTTGCCTTGCTGGCTGAGCACCATATAACTGAAAAGACAGGTTTTTGCATTTGCCACTACTTATTAAATTGTTTTACTAAAACTAGGAAAAACTTGGTATTTTCTGGGATGCTGAAACCAAGGGTTAGAGTTTGTTCTCTGCAAGACATTCAAATCCAACTCAAATTTTCTAGAATGCTCTCCTTTCTCCTGAGACCCACCTGAATATTGCTATGAAAAACACCTCTGTAAGTGGTCCTTGAAGTAGAGAAACTTCACCATTGTGTTCCCGTAGCTACCAGGTTCTCTTCCCACCAAAATGTTTGTAGATATTTTTTGCTTATTTGACAGTACTCAGGAGGGAATAAAATGCTTCACAATACAGGTGAGAAAAGCCAAATTCTGCCTGCAGCAGTTTGGAAGCATGGCATGGTGACAGGGATGACAATAGAATAGGGGAGCACTGTCAGAAGGAAAAATCAAGTATGAGCAGTGAGACCATGCTGCTGTTCCCTGAGATTTGCTGTGCAGCATGAAGAGGCAGAAAATCAAGGATTTCTAAACTATGAAACACAGAATTCCATTTTCTTGGAAGCAGATTTTCTTTAATGAAATCCTGATTTTTAAAGAAGGCTTAATAAAAAATTTAAAAAATTAGAGTTGTTGTCATCAGCTCAGAAAAGTAGATTGACTTCAATAGCACCACAGTCACATGAACTCTTTTTTTTTTCCACAATGATAATAAGTATTGAATAAAACCTGAGCCAATGACTAGTGTGGTATCAGAAATGTTTTATTTCTCAAATATTTTGCCATTTTGAACCCTAATTACTGAAGTAATTACTGAAGTTTTCCCCCTTAATTTTTCTAAAATAGTTTTCAAATGGACCTGGTGTTGCTGTTTAGCAACCTGCAGACAGAACAATATAAGAAGACCTCTTTGAAGAATAATGTCATGATTTCAATAGATTTTAATGCTATTCTTCTAGCAAAAGAAGTGTTTGATTACAGAAACTACTTTAGGCTCGTCACATCCCTAGTCTGACTTGGGAAAACAAATCTAGGAAGCTCTTTATTTTCATCTATTTTTCTAAGTGAAAACTGCACCATTGACTTCATAAGATTTAAAACTTGCTGTGGTGTGAGCCACAAGACTTTCTGCAGCTAGTTATAGAGTTATTTCAGTCTGAAACACCACCAAAAATAACTAGCACAAACTCATTATTTTTAAAGAAAACAAACTTATTTTTGCAGAAATTCAGAATACATACATTTTTGCATAGACTTGTAATATCAGCTGAGGGCAGTGCTAAAAATCAAACATCCTTTAAAAATATATGCTTTCTTCCAGTAAAGGATTTCATTAATCTATGCAGCAAGGCAGCTTGGATTACTTCAAAGAATAGAATTCTAATTGTTATTATTCCTATAGCAATAGCATCTAAATACTTTTGTAATTTTCAAGCCTCAGGGATGTTGAGTAATGTGCAAGGGAGACAGATGCTGCTCCAAAGCATGCATTACTGTTTGAGATGAACAAGCAGCACAAAGGATAGGTGATGAGGGAAAAAAAAAAAAGACACAGAGCAAGCAGTGATGTACACAAGACATGCAAATGAAACAAGATGAAATTAAAATCTTAACTCCTCACTGCGATGTCTTGTCCAAGCAGATGAATTGTCGGTATGGTGATGGCACAGTGGCAAGACTGAAATTCTAGCCCAGCAAAATCAATGGCAGATTTTCTCAACAGTTTCAGACTAAGAATTAAAATAATTTTGAAGACCCCACTGTGAGTAATGTGCTCAAGTCTGGGGCCCACCCAGCATAACAGACATGGACCTGCTTGAGTGGGTCCAGAGGAGGGACACAGAAATGATCAGGGATCTGGAACACCTCTTCTATGAAGACAGACTGAGAGTTGGGGTTGCTTAGCATAGAGAAGAGAAGGCTCTGGGAAGACCTTATAGCAGCCTTCCAGTACTTAGAGGGGGCCTACAAGGAAGATGGGAAGGGATTCTTTATCAGGGAATATAGTGATAGAAAAAGGTGTAACAGTTTTAAACTGGAAGTTAGTTTAGATGAGATATTAAGAAGACATTTTTTTACTATGTGGGTGGTGAGGAACAGGTGGCTCAGAAAATATGTGGATGTCCTATCCCTGGAAATGTTCAAGGCCAGGTTGGATGGTGCTTTGAGTAACCTGGTGTAGTTGAAGGTGTCCCTGTCCACAGCAGGGGGTTTGGAACTAGATGATCTTCCAAATTCTTTCCAATCCAAACTATTCTATGATTTAAAAGGGATTTGAAGGCTATGACACTTTATCTACCAATGTCATTGTCAAAGTTCCTACTGACTCAGTGACCAAGGTCTTGTATTTCAGCTTTGTGAAGCATATCCCTGCTCCCAAAACTTGAGTCTTTTTGCAGTTTTCTTCTAGAGAGTTATTGAAGAACTTTTATTGATTCTCAGTGAGCCTGCCTCTAGTTTCTCAAGTTTATTACATTTGGAGCTATGGAAAAATTTCCAATACACAAAAGGAACTCTTCTAAATATGCTTAGTCAGTCTTTCTTAAATACTGAGTTCCTACAAATTCAGCTACTTAATATATGGCACAAGTTAACATATGTACAAATATATTTAATTATCCTAAACTGCTGTATTCTGAAGTCTGTGAGATATATCTAAACATACTGACACAAATTTTTCAGTTCTGTTTTAGTGATGCACCCTTTGTGAATAAAACACAAAACAAAATCTAAACATGGGTTTAGAATCTCTTGGTAGAAGCTGACTTCAGATTCCAGATTCAGAAAGATAGAGATTCCAGCAGAGCAAAAGCCTCGTTATAATCAGAAGTATGTTAAATTTGAGCAGATTCAATTATACTCGTAAAAAAATTTGATTGCATAAGTAATTATTTCTTTTCACTATGAACAGCTTATGGACTAATGGACTACTTCATTATTAACATTTTTTACTCATAAATATTCACAGAATAATCAGGATGATCTTCAGATTCAGAATGTTCACCAGATGTTCTCTCTGACCACTTTTTGTTGTTATTTATGCTGTGTGATTAGCCACTCGAACCATATGGCATTGTTTCTAGTCCCTGAATCAGTGACAAATGCTTAGATCTGGATAGTGATGGAAAAAGTTAATTTCAATTATGAATCTTCAAATGAAAAAATCATGTCCCAAAAACCTTTTATTTTTCATGAATTGTGAATATCTTCACCCATTCCATGTGGACATCCAAGCAATGATGAATAACATAACACATAAATTAATCCTAGGACATTTCCTTTTCTTAAAGTTTGCACAGACCATTCTTTTCTCATTTGACAAGCTCCAGCTTTTCCATAAGCTCTACATTTTAATGACAGCTACATTCTTTGGACCTTGGTCCATCATCATCATCATCATCATCATCATCATCATCATCATCATCATCATTATTAGCCTTTGAACTTGTTATTTCTTCAATTAATTCAGTGTATTGCTTCAATCAACATATTTACTTTTCAAAACATGCTTTCAAATAAATATTTCTGGGCAAGGCAGACATATTGGCTCATTCCTTTAAGAAAACAAATACCATTTTAGGAATATTAGGGGAAAAGCCATATAAATTGGCACTTTTCTTAAAGATTTCTGCACATAGAAGCACATTTTTTCACAGTTATATAAAAGTCAACTTTACTTGAACATTTCTAAGAAAACTAACACTTTTTTTTCAATATCTGGAAATGATTCCTACATAAAACCAATGTGTCTCAAACTTCCAAATTTTAAGACTATTAAAAACATAGTCCACATGGCATATTTCATAATACTAGTCTATTCTATTCATACCTGTTACATCAGTCATCATCTTGATATCTAAATGCACAAAGCTAAAAAATTGGTTGTTGTATTAAAAAAAATTCAAATATGACTTCTCAGAGATCACAGACATTTACTTCACATAATGAGCAAGAATTTGCTCTAGCCTCAGCGTCTTTATTCTCAGTATCTTTAAAATGAACTGAGAGAAAACATAAAAATATAACTACTGTTAAAGTTTATAATTTTGCTATCTGCAAAATAACAAGGAATTTGAGGGACACAAAGTTCAATCAGTTTAGATTAAAATACTCTTTAAGTCATGAAAATATAAGATGCTATGTGTAGGAAGAGTGACACAATTCACAGTCATTGAATAAGAGCATCTGTGAGAGGTAGTGATAGGCAGGGTCTTAGGGCATTAGGACGTGGAAGAGCTGATCTGACTGTCATGGTTGTCCCTTCTCTGTGTAAAATTCTGTGAAGCTGCAAAACAGAGGTGATCCAATCCGGGCACCAAACAGTAACAGAATCTGAAATTTGACCAGCCGTTCCACAGGCAGCTGGTTTCTGACATTATTAATTCATCCAAAACTCAGCCTTTTTCTTCCATCATTCCAGTGTTTCATAACAAAAATATCATTTCATAATGAGCAACATTTTTAAATAGAAACAGTAGAAGGGAGTCCTGCTCTTTGGTAGTGTTTTGCCTTCTTGAATCAGAATCTTGTTGCCATGCTGTAGTCACATATTTAGAAGGGTTGCATTAGCTACTGTAACTGAGGAGTGCTTCAGGAATTATCCACTGTTACTGACAAATTTCAAACCATGTTTTTCACGCATGGCCTCTAGAAAACAAAGCAAAGATTTTCACAACCTTCTGGCATGTGTTTTTCAAAATTATGGAAAACATCATGCCACTTTATGAGATTTCTGTTGTATCAACAAGTGGTGCATTTGTGTAACAGCTACGCACAGCCTGATATATCCCACCAGAATTGGATCTACCATGCATAAACAATCCATACATTCATTAGGAACTTATTTATGGCTTCCACAGATACAGCAGCCAGACTGGAGCTACTTTACCTGCATAGTAGCATCCAACCTGCTAGAGGCCACCAAACATACAGAGGGTCACAGGAAAAAGTAAATTATGCCCAAAATTCACTTAGATAAAACTACTGAGTGGAAAGGATTCAAGAAAAAGCAGACATATAGCACTTCTAATGTAGACTGCATATTTTACTGTAAGCCTGGGTTATTCACTGACAGTCCTGAATATGACTCCAAGGATCAGATTCCCACGAGTTAGGCAAATCTGACAGAACCTTTGCATTTATTTCTATGCACATACACACACACACACACACACCCCAAAAATATTACAAATGTGTAGGATATGCCACTTTAATGTGCAGGAGGTACTGATTATTCTGGAGGTTCTGAGAACTTTCTGTTCTGCCAGTGATAAGAGGAGTGAGGAAAAGAGTGGAGGGGCAAAGAAAAGAGAAATGGAAAGGAGAAAGGCGAAGTAGAGAAAAAATATGAGAAAATAAGAGCAGAGAGAAAGGAAGAAGAGAAAAATCCTAGTCCTTCACATAAAACAGATCTTTTCAGGATGCATGAAAGTGCCTGATGACATTGCTTGTTTGGAAGAACTGTTTCTTGTTATATCCCAGAACACTTCTCCTACTACTTCCAGTGCTGGTTCAACTCAGTCACTTCACTCTGGAGAAAATCATATGTTTTGGATAAAAAATCCACAGTGATCTCTCTGTGCTTTTCACTACTTTTGCAGTACTCCAACCATTTGTTTGTGTTCTCATTTAACTGGCTTCATTCCTCTAAGCCCACTGAGTGCTGTCATATGACTTTGTTGCATTTAAAATGAATTTTGAATACTTCAAATAGATGAAGAACCTGAGATGATGCTGTTTGAACTATCTGTCAATAGCATGAAATAAACTTCTTGGTTGCACTTCTGGCTCTCTCCTTGTCTTCCATCTCTTCCAGCATTTGAGCAGCATATTAATTGCACACACCCTGACTGATCACCGTCCAACTTCAGCCCTTCTGGAGGCTCAAGTTTTTATGAAATTTCACTAAAAGATGAAGTTGGCTAGCTGAGCACAGAACATAACACAAATTAAGCCAAGAAAAAAACTGGTAAAGAAATGTGATGTAAGAAAAAAACTTCCTTAGCGTATACAGTAAAATCTATAACTTCCTTTCCTATTGCAGTTGAGGACAGAAGGATGGTTTTTCATCACTCCTATCAACAGCAATTTTCATGCTGCTACATCTGCAGTAGCACAAGTCAGACTGGAGAATATTCAGGCCTTGCAGTATCAGTCAGGAGGAAGAAGCAGGGAATGTCCTTACATATGAAGCTGCAAAATTAAACTAAAGGAGGAGATGGAGAAGGAGGCAATTCTTCTGATGAAAATGGAGGGCTTTCACGTAGGGTCTGAATTTCACCCACAAGGTCTACTTTGAACTAAGGAACTAGAAGGATTATATTTTTCTTATAATATGTATGTTTCTAAACTCAGCTTTTTCTGGAAACAGCAGATACTCATAAATAAATACCTGCACTTTATTTGCACTTGCGTTGCATCATAAAATCTTTTTAGGAATTACTTTCTCATCACTATCTAGATTTCTAAGACAGGAAACTTCCATGACCAAGGCAACTTCCATTCCATGTTTGAGAGGAAGTGGAGAATTGTCATGCATTCGAATATAATTTCATTTGTATAAAGATCTCTACACCTTTTATTAAATATGGGGAAGGGGAGTAATTTTTATTATTATTTTTACAGAAATCAATTTATTTCATTTTCTTCAGGGCAGCGTGTCAGTGATGTGACACCACTAAACACACATCTACCAACATAGCCACACAAATTTCAAACAGGAGGATAGAAATTACTTATAATAGTTTCAGAGGTTTGACTTCAGTGCATCCTTTGGGATTCTCAGATACCATTGCACATTTTGAAAAATGAAACTAGCAATTGGAACTCAGCCCTTCCATCTCTGTCGACACACTTTAAAAAACGTGAGCAATCAAATCTGTGAAGCGTGGAAAAGGAAAAGGAAAATTACATAAATGAAGCTGAAGAGAATGACAAAACAAAAGCAAACACTTCAGATAAAAGAAGAGCAGAAGGCCAAGTTTATGTTTTCAGCTTTGCAAAGTATTATTTCCTGATGCACAGTTTCTCACAGACATGATTCTGAAAAATAAGAATATCCAGGGCAGTCATTCAGTTCTACAAAGTAATACTGATAAGCTATCAATTTGTTTTTATCCTTGCAAGATAAAGAATTTTCTATTTGTTGAAGCTGCAAACCAAAAAATTGAAACTTCAGTAAGTTTTAAATAAAAATAATTGAGTTTTGTATCCTAATTTAAAACATATGCCAAACTAAAACAAGATTTGGTTTATTTATCTCTTCTTCAGAAGTCTCACTGTTTTTGAAGGGTCTCATGGCTTTGCTGCCAGAAAACATCTTCTCATTTCTATTCTGAGGCTGGTGTTCAACCCTAACATGCTTGGATTGCATATTGTAGAAAATGTGTTTGTTACATGGTCCCTACCAACAGCAGCACAACCACACCAGAACTCTCTCCTGTCTGGAAGCAACAAGGAACATGAAGATGAAATTCTGTCTCCCTCCAGCCAGATGGAGTCTCAGCCAGGCAGGCTTAGGTGGGCTCACAGAACAGCAATGAGACCTCCAAATTCCATCAGTCAGGATGCAAACCAACCCTGAACATAAAGAGGCAGGACTTTTAATACAGATTAAAAAATTTCTTGCAATTAAAGACAGAAGATATGTTCCTCCCATATACTTATGTTATTCGGGTCAAAGCTGTATTAACTGCCCTGGAGTGGCTTCAGTTCAGAATAAAAGCTCATGTTACATCTAGACCAAGGCAATCCCCACAGTCTCACAATACATAATTTTGTAAAAAGATGTGCTCTTAATATTTGCAACAATTAAATTAAGTTTCTCTTCTTTAAAAATGAACTCATGGAGTAACTTGTGTTCAAGAAATCTACAAATGCACCAGACATGGACCAGGCAATCTCAAAGCTGCAACACTGTGCCTGACACACCATAAAGTTTCCTGCAGGACACGGTTATTGCTTCCACTAAATTACCAAGACACAATTAATTTTGTGACAGCTTGGTAAACTTGGTGATGTGGGATATTTAAGCAAGATTAGGAGTTTTCTGTTGGACATTTCATTCAGTTACTGCTATTATTGGCATATTTGGTGTTTAGACACTTTTTACTGCCTTCTGTAAACCAGTAAGTCTAAATAATTTAAATTTTTTCTGGAATTTTATTTCCAGTGAAACCAACTCATGTGCACGCCATCTGATTAAAAAAGAAAAAAAAAAAAAAAAGAAAAAAAAGAGAGACAAAGAAAACTAAGAAAACCCACGCTTCTAGCAAAAATAAAGAGCCAGGCTTAAAAGAGGAAAAAAATGCTGACAGTTTTTTTGCTTTGAGGTTCTGTCTTTCCCATGCAAACCTGTTTTCTTCCCCACGACTTTTGCTTTCCCCATCAAAGAAAGATTTGGACTTTTTTTTCCCTTTGAATTCTTATTAACTCAGTGCTTATCCATTGGAAAACTATCCTGAGAAATGGACTGCTTTACCTTACTTCCTTCTTATCTTTCACACTTTCCATGTGCTATTCCTGAGAACAGACTCAGGGTCTAACCCCAATCTTCTGTAGTCAGTGGGCTCTGAGCCAGGTTGAAACCCCGGATTGCTACAGAATCTGTCATCAACCCCTGCATAAGCAAAAGATGGACCAGGTTTTATCACAAAGCAGCCCTCTCACATCAGCAATCCCTCTGTTGAAACACTGATTGCTAGCCAGGATGTCTGGAACACAGTCTCTGATTTTAGGAAAGCTCTGGACAAAACAAAGTCATGTTTTTCCCAGAGACTGGACAACTCAGACCACAAGAATGAAGCAGTACTGCGGTTTCGTGTTGCATGCTTGTAATTAGAGTGAGATTGGTAGTTTCTTCATTATCATCCTTCAAATCCTTCCTGAAGCTGTCTTTTGTCAACAAAAAGGAAAAAAAGTGGCAATGTTATTATGATTGTTTACAAAGCTAAGCCATACCTTCTCACTCATGTTCAATCTGCATCCATCTATTGCCTCATACTAAGAAGCTCTTTATTCTGTATTTGTAAAGCACCTATTAAAATGAGATCCAGACCCACGACTGGCTGCCCTGAGCATCACAACAAGATGAAGGCATGTCAGCCTCAGGCTTCCCGGGTTCAAAAGGCTGATAATCTGAGTGCATCTTTTGAGTTTACCTTGAGAGGTAGCACAGCTGATCTCATACAATGAGTGGGTTTACGTTTCCATGGAACAACAAGAGTGCATGACCTGCTGTACTGTTTTTGATGCATTTAGCCAACAAATGCATTATCTCAAATGCATAATGCAATGCCATCACCCATGTTGTGGCTTTCTGTGTTGGCAGACTCTGATGTACACAGGTTCCCCTTTTTGGTAACACCACCATACCCATGATGAAAGGAGGCAGCCAGCACATGCCAGGTGGCTGTCAGCTGGCACAAGATAATGGCAGAGTCCATGCAATAAGAGCTCTGTCCTCAGGTCTGCAACACAAGTAGCTCCCAAAACAACCAGGTTTTGGTTGCTCCAGGCAGAGCACCACCATTTTTCCTGTCAGCAGCATTTTACCCACACTGGGAGAAGGAAGGAGAGACTGAGCTCAGGTTTTTCACGTATAATTAGGAAAAAAATTGAGGAGAACTTGCTGAAGCAAAGGATTTAGAACTCAGGCAATGTTAATGAAGCTCAAGGGATGAGCTTCCATTATTTTTGCTAAGAGCTTATCAGAAAACTTATTACAGGTTGAAAAGCCTACCCTATACTGCTGTTAGTCATTCTGAGTTTGTCCTTCACAGTCACTGGAGGTAGAAGACAGTGCTCTGGGTCCTGGTGCTGCTGATACCTCTTTATCAGGTCTTTCCAGAGGAAAACAATGTCAGCAATGGCTGCTGATGATATGAATGCTTTGCTTTACTAAATTGTGCTTTCCTAACAAACATACTTCTCTCAGGAATTAATCTTCCTCCGCCTCCATAGGGTTTTTTAACCTGGGAGGTGTGGATTTGTGATTAGCCACAGGAAGAGCTTACAGTCGATGGAACACCACGTTCCTGAGGTCAGGACCAGCATAACCCAGTAAAAAACAACCCAGCATCTGGAAGGGGTCTCTTTTCCAACACTGGCATCTCATTCCATTTGATTCTTTTCTGGAAACCACAGTCACTTGCATATTTTTAAGTCCCAGGCAAAACCAGTCCAGCTGGTTCCTGAAATAACTCTAACTTTATTATGGCAAGGCAAGAAGGCAGGGATTTGTTTTTCTTTCTCTCCTGGTTTGTTATTTAGTGCTTTTTAAGAGACACCCATGTGGCAAACATCAAATTAAAATACAATCAGCCTCAACACTGTATTGACAGTGAAGACAATGCTTTCCTTCATGCTCATTTGAAGATGGCTTATGTCTGTAACAATATATGTCAGTCATCTCACTACATGCAGAACTATGTGCACTGCCTTTAAAAATGTAGAGGGAACAGAATAAAACACTTGTAATCAAGTTTAGTTTCCTCCAAAACCGAAAAATTACATTGGAACAGATATAAGTATGTGCATTCAGATGTAGATGTATACAATTAAGCACTAAAAGGATAATAAAATGTTGTGGTTGAATCCAATTTTTCTAAAAAAATTGAAAAATACTGAAGGTTGCTCATAATAAGTCTTGAAAACGGTACCTAAACCTGAATTAATCTGTGAAAATTTGCTCCTTCATTAAAAAGCTGTAGCTTTGCCTCCCATCCTTCTATCAAAGGCTTGAAATTTGGCAGAAAGATGGCACTAACACCAGATAGGAATGGTATGTCCAAGAAAAGCTGCCCAAATCTGGCTAAGGTTCTGAAGAAGAAAAAAGGCAAATGCAAACTTGTTATTGTTTGGCAGCAAAACTATCCCAAAATGTATTTCACTGAGCATGATTCACTGTGGATTGATGGGGCTTGGTCAGGACTTTACATGCAATTGCTCTTATTACCTCTTTCTGGAGCCCACCATGGGGACAGACACAGGGAATAACCAGAGGGAATGGTTCCTTCCTGTTTTCTCTCTGGACACTTATTTTAACCTCTATCATACCATTCAGATTTGTCAAAAAAATTTAAACCAACCAACTAAATCTGGGGCCTGTTTCATTCTGTGAAAGCGTCATCTTTCCAGAAAGTCAAAGAACCTCTCATTTGAGTATATTTTGGTGAGAACAAGGTTTCAAGTAACCTGATCCTAAATTACAATATCCTGAATATTACCTCTATAACTCATTCTTCGAACATTTTTCTAAATTTAATTTCGCTAATGACTCACATTAAAGCCCTCCTTACTTACAAAATACATTCCTGAAGTAGAATATCATTTTGTACTCATTGAAACACAAAACATGTTCCCTAAGGAGGTTTTGTCCATGGCAGAAAATGTTGAAAAATGCTATATTTTTGTAACCTTCACATTCGACTTAAACACAGAAAAACTGGGAAGATAACTTGCACAAATGATATAATTTTTCTAATGAGAATGTGGTGTTGTCTGGGTTTCATTTTCTTCTTCTTTTTTTTTCTTTTTTTGATTCTACTAAATGAAAGTTTGCAAACAGTAAAGATACATATTTACTTTAGTTCTTGAAATAGCAGGCTATTTTTTTATTTCTTGAAGACATCAGCCAAGCTGAGAAATGGCATCTCCCAAGAGCTGAGCTACTGCACACTGAACACTAGAACTCCACTCTGTTCCAGTCCAAGGAAGTCTCCTATTGGAATCAGAGCAAGTGTGTTGGAAATAGCTTTTTCAGAATTTCTTAGTGAGAGCAACTACCTGGCAAGATCATTAATTTCCTTGCATTTTTATTAGATATATTCTTTGATTTTTCAAGATTCATTTGTGATTTCAACTTATCCAGGACAGTTGGAATATTATCAATATAAGGGCATGAAGAGGAATGTATGCCAAGATACTTCACAGAAGTTGATCCCCATTTTTTTTGTCCCCAGTAAAGCTGAGTCAGCTATTTTATGCTAAAAGCAGAGCAAAATATGCATGTGTCAGAGAGCATGCTCTGAGATTGACATTGTCATAGCCCAATGTAATGCACCCATGTTCCCAAAACTCATGTACAAATGTATCTCTTGAGCTGTGTGGATTGATGCAGTTCATGGAAAGCCCTGGAAGATCAGTAACTGACCAGAGACAAATTTCTTTCTCTCCCTCTTTCTTCACTGTTACAGCATGAAGGAACCTTGCCTCACACTCCTAAATTTCCTGAAACCAGCTCCCCTGGATGACAGACCTTACTGGAAATGGCAACACAGAAGAACAAGCATTCTCTTACCAACTTGTGAAAACATCTGCATAGGAATTTAATAATTAAACCAGAATAATAGAAATGCACTGCATTAGATCTGAAGTGCCCCTATCTTTGTATTACTTAAGACACTGACAAACACAGCTGGCTAGTATTTATTAGCTGATGAGAGATTAGCCAGGGCAGCTTTAGATCCTTTTCAAAGGGAAATTAGTTGTCATCATTATTTATTTAGCCAAATAGTACCCATCAATATTTATGAATGACAGGAAAGTAATGTAGACTTACTTTTGAATAAATTAGAGAAGGACTAATCTATAGCAGTTACATAATGCAGAAATGACCTGCTTAACCTTTAGTAGCATTTCCCAAATCACTTTCCCAAAGTGAGCAGCCTGTACCGTGAAAGGGAAATAGGCAGACCTGTAGAACAGTGTAATGCTCCATTAAATGTAAGGAATATAATGTAAAATACCAGTTTAAACTGAACAAAACAATGCAGTCAGTATGAGCTCATGGTCATTTTATATAATAAATAGCAAATTGCTGTGTCTAATATCCCCTTTGCATGCAGAGCATTTCAGCAGGAGATGTGATGCAGCAAAGGGAAAGGATCAGAAAACAGCCGAGGGGATTTCCTGCCTACAGGGCCCCAGTCCACAGGGACACTGAGGTTCAACAGGCAAAATAACCAAGATCTGTGTAGTAGAAGTCATCTCAATAACTTCTTGCAATCAGAGCATTCTTAAGATGTGTGCATGCTTCTGGGAGTGTTTTGCTGAAACTGGTATTAGTATCAAAAATTAAGTAAAAACAGAATGCTAACTCTTTTATGTTTAAACATTCACAATATTTGCTGATTATTTTTTCCCCATACTTTTTCACCATCTCTTCCAGTACATGAGCTGAGGGGCATCAGCTGAGGGGAGAAAGGGGCAGGCTGAAGCTAAATACATGAAAATGTTTCTTTGCACATTAGGTCGTCCAGCTGCAGGAGTGTGTTCTGCAACATGTTCAGCTAAAGCACACGTGAGCTTGGTCCTACAGGGCCAAGCCAAAGGGCTGTGTGGGGCAGCATCCCTGCTCCAGCCTGAAAAAGGAGCAACATCCAATATGGGTGTTCTTACCTGCTTAGGTAACCCTTCCCTGCTGGACTGTGTCCTTTTTATTTGGACACTTCCACTGAAAGTGTATGCAAATGAAGCTTCAGTGTGATCTCATCACAAATCCTAAAGATTGTTTCACCCCAACGTATTTATTAAATCTGGAAACTTTAATGTACTTCCTTCTTCAAGAAATTACAAGTAAAATCAATGCAGGAAGTGGGAAAGGGCTTGAAGTCTATGAGAGACAAGACCTCTACAAAGGGAAAAAAAACTGACCACAAAAAAGATCAGTTCACAACAGAAACAATGTTAAACCTACGGTAATGTGCTATGTTATACTAAACAGATAGAAAACCATATCAAGATCCCTGACAACATGCTGAAGAGATGGCCAGGAATTGAGGTGGCCAGGAGATAAGATGGCCTATCAGCTCTGTGCAGTGAAAAGACAAGAAATGCCTCAGTCAGGCAGCAAAGCCAATGGGATTTTCTGCACAGTCTCAGTGAATCCATGAATCCAGCCCAGCAGCCAGACCTTGGTATTCTGGAGAAACATAAAAGAGCAAGAAACCCTAAAAAGTCAGCAAAGAGAGAACATATCAACATAACCAGGGCTTCTTGGTGAACAGCTTTTCCTTAACCTGTTCAAGACCTGAAACTGCTATTTTGCTGCTCAGCTCAATGAAAGATTGCCCTGTGAAACAGCCCCTGCTTGATCACCTATGACACATTTGCAAATATGACCACAAGCACATAAGGTTTCTGAAGACAAGGACAAACCCTCTCTTACTGTGACTTACATACCCAAAACTTGTTATCATTCTACAGCAACAGCCAATGCAACAGGATTTTAATATTTGTCTGATTTAAACTTTACACAACATATGCTGAATCCTTCAGTACTGAGGGAGAGGAATATTCCCAATGTTATGGTTTAGCCCCTGTTGAACTGGACAAAATCATCACTTGTTTAATTTTTGGGACTGGCTTGAAACCTTGGCTATGTTAAATCAATGAAAACACTGCTGTTGGCTTGAGAGAGCTTAGCATCTATGAATATACTATTCAAAGATGGAATAGGGAGAAAAGGATGTAAAATGCAGACAGCAAGGAGTTCTGCAGTACAACTGGACCTAGTCCTTCTAGAAAAACATAAGTGTGTGTCCCCAGCCTCACAGGGTCCATGAGACCAGGGCTTGCCAAGGTGCTTAGACCTTGATCCATACGGCAGCCCAGAGCTGGAGCTCAGCCCTCTTACTCCTTCCAGCCTCTGTCTCTGTCTTGGCCCTTCTCTTCTGTCTCTCACTCAGCCTGTACCACTGCCACCATCCCAAAAGCATGGCATTCACTCAGGGGAAAGGGAGAAAGATTTCACCCCAATAAATCAGTCTATTTTTCTTTATCCTCCTGCCTGGAAACGATTGCCCAGGAATCATATAAAAATGTTGAAATTTTGAGTTTTTCCGTCGCTTTCCTATAAAAAATAAAAGAATGTGATCAAAAATCTTGAGGCCAATGCCCGGCATGGAAAATGTCAGGAAAAAAAATGGTTAAAATTTAACAAATTTATTTATGTCTAAGAAAGGGACTTGGTAAGAGAGCCTCACACACCACTGAAGTGTGTCCAGGTTTGAGCAGCACTGGAAAGTCATTTGGTATTGCCAGAACTATGCAGTGGTTTGTAAAGCAAAGGAAGAATTACCGTCATTTCTGCTCATGAAACTGCTCAGTCAGGATAAACTCCATTTGGGAAGGGGCAGCCATGAAGTATCTGACCTGGCCAGAAATTTGGTGACATAACAGAAGCCAGGTTCAAAGGATCCTCTCACAGGATACAAGTGGAAGGCCAGATGCATCAGGGACCTTGGCTTGGATCAAGCTTTTATTGACCACACATTGAAATCTCCTGCTGAGGTTGGCAGATGCTGCTGAATTAATTCATTGCTGGTTAACACACTTCAGGCCCACAGTCTCCTTCTGCACTCCTGACTTGTGTTCTTGGTCATATTTTGACCTCATTTGGGATGTAACTGAGATCTAGGCAAAGATCTCAGCAGTTTTCACACCTGCTAAGTGTGGTGATTGATGGCTTTTCCCCATTTCTCTTCTGCCTTCACACACAGGCAGAGAAAGAGGGCTGTCTTTATTTTATCTGAATACCTTTTATACTGCTATTTGTACTTTAAAACACATTCAGGTGCAACAACAAATCTTCTGCATCAAACTTTTTCAGCATTCTTGGAAATTTTAACGAGGCATCTGTGCAAGAAGAATAACAAATACAGACCATTTTATTACACAGCAGAAAATGACAAACTTCTAGACACACTTTGTCCATAGCAAAGTGGGCATTTTTAAAAGAAGAACCATTTAACTTTAAAAATTCAAGAAAATAGCATTCTTTAGAACGTCAACATATGACCATTTTGTGGTCTCAGAGTAAGCAAAACATTATCTTCTCATCACAATTATTGATAAATATCTATTTTGGCACCCACTTCTGCATCTAGTAGCCTGCCTAGGCAGCTTTACCCTTTTTGATGGCGTAAAGGGCTAGTTTCCACATGAAAATTTCTCTTACTTACTCCAGACCTGAGCCAGAGGTTGAACTCTGAGTCAGATTGACCATCCTGACTCCTGGCAATTCAGAACGAAGCGAGGATGTCAAGGACTTAGAGACACACCGTGATCCTCTCTTGGTCGTGGCTTGCACAGATCAGTCAGATGTGAAAGCAATTCAGTGCACGAATGACTCCTCCAGCACAACCAGGCATGCCTTCTGCGGCCTAAGATGCCCAGAGGCCCAGCTTTGCTTGCAGCACTTTGCTCTCCTGAGCTGTCCTCCTCCTCTCCCCTGACCCTGCAATGCCATACCTTACCTCCTCAGAAGAGGGGAGAAAAGATGGAGAGGGAGAGGAGTGGTGCGGTGCCACACCAAAACCTGTGCTGGAAGGACAGGTTTGGGGAGCATCACGCCCAAAGGGAAAAGCCTGGGATGCAAGGTGCAGGGAAGTTCTGTTTGCTTCTGCTGCACCCCCTGCCCCTGCCAGAGCCAGAGCTGGGGTGGGGGACAGGCAGAGGGCACTGCCTGAAAGCATCCTAACTTGCTGTCAGAAAGCAAGAGGCTGGCTGCTGCGGAGGACAGGACATCATCCAGCGCTTGGAAAGAATGAACGTGCAGTGAGAGGCGAGCTCTGGACGCAAAGCTGCGGTGCCTGACCCCGCGCCAAGGCAGAGCCTGGGCTCCGTGGGTTACAGGCATGTCTGTGTGGACACAGCGATGATAGGTGAGCCACTGGCTGCAGTCCCTATGGCCCTGTGTTTTCCTAGCTAATATTTAGTTGAGAGGCCTCCAAGGAAAACCCATGGGATGCTGGTGCTGGTGATTCAATAAGTGTCATTCTTCCCTCTGAGTCAGTGCACAACCATTTCCCATAAATGGGGTTAATAAGTCCTCGATGGCTGGAGAGAGCAGTCTTTTAGGCCAGACATAAAAAGCAGAAGTCCTGAACAGTAGTGTGAAAAACATTTGTAACTATAGCAAAGTGAAGGGATTTTCCTAGCTCCATATAAACAAATGGGTTCACTTCTGCACATTTTGTTAAAGCACTATAAGGCCCATTTTCCATTGAGAGCAAGCCAGCTTCAGAGCAAGACTAGTCCTGGTTTGGGGTGAAAATGTCTTTTTTATTATGTACGAACAAGGTGATATTTTTGTCTGGGTTTTGTCCTGCAGTGAGGGATGTGAGGTCAAGCAGTGAAGAGGAGCCATTGGGCCTGGCCCACTAAAGAAGCAATGGTGGGGGGAAGGACCACTTCAGTGGGGCTCTGTGCAGAGGGGTTTTCCAGGCAGGTATTTGAAATGATGCCACGATAAATGCCACTGTTGCTTCCAGCCATGCTGCACTGAGCAGTGGTGCTGAGCCAGCATGCTGAGGTCCCCAGCAGCCAGGGACATGCACAGTCACACCCAACTGGCCTGGGAGAGCCGTGTGGCACCGTCTGTAAGCAGAACTAACATGCAGCCCTGGAGTTTCACTGTTCTTAGGGATGCAGATTCTTCCTGCTGGGAAAAAAGTTAGTTATAGGGCAAGGTTTAGCAAAGAAAAAGTAATTTGGGGTCTACCTAAATCAGAATGTTATAGTGAAAGCATCGCATAAAAACCAAGTTAAAGGCAGGCCCAAGGCATGCTGCTCAGTGCTGCCCAGGACTAGTCATTTACATCACCTCCACTACTCAGGTGATTCAGGTGAAATAGGTACCCCAGGGCACAGAACTAAGATCCACAGAGGTGTGAGAGCTTCTGAAGGTGGTACCGTGGGGAGGTGGGCTGTTGGCCAAAGCAGAGGAGGAAGTCTCCACTGAGGGGATCACAGCAGCAGTCACTGCTGTCAGAAGGGAAGGGAGAAGGACCACCCCCACACCTGCCCAAACCAGGTAACTGCAGGAACTTATTGCCATAAACTCAATCCTCACCCTTCCTCCCGTGTTTCTGCTCTTGCTGTGTCCTATGTGCAATTCCAATATAAGCATGCAATGATAACGGAAATGGACACCTAATGTGCAACTAGCAGAAGCTAGAAATTGTCACAATTCCATACGATGGACATGGTTCTCCAACAGAAGAGATGCTGTGGAGTTACTTAACCCTCTCTGCACCACAGCATTGGTAATTCTCACTTGTAGTAATCTGCCAGCCTACACAAAAGCCTGACTCTCCACCAGAATTCACATGCCATAGAAACAACAGCCCTGGGGAGATGCAAATTCTCACGTGCTGTTCCAGTCAAAATCAGTGCTGGTGCCCAGTGCTTGTCAAAATCCAGTACTTTGTGTCCTCCTTGTAGCCTGAAAACTACCATTCACTTCTTCTAACCTCACGTTTTACAGCAGCTTAGAAACCCTCACTGGCTTTTAAAAAAATGTTTAAAGGCTCCTTTAGTTCTGTTCTCTCTTCTTGCAAAACGAGCCTTGGACATCCACACTGGGAAGTTTTAAAGGAACTGCTCTGCTCAGACAGACTAAATTACTTGGTTACAGGCAGTCATTAGAAGCCATTGTTCATGACAATTTTTCTCCCTGTTGGGCATTATTTAATTGCTATTTGATTTCACCCCTGCATGAACTCAAAGGCATTTTAAAGAGACTGGGAATAAAATCTCACTTGCAAGAAGCTGGGGTTTCTCCTACAGGGAATACTTAGGCCAGGAAACAATTCAAGGCCAAGGCACTGACATTTAAAGTGCCTTTTTATGAAGAAGGTGACTGAAATCCCATTAGAGATGGAGCTTGAAGGGTGACTCAGCTTACTGTAAACACCCTGCAGCTGTGCAGGAAATCACCCTGTAGCCTACACAGACACCTAGGACAGGGCAGAGCAGATATTTTGGGTGCTTTGGGGTTTCTTCTTTGCCCACTTGCTGCTTTTGCTGTGCCTGGAAATGATAGCCTGTGCTGCCTGTGCTGCACACTGAGCATAGGCAAGGAGAGGACACCTGCCCCCAGGCACCCACATCTCCACCCAGGTACCCTGGCTCCTGGGCCCTGCTGGCATAAAACTTCCTTCACTATTCAGAGGTGTTAACGCAATTGGCACCAGCTTTGGGAAAGTTCAGAATTTATCCTCTGACACTGTACGAGCACTTTGCAGACAGTGTTGATTTATTAATTTTATTATTTATATACAGATAGCCATGATTTATTATTTTTAGATATGAACGTTTAACTGTGTTGCCAAGAAAATGTGTCCTCTGACATTGGTTTCTTTCTCTTTCCTTTTCTGAGCAGTGACACAGCTAGCCCTTTGCTCTGCCATCCATTAACATTGCACTGGAGCTGTGATGGGACTGTGTGTGGTACAGCAGTTTCTCGACTTTCTCGCCACTTCCAAAGGGGAGCTCATTTCCTAGTTTAAGAGTTGCTGTACAGAGCGGGCTTGTTGATTGCAGTGCATGCGAAGTTAAATTTTATCAGAGCACTGCAGCCCTTTGCACGTATTTCACAGACACCTCAATGCCTCTCTGTTCTCTCCCACTGCTGCCTGAGCTGACAGCCACTGTCCCTCAGCTACAGCCACACGATGCACACACAGGAACAGTGCTGAAATCCCCCTCGATGTTAGGAAAGGCAGCTTTTGCTGGAGGCATGAAGGCTTCACCAGGTAAGGCAGATTGCTTGTGGACAGAGATGTACTAATGAGGAGCTGCTGAGACCCTTCTGTCCCCGGCTCTTTTCTTCCAACAAACCTGTGAGAATGCGAATGCCTCATTTTTCTATGAAAGATTAAGTAGCTACCCACATCCAAATATTTATACTAATGAGCATGTTCTCAGGATTTCCTGATTAAAACCATTTTTTCCCTAACTACATGCTCACAATGCTCCAGGCTGTAATTGGAAGTATAGCAGGGATGCAAATGAGAGAGATGGGGTGTTATGCAGACACTTCACAAACAAATGTCTTGAGAGAGAGCTGTGTTGGGAGCCATTCCCTCATGTTTTGCTGAACTCCCCCTTTCCCATTACACCATGGCACAGCTCTGCTCTGAAGAGCAGTAGCAGCTCTGGGCTGAGCTCCGTGAGACTGGCTCCACTTGGGAGCCACAGGCAGGGATGTTGGACAGAGGTCCCTGCACCTTTGGCACTGGGCAAATGCTACACAAGCCCTTTTTCTCAGCTTGGCTTCAAACTCATCCCTCTTCACCACCCCAAAGTGCAACCCATGGCAGCCCTAGGGACACGGATGCAGTCAACATTTCCTCAGATGAAGATTTTTAATATCAGTTGGCTGTCTGGACTGTGTTCATAAAATGCACTTTTAAGGTTCATCAGATTTAGAATTAAAGCTTAGTTTTATAGGAATGTTTGGTTATTATACATTTAACTAAGCAGTAGTGGTATCTTTGAGAATATTTTCAAGCAAACATATGAAGTACTTCTATAGTTGAAGAAAAAATTGAAATTAAAAGTGCCAGTAAGAAGCATCAGCACAATAAAATTGTCAGGGCAAAAAAAAAGGGCATTTCTGGAGTATCTGACACATTTCAGATACATGTCAGTACTCTGACAGCAGTAAAATGCTCATAAATGTAATCAAAGATTAGATGCCTGCTGTTTCCCAGATTGCACATGAAAATACCACCAAGAGGAACATATTTACAAGCAAGAGGAATATACAACAAGTACTACAGCAGCTGAGTGTGTGCACAGCTAAAGGAGTGACAACTGGGTAAATAGCCATGACCTCTGGCATTTGGCTCCATAAAGACCATCCTAAATAGCCAAAAGCTCTGCTTTAACTAAAAGCAGCAAACAAGGTGTGTACTGATGGTATCTGCCAATAAGGGCATCATGCCACAGAGAAATTGCACACTGTATTCTAGTAAATGCACCAACATGGTTATGACATTTTCATTTTGCAACTATATAGTCATTATTGTAAAATAGCAATTAATGGGATATGTTTCCTTTCAACACAATACTGACAGTGCTGATTTTATAACACATTTACTTCAGGAGTTCTTGTGCTGTTTAGACAAAGGGAAAAATTGGACTGAATTTGGCTTGAAATCTGCATTGGCTCCCTGATTTGGAAAGATGGCTTTGAGACACTCAGCAGAGATTACCAGTCTGATTCCATTTGTGACACTAAAGCAACATATACCTCAATCCTGACCTGCCACCCTCACAGTTATCACTAAAGCACTGACTGTCTCCCCTGGGGCCAGGCCTTCAGCCCGGGGTGACACTGCCCATGGTAATCACAGTGATGCATACGTACAATACTTTGCCATGTCCCCTATCTATCACTTCTTTTCATGCTGAAAAACACTCAGTCATGCAGCAGCCAGATGTTTTGATTTATCCCTCAGTGCCCAAAAACAATGGCAACTTCACAAAACATCTACTGATGCCTACAAGCTTCTTTTATTTAGAAACAGAAATGAAACAAAAATTAATTAGTTAATTACCCACACAACACATTAGCAAAATTAAATGCAATAAACAGTCCACCACTTTCAGAAAGTTCAGTAGGGTAGTAAGTCTTTGTCCTAACTTATGAAGACCAGGTTTGTAAATGTGCAATGAGTTTGAGTGGGATAAACACCTCCCCAAAAGGCTGTTCTGGAGGGGACACTTGCAACATCCCTTCCACTGACAGGCAGGGCCCAAATCCTGGCTCATCCTTTGAAACCTAAGACAGGAGATAGAGGGTGAAGGAATGGGGATGGGGGTCAAACATGCTCCATTTCCATCATACTGACTGCATATAACCACAGAGAAATCTCCCACAGCAAACCTATCTTTTACTGACATTAGAGGCAGGATTAGAAAAATCAGTGAGAAAATTACTAAGATGTCAGATTCCCCTGATGGCAATGAGAGCACTAAGACTCACAGGAGCTGCTCTGACTCTGTGCAGCACATACTGAAACCCCAACAAACTTCCCTAAACCACCACGCACATACACAGGCTCTGCTGCTGTTGAGTTTCCTATTGATCCAGAAGTTATAGATTTCTCTTGCATGCCTGCAGTAACTGTAATTCTATCTTTTAAACACACAGAAAAGAGTCACAACTCTTTCTGTGAAATCATCTAAGTCACAACGCTTACAATGCCACTACAGCCTTTAACATAATTTATGTAACATCATCAAGAAATCTGATGGAGAGATAGTGGACAGCTTAGGAAAAGGAAAGCAGGGTATAAATCATGTTCAAAACATATACTTGATATTTCTTCAACAACTTGAACCTGGACCTAAAAATCATAAATGTGTCAGTATTATTTTCTGGTTGTATCTTTGAATGGAAGATAAAGTATCTTTTATTACCCTGTAAGTACAACCTTCTAAATTGCCACAATTCAATAATAAATTACATGAACATATATAAATGTCAGGACAAGTTGTTTCCACAATAAATAATGTTTTGCAACTCTTCATTTAGCTATACAATATTTTCTACTGTTTTAACAAAAACAATTCCTAAACTATATTTTTAGACAATACCAATTATACACTGAATTACTGCGGAGTTAATTATAAAATGTAGATTTTAGTGATTTGAAAAAATACATGCCTTTCTTTTAGCTAGACCTGTCAGAAACTAAGCTCTTGTCCTGCTGGAGGACATCAACCACCCCAGCATCTGCTGGATGTGTAGCACTGTGAGCTGTAGGCAAACCAGAAGAAACTTGGACTGCGTGGAGGATAACTCCTTGAGCCAGGTAATAGAGTGGGTGAGGAAGGTCAAGGCAAAGCTGGAGCTGAACCTGGCAAGGAACACAACAAATAACATGAAAGGTTTCTACAGTTAACCAGTTCTACCTGTTAACCAGAAAAGGAAGGTCAAAGAACGTGTACTGCCCCAATAAACACAGCTGGCAAACTGGCAACCATGGATGAGGAGAAGGCTGACGTACTCAATGAGTTTTTTGCCTCAGTGTTCACTGTCAGCCTCTCTTCCCACTCCTCTCAAGTGCATGGAATGCAAGGTGGGTTCTGAGGGAGCAAAGTCCTTCCCAGTGTAGGAGAAGGTCGGGTTCATGACCACATGAGGAACCTGAACATACATAAGTCTATGGGGCCTAATGAGATGCATCCCAGAGTCCTGAGGGAATAGGCTGATGTAGCTGCCCTGCCACTCTTCATGATATTCGAAAACTCATGGCAGTCAGATGAACCCCCTGGTGACTGGAGAAAGGGAAACATTGCACCCATGTTTCAAAAGGGTAGAGAGGAGGACTTTGGGAGCTACCAACCTGTCAGCCTCACACCTGTGCCTGGGAAGGTCATGGAACAGATAACTCCTCCTAGAAGCTGTTATAAGGCTCACAAAAGACAAGGATATGATCCGTGACAACCAGCACAGCTTCACCAAGGGCAAGTCCTGCCTGGCCAACTCAGCCTTCTACGATGGAGATGACTGCGTCAGTGGACAAAAGAACTATGGATGTCATCTATCTGGACTTCTGTCAGGCCTTTGACACAGTTCCCCACAAACATCCTCCTTGCTAAATTGGAGAAAGAGGGATTGGATGGGCAGATGGTTTGGTAAATAAAAAATTGACTGGATAGTCACATCTAGAGGGTTGTGATAAGTGGCTCAATGTCCAGATGGACATCATTGGCAGATGGTGTCCCTCAGGGGTCTGTACTCAGAGTAGTGTTATTTAATATCTTCATTAACGATGTAGACAAAGGTATCGAGTGCACCCTTGGCACATGCGTAGATGTCACCAAGCTGAGTGGCATGGTTAAACCACCTGAAGGATGGGATGCCATCCAGAGGGACCTAAACAAGCTTGAGCAGTGAGCCCACGTGAATCTCATGAGGTTCAACAAGGCCAAGTGCGAGGTGCTTCACCGGGGCCAGGATAATCCCCAGTATCAAAACAGGTTGGGGAATGAAAGGATTGAGAGCACATCTGCCAAGAGGGACTTTGGGGTGCTGGTGCTGGTGGGATTCAACAATGTCCACTTGCGACCCCGGTTCGTTAGAGAACAAAAGTGGATTGAAAAGTCCTTCCACACACAAAAGAATTTAGTAATGTGAAATATCCCTTAGATCATAAGGGTCACATGAAGCACAGCGAGGCCATGCTTATGACCTCAGCACACCTTACAGAACAGGATTTTTCAGAAGCTCCATTTCCAGTGTGGGCTAGGTAAGAACTGCAAGTGCACAAGAAATATGGGTGGCCATGGAGAATGTAAGGCCTGGGAAATGCTCTTGGTTTTCCAGCAGAGCTATTTGGGCCTCATGGCT
Organism: Vidua macroura; assembly: GCF_024509145.1. Classification (NCBI taxonomy): domain Eukaryota; kingdom Metazoa; phylum Chordata; class Aves; order Passeriformes; family Viduidae; genus Vidua; species Vidua macroura. Next base: position 82,187,734 of record NC_071573.1, read on the forward strand.
CACTTAAGCACTATTTTACAGCTTGATGTTCTTCCACGTTTCTTAAGTATATTCTATATTAAACACGAACTAAAATAGACAGGAGCAATTTACCATAGAAATGTTGAGGGCTGCAAGCTGAAAGTAGAAGAAAAGTATTATGTTCAACCATGCCAAATCCTGCCTACAGCTCTGCAGTTTATCTGAGGTCAAGCTAAAATGAGGCTTACAAATCATCAGTAAGAAATAAAAAACTCTGCAGAAAAAAAAGCCTTCCATATTGGCTTTTTGACTTGTCCACATGGACCAGCTTCTCAGGTGTTATTTCAGGACCTGGGAAGGGGCCAGAGCTATAGCCTCTTACAAGTGGAACTGTGGGAAGGGTTTAGTTAAGCACTAGAAGCTCTGGGGAGAGAGAGGTGAGAAGGCAGAGATAGGAACCTTAGGTAAGAAGGAGATGTCAATGGGTACAGGAATGTTTTGAGCAACCAAGAGCTGGAGATGGTGGAGGTGCACTCAGAACTCTTCAGCTGGGCTGGAAGCATGGTGAGGGCACTCTGGACTGCCACGTCAGGCTGAGATTAATTGAGACTTAATTAACAGTTCCTTGTTATTGAACAGAACACAGCTGCCCTACAAAGCCATGGTTTCATTCAACTGTGCATTAAAAGGTGGGGTTAATGCTTCTAATAGGTAAAATCAGTGCTCTTGCTTTCCTGTTAGTTTTCCTTATTTGTTTTCACACATCTTAGGAGAGGCAAGATGGCAACCAGAAATGAGATTGACAACAGATTGTGAAGAACTAGCTCTTTAAACTTGTTTTATATCTTGTTGTGTTTTTACAAATTCATTTAGCATTTCTTCACCATACTGATCAATGTTTTACAGTAATGTCCTTATTGGTTGTAAAAAATCATTCCCACCAATATGACAATGACACAATAACCAAGACAACAAGATACATAATACAGTTAGTCGTGAGACTCACAACTAATTAAAAATAATTAGTGAGGCACTACAGACATTCTGACTTGAGAAAAATTCTTTGTTATTCTTGCCATCCAGTTCAGAGAAGCTGATGAAGGGAATAAAGTACAACTGATTAGCTCTCTCCTCCAGATATAAGTCCAAGGTGTCATCAAATGGAAGAAAAAAGGTCTTGTGCTGTGAAATGCCCAGCGAGGGAAAAAAGCCCGAGCTGCCTGAGAGCAGCTTGTATCTTCTTCATCCCATTTGTTGCAGCTCCATGTGACTTGCTCTCTGGGTATTTGTAAACTGCTCATTTTATGGAGTTTTATTGGAATATTAACCCACAGCTCCTTTAGGAAACCTACTGTCTTGCTGTTTCTCAAGTTCTGTCAGGAATAAAATCTGTCCACAAGTCTCTGTCACTCCAGACTGCATGTCTGTGTTATATCTGACACAGTGGCAATAAAATAGTGCAGCAGAGTTAAGGCTTTAGAACTTAGGGGGTGTGTCTTGAACTTGGGGTCCAAGTTGAGGCTTTCAAAGGGGTGTGTGTCATTCCAGGGGGAGTGAGAGGGGCTCTTGTATTTCCCAGCAGATAAATGAGCTTCGTGGGGAAAGAGAGCCACTTGCTCTTGCATTTAAAAGCCCTCAGGAGGGATTAATGACATCTGGTTGATGTCTGTACAAATAAAGACACACTTCATGCTGCTGCTCCAATCCCAGGAAATGGGGGGAAAGTAAGTTTTTTGCTCACGTCCAATAAAAACTAAATGGGAATTTAATCCACAGGTACTTCTCTCAGAGGTGATCAAAGAAGTAATTGAATTAAGCAGACAAACTGCAGTGGCAAACCCTAAGCCCAAAGGTGTCTTGATCAAAAAGCAAGTGCTGATAATGCATGAGCTGCAATAAAACTGATTAGGCTGCTGACTGGGAGGAAATTGGTGGTTTTGTTGTTGTTGTTGTTATATTGACCAGAACTTCTAAGTCTATTAATTCCTTAGACCTGTGCTTGGGTAACACTTAGAGCACTGCAGAACCTATTACTTGAGAAATAACCTCAGTAAAGCCACAGATGCAACACACAGAGATAAATGAGACAGGAATCAAAGCCACACAAGTTGGCTATCTTTCTTCTATCAGAAGTGAGGTGAAAATCATTAACGAGCTCCCAGAGGGAAACTTCAGCAGAAAGCCCAAGGTGGGTAGGAGAAGAGGTGCTGCAGTGTAGTGCAACCTATTTCAGGTAACTGAAAACACATTCCAGCTAGTTTGCTGTGGGTTTCATTCAGAAATTATTTAGCTTTGATCCTTTGCTTTCCTTTCCTGATACATCCTAACCACCACCAAAAATGAGTTGTGATTAGTGCAATCTCCTCATAGATGTTTGACAGAACATGTGACATCCTGAAGACTATCACCAGGTTGAAGTAATTGTCATCCCACTCCTGCCTGTCTGTGATTCTTTATTAGTCTTTAGGAGTCCTGCAAACAATATCCAAACTACACAAACACCATGTCACTTTTCCGTCCTGTTTACACAAAAATATACATTTGTACAGATAAACTTAGACCAGCTGATTACTGTGGAACTGACCACCAGCCAGAGAGAGGGAACATCTGAAGGATAATAATTTTATCTTCAGCTGCTTTTGCTGGGAATGGGAAGAGGCTTTAACTCACTCTCACAAACATCAGAGGACAGAAACTAGTGTTTGGGTTTGTTTTTTTTTAACAGACATCAGATTTCTGTGCAGCATGAGCCACAAGTAACTCTGCAAGACCAAGGGGGAATGAATGTCTGAGCAGAAGTGGCTGGATGCTGAAGGGCAGAGTGAGGCTCTGTATTATACAATAGGAGACTACAGAAATGGGGAGAACCCCTCAGTGCATGCCAATCACAGGCCAGCTACTACATCCCCTACTCCCTTCTTTCCACTAAAATTTCAGAGGAGCAGTTGGAAAAAAACTGTTTTCTTTGCCATCAAAGTGAAGTATTTTCAAAAGTTCCACAGTGATACAGGAATAAAGGTGTCACAGAGTTTCCTCCATGCTTTTGAAATCCCAGCCTGCTTGCCTCACGTACTCACATGACCTTCATGACTGCAGCATCCAAGCACCTCACCATCTTTCAGACATTAATCTTCCCAGCATTCTGCCAAGCAGCCTGGCTGTACCAGCTCTGCTTTACAGCAAGTGATAAATGGCAGTAGAGAAATCAAGAGCTAGAGACACAAAAAGACTCAGACATTCTGCTGCCCAGCACGATGAAATGTGTGCCAGGGGAGGTTCAGGTTGGACATTAGGAACAATTTCTTTACATAAACAGTGATAAGATGTCACCCTGATTTTTTAAGATTTTCTAAAGCCTTCTGAGTTTACATTCTTGTAGAGAACTTTCTCACACAACTTTCTGTAAACAACCTATTGTTTTGCATTCTTTCATAGAGGAGGAGAAATTTGATGTACTGGTAATTTGTCCAGTGTCATTGGAGAGATGGCACGTTCACCCTCCAAGCCACTGGCACCTTTTGAGAACTATAAATGATTGGAGTCAGAGGAAATAAATGAGTCTCTTCATGGTGACCATAGCTGTGGTGCATTGTTTTTCCTTGTGTCCTCTGGTGACAATAAGATACTGAAATAGGCTGCCTGGGGAGGTGGTTGAGTGACCATCCCTGAGGGTGTTTAAGGAGAGACATGGAACAAACTGCCATGGTCTAGTTGACATGGAGGTGTTTGGTCATAGGTTAAACTTGATGACCTCAGAGGTTTTCTCCTACCTAGCTGATTCTGTGATTCTGTGAAATGTAACATGGATCCAGCAGCATGTATAGCCTGCTGTTTTTACAATAGACCAGGAGGTCAGGGATGTACAGCTTTCCTTCCAGGGCCTCACATGGGCTGCAATACATGGGCAGCAGGAGGCATGTCACTGCACCAGGAGGGCTCAAGGGCATCTGAGGGATGTGAAGGTTCATCTTCAGTGTCACACAAACATTTCCACACACACAGTAAGGTCCTTTGAAGCCATCCCAACTACTTGATGTTTTCTTTTGTTAGAAAGCTCCTGCCAGATGCCATTTCTTAGGTAACCAGACAATTTCTCATTTCTGACCTAATTTTCTTCATCACCATTTCTATTTTTCTACTATTAACACTTCCATTTAACCTAAATAGTTATCTTCTCTTGCTGTGACTTCAACACACGATTTTTTTCATGAAGGTCCTGTTTTCTTCATATCACTAAGCCAAAGAAGTCACTCTCAGTCTCCATGTGGAAGATAGGCATCCCACTGCTTTGATCACCCTTAGAGCCTTTCACCACATCTGTTTCAGTTTATCTTTTATTAAAATACAGCTGATCAGAGCTGGAACCAGTTTTCTAAACAAAATCATGCACAAAGCCTTACACAGCAGTGCTAATGCTTCCCATCCCTATGGGGAAGATGTTGTCTCTCTCATCCCAAAACTTGAGTAGATGTTTTTAGGTCACATTTTGTCTGCAGCTGTAGCACATCTGCAGCTGGGCTCCGTTGCTGTGACTGCTCAAGAGGCACAAGATTCCGGCCTGCCTCACGCCTCCCTGCTTGTGGCATGTTTAGCAGCTTTGGGATCAACACACTTAACTTCATCCCTACTTCACACTTAACTCCGGGCTTTACCCACTGCAGTCTATTGTGAAAAATGCCCACAGTGACCATGGGAAAGAAAGGGAAAGCCACCCCTCTCTTTTGGCTATCTTGCCTATCAAAAGGAGCCCAAAATAGTGAAAAGGCTCAAACCTGACTCCCACAAGTCTGAGGCTTTCACTTGCAGGTGCTGGTGTCTCTGTATATTTTGGGCAGGTTTCACTGAAGAGGACAAGACAGCCAAGAGAGTCAGCCCCACTTGCTTTTGTTCTTTTCCCTAGCCAGTGTTATCAGAGCCTTCTGGCTAATTATCAAAGGACACTCTTGTGCTTCTGAAATGCATATGGCCTGACACCCAGAGTAATTTCTAGAGCATAGAGGCAAATACTCCAAGGAGTACAAATGCAATAAGAAACAGTTCCCTGGAGCTCCCCATCCGTGCTGCATCCACCTGGCTGGGCAATTAGTCTCTTTTTTCATTAACATAATTTTCTATGGCAGCCCATAGTCCAATTTTAAACACCTGCCATAACCTTCTGGAATATGTACACAAGCACTGTATAACCTCTAAAAACAAAATTAAGAAAATATCAGTATAGCAACAGAAATACCAAAGCTTGTGGGGTGCCCAGTGGCAGTCTTCTTCTGGAATTAAAAGAAAACAAACATAAACCTAGCAGTGCATAAAGCTAAAGTAATGAGCATGCTGAGGTATCCTTTGATAGAGGTATCAAGCAGGAGTGCTGTAATTGTTCAGCTTAGTTCTTCATGTAAGAAACTTCTAACACTGAGAAGCGTCTTTGATCTGAACAATGGAACAAGTGTCTTTGATATGGAAAAAAATAAGGGTGCTTAGAGAGGTACATATCCCGTGCCTCCTGTGTAATTATAGAAACGTAACCAAAATGGAGTTCTTTGGTGAGCTACAGGCAGCTTTGATGGGATTTGCACAAGGAAGTGACAGGAGAGACTCTGGGAAGGTGTGGGCCGGAAGCTTACTGCACTTGTGAAGATACGTATTGTGGTCTCCAAACTGCCATCAGCATTTTGGAAAAAAGATGTCTACCTCTAAACAGAGGTGATTACGCAGGAAACAAATTTAGAACTTATTTTGAAGTCAGTCCAAGTTTTATGTCACAGCATTTTTTTGCCTGCATTCTTAGCATTGCTCTGGAATGACAATAGAAAAGGAAACGACCTCATTTAGTGAACAGCCAGACTTCAGATGAACTATTTGAAATGCTGTGTGAAGGAACCATGTGCCTTATATTTCTGAGACTGCAGTAAACAAGAACATCTCATGACTGACTGCATCAAAGTTTAATTTAGGAAAAAAACAGATCCAATCTCTTTCCGTAGGTAAAAGGAGTCTTGGCAAGGCTTTCTGCTCTGTCTACTGGGTGAAATCCTGAATTCATCAGCTAGAGCTGTAGAACTCAGATAGATCAGCAGTACTGCTTTTTCCACTGGTCTTCCCAACTGGACTGCAGGCTTGCCATGGTTGTTGCTGTTATTACAAATTTCAATCACAAGATGTGATGTGCTACTACCTACAAAAAGAGGAGGAAAAAACTAGCACATCAGGGACTTTCCCCTGCAAGTCAATGAGCATCAAGAGCAATTGGAAAACACCAGATCCATCAGTCATGCTGGCATCACAATCCACAAGCACCACAAGGCTATTAGTGACAGAGAAATATTTGGTGTCACATATTTGAATTATGTGTCATGGTGGCCTTCAGTAACACCCTGTAAAAGGTCTTCAGAAATGTTTCCCCAAACTCTCAGGAATGTGACAGAAACAGTTTGCCTTCAGCCAGGCTCCAAGCAAACAGAGCACATTGCAAAAAACCACAGTCCATAACTTGCTGCATCCCATTTGGTTACAGATGCAGATGCAGCCATGTGTGCACATCTGGCCATGGGTGCGTGACAGCTGTCACCTCTCCAGCTATTGCTCTGGGACATCAAGTTCTGCATGCAGTAGTCAGTGGCTTCATGGGAAAGGAAAGTAGCTGGAGCTGAAAGCGGTGGGATCCAGCAAAAACAACTTAGTTTTGCAATGCTCATCACCACTTCCAGTGTCCCACCATAAGTGTAGTAAATAGATGAAATGAAAGCAAGAGAACAGCCCAAGGTTCCCACATACACTAAAATGGATGGCCACCAGATTCACAGAAGCAGTGATGCAAGTGGTATGAATTAAACTCACAAGTGTTACTCATTTTTCTGGGTGTAAAACCCCCTATTTTTTAATTCAAATATGGAGGGAATCAGCAATAGAGTACATGCAAAATAAATTAGTGGTTCATTCCCAGACCCAGCAGGCCATAACTTTGCCTGCCTTGTTTCTTGTTCTTGTTTCTATCTGGTTTTGGTCTCTGTGACTCATAAACCCAGCAGATGATTTCTCCAAAACCGCAGACATTGGTCCTTTCATCTACTTCTTCCCAGCTGATCTTCAGCTCATTTAGGTCTTTGCTAATGTTTTGTTGACACAATGCTCTTGGTCATCCCTGACTTGTCTTCCCGAACTTTTTCTGGACCCCTGTTGGCCACAGGGTCCTGCCAGCTTTCCACTTCAGCATCTTCCTGATCTAATGAGCTTTCCTATGATAGCTTACTGGCTGTGGTCCAGCTCTCTCAGACATTTCCAGACCCATAACCCAGTATGTTTTCTTAACTCTTATTGCCTGTCAACATCATGAGAACATGTGAATGACTTTAACTCTTACCACCCCTATTTGTTTTGCCCCAGGAATAACAATATGCCACTACTTTACTGTTTTACCTGTTGAAGGGTTTTTGCCATCTTCTCTCCTTGATCTTTCCTCTGGTGTTTCTCAGCACTACTGGCCTTTGCTGTCTCTTGTTGAGTTGCACCCGCTCTTTTTCTCCAGTGAAAAGTAAATGAGAATTATCCAGGCTTTCCTGCCATGTAAGGTGCTGCACTTCTGTCTGCATGCCAGGAGTAGGTGCTGGAAGGTGTCTACTCACCCACACACCCAGGGCTCCTGCCAAAAGCTGCCACCACCCCAGTGCTGCTATTTGAGGCATCCCTTTCACCCAAACAAAAAAGAAGAGGTGATTACCATCACCTTTGTCCAATTCCTGATGTTACCTTATAAGAGCTGGCTGGTTTGGGGATGGTGTTTTATGCCATGTTCACTGTTGACATAGAGCTACAGTTTGTTTTTTTTTTTCTATTTCTTCTAACATCTCCCAGGTTCTATGATCTTCCCTGGCATCTCTGCAAACCACTACTACTGTGAGGAGATCATTGCCAAGACTTTATGGGTAATGGTTGGCCCAGGCTCCCCAGTGCAAAATCTTGAGTGTCTGTCACCATCTGCTTTAGGCCTTACACAACCTCCCATCTCTGAAGCCTTCCCATCCTACCCCCATCAGCAACCACTGTCCCTTCCCATACAGCCAAGCTTTTCTTGCTGGTTGAAGTCCAAAGTCCAATTAATCATAGAATGGTTCGGTTTGGAAGGAACCTTGAAGACCACCTGGTTCTAATTTCACTGCCACAGCCTTCAACTAGACCAGGTTACTCAAGGCCCAAGCCTGTTGGGGAAGATGAAATAGCAAGGCCCTATAAATATGATGGCCTGGCAAAAGAGTCAGAAGATACAGACATTGAGATGAAAACAAGGTTTGAAATACCAAACCTTAATCACTGAGCATCTCGAAAACAATAATACAGCCAAGCTGGAAGCAATCCCCCTTTCTGATAGATCCAAAGGTCAAATGGAATGTTCTGTATCACCCCCCAATGTATGGTTCATCCCATACCTGTAACCCTCCCCTGAAGTATCAGGTATCTGCAACCCCATTGGCCCAAGTCCTGTCCCAGCCCACCTTGAAGCCCCCTGATAAGGTGTGGCCGAGGGACCGGACGCTCTCTCTTGGACCCTCCTGCTGGAACACCCACCTGGCACCATCTCTCTCTCTCTCTCTCTCTCTCCCCCCGCTCTCCCTGGGCCTGCCACGAGTTGCGGCTAGCAACTCCAAGCAGGGCCCTTCATCCTTTACAATAAACCATATGCTCTAAAGACCGGGCTTCAGAGATCCTTCATCACCACCCATCCAAACCGTCCTGGAGCCCAGCAGTCCCTGCACAAGCCAACCTGACCTTGAACGCTTCCAGGGATGGGGCATCTACCACCTCCCTGGGCAACCTCTTCTAGTGCTTCACCGCCCCAATAGTAAAGAATTTCTTCCCAAGATTTTTAAGTTTAAAGGCATTGCCCCTTGTTCTATCACTACATGCTATTGGAAAAAGTCCCTCTCCAGCTCTCTTGTAGGCCCCCTTTAGGTATGGGAAGGCTGCTATGAGGCCTCCCCAGAGTCTTCTCTTCTCCAGGCTAAATAATCGTAGATCTCTCAGACTGTTTTCATAGGAGAGGTGCTCCAGTCCTGTGAGCATCCTCATGGCCCTCTGGACTCTTTCCAACAACTCTCTATCTATATGTTGAGACCCCAGAGCTGGATGCAGCACTCCAGGTGGGGCCTCACCAGAGAGGAGCAGAGGGGTAGTCACCTCCCTCATCCTGATGGCCACATTGCTTTTGATGCACCCTAGGATATAGTTGGCATTTAGAGTTGCAAGTGCATGTTGTTGGCCCATTCTGAGCTTCAGTGTGCCCAGGTGGCCAAGAAGGCCAATGGCATCCTGGCCTGTGTCAGCAATAGCCAGCAGGACCAGGGCACTGATTGTACTCAGCACTGGTGAGGCCACACATCAAATCTTGTGTTTAGTTTTGGGCCCCTCACTACAAAAAAGACATTGAGGTGCTGGAACATGTCCAGAGGAGGGCAGTGGAGTTGGGGAAGGGTCTGGTACACAAGTCTTGAAAGGGATGCCTGAGGGAGCTGGGGGTGTTTAGTCTGGAAAAAAAGAGGCTCAGGGAAGATCTTCTCACTCTCTTCAAACTCCCTGGTGGTAGCCAGGTGAGGGTTAGTCTCCTCTACCAAATAACAAGCAATAGGACAAGAAGAAATGGCCTCAAGCTGTGAGAGATTTAGGCTGGATATTAGGAAAAATGTATTTACCAAAAGGGTGGCCAGACATTGAAAAACATTTCCCAGGGAAGTGGTGGAATCACTACCATGAAAAGTGTTCAAAAACTGTGTGGATGTGGCACCTAGAGACATGGTTTTGTGCTGACATGTTGATGTTGGGTTAATGGCTGGACTCAATGATCTTAGAGGTCTTTTCCAACACTAGCACTTCTATGCTCCTTGTCAAGCCACACTCCCAGGTCCTTTTTCTAAGAGCTGTTTTCAATCCATTCTCTTCCCAGCCTGTATTTGCGGCCTTACACCTGTGCAGGACCCTGCCCCCAGCTTTGTAGAACTCCACAAGGTTGACATGGGCCCACCTTTCAGGCCTGTCAAGATCCCTCTGGATGACATCCCCTCCCTCCAGCAAGTCAGCTTTACCATGTAGCTTGGTCTTGTTAGGAAAATTGCCGAGGCTGTACGCAATCCCAACGTCCACGCTGCCAACAGAGATGTTAAACAGCGCTGATCCCAGCACTGATTCCTCAGGAACACCACACATTAGGCAGGTAAGCAAGGCATTCCCAGTTATTATTACTGCAGCTAGCACGTGTGCCTCTGGCCTGGCCAAGCCACAGCCTCTCCACTGCAGAAGATGCCCCTCTGGGACCAACCGTGGTGTTGTTAACTCACACCACACTTCCACACTCATGATTTTGCCCAAAGCATGTCTGAAGAGCAAAACTGGCATGTTTTGTACAGAACAGCTCACCCCAGCAAACACTTAGTGAAGATCATGCCTGGAAAACCGGTTTTATCTTTCATTTATTGGTTTTCTCAGTTTGTATCAAAACGCAAAGTGGGATTGTGGGAGAACACAGTGAAAAATAATACTTCAAAGGATTTCAGCATGAAAAGGTTGCTACACGTTTCTGGAACAGGAGTCTGAGTTACAAAACTTCAAATATGTAAACACACCCAAAATGCTACAAAAGATCAGGCCAATCATATCTGCCACATGACTGACTTTATTATAACTGGAAGCCATACAGGTACTGAACATGGATTTTTTTAATACTTTCAGATATTTTGTGAGCTTCAGAAGGGAATTCTTGGCATAAATACTGCTTGAAAAAGGGCTTTTCAGCAAACGTATTAACCTTACAGGATATGCCAAAATGAAAAAGCCATCTATCCATGGATTTCCTGTATCTTTTGGCATGTCCATACAATAGAAAAAAAATTTGTGGGGTTTATTTAAGATTATTACTTTGGAAGCTCAGTAGTGCACCCAAGACTTTAATCCTGGTAGCTGAATTTTGCAGTCAAACCACTGACCTGTGTACTACTTGCAAAACAGAAAATTTACAAAGGGCTTGACAAAGGTTATTTCTCTCTGAAAAGCCACGAAGGTGCCAGAAGGCTTGGGTCCAGGTGCCAGCCTACAGCTTGGAAAACAAGGAATCAGCTCTGATTTTCACCCTGGAACCCTTCCTGTTCCAGGAATGGCAGCCAGGGCAGAGGGAGGCTGAGGCTCCCATGGGGTTGAGCAATGAGCAAGATCCCCTGGGCTGAGCATCCTCATCCCATCCCATCCCATGCCATCCCATCCCCACCACTGCTTCCAGAGCTGACACACTGCAACCCCCCTGGCTGGGCTGGTGGCACTGCTGCTCTCTGGTGTGTGAGAGGCAATGCCCACAGTTTCATTTCTCAGCAGGGCCTGCTCAGTTCAGTGGTAATAACATGTTTGCTGCAGGATGTAAAAATAGAAGTGTGTGGATGTGGTAATCCCTCCCTGAAAGCCTGGCCAGTATTGCTTAGGGAATGGCTAAACAGGCAAGCTAACCCCCACACTTTCTTGCATGTTTTTCATCATCTCTAGCTGTACCTGTGCTGCAGACTGAAGGTGGCCAAGTCTGAGAGGTGGGGTTGAGAAAAAAACAAATCAAGGACTTAGTTTAAGCAGGTTTTTCCGTTAAAGAAATTGTGTCAATTAAGAAATCTGACATCTCCATGAAAGTATTTTTAGCTACCATTGCTACAAGCCCTGCCTTAAGTCTCTGGAGCTAAAACCAGATCTTAGCAAACAAACTACAGCATAATCCCTCTTTTTCAATATACTTACCTGTGTGAATTTCTGGCATACAGCACACTGACAAAAAATCAGTACTTTTCACTCAGGTAGTTTTTTGTTGTTTTTTTTTTTTTCACACAAGTAAAATGTTGGAATCCTGGATGCTGAGAATTTTAAACTTTCTGTGCTTAAAGGCACAGACCCACAAGAGAACACTGCATTTGACCTGAGTCGTGGAACAGGCTTTTAAAATTGATTAATAGCACTGGGATTACGCGTGTGTAATAGGTTAGAAGCCTGTAATATCACAGGATGGAAAACTTAAGAGTTTGGGATTTTAGAATATAGAAATAAATATGAAGCAAGATGGAGGTTTTAGGGTGGAGGCAGGCTGTTCTTCTTCACCTTCTTCTTCCTTCTTCTTCATGGGTTTGGGTGATGTTTTGTAATTGGACAGAAAAGTCCGCATTGCGGGCTTTGGGGGATCAGTTATTGGGTTAAAAGGGAAAATAATCTAGGTGTCCTTTCTTAATTGGATAGTTTAGTTTTAAAAGACCTTGTAACAAGAGTTAGTTAGCCATTTTGTGCCTTGCTAATGAAAAAGCTGCCAAAGTCACAGTAGTGAGACTGTAACATAGATAAGAAATAATAAACACCTGAGTCCGAACATGAAATACTGTCTCAAGGGCCTTCAATCCCAACCTCGAGAAACTGATAGTAAAAGGAAGAGGGGAAAAAAAATTTGGAAAAGAAAAAAAAAAATGTGGAAAAAAATGGGGGTGGGGGGGGGTGTTGTGTTCAGGCATATCCAACAGAAATTAAGAAATTCTCCTCAATTCTCCTTCTTTTAATCAGAGATCTGTTCATCAAATCCACTTTAGAGAACTGATTTAGTACATTGCTGGCCAGTTTCAGATGTTCTCCACCTGAAACACCAGAGATGCCTCTTAGTAATTTTTCCCTTTCAACAATGAAGGCAAGGAAAACAATAATAGGCAAGGATAGGGGAAGCAAAGGAATAAAGCTGAACTTTGGTAATACATGCAGATTCCATCACAGCAAAAAATATAGTCAGTCTAATAGCATATAGTAGGCTGAGTATATATAATACAGGCATATAGCAGTATACAATGTTTACTGACAATACTGGGGTAAAGTTCAACTAGAAATGCAAGTGATAAGGTAGTTTTTAAGGTGATGATGCTGGCAGTGCTGAAGGAGAAGCTCCTCAGCTGTTCCCTGGTGCTCCTGTGCTTTCCCCTGAGAGGACTGCTGGCTGAGGGAGTAGGTGAGGATCTCATCCTGCTCACTGCATGTGTCACAATATTCCAGTGGAATTTCACCCATAACAGCACGTAACCCAGGGGCTGCAGTTTGGGCTGGACAATAGCCTTTTGTTCCCAGCTCTGTGGCAGAGCAGAGCTGCTCCTGCTCCTGGCACTGTGGCATGGGGTTGCCTGCATGCTCAGTGCAAGGCCCTACCTGTTAGCCACACAAAGAAGAGATGCTGCAGGCACAGGCACATCTGTGTCACTGCTCCTGAAAGATTTTCCTGGTGTGACAGGAATGTTCTGGGCAAACTGACAGCACTCTGGTCACAGCCTTTCAAATCCCTGAGCACACCACCACCACCTTTGTGAAGGTTTGCATTCTTTCATGGCCTGGAAGCTCTACCCAGGTGTGGGACAGAGCTGGAGCCCCTGTTCTCCTATGTAATTTTCATTGGCCTGTTTATTTCTATGTGGGTTTGCAACTCAAAAAGCCAGCTGTATCCTGGGCTGCATCCAAAGCAGCATGACCAGCAGGCTGAGGGAGGTGAATCTGCCCCTCTGCTCTGCTCTTGTGACACCCCACCTGGAGCACTGCATCCAGCTCTGGGGTCCCCAGCACAGGAAACACATGGACACTTTGGAATGAGTCCAGAGAAGGGCCACAAAGATGATGAAAGTGCTGGAGCACATCTGTGAACACAGGCTGAGAGAGTTGGAGTTGCTCAGCCTGAAGATAAGATTCCAGGAAGACCTCATGGCAGCCTTCTATGACCTAAAGCAGGCAACAAGAAAGCTGGAGAGGAACTTTTTACAAGGGTATGCAGGACAAGGGGGAATGGCTTTAAACTGAAAGAGGGCAAATTTAGATTAGATATTAGGAAGAAATTCTCTGCTCTGAGGTGAGGCAATGGACCAGGTTACCAGAGAGGTAGTAGATGCCCCAGTCCTGGAAGTGCTCAAGGCCAGGTTGGATGACAACCTGACCTAGGTGTGCCTACCCATGGCAGAGGGGTTGGACTAATGACACTTAAAAGTTCCTTCCAGCCCATTCTCTGATTCTCTGATTCATGCTTAACATCCCAGCCCTGTGAGGTCCTGCATAAAACCCCAACAGTTTTAGGTCTAAGAGAAACCAGACCTGGTCCCATGGTCCATAAATCCACCTCACAGCCATCATCACTGGGCTCTCAGTGGTTTGAAGATAACAGGACAAAAAGGTTTCCAGGACTTTCTCCTAGTGTTTATATTGCCTGAAACAATGTTTTTCTCCAGACATCGCCAGATCTCAGCAGCCAAAAGGCAGAGCTGCATTTACCCTGGGACTAAGAGGAGCAAAACAAGAAGGAAAACAGAGGAGTCTTGCAGAGAGGAGTCCAGAAGGAAGACATGGGGACGGGGTGAGCCACAGCTTGCTCAGGGATCCGCCTGCAGCCACTGCACTGTGAATGCCTCTCTGCCTGCTGCTGGCTCCAGCAGCTCTCAGACAGCAACAGAAGAACCATGACTGGCACTTGGCAGAAGGATAATTATAATCTGGGCTCTGCAAGTGTGGGTTAGCTCTCACTGAAATAAACTGCTCGAATCTAGGATGAATATCAACATTGTAGGCACAAGGGGCAAGGCAGTAAATTGTAGTAGGATGAAATACCTACATTTAATTATGTGAAATTATATAGAATTTGAGAGTTTTCCTGATGCATGCTATTTAAAACTAAGTGCACTTCCTTGTCTGAATAAAGCAGCTTTTGTTGCAACATGTGGGCTTACTTTGTAGTTTACAATTTATAGTCTTCACCACATTTTGTCACTTTCTTATTTCTTAACTGAGATGTTTCTGAACATCTTATTTCAAATAATAGAACACAGCTCAAGTGCTGCACTATATACAGACTCTTAAAAACTCATGAATAGTGTTCTGTTGATTTTTTTTCCTCCAAGATACTCATACTCGAGTATGCTTTCACCAAGTCTGTAACACATGCATGCACAGACAGCAGTCATTGCTCCACCAGCCTAAAATTCAAGCACGTGTACACCAGGTGGATGGTGCCAACCCCACTGATTTTCATTGCAAATAATTTTTGAACAAACCAACCAGGAGCATTTAAATAGCCCCAGACTGGCCCAACTGAGCTCACTCTTAGTCTCCTGAGGATGAGCCCTGCTTTGGGACACTGCCTTGGGAGCTCTGTGCTGCACTCTCATCATGGTGGGGCTTGCAAATTACAAAGTAAGGAGCATCCATCTCGAGGCAGAGGGACACCTAAATCGTTTCCAGTGTGGGCAGAGGAAATGACCGGCTGGGGAAGCTGAAAGGGTTGCCACCCACACAGTTCAGCGGCCCTGGAAATAAAAGAGGGTTTATGTGCAAATAAGAGGCTGGAATATTCCTGCCTGACTGGCTTGGCATGCAGGATTGTGCAGAGTGAGCTTACAGCCGCAGGCCAGTAAGGATGCACAGGATGTCAACAGAGAGACTGAAATTTTCATCAGCCTCAGTGAGCACAACATTTAGCTGGTGATGGTGACCCAGACCCGAACCATTTATTCACATGCAAAGACACATGGGAATATTTCTGATCTGATAGTCCCACCACTACACAGCCCTCAGCACCCTCTCTGAGCTGCAGGGTTGTCCTGAGGGGTGGTCAGTTCTGCATAAGCCTTGCCACCGCATTGGCTGGTAGGGCTAGAGCCTGGTGAGGAGGCAGCAAGATCTGATGTTCTCCAGGTGTACAGGACAGAGGACAGTGTAGTCATGGCTTTATTTCTCCGTGTTGTGGTTTAAATCCAGGCAGCAACTAAGAACCGCACAGCCACTCACTCCTCCCCTCCACCTCCCCAGTCAGGAGGAGAATAAGGAAGAAAAAAGTAAAGATTGTAGGTTGAGGTAAGAAGAGCTATTGGAAAGAAGAGAAAGAGATGAAACCCAAGAGAAACAAGAGGCACAACACACTTGGTCACCAGCTGCTGACTGATGACCAGTCTGTCCCCAAGCAGCAATCCTCCTGGCCAACTGCCCCCAGTTTATACTCTGGGCATGGCATTCTATGGTATGGAATATCCCTTTGGCTAGTTTGGGTCAACTGTCCTGGCCCTGCTCCCCACCAGCTTCTCATTTGTTTCCTCACTGGCAAAGCATGACAAACTGGAAAATCCTTGAATTAACATCAGCACTACTGAGCAAAACCCAAAGTATCAGGGTGTTACCAACATTATTTTTGTACTCAATTCAAAACATAGCATTGTACCAGCTACTTTGCGAAGAAAATTAACTCCATCCCAGCCAAAACAAGGACACTCAGATACAGTATGAGGTCTTCATATTCCCTGGCATTGAAGGGGAGTAATCACAGACATAACTCACCTCATTGCATGGGACTGCAGCAACACTTACCTAGTAGATTTTTTCAGCATTGTGTCAGAATTAACAAAAGAATTAAAGAGCTTCATAAATAATAAAAGAACAAATCTCACTTGAATTTAACTATTTCCCCTGTTTGAAAAACAAGCAAATAAATCCAAAGAACCTGCCTAGTAGATAGCCCCATATTTAATACTTAGTTGAAGAATCTTAGAATTTCATCTATGGATATATGTTTCATGTATGGATATTTATGGATATTCATGTTACCAGGACAGTGGAAGGAAATGACTGTAACCTAAGGATTGCTTGTCCTTAAAAACAAAATTAATCAAGTTCATTGGGAAAGATACTTGAAATTTCAATCTCATGGAGCCAGATTCATTCAAGAGCAGCCTCACTAATTTCAGTATGTCTATAGACACCACAAACATCAGTTTGCTTTTGCGGCTATGCTCAACCGAGATAATTTTAACTGTATTAATAACTTGAACATCCTGCTTCCCAAAACATCAGGATGAATGCAGGCAGTTGCTGTGCTGCCACAAAAGAGCTTTGCAAGAGCAGAGGCAGATGCAGCTGAGGGGAGTGAGCTGATGCAGCAATGAATGACAGAAACCCAGACAAATTTGCACAGGGCCTCCCCTAAACCACAGTACTACGGAAGCCGAAGGCTCGGTTAGTGATGCTGACAGCAAAATGCTCAGTGATTTCACTGCTCCTAACACAAGATGAATCACACATGTTCTTCCTTGAAAGCTAATTAGATAAAGTGTCATCTCCCAAAGGCTCAAGCTGTGCATATGACAACACCCAGACCACTGCCTGAGTGGGTGTTTCACAGTAAGTCACCAAAACTGCCTCCACCTGGGTGGGAAGGAACAAGAAGGAATGCTGAGGGATGGGACAGGGTGGCTGCACGTACCACAGGTAGGGAGAGATGCACAGTCTGTGACATCCAGGCTGGCTCCCTCTCCCAAGGGATGGAGGCTGGGGCTGACAGTGGAGTGGGAAGCCTGGGGAGGCTGGAGTCACTGGTTGAGGACAGGCAGGGCTATGACCCTGCAACAAAACACTAATGCCTGCCTCACACCTCTTCTCCCTCTCACTCTTCATCACCCAGCAGCAGCAGCCACTGTTTTGGTACTCACTCCATGACCTCCCTGGGCCCAGCCCCCCGGCCTGGGGCAGCAGAACACCCAGGAAAGTTGTGGGTTGGTTGTGGCATGGGGCCAAGCCAGTAAGGGAAGGACCAAGGAGGAGGCCAGGGCTTCAGACCAGCTCTGCTTTGTAAGGCTGGTCAACATCCACTTGCTTCAGTGGCCTCGAACACAACTGTAACACAGCAAATGAGGAACAATAGTTTGGTTTTATTCAAAAAAAAAAAAAAAAAAAAAAAAAAAAAAAGTGTGATAAAAATGACTTCAAACATTCAAAAGTGTTGTACTTGATGGAGTAATTAGGTTGTTGGCAAAAAGGGAGGGGGAAAACTTTACTGAAGAGATGGATGGAGGGACTGACAAAAAATCATTTGAGAGGATTAAGTTACGATTACACTAAGCTTGTCCTTAGTCCTTTTTGTTCTCCACGTATTAATATCTGAATGCCAACCTGCTCACAATTTCCTTCCCAAGCTAAATTCTGTTTTATGAACAAACCACAGGATCAGTAGGTTACAACAAGAAACCATCAGAAGCTGCACTTGAACAAGGCTGCACTTTGTTCCTCCACTGCCTCACCACTCTCTCTCGAGGCATCTTTAAAAATCCCTGAGCCCAAAACACTTTATTATGTGACACACACATTTCAATCATCTTCTGCTTAGACTTGAGACACTACCCTGCAGCAGGCTGGATGGTAGAGAAAAGCATACAGCACTATGTTACAGTCATGGGTCCTGCTGGGGGCACCTTCCCTGCATCTCCTGCACAAACCATCCAAAAATTTTAAACATATCTGGGTTTGCCCTTTCCTGCAAACGCCTAGACTAGCAAATAACGAGTGTGAGACAGCCGAGCTGCACGTGGAACACTGTGCACTGCAAATGCAGGCAGGCTAGGAGTCACACAGCGCCTGTCAGGTCCCAGGTCATCACCGAAACACAACCTCTGGTATCTCCCCTGTGCAGCTGCCACCGAGAGCTGTGTGGATGCGCTGCTCCGGCCGTGCAGAGCCCGTCCCCGGCTCACAGAGCCGAGCGCTGCCGCTGTCCCAGCTCTCACAGGGGCAGGGCTCTGCAACCTCTCCTGCCCCCGCCCGCAGCCAAACCAAAGGCACCTGGGATCCCGGCACAGCTCCGCACGGCCGCAGCGTCCTTTGCCGGCCGGAGCCTTGGCAGGGGCTGCCTCGAGCCCCGAGCAGAGCTGAGACTGGCAGGGCAGCGGAGGGGAAGGGGCTGCATCAGCTTTACGACCCGCAGAGCCCCGCGGGCAGCCCGGGTCGCTTTCCTCACAACTGCCAGACACTGCTCACTGCTGGAACAAGCAGTGGCTCAGGCAGGGCAGAGCTCACCAACGCTGCAAGAGAGCAACCACAGGCAATTCAGACAATTTCTCTTTTCAGCAAGTACTCAGCTGCAAGCAGAGTGCAAGTAAACAGGAATGATTTAATTACCATACAAAAGTAATTAATTGCACACAGGAATCAACAGGAATGCCTTATGAGACACTGGTGGCACATTACTGTCAGTTGTAGAACAGTTAGCCACAGACCTACATGAGCAAGACCAGACGCTAGTTTCTGCTCTTAGAGTAGCAGAATTATTTTGGCAGGCAAAAATAGGGTTTAAAAACATCACCAAAGACCATAAAGCAATTTCAAAGCAAGTAACACAAAACCAAGCCTAGGGTTGCTTCAGTGTTGCCCTTGAAATATGAAAATAGGCAGCTGATCACATTGATTTGTATTGCTCATCAGGAGGTTGAGTTCTTTCTGTTAGGGGGCTGGGGATGACTTACATGACCTTAAGTTTGGATTAGGCCAATGTTGCTTGTAGCAGCTGGACTGAAGGACAGACCATCCTCTCCCAGCTTCTTCCACCACTCAGTACATGGCCCCAGCATCCACAAAACATTTCATGTGCTTCCTCTCCACTCTATCAATTTTGCCAAAAGCACGGAATGAGTAATTTCATCTGAAGTTAAGAATCTAATCTCTACCATTGGGCTGTGATCCCATGGCAGCCACAGCCACTGGGGAATTAGATCCTGCTGCCCGCACATTTAACAAAGATGCCCCAGATGACTTTGAGCAAAGTGAAAGATGTACCTTGAGTAGCAGGTGTGACCAAGGACTGATGAGAGACCTGAACCTTTCCTGATAAGCAGCTGAGGGCCAGGCAGGACACCTCACAGCACCTAATGTGGCACCATGCAGAGACAACCAGTCAGTGGAGTCAGTTCAGCCTGCAGAATGAGTAAGAATTACCTTAAAGGAACTTAGTACCAGCTCAACTGCTCTGCTCAGCCATACACATCTAGATCTAGACACATTTTTGTGGCTTAATCTTGAGTTGAATCCCACACAGAGCCTACAGAAAGTAAGGGAATTCATCTCCCGTTAACTCACTCCTATTCCTCATGTTTTTGCTGAAATAGAACCAGATCCTCCCCACATGTTATCTTCAGATAATCATCAGAAACCTTGTGACTTGTGGCAACCAACTCCAGCCAGGTAACAGTTCCAATGCTGGGGTTTTGCTCTAAATTATTCTCCTTGAGGAACTAACAGTCCAGTGCAGTGTCAGCCCATCACCTAGGAGATGATATTTTCTTTCACACACAACCTCATGTATCCCACCTTATGTACATACTGAGGATTTGAGCAATTTATTTGGAAAGTCAAGGAATGCACCGATCTCAGTGCTGGCATTTTATGCAAGCTCACAGAAAAATAGTCAGACATCAGCTATCCAAAGCTCCAGAAAACAAAGGGCTCCATTTAGATGCCTGAATGCCAGCATGTATGCTATTTGAGATGCCCCGAGGCACCCAAGATACACATGGGGTTGGCAGATACCACATAGGACCTATGGAAGCAGCAGCTGGAGACGTGGAGACCATGCAGGATACCCCAGGGTGTCTCAAATGGTATTTGATGCCAAAGCATAAGCAACTGAACCAAGTTCTAAAAATCATGTTTTATACTGAAGTCAGCTGTAGCTCTCCCATATCTAATCAATGTGTATCTTGCAGAGCAGCAAAGCTGAAAAAGAGCTACAAAAGAATTGCATCCTTATTTCAGGTCTGCTGAAATCTGGCAGAGCTTACAGACTGTGTCAGCTTATTTTGTTATGAACATATAATGCTCACTGAACCCCATGAGCTGCTGTGATAACAATCTCTGCCAGCTTGCTGAATGGATTCCTTTCAGTTGCTGCCTCTGAAGTTATGTGGCTGGAACAGAGCTTCTGCAGTATACCAGTGCACCAGGAACACCGGGTTTTAGCTATGGGAGCAAGAAAGCTGTCTGGAAAGATTAATGGGCTCAGAATTGATTATCAGACCATAGGAGCAGAAGGTCACTGTGTCAAGGCTCCTGGCTACTGCAGTGAGAATGTACTACTGGCTAATCCTCTTATAAACACATGCACTTCCACGAGGAAGAATACCTCTAATGATTTAAATCCAATTTTTACATAATCAACACACTGTTTATTACGGTGAGGTTGTTATGGCACTACAGTCTTCATTGAGCTAGATGACAGAAGAGTATAAAAAATCTTTCATCTGCAGTTAATAAATCTGGGGTCCCATGAAGGCTGTGTAGAAAAGACCTCTAAGATCATCCCAGTTCAACCATTAACCTGGCACAACCAAGTCCACCACTAAACCATACTCCTAATGCCAAAGCTACACATCTTTGAAAAACCTCCAGGGATGGTGACTCCCCTATTTCCTTGGATGGAGATGTTCCAATACTTGACAACCCTTTCAGTGAAGACCTCAAGACCCAGCAATAAACTTTGTACCATAAGTATTTCCAGCAATTGGTGTTAAATGAGCATGATTAGATAGATTACTATTTTTCTGGACTATCAGCAAGAAGTAGTGACACGTTTTTTCCTTTAGGAGTTACTTAGAGTGAAACAATCATTGCCCAGGTTAAATCTGAGAATAAAATTAGGAGACCTAAGTGGTTAAAACCCAGAAAATATGACTTGTCTTTGGATTTTATTGTTAGGAAACCTAATAAGAAACAGTTATTTGTATGTAGCAGCATACACCTTCCCATTCAGTTTAGCACTGTAAGTCATTTTTCCATAACACACACTAAAACAGCCTCCATCCTTGAGCAGAGGTTACGTGAGTGAATACTGCCATCTAGGCAGGCTTTGGGAGGCAGCATCTATTTTAGAACATTAATCCGTGTTTGCCAGGGAAAAATACTCTATTGCCCAAAAGAGAAGAGAAAGGAACCATTTTTTATATTATTAAAACCAACACAACACGAGTCACCGAAAACACAAAACCTGCCCTTCAACCAGATTGTAGCAGTCCACATTAAGAGCAAATATTTTCTACATGTTTATTAAGAAATATATTATTCCATATTTCAATACAGGCAACTTGACCTTAAGCTTTGCACTAAATTAGAAATCACTTTTTTCTGTGAAAACTCTAAATACAAAGTATATTTTATTAAGGCTATTAATTACCAAAGTACATTTTACTAAGGCAGTACAATAATTGCATCTATTTTATATGCTTTGAAATACAGTAACAGTACATTTTTAGGAGACAGTTACTAAAATATCTATTAATATTTTACAAAGACAGAAATATTTTTTAAAACAATTTTCCTTTATATGATCAAAATAGCTTTCATCCAGCGCAAAAAAATATAAAGTATGTCATGCACCTGTCTTATTTCAGACAATAAACAAGTTCTATACATGGCATTTACAGTAGACTTACAAGATTTCACAACAATCTCATTTTGATTGGATACATTAAGAACTAGCTTCATTATCAGGTGTGGAATTCTTTAGGGAATGCACAAACTATGAAGACAGAATCTTACACAAAATGGTAGGACCTGAAAAGATAACAGTTTAGCACTTTCCATAGATCCACTGGTACTGAATGTGAAGTTATCCTCCTCCTCAGGTTCCTCCCTGCTGTGTTTCAGCTGTCACCCTGAGGATCGTCCTGAGCAGGTTTGTGTACAAAGGTGTTCTTCTTTCTCTCAGAAAGGCCCTCCTGAATAATCACAGAAATGTGATTATCTGGCTACTGACATCCATCTCCTCAAATCCCCTACTCCTCCCCCGCTTTGGTAAGAAGTAATGCAGCATGAGACTGATTTGTATGGAGAGCAAAGCAGGCAAAAAGAAGAGGAATTGCTTTTTGCACAACTGCTTAGTAGCAAACACATTCCAATTCTAGAAGGAAAGATATTGCAGCAAAGATGTACCAATTAAGCCTCTCACTCACAGCAACAAAACAAAAAAAAGCTCTGCTCCCCTCTCAAGAACAATGAACTTCCCCTTGCAGAAAGGGAAATCAGTATTAGGGACTATTTTGCAGGATGCCACTCAAGTAAAACACTGCTGCCACCAGTTAAAGCAGGTCTCCATCACACAAGTTGGTCTGGCTGTCTAAGGTATTTGTGTTTTTCTGAAAACAGAGTCACATTCAAATAACTTCTTTGGGTTCTTCTAAAACAACAGCAAAACTAAGAGACAATATGAGCATAACATGTTTTATTGAATAAAATTCTAATATTTACACAGTGAAGTCTAGATGTAACCTAGTGAAGCATGGCAATGTGCAATTTTCATTCAACATCTGGAATATCTTTAAGTACATCTGAAACTACTTACTGTAACAATCACCTGCCCATCACTGATTTCATAATTAAGGAAAATTTGAACTTGCTGAAGAATAGCCAAGATGAACATTCAGGATAGCTGAGTTAAAAGAAAAGTCTGCTATGTAATTCCAAACCCAAAAGATCTGATTAAAATGTCAAGAGTTTTGAAGGCAGCTTCTGTATTTCCCTGTTGTTCTTCTCCTCTCTGCAGAAAAAGATGACAAAATAAATTATAAATCTGAAGTCTGAAACTAATACCTGCACATTAAACAGACAGCACACTCCAGGGTAATCTTAGTTCTTCAATTCATAATGTCTTAACTTCAAGGTGTTTGAACTAAAACAAATTACTATGAATTACTTACTGATTTTTTATTAAATACTATTTTACATCTTTAAAGCTGCCAGGGTAGACCCACAGAAATTAGAAATGCTGCAAATGATACCTAGAGTCAACACACCACTAATTATTGCCATTTACGCAAAGAAATTTATGATGAACTACCTTCCCTCCTACTCTAGAATGTTAAGCAAATGTTTTGTATTTTTTCTACTAGATATACTATCATTCTACTGTTACAGAGAAGAGGGGTCTGCTAAAGAAACCATAGTCAACACCTTTCCTGTTTACAGGGATTTTTTTAAAGATAATTTCATTACTGATCTTGCGTGAGTTCTCAGCAATGTCTGAATGCAAGTATAGACTTGCAGCAGCCACACTAACAGGCTAACTCATAGCTCTAGTAGAGTGGTATCTTATATGTGGACTACTCACTTGTTGTAAGTAAGACATGATTCACTGACCACCTGTACGATTTTTGTCATCCAGAAGATTATAAACCAGGAATGTCGTGTCCTACTCAAAGTTTTGGAGGTTGTTTATTCTAGTGGGTTACAGATAGCACTTATTAAAAGCAGACAGTCTAGCCTGCCACATTTGTGACTTATGTATTGAAAAAGCTGGCTGTTAGGTTAAGAAGATCTTGCACAGCCTCTCATATCTTACTTATCAAACAGGGAGAGGAAGTACAGTTGTCCTGTTCTCAAGCTAACCTGTATGAAGCCCTGCCAAACAGCCAGGAGTGCAAGGAAGACACAATTACTACCTAAAGTACTTCCAGGTCCCTTCCTGTTTCCCAGCACAACCAATTTCAAATGCATGCTTGGAAAGAAAAATAAATTTAAGCCCCCTAAGATCCCCTAACATCACCTAACCTTTAAGCACCAAGATTAAACTTCTTATAAAATAGTTCTGCAAGGAAGTTCAGTGTGATAACTCTGCATTTTTAGAGACTAAGTTTGTAATAGTAACAATGGCTCCCCATGAACACACACACTCTCTTGGAGGTAAACTGTAACCTAGCAAGGAATAGCTTTAAAATTCAGAATCTGACAAGAAAACAAAACATGCAAATGTGGTAGCAAAAGCTGCAAAATATAACAGAAAAGCACTTAAATACCTGCAATTTCTATGCTACAGTCAGCCCTCAATATATTTGTGAACAAGAGCATATTTTATAACATTTTTAACTATTTTCTTTGGTTTCATGGCTATCTTCTGCTTCTTCTTTTAGGGTTTTTTTTCCCCTCCTCAATCAAACAGCCAGACACTGTTCCATTTACCCAGGAAATGTATATCCATCCTAATCTCACTGCTTTTTTTATCTCTATCTGTTTTCCAACTACAGAGAGTTATCTCGAACACAGCTGCCTACCTGGAAGTTATTTCTCATATACCTAACATAGCTACAAATTTTAATAACTGAGAAGCTGCTGAAAGATAGAGACTTTGCTCTTGCCTGTCTCACTGGTGAGGTACGCAGGAGACATTAACAAACACTGTCTTTACGCAGGAAATCCATCTGTACTGACAAACTCAAGCTAAGCAACTACCTGTGTGTGAGATGCTGTCAACATAGGCTGAACAAAACTATATGTACATTAAGATAATAATGCTAACTTTAGAAATTATTAACCACAGCACACAGATTTTTTTACTCTTCTAGTTCTTTCTCTCCTATCCCACTGGGGGGAAATGAGAGAGGCTGTGTGGGGCTGAGTTGCCAGTTGGGGTTAAACCACAACATCAGCTTGACCATTTCTGTAACTTAAAAGCCATCCCCACACCCCTCTTCACCACAGGGAACTCCTAGCTCCCCTGTCTCTCCAACAGTAGGACATGAAGGGGCCCAACTTCCCTAACATCCAGAAGGACTGACTGTGCTCAATCAAATTCACACCAACTGTATAACCATTTCTTAGAACAACATATGAGATGGTTTGGAACACATAACTTCATCACTCCATACCAATGGCAAGTAACAAATGTTACCATGAATACAAAAATAAGCAAATGAAGAGCAATCCTTCCATTTCTCAGAAACATAAGTGGGCTACCTTACAGGCAAATTCTGTGGAGTCGACAGCAGAATGGAGGTCTGTTGCAACTGCTGTGTCAAGTATGTAAGACCAATGCATAGCAGACAGAAAAATTAGGGAATACTCCCCTGAAATGTGCCTTACAACAAGGCACATTAATGTTCTCTCATAGAAAAACGTAGAAAAACTTTGAGCAGCTCATTCTGTGACACTAACATCTAGCCACACCAACCAAAATATATGGTACTATGGGCCCTAACATCTGGATGTTTTGTTAGACGAGTTTTCTCTGTCTTGACACTGTCTTTCAGACAACCCCTCATCAACCTGCCCCTTGATATGCTAAATCCAGGCAAATTTTTTAGACCAGGTTTAGTGTGGAATTCCAGTGTCGAAACTGGATTGTGCGTAAATTTGATGCAATCTCAGAACCCATTTTTCCAGCTCATACTCCCTCATTTTACCATCCTATAGAGGAACAGGGGATTAACTAAGTCTCTGAACCACCAAATGTCCTCAGTTTGTCTCCCTTTTCTTACAGAGGTAACAGTATTTGATCCTTTGGTTTCCTTTGAAAAGTAGCAAATCAGAGGCTATCTAGCATGACCCAGTAACTCGCCTCAAGAACAGATACAAGCAAACCAATTCTCCTCAGGTAAGATACCCTAGCTTTGTTACAGAGATGCCAAACAAAAGAAGAAAATAAATAATGAGTTTACTTCAACCCAGATCAAAGGCAAGGGGAACTGTTATAAAAAAGAGAGTACTGATTATATATTCTACAAAAAAGATGACAGGCCAGAAAATAGCTTTACTTTTAATTCTAAGGAAATGAGGTGCATTAAGAACTGCATCGTCAGCCAGGCAAGGGAGAGGATTGTCCTGCTCTGCTCTGCACTGGGGTGGCCTTGCCTCGAGTTCCATGTGCAGGTTTTGGCACCATGATGTAAGAAAGACATGAAACTATTCGAGAGTGTCCAAAGGAGGGTAACAAAGATGGTGAAGGGCCTTGAGGGGAAGTTGTGTGAGGAGCAGCTGAGGGCACTGGGTCTGTTCAGCCTGGAGGAGTCTGAGGGGAGACCTCACTGCAGTTACAGCTTCCTCGTGAGGGGAAGAGGAGGGGCAGGCACTGATCTCTTCTCTCTCATGATAAGGCATGACTAAAGGAAACAGCATGAAGCTGAGTCAGGGAAGGTTTAGGTTGGATATCAGGAAAAGGTTCTTCACCCAGAGGGTGGCTGGGCATTGGGACAGGCTCCTCAGAGGAGTGATCACAGCACCAAGCCTGAGAGAGTTCAAGAAGCATTTGGACAACAATCTCAGGCATGTGATGGGACTCTTGGGGTGTCTTCCACAGGGCCAAGAGTTAGACCCAGTGATCCTAATGGCTCCCTATCAATTCAACATATTCTGTGATTCTATGAAATGCTCTGGTATGTCAGTAACAAATGATCTTTGAGAAAAGTAGAACTACATTATTTTTTGGAGACTGCACACAATCCCATTTCTCATAAAGAAACTCCACTATTTGCTATTGAGGGAAACAGAGTGGAATGTCAAAGTCTCCTGAAGGTAACTATGCATATAAAGGAAATTAACATTATGGTATTGGTAACCTTCTATCCATGGCTCTAAATTTAATTCACAGTTTAATTTAGAGGTAAAACAGAGAGAAGATGGTGTTCCTAATATAAAGCCCATCTTGGCCCTCCTGTCTTTGATGTCAACAGTTAAAAATCCCTTGCCTGTCCATTACAGATTCTACTGTTTTCTTCTTTCCATTTCCCATGTACAAGATCCATCAAGACTGTATCTCAAAAACTAGGTTACTTTGTTCAGTTAAAGGTAACACAGAATACATTGTGTTAACACATTTTCTAAACTGTTAAACTTTGGTCATTATAGACCAGAAGTTCTCCCAAAGCACAATTCTAAATCCTCATCAGCCCACCCCACAGTCAAATGTTACTTATAGTATAATGAGACAAAAGATATTATAGACTGTAACAGACACAGAAATATGTATTACTTCAGTCTTTGTGCTCTGCAAATAGAAATCTTCAAGCATGATCAAATCACATTGAAG
Source organism: Vidua macroura (assembly GCF_024509145.1). Classification (NCBI taxonomy): domain Eukaryota; kingdom Metazoa; phylum Chordata; class Aves; order Passeriformes; family Viduidae; genus Vidua; species Vidua macroura. Next base: position 82,215,311 of record NC_071573.1, read on the forward strand.
ACCATAAAGAAAAATTATTTTTATAATAAATATTAAATAGTAGTACTTCAACAGAACTGTAAGACACTACAGATGCTTCGCGTATTTCCAACGGTTTGGAAAAATATGGTTTGTATGTTTACAATACAGAGCCAATATTCAGAGTAAATTGGGTGTTATTTGTATGTTGCAGGATTACAGGCCACCCTGAGGAGTGAAAAATTTTTAAATTTAACACTGTGGTTTACCTATGAAGTAACTCTTGAGTATTCTAATAGGGATGAAGATATAATCTCTGCATAAGTATTCCTTTCACCCCTCACTTTATACTCTTTTCACTTCTCAGGATTCAAGACACTTAATTTTCAAATTGATTAAGCGAAATTATTAATTTTAAACACTGATTTCAATGGCAGTACTCAAAAATATTCAGACACCTTTAAGACTGAAGGCCCAAAGCCATAAGAGGCAATTCTTATTATAAATAACTAAATAAACTAATAAATCAAATAAATAATTTAAAAATAAATTAATTAATTAAATAAACAAGTAGTACTATAGGCCCAAACCTTGCAATAATCCTGTCAGAATCCTTGCAGGTAACCTGTCAGTACAAGATGTTATTTCTCACCTGTACTACTGCTCAGTAGTTAATCATTCTTCGAAGAGCATCATAGCATTTCCACTTGTCTGGGATGTAGAAAGGCTCGAAGATGTGAGGGAAGGGAGTGTCATAGCCACATACTCTTGCAATAGGAGCTTCCAAATTCAAAAAGCATTCCTCCTGTTAACAGAAATATAGAATAAATGTTAGTGAGGACATTCTTTTCAGGAGTCTTGCATCACAAATTGGGGTCATATGAACTTTGCCAGACTGAGAGTCCTGGAAACTCAGAAGTTCTATTTATATCACTGAATCAGTAGTCATAATTTATAGTTATGACTATAAGGAATAGTGCTTCCTCTTGCACAAAGGTCCTTATTAAAAATACAAATTGTATTAATGTTATTTTCATTCTCTGCATGTGTGCTGCATTAAATCATAGGCAGATTATATTTAGTACATCTGCTATACATTCAGACAACTGTTGCCAAGAAACAAATATTTTAGCAGCAAAGGAGTAAGAGTCTCTTTCCTGTGCCACTTTTAAACATATAGAAAAATTATATCAAATTAAATCAAAAAGTGCATTTTATTTGTTGGATAAAGGAACATCATATTCAAACTTCTTTGAACTCTTAGATTATTAAGGCTCTGTTTAAGATTAAGCAGTTGGGAAAAGTAAGTGGATTTGCATATCTCCAACCTTTGAGTCAAATCCATGCTCTACTCAACTCCCCCACAATTTGTGTTCTACTTGGAGATCAGATTTGATAATGACTCTGAGAGTTTCATTACTTGACCTAGAACGGCACAAAGTATTACAAATGCCACATTAATTTGAAAGTAACCTGTAAATATGTAACATTATCAGCCTTAATAACCAAATAAATAGTGGCATTTCCATCTTATTAATCTCAAGTACCAGAATGATGGCATGGACCACAAAAATCTGCACGAAGTGGATGTAGAAATAACTTAGCCAGACCAAACTGATGTTGAAGCTAATCATCAGCTCCCTTTTCTCCCCATATCTTTAGTATAGGCATTTGCTTTCCAAAGCAGACAAATGAAGTGATAAAACATGTCTCCTCCTGGTCTCTCCTTTATGGAGTGTAGCAACTGAGAAATCCTGGCCAACTTCCCCTGTACTTGGCTAAGCAAAATGGAAGATGAAGTATTATCTACTAGTCCTTTTCTGCCAGGCCCACAGGGAAAATAGTTAAAAAGCGTTTCTAGAAAAGCTTTAACGAAAAGTTAAAATGCTTTTCTACAAACGAGCGCCAAGTATTTTTTCAGACTGATGAACTGTTTTGAATGCATGTTGCCTTGCAGTCCATGGCAGCCTAACTCTACTTACTGTGCTTTCTATACATCACAATATTTGGCAGTACAGAAGGCACTGGTAACGCACTGAGATCACAACCTTCACAGCATTGTGAAGTGGGCTTTTCTGGACAATGAACTGAAGTAAAAAGTCTTGCACACAGTATCAATTGCACTTAATAGTGCATTAATTTACCTAGAAAACTTCACAGTCTGAGTAGGTCTGAAGTAAAAGATATAGGCAAACAATATAAATATTTTTGAGCTCCATTCCCAGGCATTCTTTTCTTTGCAAAGCAAAAGATTCACACTAGTACAAAATCCTGGAAAGTAGAGTGTAATAAATCCTTTATCTGTCCATGAGGTAGATCATGATGTCCTACTCTGACCTGCTGGCAAGGGCAATTTTGATACTAAAGAGACCTTGATTCCCATGTTGCAACTGACCAATAAGACAAGGCAACAGATTTGGGACCATCCCAAAACTGACTACCCAATGCACCTGTCAATTGCATTACAACAAAGCATGGAAGTATATTCTAGACCTGCAGCCTCCTACAGCCTCCCAGTCCCATAGTGCTCTTTTCAAGTATCTAACACAGACCACTATCTAGAAGACAGACTGTTTAAACAAACTGATATCTCTCCAGGAAAGACGTTAGGAAAAAACTTTAAAGTTAAATGCTTTTGGAAGTAAAGTAGTCGGCATGGGATTTCTGATTCAGTGTAAAATGTTTCGTTTTGAAAACCTGTATGAAAAAGTCATACTCTATTAGCAGGATATCCATAACTTCCAAAATTCAATAAAGTCAAAAATTATTATTTTGTTAGAAAAGTGTTTACAAAACCAACAGCTATAGTTATTAGTTCAATCTATCTAAACTTTTCTTAATGTAAAAAAAAAGTCCAACAAAACATTAAATTGCTGTTCTTCTTGCCCTGCTTCCTAACTGCAGAGGCCAAATTCTGGCCTCAGTTATTCAACACAACCTTTGCCAATTTTCCTTCATTTGCCTGATTTTCACTCAAAGCTTTCTGGAAAATATATTATTGTATTAGGATATAAAGGCCTATAATTGGTCACATAATTCTGTTTCAACATTTCATGCTTAATACACTCTTATTAAGACTTTTCAAAACAACTTAAGAGAACAGGTCCCAGTAAAAATCTGTTCTTGAAATTCACAGCAATCAGTCAAATGCAACACTTTAAAACCATCACATGCCTTGATTTTTAGAATAGGAGCTAAAACCAAGGATTTGCTGGATATTGCATAATTGTATGTGAAATAGATCCTCCAGTATGTGGTACACTAAATCTATTTCCCCAGATCACAATATCCTAGTATGCTAATATAGGAAACCTTATCCAAGTTTATTTTAGCTTTATTTAAAAGTACACTTTTATCAGATTCAGGTACTCATTGCTAAATCAGGGTTCTGAGTTAAAAACTCTTTAAAATCTTTGAGTGAGAACTGCAGACATTTACAGAGATATACAGTTGTACAAAAAGGATAAAATATAGAATCGAGTTCATTATTGGGCATTACTGAAAGAAAATATTACTCATCCATCTGCAATGTATGGAAAAATAAAGCAATCTCATCTGCCGTTTGGAGGAAGTGCTTTCAGGCATCTGGTCAAGAAGAAGATAAAAGAATTTTTGTGCTCCAGACTGTCCTTCGTCTGAAGGGAATCTCTAAAATTCCACAGTCACAGTAAACAGACCTTCAAATGCAAATACTTTGCTAAGTAAGTACTGGTAAATGAGACTATTTAATGCATACTCAGCAAATCAGACAAATTCAAACTCAATCTTTCCCCCATTATAGTCTTAATTTCTTTATTTTTTGGATCTATTACATTTTTCCCCCGTAGCTGGCAAGGATTAAAATCCATAAACAGGATTTTTTTAAATTTTATTTTTCATTTCTGTTGTGCATAGAATACTTCCTAAGTGAGAAAACTTTCCTGGAAAAATAAATTATTTCTGCAACATTTTATGTCCTCAGAGTCTCTCCCACATTATTTTTATTCTGCAACACTACAAGTACCCCAAAAAATAACAGCTACTAGAATGCCAGATGGCTACTACATGAGACTGGTGATTTTACAACTCCTTTTTCAATACAGGAATTTACTTTCTGAAGGATGATAATCAAAAAATTTGTATTAAAGGCTAATATGAATAAGAAGAGTTAGACAGAACTCTTAATGTTTATTTTGGTATTATAGCTATTATAATAAAAAGAAGACTAAACAAAGTCCATTACACAAGGCAAATGGTAGGAACATTCTTCATGCTGGAGTACTCATCTTTTGGCTGACAATAACACTAAAATTTAGACTCAGGAATTCATTTGCAAATGAATTGCAGGTTGCAAAGCTTTAATTAAATTGTGGTCTGTTCTGTCAATTAGAACTCTGAATTTTGCCATCTCATATACAGATTTTAAAATTTTAAAACCCACATATTTAATTAAAGAACTTTTCAGAGGGAAAACTTACTGCATCAGAGTTTCACTTTCTATTCTGGATTTTTATTCAGATGTATTTATGCTGTTGCCATAAGCTAAAGTGTGGGACTTAAACAGTTAAGAAAATTTATTTCAGATCACTTTTTTTTTGATTGTTACATCTATATTATCTATTACTTCCACATACAGATTTTCAACTGTAAATTACCTATTATTGTAAAAATAAGATGAAACCTACTATAGGTTAATAATGAACATGGTAATCTCATTTACAATAAAATCTGTTATTTAACTCATAGCTTAGATTTTCAAAAGAAGCTTTCCAAAGATGTTGTCAATCAAACCTCATTTTATAAAATGTGGATTTCATGCACTAAAGCCGACACCAAATAAAGACTAAACATCTTTTTCTTTGGTTTCTGCTTAAAAATAATGTCTTATTTTAAAAACCTACTTTCCGTAACAGAAAAGTCAAGCGTCTTCAGCTGTCATATGCTTCTCGATCGTAGTACAGTACTTTCCTTTACAGCTGCAAGCACCAAATGCTGCACATTTTGAACACAATTTGCTTTGACAACAAATATAAGTCACATTCCCATGAACAGTCACTTCTATGAGCTACATAAGTACTATACAATGCACCCACAGGATATTTTCAAGTTGAGATATGAGCAAGAGAGAGCGATCTATATATTCTTTCTTTAGAGGAACTTTTTTTTTCCAACAGCCTAGCCATTTTTGTCTTAAAGTACTTCTATAAATCTTTTCCTGATAGTTACAACTATGACACAATTTTTCCCCAGAGAACTCTGCAGATGTATGTTGCAAACTTTTAACTTCTATCAAATATTTTTCTCCTTTTCAAATCAATTTAAGACTATATATTTATAACTTAGCACAGATTAATAATGATCCATTTTATTAGTTATAGATTCTTTGAATTTATGTAATTAATATCTTGTCAAATACAGAAAAATAGCTGCTAAAATTATTTATTTTGCAATTGCCAAAAGAGATGATACTTTTACTTACAAAGTACTTCAGTATTTATAAAACAAAGAAAAATTTAGGGGGAAAAAAGTCTGTTCTGTGTAATTCATTGCCTTGTTACCATTAAGAAGCAATTAACTGCAAATATTGTCTTTGCAGTAATAAATCACATAAAACAGTACTTATAGAAAAAGTCAAATTTATTCTATAAAAAGATAAAGTATTATAACATAAAATGAACAATTCATACACCGGCTTGAAGAGTGCTTTCGAATTTCATTTCAGCCAGCTTCAAAAATGAATGGAACAACCTTTAATAACCCAATACACAACTGGTATGGTCTGTTAAATTTTCCTTATCAAGTTAACAACAGAACCACTCCAACAAACACTGACAGCATGAGCATTAACTTGAAGCTCTTGGAAATAGAGCCTTGGTCAGTGGCTGAGTTGTCTTGGTGGCAGAACTGCACAAAGAAATCAGCACTGCATTCCCAAGGCATTTACAATACCAAACAAACAAAAAAACCCCACAAACCAAACAAACTCAAAATTTTATTTATGTCAAATAATTATATTTTCAACAAGGAGGAAAATGAATAAAAAGTAAATTTTATTTCTTCAGAACTCATCTTGTTTTATGCAAAAAAGGCAAAGACTTTCTATGAAAATATTACATCACTTGAATTGATTCTGATAGAATCTAGGTCTAGAATTGAAATATATTCAATTCAGAAGAACACACAGACAGGAATTAAGGTCTTCCTAGTAAATGTATAATTTACACTGTTTGGGGTATGAGGTACAGCAGCCAGCAAAATTCTTCTCCACAAAATAAAGGGCACAAGACAGATACGCCCAAGAGGATGTGGAATGACTTCCAGGTTATGGAATGTGCCATAACCTGAATGAACCATAAAAATGTCTTTTGGCAAGTCAGGTTTTTGACAATTAATTGCAATCTGCTAGACAATCACTTGCCACCTTTTTGCTACAAATACTAGAAATACTATTTTTTCCTAGGTAATAATGTTAGATATGCAGAATATGACAAAATTATTTGAACAGAAGTTGTTCCTCTATATAGCAGCAAACCAACTTACAGCAAAGTCATTACAAATTATGTTATTCTATAGGATATTCCAAGTTTCCTGTAAGTGCCACTTTCGTAAGTGGCAATTACAAATATTTGCAGCAGGACCCACATATTTTCTAAAAGCATGCCCAAAACCCCAGAGCTAGAATGATTTCCCAGGCCCATAAGTATCTGAACATACTTGCTTTATTTAGCTACTTGGCATTACTAACTGATCTGTTCAGTAAATGATCCTGCAAACTGCTACACGTACAATAACATGGCTGAATAATCCATGGGAAATCAACAGAGCTCAAGTGCCTGCATAAAATTATTCTTACGTGAAAATGTTTGCAGTTCACAGGTCTTTTTTCTGCATGAATGAGCAGTTGCTCTGCACAACAAACATTTCTTAAACTTTTCAGTGAAGATTAACCTACTTCTAATTACTTCCTACCTTTTAATAACAAAGCTAGAAATATGCTACCAATGTAATCAAACCTTATACTTTTTGATCATCATTTATCACCAACCATTCTAATAACTTATATAAGTATTTTGTAAAAACATCTTCTGGTTCAGCCCAGCATGCCAAAAGTGACTGGAAGGATTTGCTCCTAAGAGTTTTAGAAGTCAGTGAGTGGTATTTTTATTTTTACAGCTGTTGAGGCAGCTGAGAGATTCTTCCAAAGACAGCCTTGTCAGTCTATGTATCTGGCACAGTAAAATACTCGTTGAAATATTTCACTCAACATGCACTAATGAACTTCAAAGGAAATGCAATTTCAGCTGCTGTTACTAAACAATTTAAACCAGCACATTTCCCTTTTTATATCGAAGCATTTGCATTTTGGCACAATGCAGTGAGAATGATGTTGTCACTGTGACTGTCACCAAATCCTTTCCCAGGGTAAACTTACAGCTTGGCCAGGCAGCCAGGGAGACACAAGTACAAAGGAACTATCCTGTCCTCCCATTAAAAGGTTAGGGCTTACCTAATATCTTTCCAGAATTTTTACATGACCACCTTTGCAAAACAGGCTCAGAGTGGAGGGGATTATTAGGTTACTTGACACAAAGACATAAGGAATTTCATGGTGTATTATTTAAACCAAGCCATAATTTTACTTATAAATTTAGTTTATCAGAAGCCACTTGATGGTTCAAGCCCTCAGGTAGAAGAATTCTAGTGAAAAGCTTCAAGTGAATAACAAAAATTCTCTCATATAAAAGCAAAATTAACAGCTAAGAAATCTGACTGGTGAGAACAGAGACATAATTTTTATTCTACAGAAACCATTTAAAAAGTTGGAGAAAAATGTAATGAGGTTTTAATATAAAAGTTTATGCAAAAAAGTACTCAGAAACACTAAAATAATTATATTGGAGACTGAGCTTTTGGGTACAGGCTAACCTAAAAAGCATGAAATAATTATTTCATCAAATTTCTTAGACTAATTAGCTTTTCTTCTTTCCTAGAGAGATACAATTTTTTATAGTTTTGATCATTCTACACTTCATTTCCTAAATTACTATTCAAACAGGCTACATTGATATTCCAGTGTAATAAAAAACTACCAACAAAACAAACAAAACCAAGACCTACAAGAAAATAAGAAATGAATACTTCATTAATTTTTGCAGTTATATATAGTCAATGCAACTCTGTTACAAAGACCAAGAAATGGGCTGCAAACCAAATACTTTTATTTTAAAATGTTTAATAAGACCATAAACAGTTCACATTACATCTCTTAATTTAAAAACTGATCCAAAAACGAAGACAAAGAATAACATATTTCAGAGGCTATGAAATTTTGAGTTTCTTTTATGCCAGACAAACAGTTCAAAATTATTGCCCTGATTTTGAAGAGTCGATGAAATGTATGTATAAAAACAAATGTGTGGGCCCTGTAATATTAAGCAATATTACACACAGAAACACAGATAACAGAATTTAGAATTTAGAATTTTTACACAAGAGAGAAACATAACAGTAGATGTCAAATGTATATTTTAGAAGTCTCACTGAAGTTTTCGTTGGATTAGATCCAAGTATTTAACTTGGTCTATGTTTTAGTTCATTTAAATAAATTTCATACTTAAAATGGTTATGTGAACTTTACTCTTATACTAAATCATTCATACAAATTTAATTTTCACCCCACTAATGAACTTACTTTTAAGTCAAAACTATAAATCTTTTATATAACCTAACCTATGCCTTCCACCGATGTTATCAATTGTACAGTGACATTTCTTAATGAAGAAACAAAGTAAAATACCTACACAGCTGCCTTTAGTTACTGTGAAGCACCTCTCATAATTTTATTCTTTTCCATTTCAGTTAGCGCTCAACATAAAATTGCCATGAATGAAATGCAAAAATAACCTACTGGAAATACTGCAAAAGAAAAATTGCAATAGAGTTCAAATTGAGATTTTCTTTTCCACCTATGTGTCTGCTAAACAGTAAAAAAAGCAGTGTTTCCCTCATGTAAGTACTTGAGAGAAATTCTCAGCTTATTCACTAACTAAAATTTTTGCAGAACTCAATCTGTCAGGACTCTGCTGGACTAGATCTCTCTAATAAATGGCATTCAACAGCATAATACATAAAATCAGAATATCACAAATATAAAACAGAACTATAGTACAAATGGACATTAATTTAGTATTTGCAAGGCCTGATTTTTTTGAGCTAATTATTAAACAGCAATCCTAATTTACGTCTGCCCTGCAAAAAACCCCACCAGTATTATACTAATGCAGGATTGTTTGAGAATTAGTGTTCCCTATGTCAGATTTTTTTTTTTTTTCAATTTTTAACATAGCTCCTAAAGTACATTGGGCTTCTGGTTTCTTTCATCCAGTATCCAATACTGTGATTGTACAGCAGCATCAACTCTAGCCTCCTGCAATCACAGAGACTGTGATACTTGACGTGCAACAGGAAGCATAAAGGGAGAACCCAAAATGTAGAATTCTGTGAAAGTCTGAGATTTTATTTCCTTTCCTAGTGACCAAACTCACCACTGCTTGAGTCAGGTTTCCTGTCACCTAAAGCCACTGCTGATATCAGAAGTAAGGGGTTAGGTGCGCTTACACTGATGTGCTCTCCCAGCTGGGCAACCACGAAATCAAAGCACATTTTTAAACAACAGTTATCCAGTCATGGAAATTTCTGTGCCCACCAGACCTGATTTCCTCTCAACAAATGAGACCACCAGGCCATGCACAGCTGAAACTGGGGCTTTTTCCCCAAACTTCTGATGAAAAGTAAGGATACAAAACTTGGCAAGGTCTCAGAACTGAAGTCCTGTCTCTGCCACCACAGGAGGCCACAGTTTCTATCACAAATTGATCATAATTTACTGTACTGTACTCTGTTGTAGTGATAATGCTGTTACGTGGTTATTGGCTGTTTTATTCACACTCCTTCTGTATGACATCTTGAAACTTTTTCTAATTTCAAGCTATTCATTTCAGATTCATTAATATATAGTTTTCCCCCAGCATTACTTTAGCAAACACTTTTCTGCTAGTTACCTTTGTTTATTTTCCCAGTAAATTTATAAACGGGACTTCCATGCCTTTAGTCTTCCTTTTGAGAGTGGGAAGAAGGCAGGCACCATTAAGCTATTTTCATAGAGCAAGCTCTCCACAGCTTCTGATGACCCTAACAGCTCCTGACTCATGTCACCTGGTTTCAATTTTTTTTTAAAAAAACTACTTCCTCACACCATTGTCTTCTACAACAAAATAAGACCTTACTATTTCTACCATAAGGGCCTCTCCAAACACACTTTTCTTTTTATCCAATTGAGCTGAAGCCAACTGATACACCAGCTCTTCCTCTTTTGCCAAACAAATCATTTATAAGCTTATGCTTAAAAAAGTTAGTAGTTCCTAGCAATGTAGAAACTCTGCTTCTGAGACCCTCAATATCAGCCAGGTTCATTATAGGATTCTAATTTTTACTATATCAATAATAGACTGACGTTGTGACTTCAAAGTTCTGGGTTTTGTAACCAAGATACTACAAGAATGTTAAGATCTAAGCAAGCCTTAAAAAGTGCTACTCTTTACAACTTGGTAATATTTTTGAGAGCCCACCATACCACAGTCCCCACATCATATACCTTGTAGTTCTTGTCCTGACAAGATTTTTTAAGGTCAGGATCTAATCTGTCAGGTTAATCTGCCAAAATCTACACTCACTGTTTAAAGCCCAGCAAATTCACTGACAAATTAAGTTTCGAAAACATGAGGCTGACAATGTTTTTGTCAGAGCACAATAACAGAAGAAAATCAGTACTTCATGCTTTTAGAAGGGAATTATTAGCTGTCAAGACTGAAAAACAGTATTCCAAAAAATTCAGCCAGTACAGAAGTTATTATGGGGCTTTTCTCACCATATTTGGTGAGATTTTTCACTTGTCAGGTGGTAGAAATACAGTCAACCAATCCTGCTAACAACTGTAAGAATGAAACATACAGATACTGCTGATACGGGTTTAGATCACTAAAGATCCAGTTTAAGTGCTTGATGTTGTACTTTTTCTTGATCAAGACAAGAAACATGTTCTCAAATGTCTTCTTTTGTGGCCGACTTTAAAAAAAGTCATGAAATAAAGTTCACGTATAACACTATTTTCCTGGTTTGTTTCTGCTATGAATTCAGGGATACTCCAGAAATTATGGGGTTTGTTGGCTTCATAGTTTCCTATCCATTGTAAAATCAATATTATTTTGAATACTCTACAAAAATAGAGGTTTAAGCATCTTTCTCTGAACAGTATATAATTTTTCAAGGCATTTCTACTTATTTTAGTGGTCACCACAAATTATATAGAGAAAGAAAATCTTAGCTTGTAGTGGTTAATAAACAACTTCAGCCTAGAAGACCCAGTGACTGAAACAGATCAGGAGCTGAAATTTGCTGTAGCACAGTGACCACAGCACGCTGAAATTCAAATTGCTGCTTTGCCGTTTTCTTATTGAATACAATGGTTTCCTTTTTTCAAACATCTTTTGAAACTTTTTTTAATTATTTAAGTTTTCTAAATTATTACAGCTGTTCTCAAGATTTCTTTCCTTCTGATTTCCCACAACCAAAGAACCACTTAGGGGTAAAATAGGCAGTTCTGTGTAATTCATTACCATTAAAAATCAAGTAAAGCTATTTATGTTCTTAAAAGGGAGACAATTTTTAGGAGACAATCAACAGGATCTCTAGTTCTCAGGCACTGCTAAAAAGTTTCAAATCTCTCCATAGGGATATTTACTCTAAAATGAAATGTACCATCCTTTGAAGATATTAATCCTGACTGACTATAAAGGAGGCCTGTAGTGCACAGATTAGAGATGCAACTTTTTAGATCAATCCCAACTGAGTAATTATTAAAAAAATTCAAATCCATGCCACCTCAATGCAGTGGCTGTCTTTAGACAGGCAGTCACAGAGATGAAACAAATGTTCACAATTAAATGGAATTATTGCGGAGGTAGACCACTACAAAATCTGTGGTACCCAGTAAGAGTGTCCATCAGCAACAGTGAAAGAGACAATGATACTTGAAAAATCGATCCATATTTCCCTCTCTTTTCAGTCCTGATCCACTGCCAAAGGCGGCAAAATCTTTATGGACATAAAATACAGGATGACATATATTATCAGTACACAGACAGTGAAAGGTCTTCAGATCTTTCAAGTTTCTCAACTACCTGGAATTCAAAGCTGCTATAATATCCATCTTTACAGGTGAATGAAGACTGCAGGTAATCAAATATATAAAAGGAAAATCAATGCCATTCATTAGGTGACTTCTGAAGTTGCTCCTATAATTTTGGTAAACCCATTGGCTTCTTGAAACTTCTAAGTCCATATATAATGCTACATGCAGTATTTAGAGCCAAATGTTTCCATCAACTAGCTCAAAACTCCTTATAAAAATGGGGTAAATTCAGATCTTCCTACTCAAAGTTAAATCAGAATTTCAATCCTTAAACAACAGTAAAAGTTTCTTTATAACTTGTGCAAAGATGGTAACATGCACATTAATTCACATAATCCCATCATGCTGACTTATATAAGAAATCCTTTTCTTAGTGTTCTGAATATAGACAGCAATTAAATACACAGTAATTAGAGGATTTTGCCTCAGAGGAAAGTAGATTTTTCAATTTTGGTTCAACCAAGTAGGATTCCTCTCAGAAAAAAGCTGCTAAAATTGTCTTGGTAAGGCAACATTGATGATGTAATTTGTATATCCTCTGTATTACTTACCAGGTTCCTTGCACATCTGAAACATTTCCAAAAATTCTGGAGACAAATTCCTTACCTGAGGCATTCTGAATAAATGGGAACAATTTTCTGACTCAACACATAGCAATATATGGTGTTACAACTCATACTTCAGAGACATTTTGTCTCCTTTCACTTCTGCCCTTTGGGACTGAATAGAGGTAAGTCCATCAATATATTTATTAGCATATTATCACATGAATTCCAGCAATATAAATATATTTTGTGGTTGACTCAGACATATGCATATGAGACTTGAACTTGACACCTACAATACACAGAATGTGTGTTGTGACACCTACAATACATTATATTCAATGCTAGCTTTTTATAATCAGTCTTTCTTATTCTCAGTCAAACAGTATTCTTAATGTAAGGTGGTGGCCAGGCCATCAAGAATCAGATGTTTAGAACCTAATCCCCAAGTAAGGTGTCTGAAGCTATTCTACAACAAGCAAATAAAAAATAAACAAACAAACAACAAAGTTTAATTTTTTAAGTACTCCCGAGAATAATAAATAACCACAGAGATGGGTAAAATCTGAAAGAGGGGCATTCTCTTTGTGGCACCCCAAAAGTCACAGTGCCACCGAGCAGCAAAGAAGGGAGCTCAAGCAGGGCACTTCTGCCCATGGCCAGGGTGCTCATGTCAGGGATGGCAGCTCCCGACCCCCCATGCTCCTCACATAAGCATTTTATCCAATGGACATGAACACAAAACAGAAAATAGTCCAGGGAAGAAGCTCAAACTTTCAACCAAGAACACCAAGTTTGTCAGAAATTCCCCCTAGAAAGACAGAACTGGTATTCCCTGAAAAACCTCCTGCAGAAATTGGCAAAAAGATTTGACATTGGCATTTTCTGACAGAACAGTATTTTGCCAAAAAGACTTAAAATAGAGGCACTTTATCTTTTTTTTATGCTAAAGAATGGAAGTGTTGCATGTAATTAGCTTCCAGCTTGATTGAAATAAGAGATTGGCAGGGACTAAATATTAGCAGCCCCAGTGGAATTGGTTATTCCTCCTCCAGGTCCTCAGCAACTTTCATCTGTCCTCTTCTCCTACCTTTAATGTCTTGGACTATGACTTACAGACGTATTCAAATGTAAGAGTCTGAACATCTTTTACAGTTCATCTTGAAGAAAAATATTGGAACTATGTTAGGCAAAGGGACAGATACATCATATTTCTACTTGAATATTTCATAAATGAATTGCAATGCTTGTTTCTCTGGAATAACACCAGTCAATGCTAACCACCCAAGGGGCCTTCCAGGATTTAATTACCGAAACTTGGGCCTGCAGATAACTTTCTTCTGTAGCAATACTGAACAGTATAAGTTTGACTGTATTTAGAGCAGCAGCCAATCCTAAAACACAATTCATCCATCTCAGCTGTCCAACAAAAGCATGGAGCTTTCACATTATAATGCAGGATTTAAGGAGTGGGGTTTTCTGCCTTTTTTTTTTTTCCCCTTCAGGTTTTTGCAGGAACACCACGTGAGTTGTCTTTGGCCTCATCAACTGCTTCTTGTATGCTTTTTGGATATCACTGTTACCAGTATTTCTGCCTCCCTGATGGAACATCTTGGGTCTGAGGTTTCATGATTCAGAGAAATTATATCATAAAAATTGAATGTTAAAACAATTAATTTACACATGTATTTACACTGCCCTGAAGATTTTGTATACTGAGATCAGATTATAAAGAACATGGAACTAAACTTGTGTTTCAACTTCAGCTAACAGACTATTCAAACACAATAAATTGTTTTAAATTGAGACAACTGCACTTAATTTTAAAGTTTGTGAATTTTTATAATTATATTTTACTCTAATGTATTTTGCAATGAATTAATTGCATTACTTGGCAAAAAATACAAATGTAGTCCTTTAAAATTTCTATTGTATTATTTAAACCTGGCTTTGATTATAAAACCTATGGACAGCTGTGGAATAATTTTTCCTTTAGTCAGAAGTTATATATATAAGAGTTAAAATGTAAAAAATTAAATATACAGAATTCCACACACCATAAAATAATTATTATCATATTTTTAAGGTATGGAAAACTAATTTTAAAGATTTACAGTGTACCGATCTGTGTTTTTTTTAAATCAAAAGTTATGGGTTTTTTTCTGAAGGACAATTACTAATATGGTCAACATTTTTCTGATCTTTAGAACTAAATTTAATAATTTTAAATAGTAATAAATGATAAATATGTCAATTCAGTACAAAAATAAATTATTTAAAATAACAGCTCCATATTTATGTTCTGAATGTATGTTCCATAATTAACTGTTAAATTTCATGCTATGAAATAGGCATGAGAATGACTTTCAGATTTTAAAGCTGTAGTGCTACTACAAGCCAGAGTACATGGAAGCAATTAACTCACATTACAATCATCTTCTGCTGTGTTTATAGAAAATTAAGCTTTAAACTTATTTAAAATCATGATTAATTCAAAAATATGCTTGGGATATGCATAAAGAGAATTAGAGATAATCTATTATTTTTTAGTATCAAAGTATGGAAACAAATATACTGTATTACTGAAAACCAAACCCATACAATTTCTCTGGAATATATTTCATAATTGTTACTAATATTTATATAAATAAGCTTGCAAAATTCTCTCATTATTACTTCCACTAATCACCATTCTGAACTCTTTCTAAAATGTAAACAAAATGAGTAGCTCAGAAATGCAAAAAAAATGAAGTTACATAGACATTAATGATTCCAGCCCCGTGAGTAGTGAAATGCTTTCCCATGTTTACTTAAAACACAGATTTCAGTCAGACATGACAACAATAAATAACACAAAGGGTTAGGTCTGAATTTTTTGTGAAAGAAACAGTACAAAACATGCTAAGGCACTAAACTATCTTACTTTTACTTATTTTACTGCTCGAACGTGTTACAGCCCA
Organism: Vidua macroura; assembly: GCF_024509145.1. Classification (NCBI taxonomy): domain Eukaryota; kingdom Metazoa; phylum Chordata; class Aves; order Passeriformes; family Viduidae; genus Vidua; species Vidua macroura. Next base: position 82,231,003 of record NC_071573.1, read on the forward strand.
CTAAACTGTGGACTAAAAGCAAGAAACATTTCATTTTTAAAACAACTCCTCAGTTTGGTTTTTGTGCCCTCAGGCAAGGACTCCAGTTCAGCTCCCTGGGTATTTTGGCTATATAGGAAGATGGGCTTCCATGCCATCAAATATTCACATTTCTGCAGTATCTGCTCAGAAAGAGCTAAAACAACTGATTTTGCTTTATACTTATTGCTTTATTGTAATTCAATTCATTCAAAGACAGTGACCAGTCTGCTTCAACTGCTGCTCTGGCAGTGGGCCCTGAGAAAAGCCATCTGTTCCACTCAGTAAAATCAATTTGGTGAGCCTTCTTCCACTTCTATTTCTGAATTCAAGTGCCAAACACCTGCAAATTCTCCAGACAACTTCCAGATCCAAAACTCCCACTTCCCTCGGGACACATTTCAAGACAAAAGCACACCACTGCAGTGACTGGCAAAGCTCCTCAGGGTGGAGCCCCCACAGACAGGGGGCATCTCCTGGGGGACAGAGCCCTCCCCTCCACTGAGCAGTCAGGGATGGCATAATGATCACTCTCCAGCCTTGGGCAGCACAATTCAGTCCCTCAAGTCACAAAGCAAACACTGAATGCCGGGTTTGGCCGGTTTAAGACACCTAAAAGCAGGTTTTGTTACTCAGAAGCCACTGAATAAATTTGTGTTACTGTACTACCCAGAGGAAAAAGGCAACAACCACAGCTGAGTACTACCTGAAAGGACTTCAAGATGCATTTGGACAGTAAAATATTCAATTTAGAACTGTTTTGTCAACAAAATGTCTGAAATCGGTCCAAGAGAGTGGGCAGTTTCTAACCTCAACTGGCTATTTTAGAGCCAGCATCTGGTTTAAGCCAGTTGTCCAAAACTTCCTCAGTTAGAGAAGAAGAGAGGGCCCCTGTGGGGCACGGCAGACCCCGGGCATTCTGTGTGACTGAGACTTCTGCTTTGTGACTGCAGAGAGAGCTTATGGCACCAAAACTTCCCAGTCCCTTCACGTACCCCAGCCCAGACAATTGCCCAGTCAAGCAACAATTAAATCAAAAATTAAGTTCCCTTTATATCAAGACTTATCACCGCTAAATTTAATGTATCTGAGCCATAAAGAGCATACAAAGAGTACAGAATTACTGCAAGCCCTGCTCATCCTGACGGTTACCTACATAGTGAGGTGAACCTTTATTTATCATACAGTGCAATAAATCATGCTGGTAAATGACAAAACAGAGTATGTCAAAATCAAGAGAGCCACTGAGGAGTACCTAAAAACTGTCCAGCCAAAGAACTGCAAAGAACCGGCACTAAAATCTCCCATGTGCCAAAAAGAGCTACAGGGTTAAAAGGAAAGTATAAAAATACTCTGTGGTGGGGAAATGCTCAACAGCTTTTAACACTGTAATACATTTGGCTATTAGCATGGTTATCAGCTTATCTGATATATTTGACATATCTGATGTATTTGTCTTATGTCAAAGATCAAATCTTTTCTCTGGCTCCAGGACTTCACCATTTTACGGCGTCGCTCAGTGCCTAGATGAAATAAGTGCATCTATCTGGGATTAATGACTCTGGTCTCCCTCAGTTTAAAACATAGATACCCATGTTCTGCAGCTGAAAATCCTAATTTTCAACTCTCTTGCTATAAACGTTAAGCATTTCTGAGCTGAGAAAGAACTTTCTCTCCTTAATACTCAAGGGTGAAGACTGGCAGTAGAAAAATGAGTAATGGGTCGCTCACCATTTCCCAGCTACGGAAACAAAACCATCAGCGGTTCCAATCGGATCAAACACTTTGCTCTGCTAAGTCTGAATCAGCTTTTCCAACCAACTGAGTAGTTAGAGGTTACAGCACATGATAAAATCAAAACACCAACAGCATTTCAGAGCAAATTATTGCAAACATCAGGATTTTCAAATATTCAAATGCAGGAGATAATTCTTAAGTATTCTGAATAGTAAAATGTGCTCACTTTAAAATCTGGCACCCACATAGCAATGTAGATCTTATGAACCTGAGCAAAAACCTAAGGACAGCCTTTGAAGTTTCTATTAAGTATGTTTTATTTGTAATCTTATTTTTATTCTCTAGAAATTGTGTTCACAATCAAGAACAAAAAAAAAAAAAAAAGTGAAAGTCCAATAAAGTCTAAACATAATTACAACCATATGCAACACATCTCCGTAACTAAATATTTGTGGGAAAGCCTGAGAGATATGGAAGAATCTCTCAACAACAGAATATATTTTCTTGATACAGTCCTCTTGCAGTTTAAAATAAAAATTTTTGAATATTTTTCTGTATGCAATCCTCTCAGTCTGTACAATTACTAAAGATAGTAAGTCATGAGTAATGCCAGTTTTATATCAGAGGTTCAATCACATTTACTTATTTTGTTGTGCTTCAGAGGCTTGTCCTCTAGAATTAATGTCATCTGTCATTTTGGAGACTACCATCTTGATTGCGTATCCCCTCCTTTCTATGAATTCTGAACTTTGCAAACACTCCTGAAATCCCCTGAACTCAGTCCTCCTTTTGGACTCTATTCTGAACTCCAATACTATTTCTTTCCAGTACTATTAGTAAGAGAATTAGAACAATTCTAAAATCCAAATTTCTGTCACTGTTTCAGGATATATGACAAGTCGGGCATTGAGCACACACCACACTGATAAAGCTCATGTTGTTAGGTGTATTTCTTACTAATACTTAAAAATTTGAAGGAATTTCTGCTTCCTTTCACTTGATAAAGTGTCATTTTATCTATAGCACTACACTAAAACAAGTCAGATTTTTGACAGACCTATTTCACTTTCTTGTATTTTAATATCTGAGATAATTATTAAGTTATTTAAAAAACCTTTTAATACTCACATTTCTCAGCAGTATTGTGGGTAACTGCTTACTCTTTATGTATATAGTTATGTTTAAAAGGATACACTACCCCTTTTTTAAGAATTTAAGGTTGGGATTTGAAAATTTCATTTGATATCTCTTACAAACCGCCCACTGAATCTTTGCTATTATAGGGTAAGAGGCTGTTTTTGTAGTTATCTTCAGAAAAAGAAATATATCTTTAGCCTTTAATTCTTCCTTTTCATAGACACCATTACAAGGCACTCCTACAATCTGGTGAACTTTAGGCATATAAAACTAAGGCTTCTGTATACTTGGGAAACTATATCTTGCTAGATCATACAGGATCTTTATTAAAGATGATTTGGCAGCTTAAACAGTCATTTTGATTGGGTTATGATACCATAAGTACTTACAGACTTTCCCTGAGATTTTTAAGTGTGAATCCTTATTTTATAGCAATCTAGAGGTATGTAGATATATTTAAAGGTATTTCAAGGGTAGCTGGTCCTTCTGCTTCACTTACATTTTATTAATAGGCTCACAGAATCACAGAATTTATAGGGTTGGAAACAACCTCTAAGATAATTGAGTCCAACCGTTAACGTAGCATTGCCAGGTCTCCCTCTAAACCATTTCCCAATTTGCCACATCTACACATCTTTTAAATACCTCCAGGGATGGTGATTTCACTACTTTCTTGGGCAGCCCGTCCCAGTGCTTGACAATCCTTCAGTGAAAAAATGTTTCCTGATATCCAACCTAAACCTTCCCTGGTGCAGCTTGAGGCCATTTCCTCTTGTCCTACCCTCTTGTCACATGGGAGAAGAGACCAACCCTCAGGCTACAACCTCCTTACAGGTAGTTGCAGAGAGCAACAAGGTCTCAGAGAGCTCAGTGATCACTTCCATCAGTTCACTCAATACCCCTGGGTGGATCCCACCCAGACCCATAAACCTGTATGTGTCTATGTGGTGTAGGATTTTTTCCCTTGGATTATGGGATCTTCATTCAGATTCCCTTCCTGCCTTCCAGCTCAGAGGGCTGGGTATGCAGCTATTAGATATTGTCCTCAATGTGAAATTCTTAATCACCTCTGCATTTTAAAGCTAATCTCCACATCACATCTTCAGAGATAAGAACATTAATCTCATTTTAAATACATTCTTTATCTTATTAGAAATACTGAATTATCCTAAACACCATAGTCCTTCTTTACTTGGTAAAGAATAATTTATCTGGAGATAAATTGTTTGATTCTGAATAGACAAACCTGAGTGTCCTCAAGTGCTAATCACACATAATTTATTAACATGCCTCCTTTAAACAGTAAAACTGAACAAGTACTCCTGAAAACAATCTGCTGTCTTATGAATGTTTATGAATTGTCTGAAGAGATGACATTAGCACTCCATACTCAAAATGAGGGATTTTCAGCATGTAATTCTTACCAGACATGGAATTCATAAATCATCTATTGTAAATTATGCAGTCTATTGTAAATTATGCAGACAGTTCAGCTGTTTGTTATTACTCCCTCTAAGAGTGGAACTTGTCCCTAACTTCAGTTTAAGTGAGGCATCCTAACCTAGCATCAAATGTACGATACAGCAGAGATTAAACACCCTCTGCATACATCAATCAGTTTTAGAGAAGGGTCAGCTCTTCTGTGAAAAATTTGATTTCATCTGCTATTAAAAAAATAGATAAAAATCTGACCTTAATCAATTAAAACTATGTCTGACAAAGTAGTTTGCATTAAGAAATTATCCACAATACAATGTAAACTATTGGCCTAGTTTCAATTACAGATGCAGCACATTTGCCTTTGGAGAACATTCTCAGTCAAGCATAGATATATACAGCACAAGAATATAAAACAGTCACAAATGTAATAAATTCAACATTTTCTTTGACCGTTACTAAACGATTTTTAAGTAATGCAAAATAAACAAATACCAATCAACACATCTCAGAGTTTTGAAGGTCGTATGTTGCTATCATTTGTAAGTGAAGCTAGCAAGCTTTATATAACAACTCAAAGTTTAAAGAACTTATTTTCAGTTGTTGACATTTTTATTGATTGCACTGATGCCAAGTGGAGGTAAATTACATGACAGTGGAGCTCAGTTAAGCAGTAATTCAATGCAACTACACAATATTTGTGGATGAGCATCCACCTAGAGCAGAAGTCTCAGCAAGATCAATTAGCTACTTGCCAATATTGCCACAGTTTAGGGGATGTCCTTTGCATTCTAAGTCACTGCACTTCTGCAACTTCTGGAGAGACTTTGTGCTGCATTCTGCAAAATCCCTTACAGAGTGCCCTTGCTCACTCTGCAATGCATCTTAAGACAATAACAGGTTTACTTGCAACTTCAAAATGCTTCTCTAATTATTTTTATGGCCTGAGTTAAAAACAAATCAGTTTACCATTACAGGTTTTCCTTAGATCATTTTAAAATATTTTCTTGTAAATTAGACCATACGATTGCTTTCCTTCCAGGAATATTTGAAAGAGATGCTAAAATAACTGACAATGCTGAATATGGAAAAAGGCAAAAATGAAAATAAGAAAGATATACTAAAAACAGAGAGTAAGAAAAAACAATAAAAACTAATCTTTAATTATGCAACAGGATCATGTAACTTGATAATGTGGAGATCTGAAGTGTTCTCCAGAACACCCAGTCCACTGCCCCACACAGAACTATTCTGTTTCACACAGATAGCTTCCAGTAATCCCAAAGTGGATTCATACACTAAGACTTTATGGAAACTTTGTGACACCAAGAAGTAAGAGATAAAGTAAAAGCCTTTTGTCAACAGCAGTCAAGGCTTATCTAGCAACAGGGATCAAGAGAAATATGGTCAAGCAATCCTAGATAAGACGGACACCCACGCTCCAGTGCTCTGCTGCTTTTCTTGCTAATTTTTCCCAAACACATCACAGGTTCCCAACCTTTCCAAACTGAAGTCCTCCTTTATCTAAATCAGCCAGCAATACACAAACCAGGAATCTAGGAGAGAAAATCTTCCAGATTTCCTTCTGAGCACTGTTCCATTTGTCTACTTTTTAAACCCAATTCCAACCATTGCAGTGCAAAAAAAAAAAAAAAAAAAAAAACCTTCAGAGAAATCTGATGCTGAAAACCATGCATCTCTGCAGGATACAAAGCCTACCAGACTTCCAAAATAAATACTCTCCTTCCTTCAAAAATAATAAAATATTAACATAAATGATATAATAAAATATTAAGTCAGCTTATGTTTTCCAAGTATCTCCAAGTGTCACTGTTTGAACCTTAAAGTATGTCACAAGAATGTTCAAAGAAAACCCAAACTGACCTGTTTGATGATGACTGGTCTTGACAGACTAGATGAGAGGTAATTTAGGTAGTGAAAGATGTTAACACAATACATAGCAAAAGCATTCCGGTCTCATATGGTCACTGCAGCTTTTCATATTGACACAGTAACTGCCAGGCATTGAGTTGCTATGGTTTTTTTTTTTTTTTTCAGAAATGCTATCATTAGTTTTCTTTTCTTTGCACCATAATATTCTAAATTAATTAGGAGAATTAGTTATGTAAGAATAGAGTAGCCCATGCACTTCTGCCAATCCTTTCTGTTCAGGCCACTGGGTACTGTATAAACAAAACCCAGCATAACCTTTCAACTAAATCAGGTGGTTGAACTGGGTTGGGGTTTTTGCTTAGAGGAACTCCCTGGTACCACAAAAAGTGATTTCTTCCTCAAATCCTGTATGATTATAGGAATCAGACAGAGTAGGGACATGATCTACAAAGCAATATAATTAATTCACATTTTTAGGCAGAGCAAGGAGGATCTACAGAAATGTGAATCTACAGCTGTGAGCCAGTCAGCCTAATATCAAGTTTGTAGAAAGACAGAGCAAATCATTCTTGATTCCACGTCCAAGACCACCACGGGGCCCCAGTGCCATGGCCAAGAGCAAAAGTTGTTTGGAATGGTCAACATGAATTAAACAAGGGCAAATCTTGCCTGATCAACCTGACTGCCTTCTAACATGAGGTGTCAAAGATAATGGACAAGGGGAGAAGAGTAGATACTGCTCTACCAGGATTTCAGCAAGGCTGTCAACAGCCTTCCTTTCGTCAAGCTGGTGAGACACGAGTTGCAAAAATGAGCGTTGGTGGAAAACTGTCTGGATCAGTCAGGTTCAAAGGATGGTGATCAGCAGAACAGAATTTAATAGGCAGGTGATTAGTAGACATGTTCCTTGGGGATCAGTGTTCATCAGTCTTCAGGGATCAGTGTTCATCAATCTTCAGGGATGGAGCACACATAGCAAAAATACAGGGAGGACAAACATGGGGGGAAAAGGATTGATAAGCTGGGACGTGGAGCAGCTATTCAGAGGCACCTCATCACACAGAAAAATGGAATGACAAGCACCTGATGGAGCACAACAAGCCCTACACCCAGTACCCAAACACCCTGAGGCACCACTGCCAGCTGGGGACAGCTGGCTGGAAAGCAGCTCTGTGGAAAAGATGTTGGAAATCCTGTCAGGCAATGAGCTGCATGACAGGTAGCATCAGGCACTTCCAGCAAGGGCAGGTAATGGCATTCTGGCCTTCATTAGCAAGTCCAAGATCAGACAGGCTTTAAAGACTTTGCTTTCAATGTCTTTGTTTCGTGGTTTTGAAAATTATATCCCTTACATGACACAAATGTAATCCTCGTGGGTTAATTCTACAACTGGAAGTAGTTCTCAGCTAATGACTTCTTCCTCAGCTCTCATTATCCTTTCTTTCATGTATTTGGACTTTTCATGGATTTTCATTTAAAAAATAAATTAAAAGCCAGGAAAGGAAAACAGATAGGCCAAAGTCTGACAGTTACATTTTTGTCTTTTTTTTTTCTTTTTTTTGCTTTAAATGAACACTCTTGTGCTAATGAATCATAACACATAACCCCTGTTCATACTATATTAGTTCAAAAGAATAAAAGCCAAAAATAATTGGCATCGGCAAAGATTTCAGATTTAAAGAGAGTGAGCACAATACATGCTTTGTATTATTCCTCTGTACTGTACCAGAAACTCTGTAATATCCCATCATTACAAAATGTGCTTGTGAAAGAATATAAAAATAGGCAAACAAAATAAAGACCAAAACACTCAAGCTCAGAACACACAGTGCACAAAGTACATTCCCATTGTATTTACCCAGTCATTAGCTATCTGTTTGCATTGTATATGGGGAAGTGCAAAGTAAACCAGAAAGCCTGCTTGCGTAGGCACTGACATCAGGACTGTAGGTTATTAGACACTGGCCAACCTTTTGCAAAAAGCTTTTACGATTTGAAAACTTTCTAAAATAACAGATACAGATTTACTGTGAGAACTGAGAAAATTCTAAGTCCTCATTGCTCTACTTTCTCTAATTAACACTCTTTGCTATGGTAGGCAGAGTCCCCAGCACTGCGTGACAGAGGTATCATGCCTTCTGTTGATGTAACACTCTTGAGTTTCAACATATGATTATTTAAAATCCATAAACACAGGGCACCAGATTATGCATTTCTCAGTTAATCAAAAGTTGTTATTTCTCTCCCATGCCATTGCCAAGGCACACAAAAACAGAAAGAAGAGTGACCATGGCTGTGAAAGTATCTCCAAGATCTGTTAATAATCTTAATAATCTTCTTGAGAGCTGCAGCTCACATTGCCAAGTACAAATGAGAAAGCAGGGAAAACAGTCCAGAAGAACAGTAGCACAAACACATCCTTTTCAGCCCCAAAGAAACTGTGGAGCAATAATTCAATTCACATTCATCTTTAGGGCAACACACAGACATGACTCTTTAGCAGAATGGCTACTGTAAACCTGTGGGTTTTGCAAGGACCATAGTAAGAGAAGAGTATAAAAGCTGGCACATATCTCCCCAAAAACTGTTTTTTACTATTATTTCTTGTTATCTAAAAATAATGTTTTTTCAAAATGGACAGGAAAACAAAATCACATATATAGGAAATTAATGTGATGATTGGTTTGATTTTTCAAGATACCAGCAGTTCAGCATCATTCACATAACTTAGTCCAGTCAGGAACTTGGGAATAAAACCTTCCACCACAAAAAAAAAAGAGAAAAATTTTACCATTTAAAAAACCTAAGAGTTATTCTTCCATTTTGGAAGCATCAAAACAATATTGTTTTCACTATTTTCAAACTTGAAAATTGCCAGTAAAATCTTCAGTCATACTTCTTCATTCTTTTTCCTTCTGATTTGTGTACCCTAAGGTTTCAGGAAGCACAAGCATTGCCACTGCCTTCAGGGAAGATACAAAGGCATGTTACAATATAATTCCTTTTAATCACATCATCTGCCAAGCTAAACTTAATAGCAATTTAAAACCCTTATCTCAGCCATCTTCCTCAACTGCTTCATGTTTTAATATATCCACTGCTAGTAAATCACGACAAAATTAAAAGCAAACACAGATTAGAGCATTTTGCAACTGACTGAAGAAAGGTATGATGAACATCTAGGACTCCTAAGCAGTAAAGCTGCCTGGAATACTGTCAGAAATTTGTCTCTATGCCTTTGCAGAAACTGTCAATTACAAGGAATAAAGCTGTGAGCTGGAATAAAGCTGTTGCACAGTACAGCTATATCCAAGCAAATTGTTAAGGCTCCAGCAATTGAAGTGCGTGTAAATGACAATTCTCTAAGAGAAACAGGGGTTTTCCTTCCAGCCCTCAACAGATATTAAGGGGGAGAGGGAGAAGATACCACCTTCAGGTTTAGTTGAAAATTATCCTGTTTGCTCTATTCAAGTTAACACATCTGTGATATCCAGTGAGACTCCATTCTAGTCAGTATCAGAGAGGACTTTAGTTATGATAGAAAGCAGATTTGGGGTGTTTTGATACTACTCAGGCTGTATTTTTCCTCTCAGGGAGAACATGCTTCATATCACTCCCTATGGCTGAATTGAAGAGACTTTGCTCCCTCTGCTTGCGACGAAGAGGAAAGTAAAGGAAATGTACACGTGTTTAACTCAGTCACAATTGAATGGCTTGTCAGATCTGTATATCCAGGAAATCATGAAGCCCAGCCTTTCCTAATGTTATCCCACACTTGTATAGCTCTTTCTTCCTGATGGTTTTAATCAGCATTTTAAGTGTTTACTTCCACTGCAATCCTTGCTGTGATATTAATGTTGCTACAATCAGTCAAGAATAGAAGTAACCTATATATTGGCCCTTACGTATCTCATCATTTATTTCAGCTTTTTTTTTTTTTTGATACATGGCAATCACTGGCTCTATTTTTATGCCTCTCATGCTACTAACCTTAACTATGGCAAAGCAGGACTGTATTAAGATAGATGTTACACAAGGGCTGATAATTGGCCCTCATACCTCTCACACTCCAGGTAACTCACAAGGCAGTGAGCAGAGAGGGCTGCTGCCTGCAGCTGGCACGATACCTGTTAGCACACAAAAAAAGGACCAAGATCTCACACTTGCAGTGAATTTTAAATATTGCACAGGGCTTTTCAAGTAAAATAAATCTGATTTACTTCCACAGGTGTAAGTGATCTTCATCATATTTTTAGCAGCACTCCCAGCTCATGACTCAGAGTAGGACTAACTTATGCAGAACTACATCCCACAGTAAAGCACTAAAGCACTGGAACATATGCAAACATCCAGCTTTTTTTTTTTTTTTTTTCCCTAGAAAATATTTTAAAATATCAGTAAGGAGGACCTGGTTTTAATAATGTAAAATATACCTACCATAATAAATATTTTAGGGGCTGATTAAAGAAAAACTGCCGACATAATTATAAAAATGTGTAGCCTATAGAACTTCAATAACAAACCAAAATTCTATTTTATTTAACACTGTAAAACCGTTTTATTTTAGATATTCAGCAATTTTATTTAACTACCGGTTGCAGTCAGATTAGGGAAGATATTTTCTTTGGCAATTCACGTTTGTATGCTTAGAAATACATTTTATTCTGGTCATAGTTTAAGTTACTAACACTGGAATGCACGTTTCAGTAGCAGATTTTTCTTTCATCTTTAATTCGAGCAGTATCATGTACTACCACAGCTCAGACCTGAAATTCACTTCTGCAATATGAAGTCACTTGGCTGCAAGCGTTTCAACAGTTCTCATAGTACAGCTCTAGTATGTATCACAATAATTCTGTATTTAGAACTGGTATGTGGGATTTTCTTTGAAATTCATAGCAGCTAATTCTATTATGTCATCTAGAGTGTATTTAGCTGTGATGTTCATGAGAAGCGATAATGAGTAATAGCCTCACCATGGCATCAACTATTATTCAATTATTCCTGCTTACTTTCTATTAGACTGTTTGCACACATAAAATATAAAATATATGATCAGTATAACAGAAAAAAAAACCCTATTATTTTATCTCAGTGGATATTCCTCTGTCCAACAAATGTTATATGTGTGGTAGAGATTATTATATCTACATCTTTCAAATAAATCAATTCCTGGGAAAGCCATGTTTTTAACCACAGGAGACTCAAATTATATATTCACATCATCACAGAAATCACACAACTTTCTAAAAGTTAAGTGATTGAAAGGTTCACATCCTTGACATGAAAACTCTGAACTCAGTATGGAAAGATTTCTGAAACATAGTTTGCAATAATTCTCAGCCATCCTTTTTTGCAAGCCATCCCACCTATAAATAATGCTTGCTCAGGGGCAAGTTCAGCTCACATGTAAGGAAATAAATCAGAGGAAAGGACAGGAAAAATAATTTTTATTCTAAGTATTAATTTTATCTCAATTTTTAAAAATTCTCATTATATTAGCATAATAGATATCTGTTTCTATTGGCATAATACATGTGCAAACCAAGTGTCAATCTGTCCATGGGGAGGCAAATTTCATCATTTAAATTTGCAAACCATGAAACACATCACTGTTAAACACGGAAGTGCTGCTGCCTCAGGAAATAAGATACTCCCAAATCTACAATCCATTTTAACAGAATCTTTTAAACCACACGACTTCATATCTTATTTCTAAAGCACTCTAAACTTAAAGAAGTTCTGAAAGTAAATAAATGTGCAGATAGGGACAAAAACCCAACACCTTTTCAGTCATACGATTATGAGAGCAAAATTGCTGTGTAAAAATCAGGTCTCTTCAAAAGGTAGAAAAGCTTCTTTAAAGAAGTTTTGAAATGCTAGCTATGCCAAAGTTAAAGACTAAAGACTTTGTTGATCTCAGCGGTTCAATTACATTTGAACAGAAAACTTAGATACAGACCTTTCCTTTTACTTTAAGTACTTTCATTTGAAAAAGTGATTATGTATTATGATAAGTATTACGAAAAAGTGATTATCACTGTGATTATGACATTTTTCTCTCATTTCTTCCACAGATGATCTATGGACTATCAACTTTAAAAGGAAGAACTAGGAGATTAGATTACTTTAGAGTAGATTAGATTAACCTTTTTTTACTCAGTTTTTCTTGAATGAAAACCACTAAGAAAAAGAACCAAGCAGGACTGTTTCAGTAAGCTTCAAGACAGACGTGGATTTTTATTTTTTTTTTAAGTCAGGCTATATATTTAGGCAACCAAATACAGACTTCTTAATCTAACTACAGGTTATCTTCTAAAGGAAAAAACCAGGCACCTTTAAAAAGAAAACTTATATGAGAAGGACTGGAAAACGGAAGACTGAGAAGTCTCACAAATGGCTTTAACAACAAAGGCTAAAGTAATAGAATTTCCTTTTCTGATTGTCTGTGACAGACCCACCATAATTGTGGCATAGTTTTCAGATGGTCGTGTGATGCCCATAAATGTACTGCATTGCCTTTTAAAACTTCCATCAAGGCAAGACAGACTGGATAATGAAGATTCCTTCTTTACTGTTGCTTTTACCATTTCATGTGGCATGGGTACAATTTTGAACTGAATCATTGTGTTGAGGAACACTGAGTTCTCTCAAAAAATGTACTTCATTTTGACTAATAGAGCTTAAAATAAGTGTGTCCAAGCTACAAGTTTACTCTTACAGTTGGCTGCTATACAGACTCATTTAGGTCTCCCAATATACAGCAAGTACTGGATATTCATGCAATATAAAGTACAAAGCCATATAGGATTCTAATGTTGATGAAATCAACAAAATCAGAGCAAAACCATGAAATGTTTCCTCTCTAGAATGTACAGTGATATACTTTTTTTATACATCTATCAATATTATTCCTAATACTGTAATATTAGAACACAGTCTTGGCATATTATTTCTTGGCTCTTTTCAGCTATTTACTTATTGCAACATTATTCATCAATGGCCAGCAGAACTAACCTTGTTGCCTGAACAGAAGAAGGTACAAAAAAGCAAAGCACTAGAGTCTTTGCTTTAAAGAACTAGAGCTTTCCAACTGTACACATATGCAATCAGTTAAAGAAGAAAACAGGGCAAACCATCCTCTCCATGCACTGACATGTAAAAGAAGTGGAATACTAAAAAAAGAGGTATTCAGAATGAAATCTTAATTCCACAGACTGCATCATCAGGGCCTACATTTTCACTGTGGGCAACTCAGAGCCAAGTTGATAATGCCACAGACACGTGAGGATTGAGAGGATATGGTATGCACATAATGACTGAAATCTGTGCAGCTTGTGTTGCCTACCACTCCCTGGGAGAAGAGTCAGGTCTTTTTTTAATGTTGCTTTGAGTAGAAAGTCACATTTTATCTATATTCCTTCCTAATCTGCATTACTCCAAATGTAGGACAGCAGTTTCTTTAAAATGTACAGGAGAAATGGCATGTTTTCACTAGATATAGGGAAAAAGTGAAACACTTTTGTGCCCACTTCAAACATCTATTCAAGAAGACATTTGCACTCCTTAGACATCCAAGTTACTGTTAGTCATTCCTGCATGCTTACTGCTTCAGCAAAACACAGCTGGGTGATGAGCATGCCGCTTGCTGGAACATGGATAAAAGGCACTTCTTCAGTGATGACAGGGAACAAAATATTATTTCCAAACAAACGTATCTGAGGAACAATTCCAGCTAGAGCTACACAAATCAGCTTTTCTAGAAACTTCAGAAACTTCTGTATGTAGATTAATAAAAGATGGATTTGGCTCTTCATTGAGAAACTTTTTTCAGTTTTGAATGGTATTTTATAAAACTATTACTTCAGTATTTGGTAAAGAGGAAGCAGCCCTTCCTTCCTCAGTCACAATGAGCATTAAATCTTCACCAGCCTTTTCTGCTTGTGAGATAAGTATCATTAGAAGGATTTGTGCTTTGTGTGCCTAGAACTTTGTCTCCTGTTCACCATGATCACTGCTAAGTGTGGAAAGAGTAACAAACATTTCCAACAGGATGCAGACAGATGCCAGGACTGCTATAACTCTTTCAATAGAGCTGCCTTTCAAAATCCCACTGTGGTAGCAAACGGCACAACTACAAAAAGCATCACAGGCACTGCTGATATATAGCATATGAATTATATGCACAGCTAGGAGTACCTTAGCTCATTCTCTTTTGCTGGTGTTACACTACAGTATAGAGCTTTCTCTAGCACAGATCTTGTCACAAGTAAGACCCTAGGAAGAGAGGGACACAGATTCTCTCCCAGTGTGGTCATTTTTCTCATGTAACTGACTGTAACTTTTTTTCCCTTGGAAACTAGCTCCAGGCTTACATCTGCTATTCAGGCATTTAACTGGCTTTAATCATTTTTGGAGCTTTTTAATTGCATCACTGTAACTGCTAGATCCCTCCATGATTGCAATGAACACGTACCCATTTACATTCAAAAGGACTACTGGACAAATAAGACTATTTGAAAATTTCTTCCTCTGTGCCTACCTATAACATGGAAACTTAGCACTGCCATAACTTATCCTACTGCTGTAGATCCAGATTTGAGCCTTTAAGCCAGGTTTGACTTCTGGGCACTGAGAAGCTGTATCTACCCCAGGGAGATCAGGCAGTTCCCTTCTCAAGGAAGCAGCAGAAGCTCCTAGACTAGTTTTTTGAGGTAGCAAAACCCTCCATTTTGTCTTCTATATTAAAAATCTTAATGTAGCCAACAGCACCAGTATAAAATTTACAGTACTCTGAAAGAGCACAGAAGCTCAGAAGAGCTCAAGAGGCTCTTTTTACATCCCCTCCTACAAATACATTCACCACAGAACTGAAATAATTTGATCTTGTGAACGTACATAAAACATCAATAAATACACAAACACTGTTTTACAGGCCTTTTATGTAATTATTATATTAAACCTGCAAGAAAATTTAAAAAGGCAAAGTTCCTTACATATTTATTTTTATTTTTAAAACTTCACTGAGCCATTAACATAGAAGGATAGTTTTTTTCTGTGTTGCTCTATAATTTTCCCCTATTCTGCATAGATTTTTATATGCCACAGGTCACTCTCCTCTAATCATGCTACTCTGAACTATTGCTGTCTGTTGCTCTAAACTAATAGTCTAGCCAGACCATTTCTAACAGCCATATCAAAATATGAAAGGCCAGGAAAAAAATAGAATATACTTGCATGAATCAGCACTTTACAGCCCCAAACCAACACATTAAAATATTTTTTTCAGTAAATAAGACAAGATCGTGATTGTATGGTCCAAGGAAAGAAACCTCACATACAGGGCAATTTAAAAACGCCACATTTTTCTTTACCCTGGCTTGCCAGGGTGCCTTTGTACATTTTAAGTTGCTATACCTGTGGCTAGTAAAGGATTCTAGCATCCCACTGAGGCATTTGGGGAAATTATGCCAAAGGTTGAGTGACTTTCACACCCAAGAAGTTTTTTACAGCTCCAGGGCACTGGAAATTGAAAGAAAGGTCATTATTACACTTTTACAGGGCAGTCCTGGGCTCCCTATCATAAACTGCCCTTCAAAGCACTTACTAGTAGTTCTAAAGCAACTCATAAATTAGTGGGAATTAAAGATAATGCCAAACAAAAAAAAGCAAGTTACACACAGTATTGTTCAGTTTTCAGGCAGGAGAGAAGTTGAATATCCTTGAATTAGTAGTTGCTTTGCAGAGTTGCCTTATCCTAGAGCCCTGTCACAGATCACCTGTTATCAGACTAGAGTCAGAATTTAAAAAAACTTTATTTATATTAAATTTCATTAAGCAACGAGTCAGTGATTTGACAGGGTGTAATATAAAGGTCTGCTGAGTAATAGGCTTATCAGGGACCCAAACTTGCAAGAGGGAAGTTCATAGTTTTGATATTCTCCTAGATCATCTTTAGCTGTATTTACATATCCGTTGGAATGCTGGCATCAGTGAACTACAATATGGTATTAGAGGGGAAAAAAAAAAAAAGGAAAAATATCACTGGATCACAGAGCAGAAAACATAGGATGTGCAGTTCAGAGAAGGGTATTTTACCCTCCTCACAATGTGGATTAAAACCATTTCATTTCTATCAGCTCCATGATCTATCAGAAACGTAAATGTTAGAATCACAACATGATTCTAATCAAAACAGTTTGCATTAAAACTAAATGTAAAACTCTACCATAAAAGAAATGTAAACTCTACCTTCGAGTAAGTAAAAACACAATAAGGTTCCTTCCACTAGAAGAATTCCTGATAGCTAGAGAGATGGAAATGCAAATGGAGGGCAGTGCACAGAAAAGAGAAAATTTTAATTCTGCCTCAGTGCCCATGCTTTTGGTCTTTTTCAGAATTAGCATATGGAAGACTAAACACATTGTCTAAATTTATAAATCACAAATGAACATGGGTGTATCAGCAGGACAACGATGCTGGAGCTCAGCCTCAGGCATATGAACATTTGCATGCCAAATTAAATATCAGAACATGGAAAAAATGTCCTCATTGGATACACTAAGAGAACAGTTTATACTCTACACTTGAGTGATTAAGGTGAATAATCAATTCAAACAATAATAATTCAAACACTGAATTGTTCAGTAGTTAAAACTTTTGATTTCACTGAACCACAATGACTTTCAGCATATTCTACCAATTAACCATTTTGTATTGCCCAGGGATAAAGTTGTGCCTCTTCAGGAATTTGCACTTAAAAATAAAAATACTTGGTTGCACACTTCTGTACCCCACCAATGCAAGGAAAATCAGTTCTGACAGGAGAAGACAAACAGAGTTTGATGCAGCTGGAAGAAATGCTGCCCTCTGCCTAACACACAATGTAGTTGAAAGTGGGACATGAAAGGGTTATTTTGTTTCAGTCCCCAAAGTCTTTGCTCAATACATTACTTGAAAATAAGTAACTCCACAGAAAGCATTCAATTTAACCCTAAGTTTTTAAAATGCTCTTTTTTCAGTTGAATGCTTTTGTTAGAAGTGCCTATCTTGCAGGGTTTTGCCTCCCATAACTGTCAGCCTGGAGAAGCAGGCAGTCACAAGCTGAACACTGGCTTGAGCTTTCTCTGTTCTATCCATGGTGAGGTGTTCATGGACACACACCTTTCCTCCAACCAACCCATCCTTTCCATCTGTGAACTCTGGTCCTGCAGCAGCAAAGCTGGCATGTGCTGCACACTCCAAAAGAGAGGGCATTTATCCACGTACACTGGGAACAGTCCCTCAAAACCTTACTGCTGGACTTGCTCTCTCACTTACAGAAGGCTTTTACTGAGGCAGCACTTACTGTTCTCCTCTCCTTCCAGTGCCTATGAAAACTGCCAGGCTCCTGCCTCATTTTTCACATAAAGAAACAGCTTTAGCCCCATAGCACATGGGAAAAGCTTACCCCAACCCATATTTTTTAGACAGAGCAGACCCAAAGCCAAGTAGATGGGGCACAATCACATAGTGTAGAAATCCATGTGCAAATCAGTGGCAGTGGGATTCGAGCAAGGTTTAAGGATTTACTATCAGAAGGACGTGGCTGACTGGAACACCACCTGAAGGCAGGGCACTGGTTCATGTCCTCTCTCACACATGGAATGACACCGTGCCCAAAGCCAAGGGGAGCCAGCGTGCACAAGCAACCTCATGGCTGTGACTACTCTTAGCCCATATGCCCACTCTTGCGTGGACTCTTCATGAAGTGCTCCACAGAAGCTGAAGACACTTCAAGCTAAGCTGCAGATGAATAAGACATTTTGATATTTGTTATGTATAGAGACTGGACTAACTGGACATGTAAACACTCAATGTTTACACCTTTACAGAGTGTATTCTGGGGCTGATTTTATGAAAATCCACCACCATTTTTGAGCACTTCATTTCCCAATGTTGAATGTTGTTTTAGGATATGGGGGTGTGTGTGCTTGTTTTAAGAAACGTTTGCACAGTACAGAATACTGAGTCCTGTTCAATATTTGGCTATATCAATTCATTAAATCACTTTTCTCTGCTCAGTATTGAATTTATTCCAGCCTAGAGATAACACAACAGTCCTTTGTAGCTGAACTGATAACATATGCCACTACTATAATAATTTGCTGGTTTAATTGTAGAATTTGTTCTTCCTTATGTTCACTAAAATTAAATACATATGCATAAAGCTTTATGGGTAAATTGGACTTTATGAGATGATAACATCAAAAAAAACATCCTCTGAATTTCTCACATTTTCTACTGCATTTCTTAGTTATTAACCAAGACATCTGTATGGGTATAGGTATCAGAACATAAGACAAATGAAAATTAAGACACTTCCATGCAGTGATCTAAACTATAATAAGAGACTTCTGTGTAACTTCCAAAACAATTTTGGCCTCAACGACTTAGTGTGAAGAAAGTTCCAGGCACCACCCTGTGAAGAGGCATTGCTTGCTAAATTTTGGTTCTCTTTTAAATGTGACAGAGGTTCAGGAAAATGCCATCTCTGCCTGACAAACACAACCACCAAATCCCAACAGTTGGGCTCACAAGCCCAGGACTGTGCAGGCACTATATCACTGTGGGGCAATGCTCTTCCACAGGGCACACAGTGGAGTACAAGGCACAGAATTTCTTATTTACAAAAGAAAACAAACAAAAAAAATCCTAAATATCTACTGGTATATGCAAGCTCTTTGGAAAGTTCTTTTAACGTAAAGAATAATTCTTAGCTTGATAATTAATATAAACAATCCACATTAAATTCATACATCAAATTCCTAATCTGAAAGAGAATTTTTAAAATATCAATTTTACTGAACTTTTCAGAATCAATTTTGAATCTTACTTTTTAAATATTTTTCATAGTGCATAAACCCTTTTTTTAATAGATTAATAACAAAGCTTCATTTCCTCTGAGAAACCCTGGATTTGTAACATTTTGTCTATTCACCCTTATCTTCTACATTGTGTAACAAAACATGCTGACATTCAGTGCTATGCAAGACTTCAGACTTGCATAGCAAAAATTTCTTCTAGTTCATCCTACCTCATAAATTGGGAGTTTGCTGAACTGTTTAGAGTCACAACTAATAAACACAGGCAACATTTTCATGTACCTTTGTCTCCAGTCACTGAATGGCAACTTTACACTGGTATTTCCCTTACTGCTCTCAATCCCTCACTTAAGAAATAATCTTATTGGTTTTCATCATTATGGCTTATTTCTGTATACTTTGACTTTCTTTTTCTTCAAATCCCTGTTCATTTTTGTATTGCTGAACAATTTATGACCACCTGGAATTTATTTGCCTGTATTTATTTTAGCTTTTATTTATATTTTATACCAATATTTTCTAGATCACACTCCTACTGTCAGAACTGATGGTGTGATCCATAAAACCAGACTTTTATATTGTAGTTTGCAATTGCTGCTAGATGTGCCAAAAGAGTGACAGTGAAAGTTAAACAGGATAACAAATGAAGGACCACGCTGTGTCAATATTTTATCTCTTCCAATTTTACTGCCTATTGTAATTGCGATTTACTGTATTGTAATTGTGTCAAAGGAAGTTAAAAAACATCAATTCAGACGTAATCATTTTCTTACATCAGATGAACAACCATACTGCTGTACCTGCATGTTTTAGTGACCCTTTTCCTTGGATATTTATATAACATTTAGTCCAGAGCCTCTTTCTTTAGTCATTCTATGAAATGGTACTCAGTGAAAAGGGTTTGTGTCCTATGAAAAGCTGTCCAGGCTGGCCTCAATTATTTTTCTAATCAACTTGGGGAAATATATTTGAGTCTTTTTATTATTTCTCCAGCTGAATAGAGAACAATTAAAATTTCCTTCATTTCCATAATTATGTAGTTCTAACAATTTGTACCACAAGCTCCTCCAGCTTCTTAACACATACACATTCCATTATGTCTCAAAGGTCAGCTCAAAAGGCAATTTGCTTCAATACACCTTGTGAGAATGAAAACATTCACCTATAAATGAATAACAATTACACCAGAATCACTGCTTTCAATAAAGTCAGACTTTAATACCAGTTTACAGCCTGTTCACTAAAATAAGATTTCAAGTGGCACCAGCACAAAATCTGATGCTATTTACCATAACTTCAAAACCAATCCTGGAGACAAAGTTATTCATTAGTTCCTTTGGCACTAAGTACAAACACAGGTGCATAATTTGAAACAAACCTGGTCCCATGGGTATTTTTAAGTACTGCACTGCATTCACTTCCTCAAAGCACCACAGAGACCCACAGAGGACTGTTACAGCTTCCTTGGGAAATGCCATCCTAACTTCTACTCATGGAAAACTGAAATAATGGAACTGTTTGGAATATCTCAACATCCCAAATTCTAAAGACAGACAAAGCAATGGTATGAAGAAGTATTTGGGACAAACATTCTGAAAGCATTTTGTTGGAAAGATGAAATTTTTTCATTAGGATTCTGTAAAATAATAGTTACTCAAGACAGTTCCTGTTTAACATCAGTCAGTACCAGGTTATTTTATTTTAAATGTTCATACTGATGAAATCATTACATGTTTTTCTTGTTCTTTAACTTCTATGGGCACATTTTTTCCTATGGTAACCTGCTTTAGGATAAAACTGCTGTGGAACTCTTACATCTTTGAAAGGTATTTCACAATATACCCACTTTTCCTGAAATGCTTCTCACAAAACCAGCTCATCTAATAATTTTCCCTAATGCCACACTCCAGGAGGAAATTACACCACTTACTGGAGATTGGGCCTTATTTTGCTGCAAGAGGAAGAAATCTAAAGCACCACTGATCAAACAGTCAAATACTGTTATATCCAATTTGTGGATACGGAAGATTTGAAAAAATAAGATCATGGAACTCAACTCTCAGAAACAGGTTATTTCACAGAGTTTTCTGAGCACTGTCCTCTGATTGATACCAATCTTCTGGAAGACTGATAACTTCTGTGTAATTGTGAGAAGCATGCTGAGTCCTCTGGAAGGGCTCTTGAGGACTGAGCTGCACTCACCTGAACATTTCTTTGGTAGCTGACCCAACATCCCCTGTGCAGGCAAGGACAAAGTACTTAGCAGGCAGTAAGAAAAGAAACTGTGCTAAAGACAGGAACCACAATTAAATCAGAATTGCTCTGTTCCTGCAAGAATGATACATCTGAGCAACCATCTACAAAAAACAATGCACTGACTTGTTACTTTATAGACAGCAATGACTTTTACCAGGTCAGCTAACATATTTCTTTACTCACACACATTTCTTTTCTTTTAACAAGAGCATATATTTTCATGGTGTATCCAGCTAGAATGGCATCAATGTACACAAAAATCAAAATTCCTAAATGAAAATTTAAATACCTTAAATGAAAACATTAAAAATTATTAGAGTAATTTTCTATTTCTAAAAAATTTAGCCATTACTTGCAAAGAATGGGTAGAAAACCACTAAGATCTTCCTGAGATGTACATTTCCTGTACTTGCAGGATCAATGCCAGAGGGTATATGCTACTTCCCTGAATTTATTTCAGCCCTATCAGAAAATAGCAACCATCAAATTATTGAAGCCACAATACAAGCTTCCTTTTTTCCCCCTTCTCTCTCTGTTTTCCCATGTCTGTGTTTCCCCAAACCACCTTGGCCCCCACATCTCTCCAGGTTTGATTCCTTCTCTAAACATCTCACAAGGCTTGTATGATTCCAGAATGCTTCCTTCTGCATCCCGTAACAAGTTCCCAGTGCTGGCAGGCAGCAACCCTGTGAAGTAATCCAAAGAGTCTCTTACTCCTTGTGCTAGCTGTCTCCATCCTGCCTGGTTCTCTCTTTTTTTTTTTTTTTTTTTTTTTTTTTTTAATTTTTGTTTTTAAACAGGACACAGTTACTGGATTTATGTTTCTGTGTACTGCAAATGATTAATGTACTGATGATTTCCACACACAATTCTTCATTATTTTGGAAGTGACATGTCAGTGGGCTTCTCTCCCAATGCTTCTCAAAGCGTGCTTTATGCAAGTTTAACACTTCCTCTGCTGCATATGACAGTTTTGCAAGCTTTTATACAGAATATAAACTACTTGGACTTTTAACTGTACCTGTATTGAATTTGTGCTGGTATCTGTTGCTCACTTCAGAATACCCATTGAAAGCACATATGAAATATTGTAGCAAAGGGCAAAGTTGTATCATGTAGAGTTTTGAGTACACCATCTTGGTTTTAGTTTTATGTCTGAGCAGAGTAAATGACCACATAGTGCAGTAACATGCCCCTTTAAAATATTCTGTACTCAACACACAACAAATCTGATTTAACATGCTCTCCAAATGCTGCTTTTAATCTCTCATATGCAAAAAGAAAAGTATTCAATGTATTTTTTCCTACAGTTCGTGAGTGAAAGCCATCATTACCATTTGATCTCTTTTCCTTGAATTGTATATCACATGAAGTGTATGTGACCACTAACTTTTAAAATAGCCTATATACTTCCATTCACCTTATTTCTATGATGAGACCTCACAGCAAGGATGGAATAACAATATGGAAACTAACCATCTAATCCAACTGGACATATTTTATTGAAGTCTTATTACTTCCATGTGTAAGAAGAAACTAAAGCCAACTGCAATCCCCAATTTTTGGCATTCTCAGTATGCATTGTATCCAGCAAAAGAGAATTTCACTTTTTGTTTTCATTTTTACAGCACAGTGATATTAGACATACAGACTTAACCTGATCATTAAGAGATCAAGATTTTTAACTGAATAACAAAAGGAAGGTCTTTATTATGCCTAAAGCAATAGTGTTCTTTTAAAAGCTGCAACTTTTTTTTAAATCTCTTTTGCAGTATAATCTTTAAAGTACTCATATCAAAATACTTTAAAGTACTCATATAATCCAATTTTAGTATGGATGATAGAATCTTCAAGAAGGGATATACAGAGTAATGAGCATATGGTTATAACACAGAGTCAAGTCAGGCAATTTATATGAAAGAAACTTGTCATAGATAAATGCAATGCCAAAGAGTTATATTCAAATTTATTCTGAGGAGCATATTTTCACCAATATTTCTTAAGACAGAAAGCCTAGTTTTCTAAGAAAGACAAATATAAAATTATGAGCAACTATAATAAAACAAGTATTTTCTTTCACTACTGACAGAGATAAATAGCCCTTTACTACAGCACTTTCGACTTTGTTTTCTAAACAAGTGATATTTGTCAGATGTATCTCAGACATGAAAAACAACACCTCAAGAAGGATCAATCAGGTAAGTGTCTTTCTCAGTGGAGGTCAGAGAACTAAAAACTCATATTGTAATTTTAGCAATATATTGGGCATCCCATATTTTTCCAATGATATTTCCTGATAAGATTTTTTTTTTCAGCTCACTTTTTTTATCCACCACATATGCTTTCCTTTGTTATAAGGTAGATTTTGACTTTGCTGCTCACCTTAGAATAGTTTCCTCCTCAAGTGTTGATAATAATACAAGATGCTAGAAGACAGGCTTTTTTTTTTTTTTGTTGAGTCTATTTCACATTTTTGTGAGAATTTATAAAGAAAATTAATTTCCTACACACACAGCAGGCAATACCTTATGGCTTTATTAGTCCTAGTTTAATCAGGGTCTATCTACTAAAGAAAGGAGGTCAAATGCTGATTATTTAGAAGGATGAAAAATCATGGAATCATAGAATGGTTGGAAGGGACCTTCATCTCATTCCAACTCCCTGCCACGGGCAGGGACATCTTCAACTAGACCAGGCTGCTCAGAGCTCCTCCATTCAACCTGGCCTTGAGCACTTGCAGGGATGGGGCATCCACAGCTTCTCTGGGAAACCTGTTCCAAGTGCCTCACCACCTTCACAGTAAAGAATTTCTTCCATATATTTAACAGGAATTTCCCTTCATTCAGTTTGAATGCATGACTCTTTCTTATCACTCAAGTTCCTGATGAAGTGCCCTTCTCCAGCTTCCTTGTAAGCTCCCTTCAGATACTGGAGGGCTGCTAGGAGGTCTCCATGAAACCAAATATTTGGTTCTCAATGGAGAAAACATTTTGGTAGAAAAAATTAATTTACCTTAATATAATTACATTAAAAGTAATGTAGTAGTACATTAGTATAGTAGTACCTTAGTACATTAGTACAACTACTCTTTAAAAGAAACTATACCACAAAGATAAAGAAACATAGTATTCTGATTCCTTCTGCATATTTAATTCAGAATTACACTCCCAGAACTAATAACTCTATTCCTTCCCATAAAAAGGATAATTACCAAGCTTTAATTACTGCCTACATAGTTTATATTTTGTGAATTTTACAATCCAATTTCACTCTAGTCCTATAATTTAACTATCCTAAAATAATCAAAAAAGAATCATCAGATAGTGATGGACACACTTAATTTAGATGTTTATACAAATCAGTACAACTGATGTGCACAGGAAAGAAATCAAAGTTAAGGGGAAAATTTCCAAGGAGGTACAGGTATAAAACACATCAGAAAGCTCAAAAGGACTTCCAAAACCTAATGCTCCAGCTGTACCTGATACTGATGCACATCTCAGCCTTTCCAAGCTGTTCTGTGCATACGAGCTCAACACGTGCACGAGCGTCACCACAAACACGTGAACAACTTCTGCAAGTTCTCAAGAGGCCTCTGAACACCGTGTGTCACACGATGTTATACTGTGCTGAATGCCTTTTCTGTGTCTGATTCCAACATTCCTAGAATGTATTTTTAAGAAGCTCAAGGGATAAGCATATGAGAAAAATAAAAAAGAACATTAAAACCAGACTACACATGAAGATCTTTTTCCCCTGCATCTCACAGTGCACATTGTCCCTGCTTTGCAGTGGAAGTTAAATTTCAAGCTTAGCAGACACTATGCACAGTGCCTAGTAGGTACATGATTTCTCAGCTGTTCAGATAAAGAAAAGCAAGCATCCACAAAACTGCAAAAGACAATAATTTTAAAAAAACATAAAACCTCAACTTTTAATGTGGTGTTAAATACTAAAGCGACACTTCTTCTACAGAGAAACATATTCATCCACACAGATCACTTAAAAACAAACAACCTGTGTACCTGAACTGTGGAACTGATTTCAGATGCAAATCCTCCTGTCAAGGGAGCCTCATGGCTAATCAGCAATCGCCCAGTCTTTGCCACCGACTGAAAAGAAAAAACAAACGCCCAAAATGTCATCAAATTACAGCTCTTGTGATTTCTTACTTGTACTACTTGTGGAATATATGAAATATGTGACTTTGTTCACAGTGTTAGAACACAGCTACTTTTCCCCTCTTGCTTTTCCAGTGAACAATAAATTATCCTAAAATACTCAACTGAGTCATTAATAGGATGGTTTTATACTCACTATAAAAGTATTCACGTTTTCCACTCAATTTTAAGCAAGTATCAAGAATAAATTTAAACCCATTTCATATTAATTTACCCTATCAATGCAAACTGTAACATTTCTGATATAGAATAAGGATTTTAACAAGTAGCCAGTAAAAAACTGAGTCCTCAAAATACTAAAATACGCATAC
Organism: Vidua macroura; assembly: GCF_024509145.1. Classification (NCBI taxonomy): domain Eukaryota; kingdom Metazoa; phylum Chordata; class Aves; order Passeriformes; family Viduidae; genus Vidua; species Vidua macroura. The sequence goes on from NC_071573.1 coordinate 82,256,836, forward strand.
ACAAAGAAATTCTTCAGTGATATTGCTGTACAAATACATCCTATATAAAGTCATGAACCACTGCTATTCAGAAAGTAAAATTGCTAAATAAAAATTTTAGCAAGAAATCTGTGGATTAGTGCTGCATATTTAAAATTTACATGGCAATTAGAAGTACCATTTTCTAATTTTAGATTTCAATGTTTGTGCAGTTTTTATGTAATCTACTTCATAGCTAAATAAATAGCATAATATATACAGATGACATAACCATCTTTGATCAAAAAAACAAAACTGTGTTCACTGCGAAAGGTAACAATGAAAGCAAAATATTTTTAATCTGATGGGAAATATAAAGCTTCACCACACACAAATATATTGATGCTTATTGGAACTATGCTAAATTGCCTGAATCAAATACTATCAGATGCCTTTAATAAGAAATATGGTAGCAAAGTCTCTGCTTCCATGATATGCATTTTAAACTTGTTATAATAGAAAGACTCATAAAAAACTTTCATAAGCTTCTAGATATGTACAACAGAAAAAAATCAGATTATTGTGTATGTTAATCTTTCAAGAACAGTTACAGTCTGATATTTAAGTACATAATGTACTACTGGTCTAATATTATCCATCAAGTGGAAAAGCCCAAGAGAGTGCTTGCTATCAGATCAGACCTTCTGAATACTGTGATCTTTAATGTAATGTCTACACCAGCACACTCACCAGTCAGACAGCTCCACGTTACCTACGTAATAGGACACATAAAAGCAATGCCCTAATTATGCAGCTTTCTCTCTGATTCAAGTATTTTATTAATTCTTTTGTTTTTCTAGCAATGACTCTATCAGTGGCTCTAAGCAGCTCATGCACAGATGTACTGGCAACTCGTAGGCTATGAACATATTCCATATACTGTACTACAAAGTGGTTTGAAAACACTCAGAGCTAAACAAGACAGAAAAAGTCATTTCAGCAGTTGAAAAGTAATCCAGTTACATAGGCTGATTTCTGGGGTATTTTTCCAGCACTGGAAACTCATATCTAAAGGAACAGCAGTATTAACTGCACTATAAATCTGTCCAGTACATCAGAACAACAGTTCCATGAACAAAATGTATGCTCCAGTTTTAAGTTGATATGATTAAAACTGATACAATCTGTTGCTGTCATACAAGTTGCTATAGTAAAACTGATACAACTAATCAATGTTAAAGTTCAGTTCCGTTGTTTGGGGGTTTTTTAATCCTCTTTATTTTAAAGAAAGTTTCTTTTGCATATACTTGTTCTGAGAGTTCATTATTTGAACTGAATGTATCATTAATTTTGATACATTACAAGCTGTGATTAAAGTTACAGACTTTGTTTCTCAGAGGATAATAGAATATAATCACACACTATTAGCATATGGGAAAATTCACATAGGGTCAGACCAATAATCCCTCAGTCCAGTAAATTATCTCCCCAAAGAGATAATTAATGTTTTGGGCAGAAGAAAAAGAAAAGGATCTTTAATGTGTTCCTTCACTATGTCTCAGTCTCCAATTATTTTCGCATCTCCAGTTTCTTGAATCCAATATAGTATTTTATGTATTTTATATTAAATAATTAATAACTTTTATTTCATCTGTTCTCAGATTGAATACATGTAAATAAAGAAAAGGCAGGGGGGAAGGGAAAAATAATCTCTTCTTGGTAACCTGCTTCTACTGTGTGAGAAATCCTTGTTTTTACATATGATTCCCACGGGCTTCAAGGAAGTCCATGTCTGTGGGAGCTTGTTAAGAGTGAACAAGCAACTGTGATCACCAAGCATTGCATACAAACTTCTCAGCCCTACCATGACACACTATATGTATCACTTCTGCTACAAAATCATGCAGAGGTTTGGTGCTTTTAGAACCAAACCAACCCTACAGTGCGTTTTTCAGGAACATATACAACCTTAAGTATTTCCAGTGTTTTTAAATGAGTCATACATATTGGTACATTGTTCCAGTTTTTATATCCTTTCCTGGTTACAATTTTGCACCCTATTTCCAAGTTAATTTGGCTGACTTAACTTCAAAGCTGCTGCTTCGTGTTTTATTTGTTTGCTAGAAGAAGGCACTATCTATTATCACATTTCTGCTCCCAAATGAATACATTAAGACTGCGATCAAATGGTCTCTTAACCATGATTTTGCTAAATTAGGCAGACTGAGCTCTAAATCTTTCAGCAAACAGCACATTTCCAATTCCTTCATTATTCTTAAAACCCTACCCTGAATCATTTCCAGTTTTCCATGTCTTTCTTGAAGCACACCCATCTGGAACCAGCATTCCAGATTTTTTCAGAACACCATAAAATGCAGAGATATTGCAGCTGCAGTACTGCAGCTCTTGGATCTAGGCCAAAGCATAACAGGACAAGTCCAGCCTTTAGTGATAACTGCAGCTCCCTGCTTGTGGGAAAGAAGGCTAAAATAATGGCTTCCTGAAATAAAGATGAAAATATAGTGTGCCTTTATTATTTCAAGACACAAAATCATATTTGGATATACTGAATGTGCCAGAGCTTAGCTCAGTTAATGAGCTTATCTTCTCTTTATCAGTAACTGTTTTAGCTGTTTCTTAGCTGTTCCTTACTTCTTTTTACCAGTAACAATTATAATGTTTTCTTTATGTTTGATAGAAATATTTAAAAAACAGGTTCAAAATCCAACTTTGCAGGACCTTGAGACTATCTGCATTCACTATCACTGCCTTTCTGTGCCACACAGTTACGAGTCAGCTCACTACTAATGTCTTACTTTTCAAACTATGAAAATTTACTTTTGAGCACCTATTAAATGTTCTCAACACTGAACTGTTGAGCATGTATTTCTAATTATTTTTGAATAGCTGCTTCTTTCTTGATAGTGTCTTCTGAGCTTACAGATCATTCTCCCCAGTTAATTTAGTACTGGCTTTTTTGTGGAAAAACTGATCCATAAGGTATCAGACTAAGAAATTCCTGGCCAATAAATACTTTCAGTTAGCAAACATATTGCAAACATATTAGCCTTTGTATGCCCTCTCTAATTTTAATTATTATATTGTTTTTTTCTATCTTACATATGACAGCACAATACAGTAATAACAGCAGACAATAACAACAGATGGGATTCATCTAGACACAATTTTTAAATATCTATTATCATGAAAAAATATTTCAGTCAGCATAGCTTAGAGCAAAGCCTGGCATAGTGTTCTAGAATAGCTAACATTTAATTTCTATATCTTCAAATGAAAATTTAACCTTACTTCCTGGAAGCAAAATAATTACTCAATTAAAAGTGTAAATTTCAAAACTAGCTGCTCTACTATCTACAGGGCACAGCAGACATAGTTAGTGATTATTTGCAGGTATCATTGCTCTTCTATAAGACATTAATTTCACCTCTTAGATCTATGGCAAAAGATTAGTTGCTGTTAATTTAGATTAGGTGATCATCTTCAGGATAGCCAAAGCCTAATATTCAGAAGAGCATTTAGAGTTCAAATAAATGCAGCTCAATAACATCAGGTAATGGGCAATGCAGCAAACACCACTTCAGAGACAGATTTTGGGAGGGAAGGCACATCAAGATTTGCACAGAAAAAGCTTCAGCAGTGCTCTCTCCTTCTGGAAGGCAGCAGAGACCCAGGTTATGGCACACCAATGTCACCTCTGCTGTATCCAGTCATTAGAGAAAAGACTCAAGGGCTTTAAACTATTAAATTAGCCCCCCAAAAAACTCCAAAACACAGAAACCAATACTGACTATACTTTTCCACCTCAATTTAATTGTCATTTCTGTTTTACATTGGTGTCATTCACAAGAATGAGAACGGACGGTGCATCAGAGCAAAAGGCTAACAGCACAATCTGATAAGGAAATGTAAAAAAGCCCCTAATGCCTCTGCAAAACAAATGCTTTCAGGGTGCACTCTGAAGATTTTCTGAGATGCAGCCCAGTGCTTTTATAGTGAAGCAGTTGAAGAAATTGTTTTCAACCTCCGTGACCGCGCTCTCTATCCAAGAATTTCTATAATCACTTTTCTGTTCAACTCTCAATTCAATGTGTTGGAGGTTTTCTCCTGTCCTACAGGCACTGATGACAGATGAAAACAACACAAGCCTGGCACTTCCAAGCACTTTGAAATCCAAGTGCTGACACTACCAGTAACATGTTCTGCCCTTATTTAGGAGAAAGCAGCCAACCAAAATGAGTTTGATGCTAAGCCACATGTAACACTACTGCTCTCCACATATAGCAGCACCACAACTACCAGTGTAGCCAGCTGCTTCACTAACACAGACACTGCCTTCAGAGAAATTATCAAACTTTTCTTATAAATAGCTGTTATTTTGTCACAATGGTAAGCTAGCTATTTTTTTAAGAAGAAAATTATGTTCTCAGAAAAAAAAGATTTTCCATCTCTTACAGAAAAGGATATTTTTTAATTATGTTCACTTTCCCCTTTAAATTTTTGCATACTTTTGATTGTGTTCTTTAGAGACTATAAAAATTCCTTGCATAATCAAAAATCTAGCGCTCCACAATAATTTTTAAAAAGCTGGCACAAGTACAGAAATTATATTTTTATTGTATTCCATTTTGTACTGAGCATGTATGAAGCAATTATAAAACGGTATAAAAATTAACATTAATTGGTGTGTGCTTTTGCTGAAAACAAATCAGAATATGGAAGCTTTAAAAAAAAATTACTTGGTAAAGTTTCAATAAATGTCTTGAGAAACACTTTCCTTTTTCATTTTTAGACCAGCTTTAATGAATTTGTGCTTGGAAAACATAAAACCTGAGGGAGGCTACTCTCCCCAAGCCATTAGTTCTACTTTCCCTTTAACGTTTCAATAACAAATTGCATAGCAGCATTCTTGGTACTGAACACCACAAGCACAGGAATAGAAATAAGATCCCAGATTTCTATTCAGCACTTCCCACAGAGCAATATGTAACATAATCTGCCAGATAAGTCACTGAGGATTACATTCACTTAGCACATGCAGATCCACAGGATGACACATCCCAGCTACAATGAATTGTTTGTGCATGTGATACTGACAGTCTTAGAAAATGCAGTTATTCCATCCCCAATTTCCAGACATCCCAGAGGACGAATCCCACTGGACTTTTGGGATCTCTGGAAAACCAAACAGATCCTCAAGCATTATTTTTTTTCACCTAGGGTCCTAAGAGAAGGAATAGAAAGAAGGGGAACAGTTTTGTCCTAGTAGCCTGGACACAAGAAAATCCTGCAGCTTCCTAACAAACATGTTCTAGTTTGCAAACTATAGCCCAAGAGTGCCTTCTCATAGAAGCAGGAAAACTAGGAAAAGTATGGCCTCTTTAAAGCTCCAACCAACAAAAAATAATTCTTAACACTGAAGAAAAAATGAAAGAGGAAAACAAAATAACATCAGTTGCTGTGGGATTCAACAGAACTAGATTTCCAGAGAAGGAAAATGAGAGATGTGTACTCTGTCACAGTGTCTATGCTACACTTCCAAAAACTGACTGAAACTCATTGAGGTATTTTTCAGTACAACCAAGACAATTCCCAGATAAACAAATGACATGAAAAACCATTATTTCAACAGTTCAACAGCCCAAAGCATGAATGAGATTTCTCAACTACTGGTAACAAGGCAGTCAGTCTTACCCCCCTTCTGTTAAGATTCTCTTAAGTATAACAAACATTATCACAGTATTCCAATTGTATAGCAGAGAAACTTAGCCTAACACTGGCAACCATCTATGAAGATCAAAGAAAAATCTACTTGGAAAGAAAAATAAGTCATTTTTATTACATCACTTAGGAAGGCCATTGGACCAAAAAATCTTTAACCAAAACTTCTCAAACAATAAAATGAAAAAACCATAGGCAATTCTGTAATAAACTAGTATGCTGATTAACAGCAGGGAATGGAAAACAAGTCCCTCACCTTTCTAGCTTGAGACAAACAGCTAAATAGTTGCCAATTTGAACTGACCCACATTAGCAGAGCACAAATCTTAGTCTTCCTGTTACTACTTAACCAAAATTGAGGCTTCTAATCCACTCCTGTCTGCTTTTTCAGCTGACACAACCAAGGTCTGTGCTTTCTGACCTACAAGTCTGGAATTCATTGACTGCAGATGGCACAGCCAAAGTTGCTGGGACAGGCTCAGACTTACTGCCAGCTTTGGAAGCACAGAATGATTTTCCCCAAAGCAAAAGGATCTGTGATAACTAATTTATATGTCAAGAATGATGACAAGCAGATCCTCTACGGTTTCCAGACTGCAAAGAGCCAAAGATGTAGACACTTTGATTCGGGTTTCTATCAAGGAGAAGCAAAACAAAGAAGAAGACAACTCTAACAGGTAACTGTGACAAGGTTCCCTTGCCACAGAGTGGTAAGAGAGGCTGTCCTGCTACACAACCCTCCTCTGACACTATACCTTTACCCGCTTTCTCTGGAGTAAAAGATGAAAACAAACAAAACCCACAACACTCTCTCCCCAAAACAACAACCAAATAAAAAAACACCACACAAAACCCCAACATTTTTCAGTCTAACCTCCTTTCCAATTGATTTCAAATCACAATAAAAGACCAGATATTAGAGAAAATCAACAAAGACCTAAAGTATGATGTATTACAACTGCAAGTATTATTGCAATGGTCAAAAATGTAGGAAAATTAAGAGAAGTATTAGAAATGTATTTGCTGCCCAATAAGATGTTTACCTGAAACCAAATGATTAATGCTTCACCAAATAAATTATCAAACCATATACTCAAGTGTAGTATGCTGTAGACAGTTGCCATGCTATCTACTCAGCTCTTTGGAAATGCATACTATGCATTTGAACATAGACTTCTAATAAGGAGCAAAGCTCAAAAAAAGAAACTTAAGTTCATTTTACATAACTCCTTTAAATCTGTTCTCTCCTAAACAATCAATCTAACTGTGCTTCTACCTGGCTGCTTCTTTTACCAGCTCCTTGGTATTAGCAATATACAGCTGGAAGAAAATCCTAATGAGACCTCAAAGGAAGGGGAAGCAACAAGCAAGTGATTTGGAGCACGGACAGAAGCTGGGCTATAATTTCAACAGTGTAAATGCAGAAGCAGGAGATGATGCTAACAGTAGCATTGATAAAGGAAGTGAGGGAGGACAGGCCCTGGTACAGATCCCTGCAGTCCTTGTCACTGGCTTCCAGGTAGAATACTGCACTCTACCCACTAACCATGACTATGCAAGCATACAAACAGTATTTTACCTACCCAGCTGTCCACTGGACCAGAGCTGTTCATTGGATACAGGAGTATTCTGAGAGTATCAAAAGCTTTCTTGCAGTAAAGGTGTCATTCACTGCTCATCCCTTATCCACACATCCAGATATTAATCACAGATTTAGCCTTAGCAAGGCTATGCTTACTTTTCCTCATCTCATTAACACATTCAGAAATCATGCAAAACTTTCAGTCTGGGTGAAGAACACTAGTTTTATCAAAAACAGCTTAAAAGCATTTACTGATAACTCTTTTGTGAAATACATAACATTTTCTTAAATTTGATCACAAAAAGGCAACCAAATGCTCACTGAAGCAGAAGACATGTACCTGTGAGCAGTCTGAGTGCTGTCAGTCAGATGACCCACAGCTGGCAGCACTCCAGCAATCTTAAGACACATTTTCAGATCTGCATTCTACATCACTATTTAGAAAATATTACTGTTTTCTTCTTGGGCAATTCTGCAATTGCATCTGAATAATGGGGTAGACTGTATACTCTTAGTAGAGTTGCAGATGACACCAAACTGTGAGGAGCAGCTGATGGGCCAAAGGAGCTGTCTTGCCATCTGGAGAGACCTGGACCGGCCGACAGGAACCTCATGTAGTTCAAAAAACGGAAGCATCAAATCCTGCCCTTGGGGAGGAACAACTCCAGGCACCTGTGCACACTGGGAGCTGCACAGCTGGAAAGCAGCCTGGCAAAAAAGGGAGATGGATGGATGTCCTGATGGACACCACACTGACCATGAGCTGGAAATGTGCCCCTGCAGCAAAGAAGGCAAATGGTATCCTGGGCTGCATTCAGAGGAGTGCTGGCAGCCATACAAGGGATGTGATGCTGCCCCTCTGCTCAGCATTGGTGAGGCCACACCTGGAATGCTGCATCCAGTTCTGCGCTCCTCAGTAAGAGAGACATGGACATACTGGAGAGTCCAACAGAGGGCCACAAAGACAATTAAGGGACTGGATGAGGGGACTGGGCTGAGGGGACCTCATCGGTGTATCTACATACCCAAAGGGAGGGTGCGAGCAAGACTGAGGCAGGCTCTTTGCAGTGGTGCCTAGAGGCAGAGTTTCCATTGCTATGCTGATGCTGCATACTGAAATCCACATCAGGACACATCTTTTCCCCAGTTGTACATATGGCAGAAACAGCTCATAAAGAACTAATGTGACCACAGCAGGGAAGCACATATGAAAGATCTTGCAGAGAAATGTTAACACAAACATAAAATTTACTGACTCGACATAGCAGGATTTTAATATTCCAGTATGTATCATTTTACACTACAAACGCCAAAAATAATTCTGAAATACTAATGTGGATTTTTCCTGCATAGCACCAAGAACAATGCTGTAGTGTAAAGATGGTGGTGCAGAGATAAAGAAAAATGAAAACAAGCACAAGAATAATGCGAAGTAACATGGAAAATTTTTTAAATTGCAGTCAAAACCAAATGGTGTTGCTATAGGGCTAGGTAGAAGATCCTAAGAAACAATGAAGAGACGATAATAAAACAGTTATGGCTTTTATATCCTACACAACATTGTCAGCGTGTGACTGAGATGATCAACATAGAAATTTATAACCTTCCTGCAAAGCCAAGAACCAAAGACACATCCCCCATGTGTAGAGTAGCATATGAAGAGTAGAAGAAAATTCCTCTCCAAAGAACTTGCAATTTAAATAGCTGAGACCATGAAAAGAGAAATGAGGTATGACACACAGCAGGTTGCACCTCAATACAGTTTGGGCTGCTTGATATAATTTTTAATAGAAGAGGGTTAAAGTAGACTAAAAGGACTAATATTCTATCAAGTAGTGACTAACTCTCCAATGCCTTTCAGTAAACTTACTCTTGTAATGTAACACTGCTACAAACCCTCTTGTAATAATTTTATAACATAATTCTACATACCCTAAAACAGATAATTGCTGAGAAAACAACAGCTGATAATAATGGTCATGAATTGTGGGGACAGTGAAGAAAATTGGTGTTTTATGTAGATGGATACTCCTGCTTAACTTAGAAGTATTTAAGAACACATTAATCAACTTCATTAAGAGATGGGCAAAGAAAAAGTACTTCTGAATTCCACAGCATGGATTTTTGATATCCTTAAGACAAATTGCTACATACAAACTAGACTGAATTAGTTAGGGATGTAAACAGGTCCAGAATTCAAAAGTAAATTTAAAAATAAAACCCATCTGGCTCATTCTTATAGCTTCAGATACACTACACTGATTTTATTGCATTCTTTTACTCCACCTCTTCACATCTCATTTACTTTCTAGCACTTGAAGCTCTCCTTAATAGTGACAATTAATAATTTTAATATACATTTGGTTCAAGAGTATGTTTACTTCTGAAGACTTCAATCTGCTAACACTACTGAAACAAGTAGCATGAATGCTAAAAAAACTTCTTTTAACCAAATGCCTCTAGATTTCCCAGTCATTGTGTTCTAACAATAACTATGAGCAGATTCCTTAAATAGATATTTAAAGTATAATGGCAACTAAACTCAAGGAAAATATTAATTAATCCACTGGACTGGTGACTCATGACTCCTCAATGCTTTGAACTGTATTTGCCTACTTGACCACAATTAAATACATCTATTCAAATAATCCTTCTTTGTGTATAGCCTAAAACCTAGCAAAAGTTTCAGAAAACAGGAACTTTTGCAGCAGCTTCCAACCTTCACCAGTGTGAATAAAACACCATGGATAGACTTATCCTTCCTTCACCCTCTATACCTTTTAGTTCCCTGTTTATGGGAGCAAAATTAGGAAGTCTCGGGAAATACAGATGAACAATACTGCACCAAAGAGATCATTTACACTAAAGAGATCCTTTTCATCCCAAAAATCTTCATGGACACATTATAAGATACCCTTTAAGTCTGTGTGGCATCACCACATTCAGCTGACATTCCATGGAGAAAAGTCCTTTTCTGAGTTTTAATTAATTCTTATACATACTAATTAGCACCTTCATAAATTAATTTGCTTCTTCAGTTTTTCTATATTCTTGTTCAAATCCAGCACTTATTTTAGGCCTTAAATGTGTAAGTCTATTAATAAATTAAAATTTGAGATTACCTACCCCTCCTCTTGACTTTCAGAAACTTACATGCATATTGTTTATCAATATTCTCAGGTTTTGAAAATTTCATCTGTCCCTCAAATTCCTGGAATAATCAGGCTGTAATAGTACATATTCTTTTCACTATAATACTTTTTTGAAAAAAATAAAATCCAAGTTTTAAGTCTGAGTGGTTTTTTTGAGGTTCCTCCAAGATAATCTTTAAGGAAAGACTGAAATCTTCTACAACCAAAGAGGCAGGGAAAACACCCACATTCCATAAGATGAAAGTCCTAAAATCTTAGAGGGATCTACCCTAGGACTATGAAGGTACCTAAACCCCTGAAATACTAAGAGCATCTAGCTAGCCTTATTTATCTCCCTTCTTCACAACCACCACCATTCTTTCTGTTCAGTACCCTTGCTCTTCCAGATGCTCTGATTCTCAAGTAGAGTCACATAAAAAAGGCAGACGGTGAAGTCAAGTTATAAAACAAGAGGATGAATGGTGCCTCAGCTGTTCTTTTATTTAGAAAAACAGCTGGGATCCCGGGCAATTCTTAAAGGCATGGACAATCCAGTGATTTGTAAGATCCATAAATCTTCTATTAATCCAAGTACTGTACTATACTTTTTGTGAAGAACACCAGATAGAGAACTTCCCCAGCTATTCTGGAGGATCTAAGAATGGGCCAGCTAATTCACTGCCATACTCACACCCCAACACACACACAAAACACTGTCTTGGAACAAATCGTGGCAGTATTCATCCAGAAGCAAAACACTATCCTGCCAGATATGGCCCACAGAACAAGTCTCTTCAGAATACTTTTACTGCAGCTAACTATAGGTTTGGAGAACTTGTCAGAAGCCAACAACTGTTCTTAAAAGAAAAGAGAAAAATAGCATCAGGTCACCAATAAAATAAGTAAAACAGACTGAATTTTCATTGCTGAAGACAATGATACTTTCATTTTCCCCCACTGAATTGATCAGTAGCTTTTAACACAATTCAAATAACCATGTAGGACAAACAATAGTTAGAGTGTCCCAGCAAAAAACCTGCTTGGATCCAAAGAGAAAGATTAAAATAAAAGTGATGTTTCTTAAATTTGTAATAGACTGTAAGAATAGATGAACTTGATGGCAGAACAGACAGAAGAAAAACATGAATCCTGGAAAATGAAAAGTGCAGAAATGTCGATGAAGAACAGCAAGAAAAAAGAAAGCCATAGCAAGAGAGATGCCAAGTTCTGGAAAGAAAATAGCTGGATGAAGAAAGGAACTGAGAAACTACTGGCAATACCACTTGTGGCACACCCCTGGTTTTTCACTCTGACTCATACTGGGAATTGTAGCATGACCAGCAGGACAGCAGCAAGACTTTGTTTCACCAAACCTCCCAAAGAAGCAGGAGCTTCAACATCTCTGCATCCAGCCTCTGCTTCATCCTGATTTCCTAAACTACTTTCAATTCTGATAGCATAAATTCATAAAGTTCATCACAGACATTTGAATTCATTTCACTGCAGATGTTGAACCCACTTAGGCTTTATTGGACTTGGTATCTGAATAATTAAAATGGACCACATGGGAAAGCACGAGACAATATAAGGGAAAGATCTGAGCAAAATAATCATTAAATAATTAAATAAAAATATGAAGCAGATCAGAATGATCAAGTAGAGGTCTGAAAATGAGAGCTGAGCCACCTCTGCCCCTTTCAAAAACAAGCATTAGCAGGTGAAGTGATAGACATTAACGATTTGAATAACAAATTGTTACAGAATTTTGTGCCAAGTATCTTTCAAATCTATGCTTTAAAAATTACTGTATCCCTTGTTTATGTTCTCCTCAATACATTTTTTCTGTATTACTTCCCATTTATTTTTCTAAAGCAACAACCAATTCACCTTCTCCTTTCATTCTTTCAGCATCGTATTTTATTCTATTCTCTCTTCTATCTTTTGTGCTCTCTTCATTCAAACTATCTCAACACTCCTCATGTAATTTCTTCTACAATCTCCATTTTTTTTTCTATCAGTTACACTCTCTCCCTATCTGACCTACTTCAACTTACAGAAGAAGGAATAGTCATTTTCAAGATATGTATTAATTTTCAGCCTGTCAGCCAAGAAAAATGAGGGTCCCGCAACCTGATCTCATTTTTCTGTCCATTTGTCAGTGTCCTGATAGACATTTTGCAGCCAAATGCAAGTCTTAAAAATATTAAGTTCCTGAAATCTTGGTAAAAATCAGTCTATATGAGGAAGATTAGTACCCCTACTAACTTCATAAACTCATGAAAGCCAAGCTGTACTTAACACTATCTCTCTCACAGCTCTTTATTGGTAAGCACCAATAAATTGTCCCTGTCTCTTTTTGTCTAGCCATCCATTTTAGAAAGAAGCTGAGCACCTCAATGTAGGTAAATAGTGGAATGGTGGAAGGCAGGAAATATGGGACATAAATTCATAGAAAAACAGGTTTTACTCCTCATGTAGTAATTATTTTTCATTCTTTATCATAATGTTTTTATCCAAAGTAAAGAAATAAATTAATTTCTGTGTCTTCACAACATTGCATGGGAAGGGAAAAGATGGTAAGGCCAAATGCAAAACCCATGGAACACATATCTGAGAGTTCTCTAGGGGTTTTTTTTCAGGCTTCCATTTCATGGAACAGTCCTACTATGGCATTAGAATTTCTAAATCATCAGTTGATGATTTAGAAACTCAGTAATTTACCCATAATTTCTTCATTTAAATTTTCATGAAAATACCATGAAACACTAGTTGTTTTCTGTTTAAGTAAGAACTCTGCTGCTTTTATAACAAATAATTTGACCTTTTTGATGTCTGTCACTTAAGCCACTAATTTGTATATAACTTCTTTTTCCCCAGAAGAGGGACTACAGCTGCAGTGCTTGGGATAAAGGTAAAACAATATTTCTCAATATCAACTGAATAAGATCACATGATGACTCAAGTCTATATAGATTTGCAGGTTTTATTATTTCTGTTTTCTGGACCAATTGTATGTAACAAAAAGTCTGACACTATATCATATTAAAAAAAGGTTAATATTCAGCAATCTTTTCTTTAATAGATAGGCTTGAATTTTAGAAACTATGATTCTATTTTCTGGCAAATGCCACTATTATAATCTTCCAGCATGTTCCACCTGTCTTCCATATCCAAGATAAAACTAATAAAAAGATTAGACTACACTAAAATAAGAACCCCTTCTAATGCTCAAAAATATTATCATATGCCACTTAGTGCTACTTGTACTCAGCCAAAGTCATCCTCCAATTATTCATTTCCATAATGTTTAATGGTCTTTTGGCTACTGAGAGCAACAGTAAGCCAATGACACTTGATGGGTTAGCACAGGACAAAGAAACATTAGCACACACAAAAACTGTCACAAAATATATGCACTTACCACTGATCTCAATGGAAGCCCCTTTAGCAACACACACCCAATCAAGCTTCATGTTTGAGACAGGTATTTCTTGACACACAACTGAGCTTCAGTTAATTGCTACATCGAACCTTTTAACATGCTAGCCCAAGAATCACTAATTATAGTAATTTTAAAATGTACACAAAAGAAATTCTATCTATAGACCAAGAAATACATTTTATTTTTAGATAGTCTCTCCTGGTGAGTTGAAAAAACTGTGAAAGCAATCTGGGAAAAACAGCCTGGTATAAATTTTTTTCATTGATCAGTGAACACCATAGCATTACAATGAGTCAGCAGCATGAGAAAATTATCAGAAATAAGAGTTTGCAAATATTCCTTATCTATTCGGTGTATACTCCTAAAAGAATTAACTATTTGGCTTCTTCTGTTCAACAAGATACAAGATATTTGCATTTTTCACTTAGATCAGCAGCTTAAAAGACGTTGAACCCTTTAAATGTTTATCAACTAAAAGACAGCAGTCATCTTTGTACGTGACAGAAAAAATAATCGAAGCCTGTAATTCATTCACTGCAGAGTTCTGACTATTGCTGAATAAGAGCTTTTGTTCCCTCCTATCTGCTTATTTCATACTCCTTGCATATCTGAGGCAGTCTTTCCTCTAAGCAGTTTTAAATGTCATAGTCTTAAACTGTGTGTCACACAAATATTTTTCTCCCACATCGCTAAGGCAGTTTTTATGTTCAAAGACAGAAAAACCATGAAGTTGCTGTAAGAACCATACAAAGCACAAATGAGACCTTCTTGTCCCAAAGCTTTAATTTCCAAATGCAATACTATTGAATAACACTCATTCCCAGTCCAGAATTAATGCTGCATCACTGTAATCACTGAAATGACTGCAGAGATCTCATTTACATCCTCTACATATGCAGGGCCAGAGAGAGAAGGCATTAAACCCAGATCTAGGGAAATACCAAGGAGCTTTGTACATCTCAGAGAATGACAATGAAAGAAGCATAACCAAGCTTGTCAACAGAGCAAAATTCTATTCGACCAGAATGTCAATTCATTTTTGGAAAGCAATAATTAGCAGAGCTGTAGTTCTGTTAAGGATCCCTAAAAACCTTGGTTTGCCAGGGGAAGGGTCAGAGGGAAGATCAATTACCCAGCACTGTAGGTAGGTTTACATACCAAAACATGTGGTTGTTTTCTAGTTTTCTCCATTTTTTTTTACTCTGAGTAACATTTGCTTACAGAAAAGCACTTGCTGCACACCACTTATCACAGAAGTTCAGCAACTTACTGCCCCATAAAAAATTCTGTGTTCTCTGATATTCTTTAGAGGTCTGTTTGCAAAAAGTTTTTCAGAAGCAAATTTATCACAGTTTCTAGAGTTTTCAGGTAAAATTTTCTTGAGTGGAATGTAGTCATTTTAGAGAAAGACTTGCTCAGTCTTTGTAGTCACTTCTTTGCCTTAAAGAGGAATTGGTTAAGCAAAAGTTTAACAGTTAGCATGCTAAATTCAGAAAATTGGAAAAGGGGGCTAAGGGTCTGTGTTGTAGTGCCTTGAAGAAAATGAGACAAAAGACCTAAAACGTTAAAAGTTACTGGAGGACCTAAATAATTAATGTATTTTTCTCAGGCAACACTGGAAAAATGAAAGATTAATACAAAATTTATAAAAGTCAAGAACATGACATTAAAAAATTGAGTAATTTCACAAATTTCTTAAAGGATCTGTAAGGCATTTGACTAATGCAAATCACAATTTCTCCCTTTATACTTCCACATTTCTAATGATGTTTACTTATGAAACCATTGAGCCTCTAAATTACGTAATTTTAGATTGCTCAGAGTTTCTTATTTATTTAAAAATCAGCATTTCTGTAGTGCCAAAAAATATTTTATTTCTTTAGAACACAGATGGTGAAAGCTCAAAACTTCATCACATCAGCAATTTCCTCTGTACTTCGCTGAATCATCAGCTGCTCAATCGTGTCAGTTCTGATATTACTTTAGGTGATAATGAAATAAATAAATTAATACAGGAGAGAGGGGGAATGTGAGTCTTCTACACACCTTTGACTTTTTTGACTTTTTCCCAATATTGAGAAAAAAAAAGGTATTTTATTCTAGCATGGTACAGGTCAGAAAATTAACACTGATGACTTGAGCAAAACAAGTTATAATTTTACTAAATATTTGAGAACTACTGAAGTCACAGAGAAAAAAATATATAGCTAAACTTATCTTTTCTATTAAGCACATCCCAGTGTGTTACTAAGTCATTTCTGTAACAAGAAAGGGTCCATATATTAGCTTTTAAATTACCCCAAGTAATTGCCCTAGAAAATCTCTACATTTTGAAACACTTCAATATTGCATCTACGTAATTAGATATAACAGCCAAGATCTTTCAGGTTTAATTTCAACATAGATACATCAACCCTGGTGATACTTAGGTATCAATCAAGATGATACTTTAAATCTAGACACATACATACCCAGTAACATATACATTAACTACTTCAAATATATTTTGATTGTCCAGTAGAAAGGACAATTTACAAGTGACTATGGAGACAGATTACTCTGAAAGATTTATCTTCTTTCACTGGAAAATAAAATTCTATTACCACAAACTGCTGGCAGTATTTTAAGATCTAAATATCATATCTTCTCCTAGCCAATCTATTATTTAAAACATCAATGAGCTCTTAGCCAAAAAAATGACAGTATCAAGACAGTTCTCTAAAGTCAGCAAAACATCATTGCTGGTAATCAGAAATTAATTGTTTCCATGGGCTTGTTAAAGTGCAACAATTGTTCCCATCATAGTGGAAATAGTTCCATACTAACACATGAAAAACTAGGTCCCACTGCTGAGTTGAATAACACAAATTTATTATTTTTTCTCCCCAACACCATTCTCCCTGTAAGAAAAAGCAGATAGAAAACACACATCTTCTAAATTTAATTTAAAATTTGAAATTTTTAAGAGAAATGTTTTAAAACTTTGAAAAAGTTTTAATTAATCAACTTTTCCCTTTAATACTAAAGTAACATACCAGTTTAATGGCAAATGAAAAATAGATGCCACTTGCTCTTTTAAACTCAAAACTGATTCCCCTTTTGCAGGAAAGCCATGTATGTCCTTCTTCCTTGAGAAATCTGTAACCTTCCAAACACGGCAGTGTTTGTAAATTTCAAAGCCTAGGTAGCATGTCAGTAAATGCACCACAAGTGCCAGATGTGATAATATAGTATAGATTAGTACTTCTTGGTAATGTGTTGACCACATGCCAAAAGAGTGATTTTACAGTTTTGTCATGTGCAGATCAAGGAACTTATTAAAACTGGCAGTATGGGGGTTTTCAGCTGGACAGAGAAATCAAAATGCTCATTTATAGCATGAGCATTATACAGTAACCAAGTGGTATTAAATCACCATTTCCTCTTGTCTCATCTGGAAAGTTTGATTAGAATTCTCTGTAAACTTTTGCAAGTCTTAAGCTACAAGACACAAACCAAAGCACAGTTCCAATTTACAGCACACTTCACTGCTGCTCCAAGTAATGCAACTACAGTTTAAACAGAATACTGCTTAGGCAAATTAATAAATACCTCACATTTGAATCGAATGGAAAAAACAAATTAATTGCATAATCTTAAACTTATATCAGAGTAATCATTCATGATGCTGACAGCTTCCTCAGTAGGCTGAATGAGCAATTCCCCTCACACCATACTATTTGAAAAAATACTGACAATTATTCTTATGTTTAACGTGGTTATTTTAAATTGCTTCAGATTAAGAACTCCCAGTACTTTATTAATTTAATTTCTGACTGCTTTTCTTATCTGTTATTCTTCATATTCTCTCATCAATGAGAAATCAGTCTGAACTAGTTCCCCCTAAAGACCTTTTATAATTTTATTTTAAAAATCTTTCTTATTTTGAATTAAATAAATTGGCAAAATAACTATACAACACTAGCTCACAAGCTACTAGGTTGATTAACGGCAAAAGCATTTGCAGAATAATCACACAGGTAGAAAAGTAGGTAAGAACACTGTCAAGATAGTACAGGAAATTTATTTTGTACTAATATTCACAGAAAGCAGAGAATACCCAATTTCCCAGCAGATTTAGCACTGTAGTGAGACTCATTATGCAGCAAGTAAAATCACACCACTTCCAGAACTACACAGATGGTGGTAGCTCTTAGACAAGTCACAGGCAGAAGAACAGGACATGAATCAAGCATATGACAACATTCTAGCACTGCCAATGGAATCTCCTGCTTTTCCCCAGATGAGATGTCACTGCTCCATCCTGCATTTCCTACTGATTTTTTAAGGCCCGATTTTTTCCATTCTTCTCAAAGTAACAATGAGGTATGCATGCCACAGCTCAAAGCACTTCCTTTCATTTGGCTCCTCATTTTAATTTGAAGTTTGTACTTCAAGTAGAAAGGCTAGAAATTATTGTAACACATCTCAGTGTACCAAAAGGGTACCTGAAGGAGAGAGCAACAAGAGCAGCAGCAAATGTTGCAACAGACATTCCTCCTGCTCTTTGTGTCTGGAAATGGCAACCTCTCTAATCAGATACTTCTTTTGCTTTTTTTTTTTTCCTTTTGTGCCTAGAAGAATCAAATTGAATAATAGCAAAGCTTTTTTCTTTTTAAGCACAGAAAACAGAATATGCTCAGATGCCAGGAAAAAAACAGGCACAAAGATCTCCGGAGATCTTAAAGGGCTGATATTAAAGGTAAATTAGATGAGTATCTTCCAAGAGATGAAGCCACATGGTGTCACAGCACCACTAATCACCTGCTGTATCCAGCATACAAACACAAAAAATCTAAATGTAATTTAGCTGGGAGCAAAATTTCAAGCACAAGAGACTAAGAGTAAAAGTTAAGATCTGCCCCTTGAAGTTCTGTCGTGTGTTATCTGAAAAAGAATACTCTGCACAACAGGCAGCTTCTCAGTTCTGTAGGGTTAGTTCTATATAACAACTGAACAGAAATCACAGATAAGGGGGAGAAGTTGCTAAAGTACACTGCTAAAATGTAGTACCACAGAAAAATATAACTAATTATTTTGTTTTATAATATCCTTTTATGTTAAAGTCCTCAAGAACTTTGAAACATACAAAGTTTAGGGTTCTCAAAGCTGCACATCAAATGAAACTATTTCTGCAGTAACAGCTTTACACATCAAAAGCATATTTTGCAAACAAAAAAGCTAAGAAAACGGAATTAGTCTAATTTGTTTCTGGAGAGAAAAAAAAATGCCGACCTGTTTTTTTTTTTCCATTTTAAACCACTATATACCCATATAATACAATAATTAAATACATGCATCGCATTCTAGGACATTTTTGTGACATTACAAACCAGCAATTTTTTGGTTTTCTATATCCACATGCAAAAGTAAAATGTCCATGAAGCCCGAGCAAATTCTGTCCTATTCTATCATATTAAGTGAAATATCATAAATTTCAGGACAGTGCAAATTACATACATAGAAAAAGTAAGTAAATTGAAAGTTTTTCAGATTAGTTCAACCTCCATATGATAAAAATATTAGTAGAGGACTCATTAACATATAACCAGAAGTTCAAACATTTCAATATGGTAAAGGTCTTAATGTATCTCAGAGCTATCAAAAATTGTATAACAAGATATAATATGTATAACAAGAAAGTAACTGTTCCATCATAAGGAGTCAACAAGGTAATCAGATATTCAGGATTTCATGCATTAGTTCAGCCCACCACATTGCAAGGAGCAGAGTCAAACAGCCTAAAAGAATTTCAAGAGACTTGGGGGATTTCAGGAGTACTCCATAATAGTTTGACAGAAAAAGTTATTCTGGAATAGATTAAGCTTATTTAGAAGAAACCAAATCACAAGTTGATTGTGCTGAACACTGTTGTGTGGCAGACAAAAAATGAAAGCAATCTTCAAGTAAAGACTCTTGAACACAAAACAAAGATGAGAGGGATAGGAAATGATTTGTCCAGTTCCACACTAGTAGTATCAGAGGAGGTAGCAGCATAACAAAAACTAAGTGTAATAGTAGGTACAGCTCTAAGACCTTTGGAAAATACCCGAGTATATATATCTTAAAGAAAAACAAAGCCTTCCTATAAAAAGAATTCCAACAACATTTACCTTTGGAAATCTCTGTAGTCTATGCTTTTATTACAAGCATTTCATATTGCCTTCACTGTGAACATAAAAATACTTACAAGAGGCTAAATACAATGCACTGTGCTATTAATAAATGCATATTGTTAGACAATAATTCAGTAAAAAGCAGATTAAATCTTGGCATGATGAATTTCAACATTATCTTTAGAAGTAAAAAATTATTGTAGAAATACTTACAACTACATTCTCATGGGGTAAAGGTTAATAAAGCACAAATAGAAAGAATCTACAGCATGTGAATCTTAAAAAACATAGTTTAAAAGAGCAGCTGGCTCAACTAAGTGATAATGGCAGGATAAATAGCTACAGACATTTAAAGAAAGGCAATACTGCAGGGAAGCAATAATTATTTCTATGGAACAATGATTCATATATGATTACCATCATGGAACGTCATCCCAACTTCTATTAGAATTCAATCAGCACCACTTGCAAGGAAAAAAATAAATGCACATATTGGAGCCATAAAATAGTTTCTAACCATAGACTATGTACCACTACCCATTTATTTGCATAAGTGCCTTTAAATCTGAAGGTTTTGATACATAATGTGAGCAAAAGGGAAAAGGTTTGATGAAGAACTGATGGACAGTATCATCAGCACCATACTTTATGTTAACAGAAACTACACACAAATGCCTTTTCTCTACCTATGTTTTTTTCTAATCAGATTTTTTCTCAAGTATCACTTGTCAATATATAGGCAAAAAGACTGAGAACTATTATACTGGGAGGGAGAAAGGAGAAAACAGAATTATATATAGACAATCACCTTGGCACTGAGGTATTTCCCTGAAAAAACAAGATGCATAGGAACAAAAAAAAGGTTTCAAAATTTCCTTAAAACACAGAAGAACAAAGATATCAATAATTAGTTTCTAAAATGGTTATGTATATATTCTCATAGCTTTAAAATGTCGGCCTCCAAGTCTGGCTCCAGCGTTCTGCTTCTGGAAGCCAAGCAACAGTCCACAGCACGCTCTAGCAACTTGAAACTACAAGACCAAAAGACACAAGTTTCTTATGGAAACAGTGACAAAATTAACTGTCATCATGCAAGCAGTACAACTTTAATCATATTTTATAGGTACAAGATCCACTCAATAAGAAATCCAAGGAGAAACATGTAAAATGGCAAAATATCAAGAACAGATAGCCAAGAAACATAAATCTGATCCCAGGATACCTGTGCTACAATTGTACAGTTCAATGCCTGGTGAGTGTAGTTAATGCATAAAAAACCCACATCAGGGTTGCTGATCTTGATTTTCCTTTTATTCACAGTCCAAATAGATGAAGTAAACTTAAAGGAATGGAACAAGCTGGTAGACCTATAGGTCTGCTAGGACACGCTGCCTATTAAGCATAGGACATGAAAGATGTACTACTGAAAATTATTCACTGATGACATCTGACAAAAATGCCACTTGTGCATTAAGGATAATGCTTCAATACATGCTGGAAACAAAGGCTCCTGTCAAGAGCCTCGATGGAAAACAGGCACAGAGTTTGCCCAATCTGTATTACCCACTGGTTGCCTCTGTGGAACTCTTGTATTTCTTTTGCTCAGATTTGCTCTTTCCAATGAGCAGCAGATGTGTTTGCAGCCTGACAAGCATTTTTGCTGACCTCCATGAGGGGTCTGCAGAATCCTTCCTGAAGAGGAGCAAAGTAACACGGAGTGCCCAGAACTACATACATGCCTTCTTCACTTGACTGTAGCACAGTGCCCTAAAGAAGCAAATTCTGAATTACTATTCTCAACATTTCTTTGCATGAAGGTAGCAACCATTCAGAGACAGTTAAGATGACTAATTAGGTATCACTGGGCATGGCAAATACTTGCCTTCTGAATAATTCAGAAGTATAAAAATGTGCATTTGCAAATTTTCACTTGCAGTTAAAATGGCAGATTGATACTAATTGGTTCAACATTTAAATTAATGTTCTTGCCTCAATTCAGGGTGAAAAGACTACAGTAACTTGCTCAATCCTTTAAGAGTACTTAATCCTGAGCTAGATTTCCTACTTCCAGTAACACATATTTTTCAGTATAAAAGCCACTACAACTACAGAATATTATCCTGAATGTGACTAAGGAAGCACTGGGAAGTGTGCCATGGGCTTTTTAATCAATACCACATCACCCAGCAGTTCATACACAGGAAAGTCTACACACCCTAATCTATTCAAAGTATCCAAGCAAATCTGTTAAGTATAGTGACGGAAATAAAACTTCTGTTTTAAAACTTCATTTCTGAAAGGGAGAAAAAGTGGTTTTAAACAGTTTTGTGGCTTATAAATAAACAGTTTTATAGATATTTCATATATCACTCATGTTTCAGTTTTCTGAGCAGTGTCCTTCATGGCAGCTTAGTCTTTCAATAATAACATAGCAAATCAATCAAGTAGTGGAAAAGTGGTATCTGTCTGAATTAGGTAGTGACATCTTTGCTGTGGCTGCACTAAATGCAGATGTCTGCATGCACATGCAACAGCTGGGGAGTCAGCATGGCATTCAAGGCAGAGGCTTCTTTATCAGCAGGGTATGTTGAGAAACACAATAATTTCATGTATTCATGTTTACAGGTGAATGTATAAAGGAAAAAAAATCACTCCTGATCCCAGCCCACTCATAAACACACACGAGTGTGTTCATGAATAAAACACACAGATGTAGGATGCTGATGGTAGAATAAGCACAGGGAAAGCATTCTCTCCCTGAAAAAAGAAAAAAAACAATGCTATGGACAGCTAGCTCATCTCTCTTTGAGTTATAACTGCTGTACCACTTATACTCCAGTCCTAGTGAATAAAACAAAAGCTTTAGTCAGAAATCAGTGAAGATTATCAAAGTAAACGAGACCTAACAAATTTCTCACTGACCACAATGACACTGTGCTCTGAAAATGTATACATAGACAAGATGCTCAGTAATCTAAGGACAGCCTTTGCTGTTACACTTCCTAAGGAAGCAGCTAATGCAGCATATACTCTTTAAACAAGCTTGTGTCACTTTTCTGACACATAACAACAAAACTTTTTAAGCTGATTTATACAGCTACATATTGGGAGTTGATGTTGGGTTTACTTTCAATCCTGCAAGGAAAAAGCACATGTTTGCTTTTGTTTCATGTCTCATTCAGAAGCAATATACTGGGAGTCTGTGCATGTACAATCTGCACTACCTACCCCATTTTTCTTGCGAAAGACCTTAGAAAGATTACAGATCAGCATGCATTTTAATGTACAGAAACGTATATAAAACACAGATTCTTTGCTTTTATCCTAGTAAAAATGTCAGATAGGTTTTTTTAAACTACTTATGTCCTTTATGTCAGCAGCAGGTGTCATTTCTCAGCTACAAAATTAGAGTTCAATTTGCCTCACCTAACTTTACTCTAGGAAAATTACAGTTTCCCTTTTTTTTTAAAAAAGACCAAACTTTTAAACCATGACATTTCTAGAGGCCAATTCACCTCATGAAAAAACGAGACTGCTGATGCAGTTGTGGAAATATCCTTTCTCTAGAATAGCTCTATGAGCTCCTGTAACTAAGTCAACCTTCATTTCTCCTTCTTAGACATCTGAAGATCGACAAAAGAAAAATCTAGCCCCTGTGTGCATGTTGACCCATTCCAGGAATTGTCACAATAAAAGTTTCAATTACTGGTGGGATCCATTCAAAGTCCATGGTAGTCTGCTCCAGGCAGGTGCAACCTCATCTCCTCATGCAGATGACAAACGCTAACCTATTTCAAAACTGAGAAGAATCTCAAAATCTTAAAAATGCAAAGAAAATATCAGTAAAATTAAACAGCGATTTTTATTTATGCTCACTGTATTCATTCTTTATGTTTCATTCTTTATTTATGTTTCTCTCAGAGATATTTATTTACAAACATGCTCATAGGAGCAATGCAAAGTCAAAGCAGACACTTAACTTGACTAGAAGAGGCCTCTGCTGGCAGTTGTGAAGTACAGCTTTTAACAGTTCTAGGAAATATGAATTTTCATGACATAATTTTCTGTATCAAAAAAGGTACAGAAAGCAGACCAAGGAGTTAGATTTGCAGTGAAAATTTACATATTAGTGCTCATCTCCAAAGCACTAACAATTTGAGCCCATCCCTCTTCATGGCTACACCACAGCTGTCAAATTAAAGTTGCATGTATTTCCAGCTAAGACTAAAATGACAGCCTTTACCGATCACAAAGGACACCACTCCCAGCAGTGAAACTGAGGGATGTGTTTTTACAGCAAAACCCAAAGTCCTGGTCTCCACCACCACGCAGACTCCCACCATGGACCATGCATTCCAGCAGCAGCAGAAGAGCAATAAGGTTACAGGATATTATGTGCACCATCATCTGCATCCAACAGGACAAAGAGACAATGGATGCATTTCAAACACACGTGTGACAAGGAAAAACAAAAAGCTGGCATGATGTTTATGAGTGCTGACACAAGTAACAGTCACAGGCAAACAGTCAGACCTGTAGCAGCTGATCATTTGCTTATGGGTTGGACTGGAGTAAAAGTAATTCCAGTATCATTTAAGAGCCCACAGAGAGAACATAAGCAGACCAATGGACAGCTGTGCACTTTCTCTGGAATGGCCAACTTTTCTACTGATCTTTAGGACCTTGACACTGGCATCTCAGGAAGGGAATAACAAGTCACATTACCCAAACTGATGCTGTAAGCCACTGTCAACTGCAACAGCTGCCACGAGCAGCTCCTCTTGGGGTGAGACTAGAGCAAGCAGCTAGAGCTGTAGTTCCATCCATCTGTTTACACTACCAATTACATTAAAAGCTGTCCAAGATGCAAATTAAATTTAAAAAGTTTCACTGTTACATAATGCAGCCAACTAATGCACAAATGCAAACCACTAATTATTTTCAGCTGAGCAAAACAGACAAGATCTAAAGAAGAAGAGAATTTAACATTTCTCCCATCAGACCAGCCAGCATACAGCCAAACTAACATAATAGCAGTGCTAACTAAAAACATTTACTGTTTTGTATTTATTAAAATAAACAGCTCAACTGCCTAGCCAACAGGCACTATACTTTTTTTGAAATTATTCTCTTAATTCTTAATAATAAACTTACTAACAGATTTAAAGCAACAGGTCCATCTATTCCATCTTTTAGAGATGGAGAACCTCTCCCAAAAGGAAATACTAAGAACTGGAATCGTTCAGCCTGGAAAAGAGAAGGTTTTGGGGTGACCTAATTGCAGCCTTCCTGTACCTGAAAGGAGCCTACAATAAAGATAGAGAGAGAGACTTTCTACAAGAGCATGTAGTGACAGAACAAGGGGGAAGAGCTTCAAACTGAGAGAAGGGTTATTAGATAGTAGATTAGATATTAGAAAAAATAGATTAGATATTAGGAAAAAAAACCAAAAACTTCATTGCAAGGGCAGTGAGGCACTGAACAAGCTGCCCAGAGAAGTTGTGGATCCCCCAGCCCTGAAAGTGTTCGAGGCCAGCCTGGATGGGATTCTGAGCAATCTGATCTAATAGAAGATGTCCCTGTCTATGGCAGGAGAGTTGAAACTACATGATCTTTAAAGTCCTTTTGGATCCAAACCATTCTATGATATTTTTATTTATCAAAAGATGTTCAGAACAGAACATGAGCTAAAAATCTTCATGGAATATCCAAATTTAAAGAAGATATTTGCAAAATATTGTACAACTAAAGCTCTCCACTTCCAATGCACATTTTTTCCTCATGGCATTTCAGTGCAGGTCCAACTCAACAAAACAGACTTAACTGCTCTTTCAAAGAGATACTTTATTTTCAAAGAATGACAGCTCAATCTTCAAAGAAGGAAAAAGAATTACCTAAAAAACAAAATCATTTTACTTGTCCAGAAGAGATTGTAAAGGATTTATTATGGCCAAAATTTCACTTCATACTGATGACAGTAACTCAACACATTTCATTTTTTACGGCTAGAAAGTACATCCAAGTAACAAGAAATACACTTCAAACAAAAAAAACTAAAACACTTCAACCAAGAAGATCAAATGTGTATGAGGCAACTCATAGCTACACATATAAGTACACAATTTGTAACACATCAACAACCAGACAGCAGAACCCTGCCAATAGCAAATGCACAACATGGATCTTTCCTCCCATAATCTATTCCATCCCATCCCACTGGCAGTCCCTCAGATAAATAAAACTGAGGAGAAATACAAGCTTTGCCATAGAATAGCAGACCAATGGCCCATCTTTCTTTCCCTTTATCATACTTAATGTGTTTATATGTTACCTGACCAGAAGCAAGGCCCTTACAAAGCAAACACAGAATGACAAAACATTTGTCTACACAATTAAGATATTCCAAGTATATAGAGTCCGGTATGTGCCTGATCTGCCCTATTTAAACATCTGTACAATCTGAGTTAGCTGTACACGACACCATATTGCCTTAAATTAGAAACTGCAGGCAGATGAAGTATTTGATGAAATCACACACCTTTTTCCAAGCCCATGGCTGTTCTCATCCCTGTGGTTAACTCAGCAGGCCTGAGTTAAGAAAGCTGCAGACATCACTCCATCTTCTGAGTAATTTGCTCAGGAGCACAAAATGAGCAAGTAAACCCAGGCTGAATTAGGACCCAAGGAGTTGTTAGCCATGGTCCTGCAGGACTGTAGATTTGCCAGATTAAGGAAACACTCAGCTCTAGCAGAAGCAGTAAGTGTTCTGTTAGTGACATCAAAGACTTCCACAAAGAAGAAAAGCACTTCTTTGTGCTTTTGTGAATACCCAGGAATTTCAAACTAGGTAGTCTGAGAAGAGTAAATGCTGCTTTTGCTCCCTAACTCAAGAATTCATATACCTAAAATCAAAACATTTATTTCTAAAAATAAAGATAAACAACAATAAGGCACATTATTGCAGACCCACAACTAGATGAAGATCTTAATGTAAAACAGCAAGAAAAAAAAGAAAGATTAAGATTTTACCAAAGACAGCAAGGATGTCAGAAAGACAAAGACTCAAATTGTGGAAAGGCAATTTTCAGGCAGAAGTCTGATTACATCATACCCTCTGCTTGAAAGTAAAGAACATGTATTTTGACATTATTTTGAGCCCTGAAACATAATTCTCCTTCAATGCTAAAGCAAATGTCTGGTCCATGTAATGTGCATGTACTCTGCATTTATGATACAGAACAAAAGATACCAAACAATATATACAAAACAAAGCAATAAATGTAGGTCTTTTTAAAACAACCTAGGTTGTTTTTAAATTAATATGCATCATTTCCTTACCTTGCAAACAGTCTCTGTATCCCATGGTAAGATGGTTCTCAGATCAATAACTTCACAGGACACACCAAGCTTTTCTTGCGCCATTGCTGCCACCTCTTTGATCACATGTACCTGAAAAAGCAATGTATGATCACCAAATAATCTAAATTATGCAAATTGCTCTAAATTACACATATGGAATACAAGCAGTAATTCAATATATCACCTTCATGTTGAGCAGAGGTGTTTCTATTCAATAATAACCATTTAGTACTTAGTACCTAATTATTCCCAGTATTTTAGCACCATTCCAAAAACTAAATTCACTGAAGAACTACTGAGAACAAAATTTGCTTTCTAGAGAAGTGTCTTTCTGTGGATAGTATCAGTCCTCACTATTTTTTTTTTTTTTTTTTGTAATCAGTTTGAATGAGTTTTAGAAATTTTTTGTTAGGACTGTAACTAAGCTATTACCCAAATACATCAGAGTAATGTATTTTAATGTATCAGTCCCATGCAATCCTGCGAGAAGCATTAAGTACATTCAGAAATACTACACTGCACTACATCTGATCTTAGCCAAAAAGCCAAGAAACAGTTCTAGGCCCAGTAACTACTCTTACCCTAACTTACTGAAACATAGCCAAGTGATCATCTCCAAAGCATTATCTCACGAACAGCTAGGAGAAAATGTAATTACTACTACCTGTAAATATCCAGTTGTGATCCCCACAATCAAAGCCTATAGCAGTAGCACGACATTACAGCCATTTATTATTACTGCTCTTCCAACACACAGTTTAACACCAACACTACAAATGCTGCATTATCTGATTACTACAATTAACATTCTACTAAAACAAAAAAGTATTCCCCTCTAGCAGGAGGCTATCACTGAACTGGAATACAGATTATTCCCTATCCATCAGTCAAGGAATCTATTTAGTAGTACTGAGTCACAGTAGATACAAAACAATCCACACCTATACCCATCTTTATGTAAGGTGTATTTGCTAAGAACAGAAAAGAAAGTAATACTATTATACATTCAAAACAGTATCTTGACATTAAGTATCTTGACATTTTCAGCAAAACATGTTTCAAGTATTGCCTTCCCTAAAACAAATATTTGCAAGCAAATGCTCCAACATGGAAAATAAGAACTGTTACAACTCAGATTATCCTCCACAAATATCTCAGCAAGAAGCATTTGCTCATGAGATATGTGGGCAAAAAAATTTCTCAGTATGATAAACTCTGGTGCTCTCTTTATTGTTAGAATTTCACAATACAGGTTTGGACTGTGGCAGATGACCTCCATCAAGCAGCTTCTAGGCATAGTTAAGATGCTGAAGCCAAGGACCATCCCCAGTAATCAATCTGGACAAGGTCATCTTCATCTTGAAGGCAACAGATTTTAGCAATCTGGACATGGTCAGGCAGTGTCAGTTGCCTGAAGGTCAGAGGGCATTAATAAATCCTACACAGGCCCCAATAACAGCAAAAAGCACAAACCCAGAGATCAGTTCAATACTCTTTGTTACGAAAGTTGTAAGACCCTCTCCTCTAAAAGCTTCTCAGATACAACTAGGCCAAGAAAACAGTAGTTTCTGATTAGTCCAAACTAGACTCAAATGGCTTTCCTGTAATACTAGACTACAAAGATGTATTTTATTAACAGCTTTTTCAATATTTGCAGATCTTAATTTGGTGGGGGGGGGGGGGGGGAAGTTGCCAATTATGTTCCTGAACAGCTTTGAAATTTAACTGTTAGAATCAAAACTATACCAATCCCTACTTGTATTATAGATTCCATGGATTTTTAACTTTCTGTACAAAGGGACCCCAAAATCATGCAGTGAAGATCTAAACTTTTCTTTCAGGATACCATTTTGAATTTTTCTTTCCCATTGTCTTCCTCAGAGTTACATCTCACTGCCCCATTCTTAAATCTAGCATTTTCATAATCATAGAAAAATCATTAGCCTGATGCACAGGTACCTCTTCTATAGTCATCTTCAACCAAAAATTACTAAAAACCTACACAACAAAAAGTAAGTTTCATAGAAATATGACCACTGGCAAACATTCATCCCAGCATACAGTGATGGAAGACACACACATTTTAATGTCTGGCACTTGAGCTTGAATGCAAACATCACCTACCCCCTAAGCCAGGCTTTGCTGGGTGACAAATAGCTTGTAAGAGAGTTACTGACCTGAGTGCCCCAAGCAACCATTGTCACATCATTGCCTGTCTGCAGCACCTCAGCTTGAGACAGTGGAATGTTGTAGGGTTCTACAGGAACTTGTTCCACTGAGAAAATAGAAAGAGGGGAGAATAAGTATTAGATTCCTTTATTAGTCAATATTATCCCATAAAAACATACATTAAAATTTTTCTTCACTCTTAAAGCCATCTAAAATAATAGACTAAAATTACACTGAATATGTTACTGGTGCCCAGTGACAGGATGAGGAGCGATGACCCTCAACAAAAACAGAAAAAGCTTCACCTCAATATGAGGAAGAACTTTATGTTGAGAGTGGCAGAGCACTGAACAGGCTGCCCAGGGAGGCTGTGGGGTCTCCCTCTCTGGAGAAATTCAAAACCCACCTGAATGTGTTCCTGTGTCACTTGCTCTAGGTAACTCTGCCTTGGCAGACGGGTTGGACTGGATGATCTCCATAGGTCCCTTCCATCCCTAACAATTGTGTGATTTTATTAGCATTAGACCAAAATAACTGAGTATTAGCATTCATTTCAAATGTTCAATTCAAATTCTTCTTAATTAGACTGTTACAAATATGTTCAGTGTAGAGTTTAATTTATGTTACATACCACAACAAGATTATGCATATATACACATGCAAAGGATAGTAGTAAGTTCTGGTGTACATCAAGTCAAAATATCAGCATCAGATTTGGAAATGGACACTGCTACAGTTGATAAAAAACCTCAAGTAACCACTAATCCATCAGAATCCTTAATTATTCTAGTAATCATCAGAAGAGTCTTGAAATTATACTTTAATACTCAGACAAGAAGTATCATCTGTGCCAGCATCCTCCTGATGCTCCAAATACGGTGCTCTGCAGTTTTATGTTTAAATTGAGGTAAAAGGTTTTCAGAACCTACATAGGGAATGCCAGCAAGAACTTCTGATTATAGCAGTTTTAAATAAGTCTAAATACTTTTCCTTTTAAAAATGTTACCTAGACACCAAAGATACACCACAATTCAAGAGAGAAGGCAAGAATTAGGCATTTAGTCTTCTCCTAAGACATTTAACGCAGCTCCATTCAAGACTCATTTACCAATGCTGGTTTTGAATCAGTGCTCCAATGCACTATACATTGCATATATGGGTTAAATGACTAAAACTATGATTAAAGACATCCATATATCATATTTTAGAAGAAATACTGGTTTTGATCTAAAGATGAACTTGTCTATGCACCAGCAAGTCAAATAATACTTCTTGAAACATATTCTAGTGATAAGTAGAAAAAATAGAAATCTTCTAAATACACAGAAACAATTTATAAAGAAAACACTCTGCCTTTTTAACTTATTTCATGGCTCATAAAATACTTATTGAGTTCCTGCTGAACAAAATTGCTTCTTGAAGTAACAATAAGAATCTCCCTGAGTGATACCAATAGTGAAGTGGTTAGTATTTTTCCTTCACTGTTATGGTAGACACAACAAAAGTAGAATTACCTAGGTTTTTTCCTGGCTTACAAGTTCCAAATGTGACTTCAAAAAATGAAGTAGCAAATAATTTTCAATCCTGGCAGACAATTTTCTTTTTTCTTGTTGATAATGATCTATAAATACCACGTATATCACAGAATCACAGAATGGCTGAGGTAGGAAGTGACCTCTGGAGATCACCTAGTCCAAGCATCCTGCTTTGTAATAATTTCTTCGAACAAGTGGCTAGAAAAAATAGGGCTGGGAAAGAAAGGGACAGAAGTGCACATCCAGCAGTTGCTCACTGCACATTAGTGGCAGACCAGGTTTCTACGGATTTCACACATTGTACAACCCTCAGGCAACAGAAAGAGATCCTGAAAGATAATGGAACCCACAACTACACTAATTGGCATTGCATGACTGCTTTTGTCATGAAATGGTCACCTACATGAAACCTGGAGAACAAGAAACTTTAAAAGATACCATGGGACCTTCGAGTGGAAACCCAGGATACTGACATGAATGAGAAGGTTTTGAAGGGAGTGGGATGAAGCAGAGGAAGAACTGGAAGGTGTACATGATACAGAAATAAAAGCTTTTTCTCTATGCAATGGTTTTATCCACTTAGGGAAATGAAATATAACATACAATTACACAAATTAACTAATTTCTTACTACAGCTGAACCATTCTGCAACAAAATGTCCATTAAATGAGCTCATCTATCATACCTGACAATTTAAAATGGAAAATTCAGCTTGTCAAAAATTTATAGGAAAGTCCAATGTAGAAGGATTTTTCTTGATTGCCTTTGCAAAAACTCCCTTCCCAACTAATATAGATGAAAAATAGCATACGGAATTATTCTATTAATATTCTTTCAAAATAATTATCTAATCCAGGATAACAATGTTTACATACAAAGCAGTCTGTTCATCTATTACTAAAGCAATAAAGTATTTGAAATCAAATGTTTCAAACACAGATTTCAAACACAGCAATTAACAAAAAGTTGTAATTATCAGTGAAAAGGGGCCATGACAATTTTAAGAGGTTACAACATCTGTTGCATTTTCTAAAGGAGCAGTCTGAACAGCAGAAATAAAATACATGTTTTCTCATCCTACCTGCCTTGTCTCTATAACAACCACTGATGCAAGTTGTATTTATTCCTACACCACCGATGTCATATATAGTACAATTAAATGAAACTGAAAAGGTCAGAAAACATCAGAGTAGGTTCTCCACAAGATGTCTAAACCTGATAATGTCAAGGTGACTCATCTTCTCCTTTGATTCATAACCATTATGTTCTCTTGACACTGCACAGGCTGTTAACACTTTTTATAAATCAAAACCTCCTTTTCCTTTTTAATTCAGATATTTTCTTAGTAGCTCTGACATTTAGGGGGATGTCACTATGGCACCTTCAGTAACATTATGATCTCATAAATTAAATAGCAAGAGAATTCTCTCTTCTCACTGTACTTGCATATTGAACTCTAGATTTTTACTCAGAAATGTTTACATTTCTTTGCTCCCTCCTAATATAATTGAAGGAAAATTAACATACACAATATTTCTGATAAACACTTGTATGGTTACGTGAAAGAAGACAGCATCTGCTCCTTGAAGGGTGTCTAGACAAGGATCTTTACAACGTAAAAGAGGATAACAGGAAGAGAGAAAAGCCATGGGGAAGAACACACAGGGACACAAACCTTACCACAAAGGTTGAGGGTTGCAGTTACAAGAACTCAGTCCCATTTATTGATAAGGGTATGGGGAATATGGGAGTGTTTCTTTCAAAAAAACTATCTGATGGGATGATAAAAAAAAGGAGAAGCTATAAACAAAATATGCAGACATATACCTGAAGACAAATGTAACTAAGACAAGAAATAAACCTTGTCAGGAACACTCAGAGAAGGTAATAAATTTTTGGTGGTTGGAATGGAGCGGGAATGGGATTTTTGTCATTATTTTAGTTTGATTTTTTTTTTTTTTTTTGCTTGCTTGCTTGTTTAAACAAAGCATTATTAGCTTCAGGCCACCTGAATAAGGAAATATAGCCTGTCTTTTAAAGACTATCCCACCTACGGTTTCTTTTCAGCTGTAATTTCAAATATATCAACAACTCTGAACAAAATATCACAGACAAATATTTAGAGGACTCATAGGAAGAAAGAGAAGTCCATTAGAGGAAAATGACAAGACTCAAAAGCCTACATTAATTTTACAGATAGAAAATCTTCTTTCTCATTAATATCCTCAATACCTTAATTTTTCAACTAAGTCCCTACACACCCACTGTAACATCAGTCACAAAGCTCTCTGAACAAACATGTCTATTCACAAGAAGCTAAAGCAAAAAAAAATAGCTATGGTAGGGGCAATATAATTTCATTATTCAATGACTGAGCCATCATCATAGAAATAAAGAAAATTATTTTCATCTGGAACAACGAGATCCCAAATCTTAGGTGAAGCATTATACCATGCTAAAAAGGAAAAAAATAAAGATAAATTAAGTAATAGAGGAGAACTGATACCATTTGGGTTTTGTTTTGGAAAGCCTGCATGTTCCCAACCTTCAGAAGATCCTGTACTGTTTTGAGACACTAATGGAAAGACACAATAAATACATAGTTCAAGCTTACTGTCTAAGTCAATTTCTGAACCTCTACGATTTTCTTTCTCCTGCTAGAACCAACACACTCACATGGGGTATTGTAAAAATTTCCTCTAGGAAACACAAGAAAGTCACATTTTTAAAACCCTTCTTTCCACCATTTATCTTATTCTTGTTTACCAGCCAGGCTTGTGTCTCATTGCTGCTGCATCTTGATCTTATCAATTATGTTGGCCCTGGTCCATTTCTGAATTCACCAGGCCACCTGGTTTCTATGGTGGAATTACCAGAAATCCTGACTGTGGCCAGGAGAATAAGAATGAACTCTAAGAGAGATCAATTTTATAGAAGAAACTCCCAGACAGCAGTCTTCTAGTCCTGGCTCACCCAACCCACAAAGGATAGTAAAGATGACAAACTGATGATAACACAAAGAAAGTTTACAACAAAAATAAACAGAACATAAAAAGCAATCCTTTAGTAAAATATTCCTGCTTTACATTGTAGAAATAATAAAATATCTATGTAGATGAAAGAAGTTACCTGTTACAATCATCCCTGTCATACGTACATATAGTACATTTGTTGATGCAAATGTATTATAAATTTCAACTTACATCACTAAACTGATATTCTTAGAAATTATAAGACAAAAAATATTGGTAAAGTCTCTCTTAGCCATCAGATTAGAGGAGGAAATCACCGTCTTTCAGAAATTACCAACGACAGCAATGTTGTAGCCTGTTACTGACCAGCACATACATCACATTAAACACTATTTCAGCACATCTTTACTCAAGATATCCATCACAAGCCTGATTTATGTTCAATAAATGATCCAGCAGTTGCTTTACAAGTCATTTCCTCAAACACAAAAACCTCCCTATATTCTCAAAAGCTGTGTGATACTGATGTGCGGCCTTTTATGCCAACATGAAAGCAAGTATTTTATTAACTCTAAAGTCTATACTTGTGACTTGTAAATACTGGGGGGAAGGGGGAGAAATAAAGGCCTACTCAGACTCAAGTTAATTTCTCAAACTACTTCTTCTAAATGAATGGACAGAGACCTTTTAGTTGAATTTTAGTAAGCCCTCAAAACACACTGAACTTAAGGAATGCAATACCCTATGGATACATCACACCCACCACACTAAAAATAGCTGCACTTTTAAATTTACATTGGTAATGGGATTTCTGGGCCTTTTTTGAAAATATAAAAGCAAATAAGCAGTTTTACCAGTAAATATCCTATTGGATCCTGAATAATACTATTATTTTTTTGTAGTTTTGATGTCTGTTTTCTAAATTTTCCCCTTATTACTGTCTTTCTAGGATGAGGATAAATTTACTGACAAAATGGATGCACTGATGGAAAAGGCCCAAAGCAAAATAGAAACATTTTGTCTGTAACTCAAATTCAGCCAACACAGAGTCAACTTATAAACTGGACTGATGGATCAAGCACAGTTTGCATATAAAGCCACAGGACAGGGAAATGCTACGGGTAGGTCAGGGCTTCAGTTCTATTTTATCAGTTGCTCATCCTATTTTTCTGCCTGTCTCCACATGCAAAATTTTTAATCTGTTTTCATGTGTTCTGTGACAGAACACATCTGTTCTGTCAAGTTTCTCTAGTCCAAAGAAGTAACAAGCTAATTTTTAGAACCAATTCAAACATCATCATTGTCAAGTTCCACTGTTCCAATACATTACACACAACTGAGAGTTGTTAAAACTACTCTGAACCAGAAAGTTCACTATGACTAAAAACAAAGTAATGGCAATCACATTTCCTTTCAAAGAAGGTTGAAAGCTAAATGAGGAGATTTTGAAGATTCTTAGAAATTAAGCATTTCAAAGAAATTTTAACTTTGAGAAAATGGTGATGGTGGGGCTCAGTTCTTTAGGAAAAATAAAAACTGATCTGGAAACTTATTTTTAGTATTTAGAGTTACCACAAGAAAGCAGTTCAAATTCTGCCAAATTTATATCGGAATTTGATAAAGAATAATGCCTCTTAGTTTTACTTCTTTTGTTAATCTTAGGCTGTAAAGCATTCCACTTCCAAAGCTAAATGAGCATAAATCAGATGGTAAATATTCTTATATATTATTCTATAAATTATCTTTGCAGTCAAACTTCGAGAATTTATTCAGCTTTCAAAATTCCTCTAAAATCCCAACCCACAACATAGCTAGAGCCCAAACAATAGTCAAGACTTCTTCTGAAGCATTGTTTTAGCTGTGACTACTAACATATAAGTGCAAAAAACCCCAAACATTGTTGCTTTATTGGAAAATACAACATACAAATCTTTACCTGCAGCTCTGTAAAGTATTTTAGGTTCAAAGAATATGCATGGATTTTTGTCCTCTATGCATGACAGCAGCAATCCTTTGGCCTGCAGAGGACTCCGTGGAATAACAACCTGTAAAAATATGTTTAAGCAGTTTAGTTAAAATAGCAATTCTGCTAGAAACTTCCTCAATAATACTTAAAACTAAGCAATTATTTGCTTTAAATAAATCTACATACAGATTGAGCTGTTCTTACAAAGTGAATTGACATCAGTGCTACATTATTAAAGCACACTCCAAATTTTGAATTTTATTTTGTTCATTGATGAAGTTTTAATAGTTCCCCTCTATACAGTGATTTAAATACTAAGGTACTGTGCTCAGATAAGATACAACTAACATCTTAACAGTAACATTTGAGGTAAAAAGGAATAGAAAAATGTCAGTCAGATTAATATACATATATACATAAACTTAGTAAAATTAACATAGATGTACAACAAAAAAAAAACCCACAGCTGACTGATCCTCAGTTACTTGGGTAAAGATTCATCAGAACAGACCTTAAAGGTATTCAGGCTTATTCCAGTAAGTTTTGAAGGCTACAAAACGAAATAGTTACTTAAAGCTGACTTTCTTTGCTTATGGTGGAAGCTTTTGTTCATTTTGGAAATAAGTAACCAATAAATACCTTAAATCATTATCAAGCAAAAAAAAACTAAGGCAGGCCTCCAGATGTAATCCAAAAACTTGGAAGGAAACACTATAATTCATTTGCCAATAAAAGAGTTAACTTTGGATGATCTAAGAGAATTTCAATTATGAAAAGAAAATTACCAAATTATAGCAGTTTAAATGAAAATAGAAAACCCAAGAGCCAAATTCCCTCAAATCAGAAGAACCAATTAATTTCCATCCCAGAGACCTCAAAGAACTGGAATATGCAGCATGAAGTCTATCAGCAAACACTTTTATAGCTGTTAAGTTAGAAGTCACTGAAAACATTAGTTCCAGCATTTAAAAAAAAAAATTAACTACAGCCATGGCTTCAAAATATGTTTTGAAAGTAATATCATTTGTTTACATAAAAATAATATAAAAGAGTGAAAACACAACCTAAATCTCCTATTACATGAAATTGACTTGAGAAGTGCTTTTTCCAAACAAGGAAGAAGCAGTTTATTAATATTTCACCAAAGCATTTGGTAACAGACACATGGGAAATTACCCACGGATGTCACTAGTACAGCTCCTTAGGTATGAATCATTTTTAGGACAGACTTTATTTACCTTATTCATTCACGATGTTAAGTCAGAACATGGTGATGAAGACTATTCCAAAGCTGGAAGTCACTACACTAGAGAAGATGATACTAAAAAGACCCAGTTTACAAAAACAAACTGAAAAATACATATTGAAAGTCACATGTTTAAGGACTACATTTTTGTTACAGCTTTAGAACTCAGGAGTAGAAATTCAGATGTGAATTTATTATCTGCTCAAGAGATGACTAGCATACTATGCAGTTAAGCCCTAAAAAAAAAAAAAGTAACAACATAGCCAAGGAACTGTTAGTGCTATTGTAAAAATCGCTGCTAGAAACTCAAGTGGAATACTTAATGATTCTTTCAACCCTTTGAAAAGAAAATGAATGAAACAGATGTCAAAAGAGCTCCAGATACTGCTAACATTTCTTTGATACTTTGATTTCTTTAGTCTAGCAAAACAAAGACTAAAGAGAATACAAGTGTTTTAGGATATAAACGGGACAGTGAAGGACAGAA
Organism: Vidua macroura; assembly: GCF_024509145.1. Lineage (NCBI taxonomy): Eukaryota > Metazoa > Chordata > Aves > Passeriformes > Viduidae > Vidua > Vidua macroura. The sequence continues at coordinate 82,294,577 of NC_071573.1, forward strand.
AAATATACAAGTTAGTCAAGAACAAATTTAGGCTGGAAATGAAAAAGAACGCTTCTAACCATGAGAGAAGATATTGATACAATGGAATGCAGAGAATCAATATTAATGTCTTCTGTGTACACCCTCACAACAGTGGACAGAAGATAGAACCATCCAGTAGTGTTCTCAAACCCTAATAAGCTTTGCCTAAGTACCAATCACCACAATCCTTCCCCTGAATAACCAAAGATGTACAAATCCCCGTTGGCTTGAGCAATCCAAACTCTACCTGCCACTTAAGAAAAACATAAAATAAAAAGCTAGAAGCCTTTCATAAAGTTTAATAAGAGGGTTGTTTTGAAAGCCACTCTTTCCAAAGATCAAACCCTACCCTTCTCAGCATGTAAGACATTGACTTTCCTCCTGTAATATGGAGAAAGTATACTTAGTTATGGGACATTTGAAAATGCCTCTGAAATAACAGTTCATTTTAACTTCTTGATTTCTATTTTAAGGGCCAGGATTATTCACAAACACCTGCAATCTTGAAACATTATGAACTGTACCAACAAACAGCTTTGAAAAAAATATTAAAGGAATAACATTGTTTTCAAAAGCAATAATATTCAAAAGATAAGAGTCTAAAACACTTCTCTGTACACAAAAAACTAGAAGATTGCTCCATCAGTTCCACAGAATTCATGTGCCTTTACCTTTAACTGACATGACAGATCTTAGTGGTAGCAACCTATTTTAGCATTTTACCCAAGGAAAAGTGAAAGAAAGTGAAAAACCAACACAAAGATCAGAGATGGGAACAAAGAAATTATATTACATAGAGTGACTAAACAAAATTCTGACTTACTAACTTGTTGATAAGACTAGCCATCAGTCTAGGTAGTTGGTATGAATCAGAAAGAGTATTAATCACCAGAGTGGACCACTAAACCTCATCCCTTGGTTTAGTATATTAAAATTTGAGATTGACCTACAAGATCAGCAGAAATTAGCTGGACCTGGAGTCAGTATTTTAATTATCTAAGCTATGTTTTGCTTTCATACAATAATAAACTACTTTAGTTTTAAACAAGCTCTAGAAAACATTTGATTCAATAAACTGTCAAAAGATTTGTAGATTGCTTTTGTCTAAATCAGAAAATACTTTCAAGTTCAGAAGAGGACATCAAATACCATAAAGAACACCCAAAGACAAGAATGTATCTCATTCCTCAAATAAATAAATAAACTGTGAATAATACAGGGTTTTTTATTTAAGAGAAGAACAAGTAGGAGAAATGGCTATGGCCTCCCTGTAGATGAGTAATATCTGAAGCTTTAGGACACGAAAATCATACAGAGACAACAGTATAAATAGCAGATAAACAATGAACATGTGTCTTTAGAATACAAATACTGGTTCTGCCTACATCTTCCACATTCATCTGCCATGAGTCATTGCTCAATGGACTGGATGCCACCTAACCCAGAAGTACAAGTTCACAGACAAAAATTTGGTCAGGAAAAAATGGAGAGCCTGACAAACAGTGCTCTCTTGATCTGAGATGACCAGATCCTGCACTTCACTTTCCCTAAGAAAGTTATCCACCTAAGCACTAAGTGTCTTCACTTCAAGGGAAGCCACCATCTCAGGCAGAAAGCTTGCCTGAAGTTCTCACTCACTGAATCACCAAGCAGTTGAGTCTGGCAAGGACCTCCAGACAGTTTGTGCCTGCTGTCCACCACTGTCTTTCATATAAATTAATTCAATAATGCACTTAAGAGAGATGCAGAAATTAAAAAATAAATAAATGAAAAGGAAAGCACTACTTATTAAGTGTTAGTTTTAGGTTCTCTACCATACTGTATATAAAACTATGTAAAATATGTGTTTGTAGCTCAAAAAACAGACAAAGTGTTATGTGTACTAAAGATTGCTTCAATAATGGCTATAAATTTTCAAACATTTAACACAGTTTAGGTTTTCTGATAGTTCTTAATTAACATATTCAGGTATTTTGTTGTGGATTGACATCTACTCTTCTTCCCCTGTCTGCACCCAGACTCACTGCTAGTCAGGTCCATTATAAAATGAACAAACAAAAAAAAATAATCTTCATAAAACAAGAGTTACTATACCTTTATTCCTGGACAGTGAGCAAAGAAGGCTTCTGGACTTTGAGAGTGATATAGTGCACCATGACCCACACAACCCCATGGTGCTCTAATGGTGAGGTTTCCACAATTGAATAGATCTCCAGAGCGGTAACGGTATTTTGCTGCTTCATTAACAATCTGGGAAGATTTATATACAGAAGTAACATTCACTCCAATACCTCTACTTATGCATCAAGACACTTCAATACATGCAATGTAACTTCATCATCTCTTCCATGCATGGGATTCAGAGGATGAAATTAGAAGCAAAGGAATACTGTAAGTCAGAACAAAGAAAAACTTTTTCCAAGGCAAATAAACCAATAATTTATTGTGTTCAAATTAGATGCCTAAGCCTCAGGGGTAGCCTTATAACCCAGTTGTTTCATCATTCTATACTGTCAATCAGCCCTGTCCAGATCTGTACTTTGTTCTGTGGACATATGGCCAGCTGCAGCTGTATGCAGAAATGAGACTGTGATCAGAAGACATAGGCTTTTGAATTTATGGCTGCTGAAGCCAACACAGCCACAAAACCAAAAATCAAAACAAACAGACATTTGCCTCAAACCAGATCTTTAATTTCCATTATTTAATAAGCCTTCAAATTGGCCATGGTACAGTTTACTGTTTACAGTACAGCACTAGCACTGTTTGCAGTTTATGCCTGTTTACCTAAAGCATGCATAAATATTAGTAATGCAGCTGTGGTTATATTTGCAAAAATTACATATTCAAACCAAGTACTTATGCTAACAGAAGAGTAATTTAAACAGTTGTAAGATTTATTTTAACCACTCTCAAATTTATTAGTACTAACCTGATCAAATGCTGGAAAAATGTAATCTGCAAATTGAATTTCTGCAATGGCTGTAGCTCCTGTAACAGCAATTCCAATACCAAAGCCAACAATTCCTTGTTCACATAAAGGGGTGTTGAAAACTCTGTCTTTACCTATATTAAAAAAAAAAAAACCAAACAAAAAAAAAAAAAAAAAAAAAAAAAAAAAAAAAAAAAAAAAAAAAAAAAGAAACACAATTCCTTTAATACAACCAGCTCTAAGTGGAAAATATTGTCCCAGAAATATTTTACTTATAAGTAAGTCACATACAATTAAGCACATGGCTGTTTAGATGGGCTTTTTTACATGTAGCAACAATAATCATCCATTACATTACTTTAACTTGTAACAACTTAGAGAAAGAAAAGGAGAAACTAAATGAAAGCTAAGAACAGTCTCTGTAACTTACAACGTTCTGAACACTTGAAGGAAAATTTGTTCTGACACAGTCACACTTAAAACACGCATAACCCCCATGCTTATATGGGAGTGAACAATACTTACAAGCATTTTTTCAAGTTTACAATAAAAGTAGATGTTGTTTCTTCCTTTTTTTTCCAGGCACTCACAAGTAACTGTCCCTACTCAAAGGCAGCCAGATGTCCAGGAGCACCTGTACAAAAGCACACTGCCTCTTGTCCACACTCCCCAGCAGCAGTGCCCAGCCTTACCACTCTTCTCTACCAAGGTAAGGCTGCATTCACGTAAGTTGCTTTGTCTCCAAGGAACTGCAGTTCCTGCTACAAACCCAAAACATTTGATTTCATCTCTTCCCTATGGGAGTGCAAAAGGTTACTTTAGTCCTGACATATTTCTGTGCCATAGTAATTTCAGATCCCAAATATGCATCAATCTAATAGATGGTTGCACACAAAATTGTTCAGTTCATGAAATTAAAAACAAGAAGGAGTAGGAAGAAGATTAAACACCACTACTAATATCCTGTAAAAGACATATTTACAATATTTGCCAGCAGTACTTTTCTGCCAAGGGAGTACAGCAGAAAAATCTCAGTCTGCTATTAAATCTTCCCTTTAGAACACTGGGTAGACAGTAGGTTTCTATAGGAATCCATCATGCATGAAAATGCCAAGACTTTAAATGGGATGGAAAAAATGTGCACGGTGCACACCAGTGGCTATGAAATAAATTAAACAATAACAAAATAACCATGAAACAACTAACCAAAAAAAAAGACTAAACTAGTAAGTGGGAAAGCTGTTACCATGAGGACTTCTAATTTCAATATCTCTAAGTTCAACTACAAAAAGGAAAGCTAACAGAAGTTTTCAGAAAGTGAAGATTAGGGAAAAACCATTGTCCAAGGCTATATTTGTAATATACTAAAGGGAGGTATGTTTTACAAATGTTTAAAGGACACATCTTTCATTTTCACATGTCACCCAGTACACCACTCTCACCTCTTGTATCCTGTCCATATGCATGCATGTATATATATATATATATATATATATATATATATATATATCAGTGAATACATTTTTGGCTCTCTCTCTGCTTTCCTTTTTTTTTCCCTCCACCAGGAACATTCATTTAAAGCAAGTAAAAAAAGAAATGCCATCAAATGATATTACAATATTGCTGGCATCAGTGAGGCTACACAAGCCAACATCAAGTCCAAAGAGCTGCCACAATTGCTGGACACACCATGATTTCTCATACAAGACAGTGGAAACAAAGAGAATCCAAGATTAATTCTTCCCCTAGAGGGACTCTTTACTGTGTAAATTGTTCTCATTCCTGAAGGAACTGTAATCTCAGTTCCTATATTGCATTCACTGGTGCACTCTCTCCGTTAACAGACATCATGGCCAAAAAAAAAGGAAAATAAACTTCCTATGTAAACGTGTAGCTGTCCCAGGCCTTACCACCACAACTGTGAAGGTGCAGAAGCCCTGTACACACATCCATCCGTAACACCATAAACACTTGGTAAACACTTCCTTCCCTCCCTTTTATTTATCTAGCACACCATGAATTAGCCATCTTGATTCCCTTCTCTTGCACTGACACAATTAATTTTAACTTAAAACAAATCTTATTTTAATAAACTAAAAATGTATTAACATTATGAAGACATATGGTAATGTTTGTGATTTTCTTTCTACTTTCCTGCTTCTTATAAGTCCATTGGCAGATCACTATTTTTCACTTCACTTGCTTACAGGATATTTTGATCTAAGGCTTATAGCTTACTTAACCTTATTCTTTATTAACAGATTTTTCAGAGTACACTGAAATAGCCTAATACACAGGTTCCATAAATAAATAACCCTCATACAAAAATTGGAATGTATTTGAACAATCCTGTAAAATGAGCTTTTAACTAATAATTGATACAAACTTGAAAATTAATTCTTTAATATCAATTTAGGGTGGTGAATTAATTTAAAAGCATGTTAACCCCACCACACTACCATGTAACACTAGAATTCAAAATATAAAATACATCCTAATAAAACTGCTGAAATACTAATGAAATATTAAATGAGAGGTATCACGTTGCTATCAATGGAGTATGATGAAATAAATGAAGTGAAAATCATTAAAGCAAAAGTGAAATGTAACAAGACAGCTGTAATGTGAGGAGTGTGAAGCACCTAATTTGGAGTTTCAGGATTAAAGGTACAATTCTGAAGCACCATGACTTAAAACAGAAAAAAGTGAGCTAGGGAATTCAATTAATGAAATTTATTACTCAGGAATGGTTTTGATTGTAATATTAAAGCAATAATACTGGCCTCTTAAAAACAAATCCTAAAGTACTTCACTGTATATTAGATCAGAAAACAACTCCAGGCAGAGTTTCGAGGGGTAGGGCTTTCTTTATAAAATCTAGTCCCTTATGACAAAAAGACACACACATTGTTAGGATAAAACAAATATATTAATTTCCCCAAACATTAAAAATTGTATGGTGTTGCTTCAACCTTCTATTTTTATTGATACAATATGAAAATCATTACTAAAACTAACACAAAATATTTAAATATTTAGTATTTAAATGCATTAAGCCTATGTATGTTTATCTAGTTTATTTCATATTTTTTTATTTTTTACTTTCTTTCAAAACAGGAAAAGGAAGTCCATTTCAACAAACCACCATCCACACCATCCTCTGCAAACCAGCTGAGTCAGATTTCAGCTGAAATCTGACTGAAGCACACAAACAACCCAGAGATACCTTGTGTTTCCATATTTCATTTCCTTACCAACAAAGAAACACTTCCTAAAATGTGTTCTTCTATGATTTGCGTCAGCCACACAGCTCAAAACAAACTAACACCAACTCAAGGAGCTGACTTGTCAGCCCAGGTGAAAGTAGCACCTCTGCATTTTCTGGAGCCAGGTGCGTCAGCCTCTGCAGGAAGATGTTACACTGGTGTGCATTTCAATTAACCTGCCTGGCTTTATAAACATCCCTGGTTTCAGCCATCTGAACAGGTCAGTGCCCTTTGCCAGCTACTGAAGGAAGCAACATGGCAAACAGGGAGGGTTACGTGAAAAAAAAAGGATGATTCTTCTCATCTCTCCATCCCAACAACTCAGGAGTAAGACTAGATGCATGTTAAGGAAGGAAAAAAACACTCTAGAAGTCTTCCCTAACAAGGAAAATCTGAAATTATGAAGAACAAACATTAAAGAACAAAGCAATATTCAGTTCAATTAGACTTAAATAAAAAATGAGTGATCTTTGTGATTTTCAGAACAAAGAGTACCCCATGATTGTTCAAATTACCACTGACCCTTTGTGTAAGAGACAAAAGCTTTAAGGCAGTCTCATAGTCATCTCCTTGTTCGCCAAGAATAAAGAGTTTCATAGCAACCTAACAGAACATGTTTACAAACATTCGTAGTCGATTATTGTGCATTAATGTTTTGGCTGCTTCATCTTTATTTGTTCCAAGCCATCAGGAAGAAAATATTTCAGGATTCAGTAACTGCAACAAGTCATGTTCCTGTCTTAATTTAACTTCAAAAATGAGATATTCAAACAATATTAAATCTCTTATAATGTTAACACACCACCCAATGCTCCAACTCTGAGTAATTTCATATCATTCTGCATGAGTCCACCCTGGACCATTTGGGTGGTTTAAGGAGTACTGCTGGTGATTTAGCCAAAAGAGAACTGTGCTTTGTTTTCAAAATACTTCTACATCACTGGCATTAAAAAAATGCATAATGCATCCTAAAAGATGTCAGTACTGAGCAGTATTAACAATATATATGGACAGCATTTTATTTGTCCCAATGATCTCACTAACTTCCATTTAAAACACCCATAAGAAGTCAAATAGAAAAGTTTAAGAAGCTAAATATATTAGGAGTTCAACCGAAGCAGTCAGGCTGCACACGCAGAGAGGACGGGAAAGAAAAGATGAGCTTTTTGGGTACTCACCAGGGACTTTGTGTAGAAAATTCAAACAGGAATTACTGATTTCCAATCAGTCCTGCCTTTAAAGACCTTTTTTAAACTTAAAATATGTAGGATTTTTCATAGATGTACTTCTACATCAGTCTACTAACTTTATTTCTTAAAATAATTAACACAATCTATCCAACATTTAAGCTTCTTGGTCCCACCAACCCTTTTAAGCCCCATTTTACAACTGGTGACACTTGTAGTCTTCCATTTCTCTGATACTGTACAAGAGGGCAAGCCAAACAGTAAGTAAATTTACTCAGCTCTTTTGGAACTCCTGGGTTAACAAAAAGTAGTTATACTAACTTATTCATTTTAATAATTTTGTTCTACCATTTTTTCTACTGATAACCCAGTCACGGTTCTCCAGCTTTAAAAAAATAGGCCCTAAAGGGAATACCAGTAAATATACATTAACTTTACACCTGAATATAGACATTTCAAAGCTACTTGTCCAAAGCAGGGCTTCAGGCTCACTGACACAGAGATGGCTTAACTCTCAGTCTTGAAACCTTGCACACTAACATGCTGCGTTGTTTAAAAAGCTGCTTTTCCCAGAGCTATCCATGTTACAACACATTATTTCACCTAACTGATGAAAAGTGGTTATATCAAATGAAAAGGATTTCACATGCAAGTAGCTTTTAACTTCTGAAGGTGACTTTTACCTACTGTACATAGAATAACAACTTACAGAATTTAGCTATACTCCTCTCCTGTTCTTCCCCAACCCTGTTTCCTGCAAAAGCCAGGAACATTTGTGTGTGCCCAAACATTCATAACAGGCTTCAAGGACCCAGCCATGCCTCTGGCATAACTCAGCCAGCCCCAGGGCTGAGTGACAAGGTCTCAGCCCTCAGTCAAACCAGTGTAAAGTCTCAAGTCAAGTGCAGTGAGTTGGTCTGTTAATAGGAGAAATACGTGCATCCACACACACTGTGTATACGCCACCTATGCCTTCAAAACAATTTCAACATTTAGTTACCTTGAATTAAAAAGTCATTCAATTTTTGATTATTTAGCAACTAAGTACATCACATTCCCATCATATTTTCCATAAATATTCCAAAATGTCACATTATGGCAGTAAGATACAAAAGTTTGTAAAAAAAACCTACTGCCAAAATCTGTGAGCAACTGACAACAGGGTCAGAAATGAGATTTGCGTGCACTAATCTAAATTAGCTTCTTCCTATTTTGCTGCTGCAAAATCCACTATCATGCTCTATTTTGCAACAAAGTAGCTGACTTCCTATTCTAGTTTTAGACAGAAGTTTTTAGACAGAAGTTTTAAAGATTAAATGACAGATAAGTCTTTCTTACTTGGTTTCACTTGTTCACAGGAGTCCTAATTATGCTTCATTATTTGGGGCAAAATAAGAAAATCCCACCAAAAAATGCATTCTTCTGAACTACTTGTCACCACTGCGTTGCCCAAAGTAAAGGACACATGTTCTGCCTGGTAACTGGTAAGAACAGGAATTCTTCACCAGTTTATCATATATGCTGCTGACATATTCAACACTTTAGAAAAGCACTTCAAGTAATTTGGAAATTAGGAACAGCTGAGAGATATATTTTCCTTTTAAGTCTCCCCAAGTTACTAAATCATACATTTGAAGAAACATGAATTGAACTAGTAGTTCTAGCTCAAAGTGTTCTTAACAAGTCATTCTTTGACCTAAGATGAAGCATTTTTCTTCTAAGAGCTTATTAGACCACAACTACACTTTTACCTCCTCTCCCACAAGATTCCCTCAGGAGAAAAGCCTGTTTACTGCATTTCCATTTAACCCTCACTCTCATAGACTATAAATAGTTGCAGTCAGGAGAACTGCTGAAGTACAAAGAAAAGGTTACCATAGACAGAAATTCTTATAATCTGCACAGTTACTAAATTTCAGGTTTGGAAGGAAAACTTTCTACTAAAACTTAGTAAATTCTGAAAGTTCACAGCATGAATATAACAGTAATAATGCCTTTGTCAGGCCCACAGAATTTTGGATTAAAGAAGACCCAGAAAAACTCCAGAGATACCTCTGCCTTCCTAAAGCAAAGAGTGATTTCATTTTTAGCCCTCTACCCCAGTTCAGATTTCCTGTCATTTGTGACAAACTAGCAGCCACCGAAGCTAAAGAATAAAACGAAAATATTAAAATATCCTATGCAATTCTCTCCCTTTCTCAGGGAAGAAGTGGGAGGAGTTGGGGGAGGTTAATGCAAAGCTTTGGCTTTAGCTTTGAATGCTGGTAATCTTGCAAGTCATTTAATCCTCCCACAATGGAAGAGCAGCCAAGCAGTATGAACAGGGGGAAGAGCAAATTCTTTTCAGGTACACAGTGTCAAGCGAATGAATGATGCAAAAAAGTAAACTAATTATAATAAAGAAAAAAATCCTCACTGTGACAGTAGTCACATGGTGGAATAAGCTGTCCCAAGAGGTTGTAGAAGCTCCTGCCTTGGACATGTTCAAAACTCACCTGGACAAGACCACAGGCAAACTAAACTCAACTATGTTGAGTACTGACTGGTTTGAAACAGATGACTTTCAAGGTCTTCTCCTTACAACTCTCTATGGTTTGTTAACAGCCCCAAGCAGGGCTACATGCCAGAACTTTTTATGCCTGTCCTTTTCACCTGTCCTGTTCACGGAAGCAATTCATGACATTGATAAAATAGTACTCATTCAGACCCACACTCTTAGGAAAAAATTTAAGAAGAAGCTCATATCTCAGTGGCAGATTTCCTCACCAGAATTTCTTTTTACTTTTCTAAGGGACTCTTGGAGAAAGAGTAGCTGTGATCTAATGAGCTCTTGGAAGAAAAACACATCATGTTGAGTAAGAGAATGACTTGTTGAGAACACTTTGAGCTGGAACTGCTAGTTTAAACATTCATGCGGGCTGCCCACTCCACACTGATATCTTTCTCATAATCTGGCTCATACATCCAGTTGCAGCCTAAATAAAAAAAGAGCAATGCCTAACTGTACAAATATTCCTCCAGCTATGATTAACAACATTCCTTTGTCAACTACAAAAAACTTTTGCTGCGTGAGAAGCACACGTGCAGAAAAGCCTAACTGACATACAGTTTGACATGAGAAGCTATGCCAGATGACCGAGTGCTTACTTCCAAAAATATGCCCCAAAATTGATATCTACCAAATACTTATATGTGGGTATAAGCAGAGGACAACATACCAGCTTAAATTACAAGGCTTAGGTCAGTTCTATGCATTTTCACATCCTCTGCAACATGACATGACATGACAGAGATCCAACAGGAAACACAGAACAGTTGTCAAAGCTAAGTATTGCAACCTGTTAATGAAAATTCTGCTGTAATAAGCTGCATACACCATCTGGATGAGAAATCACAGAGTAGGCAAAAATGTCAAATACACATTACCCTGTCTCACATTCCTCAGTATCAGTAGTGTAGATGTATTTTATAGTAAATGTGAAAGCATGCTGGCTCTACCTGGAATTGTGAAGTAAGTATTCTCAACACAACAGCAAGGATTTCATGCTGCTGTAGAAGTACTAAGGAGCAAAGAGCTCAATGACTAGTAACCTGCAGTAATGAAAACCACCTCACAAATCTCACTGGTAACCATGCCTGCCCCTTTATAATGCAAAGCATGTGCAAGAGAAAATTTAATAAATTAGTCTATACTTGGTGCTTCCATCTAAGTGTGAAAACCCTGTGCCAGGTTTTGAGGATTTAATGTTTCTGCAAATAAAAAAGAGATCTTTTATAATAAATGACTAGCATGTTATACCAACCTGGTCACTGGAAGATGGCTCTGAATCAAGTCAAAATAAGATTAACCTGCACCTCAAAGTGCTTCTGCTGCAAATCTGCTTAAACAATTCCCAAACTTGGATACTAGTCTTGATTTTTTTCACCCTTTTAGGCTTCAAGCAAATTACTTCCAAGAAAACTCTGAGAGTTTTATTCCCTGTAATAAAGCCTGCAGAACCTTCTTAAATTGGAATTACCACCCTCTTACCACCAAACTCAGAGTAGAAAAAACAGCAGACATATGGAATTAACCCCAGTTGATGAGTGGGACAAATAAACATAAAAATGAAACAGAGGGAATCACAGGACTAACAAAAGAAATTGAGAATCACTTAATTCCACCTAAGGAATTGCAAAGGCATAGAGATGTCTAAAAGAAGGTACACAAAATGTGCTTGCAGACCTGTATTAATACAGACTGCAAAGACTAGTTATGCTCATCAATTCCATCTTGGGTCTTTAATACATAGTTTCATCCTTCTTGACATTATATTATCAAAATATTGTTTTTACATGATTCGCTGCATGTATTTTCTGAAGTGGAAAATTCCATTTTTATGAAGTTCAGCAGCACATACTTTTTTACCCAGCAATGTATCTTGAAATATCTTAAACATGTGAGAACAGCTTTCTCTTTTTACTCTGCACTGAGCATCAAGTTATATATTAAAAAATGCATTCCTTATCTTTCCCTGAAACAGGTTTACAACATAGGAAAAGAAACATAATAAATATCAGCAAGCCCCAAATAAATAAAATACAGTTTTCACACCAGGCACGCTATCAGAACAATTAAAAAGAAAAGAAAAAAAAAAAAAAACTAAAATAAAAGCTATGTAGCTCTGACAGTGACTGATTTATATCATTATCCCACAGATACAAAAGATGTAGAAAGGACATACTAAATTTTACCAACTTTTCTTCTTTTTCTAACTGTAAATCTTCAAAAAAGAATTGGCAATTTAAGACAAAAATGAACAAAATGTACTATTGTGTAATGAGTCCGGAACACATTCTCCAGATGTTACTGTTCAAAGACATTTATATAAATCAGAACAAATCCAGGTCTTGCCAAACTGTTCTGGAAGAACCAGGCAAGCATGCTGCAGAATTCTCCACTTAAATCTATGCACAAAGAAATGACAATAACCAAACCCCAGGCTATTTAGGTTTTACTCAATCTACACACAAGTAGTCATTTTGAACTCTGAATAAAATGTTCCACCCTTAGCTTATGTCCATGATGTCAAAAATTCTGAATTCTTTCCTTCTACCACATGCAATGTTTTAGGAAGGACCAAGACTTATGCCAAAGAAGCACCATGTTTCTCCAGCAAGCTTGCAGTCTCTTTTTGAAGCATCAAGATAACATTTTTCTATCTGCTTATACAGTAAAGCCCTAACACTTATGGTATTTTAAGCTGAGTTTTTCCTCCTCCTCATAATAATAGCCTGTGGTTATATTCTAAAAGAATGTGAAAGACACCATGATTATTGATTCAAAATTCCACATAAAAACCTCAGAGTGTCTTCCCATCTGTTGAATTAAGACCTAGCTACTAGTAGCTTTTGGGAGGCAGAACACACTGCCTTACTATATTGCATTACAGCCCATCCAAATTGTGTTCTTGTACTTCTTACCTTTGCACTGTAATATTTGGGACCACAAGAACAACCAGAACAACCCAGGATCTCCACTGACAGATATCTGCTCCCTTACCACTAACATTAAGTGTAGTCTACACAATAAAAAATGTCCTGAAATCACCAACAAAAATATTTACGATATAAACATTTTAAATTATTTTATGTATTTTGGAGGCAAACTATCAGAATTTTTTTAAAAACAACCCTATACTATATCCACTTCTATTAGCTCAGCTTCAAAAGCTTCTCCCATCATTTCAGGACATTAAGCAGTTTTTGCAAGCACATCCAAACTTCAGCCAACAACCTTCACCAAATACCATAACAACATGGGGACAACTCTATCTTCCCACCCATGTTTTCCTCTATAGGCTTTCACTTAAAACACAGAACTTGCTTTCAGTTTTTTACAGCTAAAGCTCATAGAATAATATTTTGCTCAAGTAAATACTTATCTTCAAATGATGACTACTATTTTTTAGAAAAGCTGGTGTCCCTTGGGCATAGCTAGGTACAGCCATATCCTGGTCAAATAAACAAAGATTCATGAATTAGTTTACTGGACTATGAATAAATGATACATTTACTGAGAATGAAGTGTTCCCTGAAAACTCACACAAGTGTTTACACCTTAGACACAAGATCTACAGAATAACAACCAGGGATTATAGTGGATCAAGTATTGTAAATAAACATTATTGCTGCAAGACAAGCTAGCATTATCATGGGATGTAACAACAGAGAGCTGTAAGCAACCACGTTTTACTCAGTAAAGCACAAGAGTAAAAGTATCCGGTTTTGAATGCCCTATATCCTCATGCTGTAGCAACCAGAGTTCAGAGAAACTGATCAATAAAGAAAAGCTTCAAATCATAACAATAGTCCTGCACTGGGACCATGTGTATAGGAAAACCAGAGAAACTTCACCACTGAAGGCTAAAAACAGCCTTTGCCAGCTGATCTGTCCCAAAACATACCCTTTGCTTCAGAGAGAAAATTTTGTAAGGCAGACAGAAAGGAAAGAAAAACAAATATGGAAGTGATAAATAAAATCATTTTTAAAGCATCCAGCTGATTGCTAATGTGGTTAGGTCATCCTGACATAAGGAACATAAGGATATTATTTTCTTTCACAGCTACAACTGTTGTTTCTTATGTAGTTCAGTCATTCGCTTTTTGCTGAGTTTGAAATTGGCCACAGGGGAAATTTCTGATTCAACTCTCCCTATTCTCACATGACTCAATACAAGTGTTACCTCTTCTCTTGATGTTCCTTTTTTGCCTGTGATTTATCAATTTGCAAGAAAATATCCTGAACTGACTGAAGAGACAGAAATTACTACTTACAATCTGCTCCCCATCTATCACACCTTTTTTAAAATATGGTTTGGAAGAAAATAATCCTAGCAACTATATTTGCACTCCTAGCTGTATCAAAATAATGATGATGATAATAATAATAATAATAATAATTAATAACAATAATAATAATAATAATAATAAACATGAAGGATTATATATAAAACAATCCTATAAGCTTGAAAATATTAGGCAAAAAAGAGAATTAAATTGCAAGTTATTTGTGCATTCCCCTTCCACTCTACATGACAAAATGGTAAAATGAGTAAGGAGAAAGAAAAATGAAGCTACTTAGTACACATTTACTACTCTCTGCATGTATTAATGTCTCTGGCCACGTGTGTACCTCAGTATTACCTAAGAGGAAATGATCTGAGATTGATTTTGTTTTATCCTACGTACATATAGGAGTGACACAAGCTGTTCTGATTTGAGTTTCATTTGATCAAGCATCCACCCAGCAAAAAATCAATTAGTGGCTGCACAGCAGTAGATTAGAAAAAAACTTGAGGACTAAGTCAGGCCACAAACTGACAGTCAACACTGCACTGCTAATAAAGGCAGCAAGCATCCCTCTAGAACATTTCAGCAATGTTACACAGAAACCTTGGGAAAAGCACTTTGTTCTAATTGTGTTTGAGGGTATCATAAGTTGCTGTGGGCAGTACATCTCTGTGTGCACTGACACACAAAAAGAGGGGAACAGCAATAACAGAGACCAAACAGAACAGATAAAAAAATTAAAAGCCATGAGTCAAAACGCTCCAGTCAGTGATGGGGCGTTAATCCAGAAAGGAAGAAACCTATCTTCCTCTTGTTCACTCTGCGATCACACAGAGGATCCCAAACAGTGACATATTAATCACATGAGCAAAAGACAAATTCATTCCAAAACAATTCAAAAGACAAACTGCTGAAAAAAGCATTTCTGCTGCATCTCCACAAAGATCAGCTTTGGTATCTCAGTCAACTCTTTGTGGAGTAAGTTCAGAACTCCTGAGGGACAACATTAGGCCAATTCTCTTATACCCTGGGCAAGTATTTGCTTCTGGTAGGAGATAGCACAGTGACATCCTCTTGGAACTGACAGAATCTTTGAAATAAAAACTCCCATTCAAAGTATTCACATTCTACCTGCATTTGAAAATAGTTGCAAGGGAATTAAAATGGCATTATTCAGGAATTCCCTATTGGAAACTAAAAGACTCATTTACACTATTCTTTCAGTCAAAAATAATTTTCAATAGCTCAAAAACTTAGAGAACAATCTATTCAGGCCTGCAAATACTGGGAATCTAACTTACACAGTCACCTAGACTCCCTTGATGGCAAACAGAAGGACATTCCATGACAAGGAATTGCAGGTTGCTGTGCAATAGGGAATAGCGAAACCTCAAAAGGTTTGCAAACTTCATCTTTAAAAGTGAACATATACACCCAAAAAAAGTCAGCCCCTACTCAAGCACTGCTATGGGAAAAGACCTGCCAAGCTCACCTTTCTTCTGTTGGACTCTCAAGGACTGATCCTATTCCACATTCTCAAAATATCAAGCTCTGAAATAGTCAGAAAGCTCCTGATCCTTACCCTCACCAAGGACAATCTTTTGACATAGCAGCAAGTGCACACTAGATTCTCCCTTCAAGTGCAGGCCAGAATGGTATGAAAGAAAAATCACCACAGAGGCCCTCAAGCTGTAGGTGGCAGAAAGAACATTCAAGGAAAGTATTATATATATATATATATATATATACTTCACCCTGTTTATATAATTTTAATTTCTTGGCCGCAGTAGGCTAGAGAGGTCTTTTTTTTTTTTTTCTGAGTTACACAAAAAACACCTGCCCTAGCATTCTTCTGAGTTACATCCCTTGTCATCACTATTTCTGCTATTCTTGTTTCTCAGTCTTCACTTCTGTCAACTTTCTCCATTTTTACCTTGTTTTTACCTCTGTTTTTTCCTCCTATTTCTTTACCTCCTATCATCTAATTCCTACCTCTGATCTCTGTATTTCTGTCATGGGGATGATACTGATCTTTACATGTTGCAACTTTATTTCACACTTCAGGCAGAGCAACAGGATATATACTCCCATTCCAAGATTGTTGTTTCAAATCTATTTGCAGACTCAAGGACAAATGGACAGCATTTTCTCTGAAGGATTGGAATAATAATGTACTTCCCTTAAAAAAAAAAAAAAAATGTTTGCACACATTACCTAGGCTATAGAAATACAGTAGGCAGCTTACATCACACTGTTCTAACAGGAAACACCTCCCAAGTGCAGGACTATGGAACAGCAGGCATTGCTTATCTCAATAAAGATACTCTAGAGGTTAGAGGATGTAACTTCTGCAAAACAGTGACAATCAAAAACCTGACAGAGGGTGATGGGGAGGAAGATAAGAAATGAAACATGAATATGCCTTCCAGTGTACAAGACCAGAGAGAGGGGACAAAGGAAAAAACTGCACAACACTTATCTCCCTTATCTGAAAGGAGCACTCTGCATAAATATTTCAGAAAGTCTACTCATTTTCAGAATTATACTGCAACAGATTTTTAAACATTCAACTCAATGCCAGAAAACTGGAATAATGTATTTCAGACCTTGACATAAGATGTATAGGAACAAACATACTATCTTTAGTCATACTATCATGAAAATTAAACTTCCACAAACTGTATTTACATACAATTCCTTAATTGAATATTTTTAAACATAATTCCTGGTAGCACATTAAAAATTCATCTGATCAAAAGGTTGCATTTATTTCCTTAAAAAGTCAGACTTCACTTACTAGTACAAGCCTCTGGCTATGTTTATACAATGTGACACTCCACTGGAAAAAAAAATAAGCAGCTTTTATATTTAATGACCAATTTATTCTAAAAGCAAATTTCTTTTCTGTCTCTCCAGAGAGACTTCAGTAACATTCTGGACACCAACCAACATCTCTATAATACTACTACTGAGTATTACTATATTAAGTTCTTCCTACTACAATATTAGATTATATTTAGACCTTGACCTCTATAAAAGTGCTTAAAAATGAACTATCAGTTTGTATCAAAATAACAACTTACAGGCACAGACTGCCACCTAGTGATTTTAGTTATCTACAAGGAAAAAGAAACTAAACAAATGGAACAAAAATCAGCCTCTCTCTTCCAGGAGAGGAGAAAAAAAAACCATTCATTCTTTCATATTTTATATCAACATATAGAAACAATTTCATAATATATTACTTGCATCACCTATTATAATTTGATGGTAAATTCAGGAGGGGGATGGGGAAAGAATGACTAAGTGTATGTAATCTTCCTCATAAGATTCATCAGGTTGGTTGGTTGTCACTTCCATCTGGAATTCCTCCTTATTTTACAGGGAGTCCAGCCTTTTCATAGAACAAGCATTACATCTAGAATTTATTTAATCTCTGAAACTGCACTGATAGGCAGACACATCCCTCAAAACACTGTATTCTTTCAGTTTTTTGCACTTTCAGTCTTTTCTGCTTCTCCTCAGCATTGTAACTATATTTTCAGTACATCCTTCAGTTCATCTTTGCCATTCCCTCTTCAGCCACTGCTTGTTTTCTACTGAATTTCACTATCAATGAAGAAAGAAGCTGAGTTACTCATGTCCTCTTATCTGCCTTACAAAACTGAATTCCCATTCTGTAAATGAGTCCTAAATTCAGGACCTTATCTTCAGACTCTCTTCCTGTTCAAACTTGTAATTCAGATACTGTCTTTCATTTACTTATGGGCACCTCTGCAGCATCATAAAGAACTTTTATTTTCCTGTGTATTGGGTTTGTATGGCTAGGTTTTGATAGAAGGGGAAGGAGCTACAGGGGTGGCTTCTGTGAGAAACTGTCAGAAATCTCCCTTATGTCCAACACAGCCAATGTCAGTCAGCTTCAGGACAGACCCACCTCTGGCCAAGGATGAGCCCACCAGCAAGGTCAGTAATGCCTCTGTGACAATATATTAAAGAAGGAAACAAAGTTATGGCACAGACTGCCAGTGAAGCCCATGGAGGTCCATGGGGGAGCAGAGATCCACCTGCAGCCCCTCAAGGAACCATGTCAGAACAGGTGGATGTCAAAAAAAAAAAAAAAAAGTTGTAATCCCATGGGAAACCTGCACTGAAGCAGGCTCGTGGCAGGACCTGTGGAGAGAGGAGTTCACATTGGAGTAGCTTTGCTGGCAGTTTGTGACCCCATGTGGGACCCATGCTGGAGCAGCCTGTTCCTGAAGGACTGCACCTTGTGGAAAGGGCCCACACTGGAGCAGTTCATGAAGAACTGCAGCCCAGGGGAAGGAGTCATGCTGGAGACATTTATGGAGAACTGTCTCCCATGGGAGGAAGTCCATGCTGCAGCAGGGAAAGGACTCCTCTCCATGAGGAAGAAGCAATGGCAGAAACAAGTGAGGAACTGGCCAAAACTCCAATTCTCTGTCTTCATGTGACACTGGGTGGGAGGAGGAGGCAGAGAATCAAGAGTGAAGTTAAGCACAGAAAGGAGGGAGGGGTACAGAGAATGTGTTTTTAAGATGAGTTTTACTTATCATTATCCTGCTCTGATTTTGATTGATAATAAATCCAACCGATTTCTGTAAGTCAAGTCCATTTTGCCCATGGCAGTAATCAGCTTGCGACCTCTCCATATCCTTGTATCAACTCAAGAGCCTCTCATCACATTTCCTCCCCTGCATCCACTTGAGGGGAGTGCTGGAGCAGCTTTGGTAGATACTAGCCTCCAGCCAAGGTCAAACCACCACATCAAGTCATGCCTTCTCCACCTCCTTCTCTCTCAATCACTATTGACACCTTCAGTTCACTTTTCACTTAGACCTAAACACCAGAATCTGTAAAACAAACTTTTTATTAATGTAGGAAAACAGCAAAAAGCTTTTCAAAATTTTCCTTCTCTTCTAGCTGACACACTTTTCCTCTAGCAAGTATGATCTTTACAACAGTCTGAATGAATGCAGAGAGACAGCTTCCTACCTTGTCAATCTGATCTCACCAGCACTTTATATACTTACCCACTTTACTTTACAATCACCTGAAACAAGAGCACTTCTTAGTTTTTTCTCATAAAACCTATCCTCTTATTCACCCTGAAGAGGTCACTACCCTTTTTGAGCAAATAGCAATTCTAGTTTCATAAGTCCTTGTTCAATGTTCATATAAATACAACTGTACTTCATATAAGTACAATTCTCATGTTCCCTCTCATATTTTAAAGGAGTTCTTTCCAAATATTCCTGAAGTCACATCATAGCTTCCTCAAAAATCTCTGTTACTTACTTCCCAAGTAACATCTGTTGCCTGTGTTTCCAGCAACTGGTTGCTGTCTCCGAGGCCTGGTTTTCACATGGAGTCTAGTACACACAGTCAACACATCACACCAGTTACAGAAATGTAACTTAGTCTCAACAAGCAGCACTAAAGATCATGGCTAACAGAAGTTATATGCTAATTATTTGAACATTAATATGTAAGCTAGAGAGCAAGAGAACACCTACAAAATAATTGAAGCAGAGAAGCAAGACAACAAAATATGGTTGTGCTTCTGAAACTTCTAAGAAGTATAGTCTTTGTCCTCTCCCTTTTTTAATTTACTCATAAAAAGGTGGAAGTTTGTTCTCCAAGATGGTTGTAACACATCTTTATTATCATTAAATACATTTAATCACTTGCTGCAAAAGGTCCAAGTCATCTCTGTGCCTTGAAGAAAGTAAGCTGCTGAAACTTAATGTGTTATAACCTCTTCTTGTCTGTAATAGCCCAGTGGGGGAGCAGCAATTGCCAAATTAAAAGCTGTTTCATGTTACTGTCTCCACAACCAGTTTCCAAGACCTATAAAATGATCTACACTAATTAGCCTGCACACATGAAACACTGATTTTACCTTTTTTTAGCATTCCAGTAACACTTCTCACAGCAAAATGGGTAAAAAAAAAGCAGAGATGTTAATATGAAACTGATGCCATTTATAAATTACATAAACTTACCATACTTGTCTCGCAAGCCAACTGTACATCTGAAGACTCCACCAAAGGCCACATCTTCACCAAATACAACTGGAAATAAGAACAGTAGGGGAGGCTAACATTACTCCAACGCATCTTACTTTTAAACAATCGTGTTTCAAAGGCTTTTATATGAGACACTAACAAAAGTAACTCAGAACATTTCATTTCACTTCAAGATTTATCTAGATCTAAGCATTTCTCATGCACAGCCTGACTATAACAAATGCAGAATCAAGGTTAATGAGGAATCAGAACACTAACACAGCTGTCTCAAAACAGAATTCATGAAAATTATTCTGTTAGGCTTTCATTAGCTATTTACTTTTTTGAAATATCCTATAGTAACATAGTGTCTCAAACTAAATGAGTAAAATTACAAAAGCAATTACACTCAGTCACAAATGAGTCATTGAAATTAAGCCTTCTGCTTCAACTGGTAACCATTTTCATTCTCCATCCACAGATTTCAATAAATATAATGTTTTGAAAACCATCAAATTGAAGATTTTTCAAAATGTCAGTCCAATATGAAATGTCAAGTCTTCTCCAAACATACTTGCCAGACCCCTGAAGAGTAATTTCAAAGGAACTCCTCTAAAGAAAAGATGACTATTTAATAACTAGGACAGTTCTCAGTATTTAACACTACTATTCTTGTAGTCAATAAAATTTTATCACTAAAAGTATTTGCCTTTAAAACTTAGCTTCATATCAACTAATCTGTGGTTTTTTCTTTGAATTTAGGGGATGGTTATGTCTAATTTTCTTAGAACAATTTTGTTATCTGTTTCACAGAAACAACTATTGCCCATTTCAAATTTTTAAGCATGTAAGATATGCAACAATATCGCCAATAGCTGTCTGCATGAACCAGGGTCAGTTCTGATTATTCTACAATTCTTCAGTATTCTCTATATTCTAAAGGACACAAAAATAATAAGTTAACTTTCTTGCCTTTCAAATACTGTTCTTAATTAAATAAAATAAATTTCTGATTGGTATCACTAAAAGGGATTAGCATACTTGTGCTAATCACATCAGTGACACCACCTAAAGAAAAATAAATTCTATAAAGATGTAAAATGAATGCACTCATGGAATGTATGATTGAACTATGTCCCTAAATCACTTCTCTAATTTTTAACAATAATTTGGTGGGGTTTTATGTACTTAAAATCTTTGCAAGTTCTTTTTGTTACCATATGGCTCCTTATTTTTGAGCCAGCTGGCATCTACAAAAAATCTTCCCATTTAATGCTGGTATCCACAAACTTGAATGGATTTACTCATTCAATTCAGCCACTGAAATGTATTTTCCTGGAGACATTCTAAATCTCATCAACACAAGTATGAGGATTTCCACACTTAAACAACAATTGCTCAATTCCCATACAACTAAAAACATATGAAGGACATGTTTTCCATTGTGAAAAGTCCTAATTAATTCAGTAAGTGCAGTGATTCTGAGAACTCACATCTGGACTGTAGAACTCCAACACTGTCTTGCAAAGGGCTTTACAAAGACTAAGCCCTCCAAAGCTGAGGAGCAAGACTGAAACCTTAGAGCAACTGGTTCTCTAAAGGCTCAAGATTATATATGAGTCTAGGCTCCTGATGGACCAACATTCTACTTGCTTTTATATGTCTGATTCTACAGAAATGGTAATGAAATCTGTTCCTGGCCCTAATTTACCCTCAGTTGTGTAAATTTAATCTAATTGAGGTGCATATAAAACAGCTGAGATTGAGAGGGAATGTACACAGGCATAGTACTGGACAGACAAGACGGAATTTGTCCCAACAGATTAGACAATTAGTCAAACTTTAGGTTGAGCAGTGATTCAAGCAGTGCCAAAAAGGGCTACTAACAAACTAAAAAGAAAACCCAAAATTACACAAGATGATGCAGCCTTAGCAGCTGTGTTCATGGCATGAAGCATCTCTGAATGGCCACCATCATGCCTTTGTTAGGACAACAGAAGCAAAAGGCCTCCTGTTATATATAAGAATTAAAAGTGGAGTAAATAGTTTTGTGCAATAGTTTACAATAAGCCTTTTAAATCCTGGTATAATGAAGTAGCATCTTCCAAGTCATGGGTTATCCAGACCACAAAAGCCTAGCAAATCTTACACTGCTTATGCATAACAATGAACAGAAATAAGTAAAGCTATAAATTAATTTTGGAGGGCAGGGAAGAAAGCAGAATGTACAGAGCAAGGAATATATGGTCTCTAAAAAAATACCGGTTTTAGGGAACAGAAAGTTTAAGAAATGTAAAAATAATGTTTACATTTTTAAAACTCCTACTAGTGGGACTCCAGCTGCCCTCAAGGACAGTTCTCATCAGTAATACTTTAAACATGTTAAAGAATGTATCTTCTGTTCTCACTTTCAAGTGAAATACACAGAGTTAATACAGAAGAAACAACTGCATTTTAGACCATATAATCCATTAGCAATCTGTTAACGCAACACATGTTTAAGATTTGAGATCGAAGTGTAGTAATAACTCTTTAGAAAACTTTACAGGCCATGAGAAATACAATAAGTATTGTACATAGATAGTCAAACCAAAACATAACTTATATAAAGCAAAATACATTAACAAGTATAAGGTACCTGCAGTTGGATCTTTGGCTAAAGCATTGTCCAAGGCACTTGTTATGGATTGGAAGAGATTCATCTTCTGAGTTTGCCCTGTGTGAAAGTGATCATTCCGCAATTTAATTTGGTTCAAAACACAAAGTACATTAGAAAACACTGGTGCAAACATGTCTAAAAACTTAACCATCAAAAACAAGATCCCTGTTAGGAATATCCAAGATTCATTTGTTGAATAAACTTAAATTATGGGATAGATGGGATTGAGCATTGTATACTTGGACTTCCCAAGGACTATAATTCCATTTCCATTTTTTTTCCAAAAAATTATGCTCTTGCCTAGAGCAAATGCAGCTTTGCAAAGCTCAGTCAAGCACTGGGAAGAATGCCTTCCTTTTCAAAGGAAGAAACCAACCTATTGTTTTGAGGACTGGGATCTCCCCCCCACCCCACCCTTAAAATTCACTGACATTTACTTTATCATTCTTTAATCACATTTTTTAAGCTCCAGCCTTTCCCATTTACAGACATCTATTATTATCAGAAATTTTCTAGACCACTGGCCTGCTCTCTGCACTGCAGTTAGTAAGTGTCTGAAGCTTAAATCCATACTTCAAACCAAGAAACTTGGTGCTGAAGTAAAGCAAGCTGTTTAATTCAGAACAAGGCTACCAGAATGCCCTTCATCATTCCAGCACTTTTGGGAAAAACAAGGACACCTGAAAGCAAAGATGGACCAAAACAGTAGTTAGTCCTCACTACTGTGACCAATTCAGATTCTTCAAGTAAATAAAATAATTCTTAAAAGAAACCAAGTAAGTAAGAAATTGCTTGGCAGACATTTGGTAGCTCTTTAACTGGCAAAACCTCTTAAGCCATGACTAGAATCCACAGTCCAGGAGAATGCTACCTCCAGCACACACAGTGTGTAAAACTAACTAAATAAATAAGATGATTAGATGAAGATCCCACACAAACTAACAGGTGTTAGAATTCAGAAAGGTGAACTACATTCTTTTCCCAGTAGTTACAGTACCTCTCAACAAACATTCAGCTTCCCTTTCTTCTAAATCATTAATTAACGTTAGTATTTTTTGTTAAAGACTTGTGTCATGCCACACCTGAGTAGCTGCATTCCTACACATTCCTGTGCTTGGTAACTTCACTTGTTATACTTTACATGGCCCTTCAAGGAGAGGAAAATGTGGAAAAGAAAATGTTATGGGAACTGTTCCAGTTATACAAAAGCCCTAACAAACAAAATTTACAAATTCAAGAGAAGAAAAGCTCGGGAATGGCAACTGTTTCTCTCTTTCCCCAGCCGTCTACATTAGTACTTAGGTTATCTTTTCTACAAGATAACATCCTTCCAGTATTGGATATAAAAAAATGTGTTAAATATAAATACTTAAGCTACAGTCAGAAACTCATCACCATGATAGTTCTAACCTGCTTCTCTTGCTTATAACACAGGCTTTCATATAAGCCCCACAGAGGAAAGGGGGAGCTAACTGTTCCTTTTAGATTTGAACTGTGAAGATGGAAAAGCAATATCTCAACAATATCAGGAGCAGTATTGCCATAATTTTATTTCACTTCCACTGCTTTTCTACAGAATTTTGAAGTGTATTTTAACTCACAGGGAATTTATTTTCTACTAATTAGTGGCAATAACTGGCATGCCACTCCGGAGCTCCTTTGCATCATCTCAAGCAGGGACCTGCCATACACAAGCTTCACTATGTGGCACCTTGGTCGCCTGTACATCTTTATTACTAACAGAAACTGTTTCTGTTGGTCATGATCAAGATGCAACACCAAGGTATCCAACCAAGTAACAAGTTTTCTAGAGAATAGCGGGGTTCAGGTTCACGTGATGGAAACAGCTGTTCTGCAGCTGGCAGGCTTCTTTCAGGAGAACTCGGCACTAGCCATTTGCAAGGATGCATCTCAGAAATAAAAGTCAAGCGCCATGCGCTGCTCATTTCCAAGTTATCTGTGCTTACTCTCAACCATGTGACCACGAGGATGACCTCGAACGTTTCAGCAGACAGCAGTCTTTATTCATCATAGGTTTATTAGCACACTCATGACCTAAGCATGCAACACAAAAACCAGGACAGATGTCAAGTCAGTAAGTTACTGCTAAAAGCTTTTGGTACAGGACAAGGGCCGAGGATGGCCTGGCGAGTGTGAGCACACGATGTGCCCATCTACCGCAGCTCTGGCAGCCCAAAACACTTGCCCACCCCACCGGCGAGGGGGCCTGCGGCACTCCCGGGACCCCAGCGGCCCACAAGGGCATCCCACCCACAGCGCAGGATTCCTGCGGAAAAGCCCCGGGGGGAACTGCCGGGGACACAGCGGGCTCACGCGGCCGTGCGGATGCCTCCGCCGCCCGGGCCCGACTCGCAGCGCCCCACCGGGCCCTCGGCGGGTTCAGCTGCCTGCCGGCCTCCGTCCCATCCCGGACGGGGCTGCTGGCGGCCTCCCCCAAGAAGGCAGTGGTGACAGGGCGGACCCGGCGGCAGAGCGAGGTTGAGGCCGGCCCGCGGGGTGGACCCCGGCCAGCCGCGCTCTCACCGTACTCGCTGGGCGCCGGGTCCGGCTGGAAAGCGAAGTGCGCGGCGGTCCGGCGGGGCGCGCCCGGCAGCGGGGCCAGGCGGCCCCAGAGCCCGGCGGGGAGCGCCCCGCGCAGCGCCCGCCCCGCCGCCGCCATCGCCGCCATGCCGGGCCCTCCGCCGGCAGCGCGTTCTAAAGAGGCGGGGTCCCGGGCCGGCCCCCCATTGGCCAGCGCCGCCGGGGCACGGGCCAATCAGCGGCGGCTCCGCGGTGGGTGGAGGAGTGGGAGGGAGGGAGGTTTGCTGCGTGCGCGCGGGGGGCGGCAGCGCGCCCTCGCCCTGAGGGCGGCAGCGCGCCCTCGCCCTGAGGGCGGCAGCGCGCCCTCGCCCTGAGGGCGGCAGCGCGCCCTCGCCCTGAGGGCGGCAGCGCGCCCTCGCCCTGAGGGCGGCAGCGCGCCCTCGCCCTGAGGGCGGCAGCGCGCCCTCGCCCTGAGGGCGGCAGCGCGCCCTCGCCCTGAGGGCGGCAGCGCGCCCTCGCCCTGAGGGCGGCAGCGCGCCCTCGCCCTGAGGGCGGCAGCGCTGCTCCCGGGCGCCCTCACAGCTCCAGGGACTGGGACAGCCACAGCCACAGCCATGGCCGCCGTCATAGGCAGACCACGGGAGGCCTCGCCTCGGTGCTGTCACAGTCGCAGCTGAAACCAAAGGCTTCACCTCTGCCCTTAAACTCTTCTCTTTTCTTCCACTGCAGGGGTTGTCGTGTCACCACCCCAGAATCGACAAATCGTAGGCTGGTTTGGGTTGGAAGGGACCGTAGAGATGATCTGGTTCCAGGGACGCCTTTCACTAGGCGAGGTTGCTCGGAGCCCGGCCGACCTGGCCTTGAACACTGTCAGGGATGGGGCATCCACAGCTTCTCTGGGCTACCTGTTCCAGTGCCTCACCATTCTTGCAGTAAAGAATTATTTACCTAATATCCAATCTAAACCTGTATTCTTCCAGTTTGAATCCATCCTCCCTTGTCCTGTCACTACATGTCCTTGTAAAACTCTCCATCTTTCTTCTAGGTTCCCTTCACAAATATCTGAAATCCTCAAATTTTACCCCAGCAGCTGCCCCAGAAGGGAAAAAAGAATTCATAGACCTGCAGATATTACCTTTTCCATTCTGTCTCTCAAAATCCCTCTCAACTGCCCATCCAACCTGGCTCTCAGTCTGTCTTATTTTAAATTAATTTTTCCCAAGGTCTTTTCTTCCAAACACTCTTGCTCAGACCTTTGTTACATTATTTTATTGAAATTATGATCCTTCATATGCACATATTTTCTTTGTCAGGTTTTATAAAAACATTCTTTCTAATGTTCTCCTCATCAAAGTATGATGACCTCACATTCCTTCCATCATCCAGGTGAATCTTCTTGGTGTACTTGGTCTACTTTTGCAGCCTCCATTTCTTCCTCTGCACAACCATCCTTGCTGCCTTTCAATTGTCTCCAGATCGATCCTTTCCCTTCTGTCAGTGTTTCACATCTTGTCCCTGTGCATGCTTCTTCATCAAGCCCTTTCATGCAGCCTCCAATGCATGTGACAAGCTTTAAGTTGTTCTTCCCTGTCTGTTTTGATATTATCTGTAAGGCCAACCATACTGGCTAGCACTTTTAATTTGCTCCAAGAACACTAACTCAAACTCTGTGCCTCAAAGAAAAAGGCTAGAAATTAGAATTATATCTAAATGGCATCACCTCTTGCAAATGAGAGGGTTCATATGCAGCCCTGTATGAACAGGGCCTAGTTTAAATACTGGAATGATAGATTTCATGTCTAACATAAAATATGCATAAATGCTATGATTAGATTTTTTTCTGTCTGAGTCCCAAGCCATTACTGAATATCCTTGTAATGACCACAGTTCCATTTCAGTGAAGACTATTGCTTCTTTATGTATTTGTATTTTTGAAAAAAATATTTTTTCATGTTGATTTAGAATTTCTTAATAATTAAGGTTCATGCAAAATAAAAGGCTTAATCCTCCTGCTAACTGAGGAGACCATCTACTTGCTCTTCAACACGCCCTTTATCCTTAGAGACTGCTGAAAAAGCACTCAAATTTTGAGTGACTGATCATGGGATCAGAGTTTGAATATATCCCAGTATATCCCAGGGAAACAAGGCACTATTTAAGTTTCTAAAGGGGGTGAGAATTTTAACAAACAGTAGAAAAGCTATCTTTGCAATGAACAAGGAGTATAAATGTCAAATGTTGAGGTTGCTTCCAGCTTCAACTGAAGGCAACACATAGATGTTTGATAAAGTTTAGGACCTGGAAAACATCATAACCATCAAGTGATACATAATAATGTAATACGTTTTGCTAATACTGGAAGATATTAAAAATATCCAAGTTTACTATTCAAATATTTGTGTTTCTTTCAGAAAGCAATGTATCTGAGTAGGAGGAATTTAGCTATATTTCACATCATTGTGGCAAGATCTGCAAAACTTAAAAATGGAGAGCAATAGTATAGAAAGGAATTACTTTACATGTGAGCCTGTCAGCTATTACTAATGTGTCAGTTACTGTGAATTGCTAAACTCATACTATAAACTGTAAGATACATTCTGCTTGTGTACAGTTAGTAGATGCCATGCTGTGAGTCTTGTCTGCTATACCTGGTGATACATGGAACTTGAAAAGGAAAAGTATGGTCACATGGCCCAGTGTCTTACAGAGGAAGTTGTAGCATTTATGATGGAAGGGTGGAAAGAAGAAATATCTTCAGTAAGATGTTCACCTGCTAGTCAGACCTAGGTGAAAGAGAAAAAAGTATCTGGAAATATACTAACACCTAAATTGTTGTTTCCTTTTGAGTACAAAAGATGGTTTGTCCACATGGCCGTGGATATTTGCACTGGTAATAAAGATAAATAAATAAATAAATATTTTTAAAAGGGGTAATCAAAGATGTTTATCCAAATGTACACTGGCTGAACAATATTTTAATGGAGTTTAGTCCCAGCATTTATGTCTTTCCAGCTCTGATGGGGTAATAATTATATCCATGTTGTTGCTAATATATGCTATAATATTCCAGCAACTTCAATTACATTTTGAATATATTTTTCTCTTTTGGAAATTGTTCAGTCACTTGGGGCCGCTTCTGTTAAAT
This sequence comes from Vidua macroura, assembly GCF_024509145.1. Taxonomy (NCBI): domain Eukaryota; kingdom Metazoa; phylum Chordata; class Aves; order Passeriformes; family Viduidae; genus Vidua; species Vidua macroura. The sequence continues at coordinate 82,323,188 of NC_071573.1, forward strand.
CTGTACAGCAGACATTAAGAGCTGAAATGAACTGCATTCCCCATCTGTGTGTATTAGTCATTTTGCACATCCTTAGTATTGTTGACAACCATTTAAAAACTCTGGCAGGGATTACTATTATTTGTGAATAATCATGCAGAGCAATTAATGAGGATCTGATGATGATTGCAGACCCTACTGACCCAGACCAGATTATGCCCATATTTATGCCAGCATCAATCAGATGTAACTCCTTTGCAGTCCATGTTGTTGCCTCTGATTGACATGGATCTAACTGTGAGCACACTGCAATACTGGATTTGGACATAAACATATGGCTCCAAGTCTACTATTCTATTTCAAAATCTCTCAAAATTTTTACATAGCTTGCAGCTGAACCTTAAACTTGTCACATTTCCTAGTAGGTGTTACTTTAAATTATGTTTTTGTAGATGATGAAGCATCCAGGCAATTTCTGTTTCATTCCTGCAAGCATAGTTGTTTTCTTGTCACTTCTGTCTGACATGTTACAGTGTTGCTGTAAGTTTTCCTCCTTGCTCTGTGGTTCATGGAAGGAATTTTGTTGCATATTTCCACCCCAACAGCTGATTAGCTGTTTTACCCCCTCTTATAGGAGCTGCTAGTAAGCACTCTTGTCACGCTCATCCTAGGTCTTGGCACTACAGCTGTTTTCATGTTTTGTTTGGTGTCTTCTGTCTTCCTTCTATGTTAATTATTATCTGCCTTGTCCTTCTTTTTCTGTGCTGGTACTTTGGAGCTGTTTTTTCCCATCCCTCCTCCCTCGGACAAATGAGTTTAATTAGGGACAGTCATTTTTTTCTTGGATACGTGAAAAGGAGAAATTGTACCATTTGGCCTGACTGGTTTTATTGTCAGTCCTGTACAGATTAAATGTGGGAACAGAAAGGGTTGTCTTACCCCTAAGAATGAGTAAGACAAACTGAAAAAGATCAGAACAGTAATGGTTTTGATCAACAGGGCTTAGAAATAAATGGTTTCATCTTAGGTAGCATAAATGCCAGAAACCCTTTTGCCAGTTTAGCAGAGAAATTATTAATTTACACTTTGATAAAAAGCAGGTCAGGGCAATCTATCTGGAACCAGACAAGTTGTAGACTGGCAAAGAGCAGGGGGAAAAAAAGGAAAAGAAACCTTCATGGCATAGTTTTGCACTCATTTTCATGTAAGATCAGAAATCATCCAGTTACTGCCATGTGACCCACCTCTGTGGTAAGACAGAGCTTCCCACTCAGTCTAGAATAGTAACTGTGGGTTTCATCACCAATTGCTTTTTAGATTTTTAAATACTGCACGCTTAAGTTGAAGACAGTCCTATTTTAAATTACATGAGTAATTCATAACATTAAGTGAATCAAGGCTAGAAACTGCGGTGTCTATCCATAGAGATGTTATTCAGCTTTCTTGATATGACATTTCAGTGTTTCATAATTACAGGATGAGAATCCCACTCTGTTTAATTCAATCAGTTTTAATTGTCTTGAAACCACAGATCATATTTAACTCTATTTTCTACTAACTTAATCTACAAATACCTGTACAGGGAAATAATTCTAATACTTGACAGCTCAAAATTCTAATGCCAAAAAAAGTCATAATTAAATCCAATTTGTGCAAGGAATGGGGATCACATTTTTATCCTGGGGATAGTTAAATGTAGGAACAATTTACCTGAGAGCATGCTGGATTCTCATCACTTCCACTCTTCAAATCATAACTAGATTTCTTTGTAGAAGATGTACTGTAGCTCAAACAAAACTTATTATCTTGATAGCAAAACTACTAGGCGAAGTCATACTGAAATAATCTTATTAATACCTTGCCATTCTAAAATACCGGTTGTTATTCGGTAATAAAGTGAGAATTGCTATTTGACTGGTCAAGAAAGTATGCCAAAATCTTAATCAGATTCAGAAACATGTGGAGTGATGGATTCTTCAGGTATATTGAATGTATTTGTGTGTATGTAAATATGTTTATATGTGTGTATATATATAGATATAGCTGACATTATAAGCAGTGTTCAAAAAACAAATATACAGAGATGGCTTTAAGTAATGGTCATGTGATTTAAAGAAGTCACATTTAGATCCCATGAGTTCCCAACGGGTTTCCACAGTGTTCTGTCTGCTGCTGGCAGGTGCTGCTCTAGAGATAGCCATGTACCAAGCAACACGTTCAAGAGGTTTAAATAAGTGTTTGAGGCAATGGTCACCTTGCCACACACTGGCCTTTAGCTGCTGATCAGAATGGGAGCTGTGATCAGTTGCAAAAGTAATAAATCTCTCCCCAAAATGTTAATAGTAATTTCTGAAATTAAACATACCAAATGTGTACTCTACCAGCCAGTGAGCAAGTCCTATTGTGGCCATATAATTGTAAAATATGCCAAACTTTTACATGTGGAGACATCAATTTCTGTGCATCACCTGGCCATTTGTTGAACTAGTATCACTAGCCAGAGAAGCAGTATTGCATAAGTCGGTGCAGTATCCAGACCCATATTTCATTGCTGTCAAGCATGAGAAAATTGAAGAGAACTGTATTCAGAGTGTGAATAATCAAAGTGACCCAAAGTTAGATCATACTTCAGGGATACCTGTGCTACTAATTTTATAAGAGCCAAACCCCATACTCAGCTGTCAGTTTGCCTAAATTTATTCCAGACTGCATGGGATTTTTTCCTTCTACATATCTCTTCCTTTTAGTTTGACCATCTGTGCATTTACGGAATGTTCTAGGTATTTTTTTCTAGACCAGGTTTCAGGTATTGGTTCACATTCAGATTCTAATGCTGCTTTCAGTGTGGCACTGCTGTCTGCATCACTGCATTCACCCACTTGCAGCTGTCTTTAAATAAAGTAGCCGCTTGTGGTATTTATTATTACTTCTCTTTTCCTTTACCCAATGAATTTTCTTCATCCCAGAAAAAATATCTAGATGCATTTTTTAATTTTAATATAGAGTGTATCTTTCTATATTCTCTTTTGACTAAAGATTTTCATCACCACAGAGTACCTGAAAATTCTGTGGGTCACCACCAAGAGAAGGAATGCTTAACACCCGTGCAATTTTTATGTGTCTGGGAAATCTAGATGGGTTCAGCATTCTATGCCCCATTCAAAAAAAAACATCTAGTTTGTGGCAATGTTGTACATTAAAGCTTTCTTTTATATAAAAGACTTGACTTTTATATAAAAGATTGCTTCAAATACACATATGACAAGCTTCTGTCTAAGTTTAATTTAGATGAACAGGATATATTTAAACAGGTTTTCAGTGGCATCCTTAGGCAGCACAGGCATTTAATGTAGAAATACAGCTTCACTAAAACACAGGATTTAGACTAATTTAGGCAGCCTGGATCTCACTGGAAGCCAGAAGTAATAATTCACATTTTTATCCCAAACTTTCATTTTTCTCTATATTTAAATAAATATATCAACATCTATTAGAAATAGCATAAATTGAGAATTGTCTTACTGGTTTGTAATTTTTAATGTATACCATTAGGTGGCAGGAAACAATGAAGATTTACTTGATGAAATACATATGTTGAAATACAGATCTATCAGATTGTTCTCTCCACCCTTTTTGAGTCAGATTTCCTATTGTGAACTGTCAAGAGCTTTGTTTAGCTAATTATTAAATGACTTACTAACAGGGATCACTGCTTTCATCAAAACTGCTTCAGATTTCATTTTTGTGCAATCCTTTTGTGAAATAAGGAGAAAAAAAAAGAAAAAGAAAAAGAAAAAAAAAAAAAAAAAAAAAAAAAAAAAAAAAAACAAAAAAACAAGGCATACTCATTCCACTGGGAGTTCCTTAAAAATTAAACATCAGCACTGTTGTCTATCTACTTCTAATCTCTGCTTCTGGTCAGGCTAAATCTGATTGCTGGAAGAAGCCCCTAGGCCAGTCTAACTCAGTAAGCTTTGGTGGAAGGCAAGAAAGTTTCTTATTCTTTTGAGAGCCTTGGTTGTAAGGGCTATGCTTTTGTCTGGGTCTGACTATAAATAGGGACCTTTTACGTAGCATAGGCACAAAAGGATTGAACTGACTTACATACCCAGGCTGACAGACAGATGGCTGCAAGTAAAAAGATAGGGGATTTATACTGCTAGCAACTTTTATTTCTCTAAATCTAGCTGGCTGCTGATTTTAGAATTGCAATGGATGTCACTGGTGAGAGGGTAGGTGGCAGGAATCACAGGGCAAGACTTGTCTGCTTGATAACTCACTCAGTGATTGACGTATGGGAAGTTAATTGCACTGCTAGTGACTCTGTAGGAGATAAGGAAATCTATGCTCAGCATTTCCCAGAGATGTGGAATTAAATCCCTTGCAAGAGTATCCCCCAAAAGATTTATTCTTGTTCCCTCAAACTCATCAAGTGCTGTTGTAAGAACTGTGCCACAGATATTGTTACACATGTTCAACTGGAAAGACCCAAAGCAGATTTTTCCATATGTTTATGTGATAATCTAGTGCCAAATAAATAACAATCCCAGAAAATACTACACAGCTGCAGTTTGCCATTCCGATTTGGTAAGCTAACACCTGAAAGGAAGAGAAGCACAAGAGAGATATTTTGTTGATTTGTTATTGATTAGTCTGATACGCAGAGAAATTCAACTCAATGCAGTTTTAACGTGGCAGTGACAGTGAAGAGATGGAAATCCATTATTCACAGAAAAATGTGTGGTAGCAAATTAGAGAACTCTTAACAGTGTGTCTCTTTTGTGTCAGGCAATTGCCTCTGGAAGCAAGGAGTCCTTTGTTCCTCCTGTTCAGCACCGGCATTGCCTGAGAACGCTGATAGTAACTACACAAGCTATAACCTCACTCTTAGTCTCTGAGTTTTAGTAGTTGTGTTGGATCCACACAGTTCAGACATAGGCAGTCTTGTGGGAAATTATCTCAAACAGGAATCTTCAATAGTTAAAAACACCAAACCCAATAATAATAATAATGGTACCACAAGATGAATTAAGCAACAGATTGTATTACCTTGAATTGCAGAAAATCAGATTACTTCCAAATATAAATACTCAATGCTTGTGCACATCACAGTCCCATGGCCACTATGGCTGTCGGTATAAAAGATGGGTCATCTTCAACAGCAATTTCTTTCCCTCACAAATAATAGCTACAGATTTCAGAAGGCTGCCAAGCAGGATTGAATCTAATTCAGCATGCTATCAGCCTTAGCATCTGACAGCAGTATTGGTACTTCCAATGGATCAGTCTAGCAGTCAATCTATAGATCACCCTACCCTGTTTCTAGCTTCTAACTGTGTAAATCACAGACCTCCCAGAAAATATGCAGCATAGCCTGGGAGAGGAGCTGCAGTACATTAGGAGATTGAGCTTGGACCCTGTGTGAAATCAAACAAGCAATATTTTTTCTGGTGCACTGTGAGTTGTTCAATAATCAAAAATTTTTGTCTTTGAGAGACTGATGTGTCTCTAGTCACTAAGTCACTAAGCAAGTGTGTTTCTCAGAGGGAATTGTGTTCAGTGGGGCTGCTCAAGCTCTCCAAAGGACAGGCTGCTGGGAACAGGTGGGTGCCCGGCAGTGCAATATGCAATGCAAGCTGTGTGCACATCGCAATTTGCCCCTGGAGTCTGCAGCACCCTGTGAGCCCTGGGGTGGATAGGGCATGAACTGATCTGTGTTTGCCCATCCTGATGCTGCTGCTGGGCTTTCACTAGCACAGAGCCTAACAGGACATGCGTTAATGCTGGGATTTGGTCTGGGGCAGAGGTGGTTTACTTATCTTTGTGGGAAAGGGAGGAACAATCATAACCATCAAGCTGATCACTTATTGTGCCTTATGCTTTTAAAACCACAGATAACTAGTACGAAATATTTGGATCTCCACAAAGGAAAGGTCTTTTCAGTCTGCATAATTCAAATGTGGGTTACCGTAGGCCTGAAGCTAGGAAACATTATTTATATGTTATCAGCCTGTCTTCCTTATGTTGTTCTTTACAGTTTTATCAGAAATGTCAAGAGTTGATTACTCAGCTGAGCCAAAATCCTGAATATTTCTTTTTGTACCTTTGATCCTTTCATTGTTGTACAATCAGATGTGAAAGTCTGCTCAAGAAGGGGATAAATACGTTCTGAGATATTGTTGTATTTTGAGAATGTAAGGACCTAAACAAGCAGTCTCCCTGGATTCTACTTAGAATTTGCAGTTGTTTGCAAGAGTGGGCACAACCACCTTTTTGATTTCTTCTAACCTGTGTCCAAGATGACAAAGTTCATCCCCCTTTCCAGGACTTTGCATCTTCCATCTACTTTCTGAGGTGGATATAATGAAAAACAGAACTTGAAAAATCATCTGCCTCAACCCCCTTACCCCCCCTCAAAAAAACCCCAAACTATTGGTGTTCTCTATCATCTCCTTTTTATAGAAAGCACTGAACAGTTTGGTTTTGTTTTTCTTAAACTGCCCATATAATAAACTGTAGATTTGTACTTTCCAGTGCTTTCTTTTGAAGAGACCTCAGTAAACTAAAACATATTTCAAAATGCAAAACCATTGGTCCGAACTAACTCAGATTAATGAATGAAAACAGTTTCCTTTGAAAGAGGGATCTCAGGCAGCACAGTAGAAGCAAGTTAGCTAGAGAAGTCAAAATATTCTGGAGGTCAGCAGAACAAAGTGTATTTCCTTGGCATATGATGACTGTGTGAACACTTAAGCTATCTAATGTTTTCCTCTGTCTTCCTGATAGGCTTCTCACATCACCCAGAAATGAGATTAGTGGAAAGAAAGAAGTATGCTTTCCTAGTACACCTTCCTTAGCATGCCGAAAAGGTGATAGCAAGAAGTAGGATGAGATAGAAAACAGGAGTGGTTTTGCTCAGGTCTGAAGATACTGGAATGATTTACATTGCAGTAGAAGAATGCCTAGGGTTGTTTTCCTTCAAATGTGCCAGGAGGTGGTACAAGACCTACTGGTGGTTTCATATGTATTGTCAAAGCTACTGCCTACGACTGCACACATTCAGCTTCTTGTGAAAGACTGTTACAGGCAAGACCAAAGGAAAAATTACTCTTGCAAGCAATTCTCTACCTACCCAAAACAAACAACAGCAAGGGTGGCTTGTGTAGCAATTTGTAGGAGGAGATCTGAGAATTTTCATCCTTTCTTTAAGGCTAGGATCTAGGAAACTTACCTGAAGGGTAAGAGAGGAAGAAGGATGCAGTTGCAAAATTAAAACAAAAAAAAGACTAACTGATAGAGAAGAAAAAAAAGAGAAATTAAATTGCAGTAATGGAAAGGGATATGAAAAATCAGGCAGATGATGGAATGGCAAAAGAGAAAATTAGGGAAGACAGTTGCAACAGAGGAGAGGGAGATATAGTTGAGATAGCTAAGAGGTGGAGTCTCAGACGGAGCAATGAAGCCTTATGTGATACTGGCATAGAACAGGAAACAAAATGACCTCCAGGTGAAGGAGAGAACAGATGGAAGCAAATCTGAGATTCATCTCTGTATCAAAGAGTTTCATCAGGGAGTCAAAGAGTGAGAAGTGGATCAGAAGTTGCAAACTATCAGAGTAGGGATGGCAGGTGGAGCTGCCAGAGGCAGATGGATTGGGGACACCACTGTTGTCTACAAACATCTTGGATATCCAACACCTTGAGTGAGAAAAGCAATTTGAATTGATACTGGTAGTAGAAAGAAGATGCATATAATAAAATGTTAGTAGTCTAGAATTGGAATTAGAAAGTTCTGGAATTAGAAAGTTCCTAACCATCAAATCAGGAAGCTCTGTCCCATTATGTACTGTCCTATTAGGAGCAGGGTATGCAAACACATCCTAGATTATCTTCAGGTGGAGCTTGATAAGTTTGGGGATGCAATCATACACACAGTTGATATCCACGATGAGTGAGACCAGATTGGATGTTGTAGGTGGACCTTCCTAGTCCCTGCCCTAATCTTATTTTCCTAATAATGATGCTGTTGATTCATATGTATTGACCAGGACAGGTGCAGACAGACACACATTTACCTCACTCATTTTCCAAGCCAACTGGATGCCACCCACTTCTGGAATCTGTGTAGCTGGAGTGGCCCAGGGCTGTACCCAAGTTTTTAAATCTGTGCAAATACATGACTTTCAGATCTGAACTGGCTTGCTTTTGCCTATCTTGGAGTGTGGGCGAGGGAGTCCACACCTATCCATACACCCTCAGAAGGCTGTGCAGAGCTCACATATTCAGTGCCTTAGAGTGTGAAAACTACATAGATTAGGGATGCAGGGACTGTACAAGATGATGTAGCAGCATTGAGAGGACTCAAGATCCCAGAAGAAGTATAGGAGCAACACCTGCCAGTCCAGGGTGCCACAGCAGCATGGTGAGGAGCCACGTGCAACACCTCTGTGGTCACTTCTATATGACAATGTCGTGTTTTGTGGCAGACTAGTCTGATACACCACCAGTGTGTACCATGTCACCAGGAATGACAACTTGCTCTTACATCTTTGGTTGCCCTCCCAGTTGTGTTGAGTTCCTAGACAATGCTGCACAGTGGGGATGGTGCTCTGTTCCTCCTGCATAAAGTATCCCTTCCTTGTCTGTCATCATACTTTGTGTCTTGCTCCCAGGAGCTGCATTGCTCCTCAACAGATGTGCAACCCCCTGCTCTTGCTGCAGTGGCCACAGCCATCTACTGCATCAAGTTATATTCCAAGGCACCAATGGATATTTCAATATTTGGAAGCAAACATTTGTCTGTTACAGGTGTATGACAGATTACTTTTCATTGCTAGTAAGGATAAGGAAAGAATTTTAGACCCTTCACTGTATGGTCACCTGCACAAACAAGACCTTTATTTTTCCCACTAGATTTCCATTTTTCCCTCCTAATAAAAATCTATGGTTATGAGTGGGCGTGGGTTGCACTGTTTCCGCTGCGACTGGAATGGGACCATTCCCACGCTACTTGAAGTTTTGCATTCTTGGCTCATGAGATTACTTGCAGATAGCTGTGGCTATGTCTTCCTTTGATGAAGATGCTCTTATCTCAGGTGAGATGTGGAGTGCTTCATCTTGCAACATTTCTGCTACCCCCCCAGGCAGAGAAAGAGAGAAAGAACACAGGAAGAATGACAACTTGTACTTTCAAAATCACAATCTCATAAGGACAACAGTTGATAACAAGCCCAAGCAAAACCAAACTACTGACTCACCCTCCTCTCTCCTGGCCTGCTGGGAAAGATTGAGGATTTATGCACAAATAGTAACACTGGATTCAGTGGGACCCTTTTTTGTCATTACAGGAATTGGTATTTTTTAGACTATGCATTTATTGAAGAAAGTTGTCTCCATTTTTTTCCCCTGAGCCAGGCTGCTTTTATCAGCAGACCTGTGATAGAAAAGGAGCATATATTTCATTGTGTGCCTGTATTAATATGAAGTGAAGAACTGCATATGTTGCATACTCGTACCCTACAATAGTGCCCTGTCTGCAAATAAAATTATGTCTGAGATTATAACTTGCAAGTGCTTTCTAGCAAAAGTGAAAATTTAGGTTTTGAATGAAATGCCTTTGTTTCTACAAAAGAGGCAAGAAAGGCATTCCACAGTAAAAGCAGAAAACACAGCCAAAAAAAAACCTGCATAGAAATATTAATATAGATAGTATAGATAGGACATAGATTTATAAATGTGATGTCTTATGCATGCCTTCTTAGTAATTTATGGGCAGATGAATAAAATCACAGAATTATCTTTGTTTCCAAGCCTATATAATGTTTTTGTTATTAGAAATACATGTTTAGCTGAAAGCTTAATTCCAAAACCTACTGTGTAATGGTCAGGACTGCAAATCCAAGCATGCTTCTGACATGAATTAGAATGCATTAAAGTTAATATTGCAGCTGCAAACTGGATCCAGACTGCTTTTGTATATGCCATAGAGGTAAGATTAATCTCATTTTTACTGTGTGAAAATTAGGCAATGACTCTCAAATGGTTAGGTGGGCTCCTGCCCTTAGGTGCGCACCACTTCATGGTGTGATTCATCCAAAGCTAAGGCAGGTGTCTGAGAGAAGGGTGGCATATCTCCCTCAGAGCATATCCCTCTCCATGTTCGAGAGAGAGTGCAAGTGACTGTCTTGCAAGATGGATTCCCACCACTGGAAATCTCATGTTACTTTTGCTATGAGATCACTGCATTACTTGGTGCTTACTAAAGCTTGATCTCCAATATCTTCTCTATTTATACTTTCTCTGTAGTGTGTAGGCTTCTCCATCACTTTACTGTGTGCGCTCAATTTAGTGTAGAACACTGAATTTAATAATTTTCAGTGGGATTCCCTCATGTTCTCAAGGACCGTCATTTTTAGCTCTTTACAAACACTGATTAAAATCTTCAAAGATGTGTCAAAAAAGGAAGGCATTATTATCACCACTTTTTTTTACAAAGGAGGAATGAAAACACCTAGATTAGGGTCGATGAAAGCTTCCAGCACTTCAGGTGTGCACAGACTGATTTTTCAGTGCTTACAGCACTATACATCATTCTGGAAGCACGAGACACAACCTGTTGTGACCTGGATTGCAACTATGAGAGCCTTCTGACTTCTGCAAACTACCCTTTCCCAGGTATTGTGTTTGCCACTGTGAAAAACTATAACCTTTTACTCCATTTAACACTGTTAGTAGCAGCTTTTTCTGGGACAATACCACTCTGGAATAATGACAATTCAATTTACGTGGCTCGCCCACACTCCATAAGGTGTCATTCAACCAATTTTACTGTTAAAGCATTGTTTCTGGCACTGCAGATCCATTTTAGTTCAGGTTCTGCAATGATGGTGCTGCAACAAAAGCAGCTGAGCCTTAGCCGACAGCAGCCTCCTCCATTGTACAGTAATAACAAATTCCCACAGCACGCAGAGGCTATTCTTTGCCCCAAGAAAGGCAGGGAGTCCTGAGGGGAAACCACAGGAGTTTGTAATCAGGTCATTAAAAGAGTTTATGATCATATTCAGGAGGCTGGAGTAAAGTTTCACGAGCAATTTGAATTTACTTTTTCCTTCTTGATTTTGCAAATGCAGATTTCTTCTAACAATTGAAAAACATTGCCATGCACTATTTTGAACAAGTCAGCAACGGGAGAGGAGAGGTGTCCTTGAGTGAAAGCTCTGCCTGGGTTAGCAGCAGCGGTAGGTGCTTTATCTGGCACGCTTCCCGCAGCTGAGCTCACACTCCAGGTGATAGCAATACTGTGGTCTCCTGGGCGCTAGAGGGGGATGGATACACGCGCCACATCGGTGGATTTCACAGCTGGAGAAACGGTGCTTCTGTTTTCAATCCCAGAAGCTGAATAGTGGTGACAAACCTTTCTTCGATGCTTCTCTCTCCCTGTCTCTCCCTCTTTCTCTCTCTTTTTTCTTTTTTTTCCTGGAGTAGGGATTTTTCTGTTGTCATCCTCTTGCCTTCTGTTAATTTCTGTCTCTGCTTCTTCATTCCAATGCATTATTTCCATTGACTTCTAAAGGCTGTCTGGTGCTGTGCCTTTCCACTTTCCAGGGAGAGCTCCTATTTTTGCTCCTAACTCTGCTCACAATCCCTCACTTCTCCTGTTCCTGCTGGTTTCTTGTACCTGCACAGCCTCCAGCTTCATGTGACGCTTAAATACAGTAAATACAGGTTCTTACTCTGTCCTCAGCAAGACAAGTGGTATCTCAGCTCCTTTGAACAGGATACTAAGATAAGATCTGTTGATCTTCTGAAGAATCTTGTATACAAGCACAGTGAGGTGAGATCCATGAGTATCAGATCTTGTGGGAGTTCCATTTGAAGCCTAGTATTTGCCCTCACAGTAGAAGGTGAAGTCATCTTGAAAATCGAAGATGTTGACTACAATCTTCCCTCTGGAGTACCAGGCACTCTTTTTAGACATGGTTACATAGATTCACACCAGGCTAAAAGAATCATCAGCAAGTACAGCATTGTCTTCAAGGTGAGCCAAGCCGTGGAACTTGTTGGCATTGTGCCCTCCAGTTCAAGGACAGCTGAGTTGAAGCTGTTGTATATGTAGATAAAGTCAATGACCTTGAACAGATTTTTTATAATAAAGCTGTGAGCAGAGACTGTCTGGTGTGCTGTCATTAGCCTGAAATTCAGGCTACAGAACCATGAACCATGTCCTGGGTTCAGGTTGTTGGTGAGTCATTTAGCAGGCCTTTGACTTATGAAGGTAAGCTGGATTCTACATAGAAATGAGCTCTATTAATAAGCTGCTTCTGTCCCTCTCTTCCCCCCGTTTTTTTTGTTTGGCCTTTTGGCTCCTTTCTCTAAGCCCCCATGATTGTTTTTCATTCTGCATATTTTCTGTACATTTTACCTCTTTCTAAAATTCCTCACTCTTCCCACTGAGCTGAGGATATTCCTTCCCCTCTCTACATTCTTCAAACCAGCAGTGGGAGCACTGAGATGAGAGCATAGCCCTTCTGCCCTTTTCCATGGCAGAAGCTGCTGCATGTGCAAAGCCAGCTGAGCCCTGCTCCTTCCACCCCGGCCTGTGCTGCACTGTCTGGGTGCACGTGGAGCATCTATAGTAGAGGTAGAAGCTTATAGGACTTGGGAGGTGTTTGAACTCATATGTCTGCTGCCAAATGATATTGTAGGTTCCAAATGTACAAATGCCAGTTTTGGATGCATTCTGCTTGCTTAAATCTTAAGAAGAACAGGCAAAAAGCCAATGTCCGGAACTAATGTTTTCATTCAGCATCACAAGCAACTCACCATGGAATATCCTGTTACCCTGCACTGCAGCAGGTCTGTGGCAGTACTATTGAACCATTTTAACAAAAGAAAAGCTACTGAAGACTTCCACTCTGAGGGCTTTCCATGGAAAATATCAGTCCAAAAATACGCAGTTCTGAAAGGTTCAGTTAGCTTAGGGACATCAGAAAGTGAGTTGTGTTTACTGTAGAGGTTGTTACTTCTGTCATCACTACTACGCAGGGGTTTAGTTGGTTTGCCTTGTTTGGGGTTTTCTTCTTCCCCTTCATTTTGGCAATTTACTCCTTGATTAACAAAGTGGGAGAAAAATGTGTGTTCTTTTGTCAAAAATGACAGGTACTAAACTCTTTTTATTATTTAAACTTCTGTTTTCCTTAGCTATTTGACTTCTAGAAAGGACTTCTAGAAGTCCTTTCAACATCCATCTCTGTTGATGTGCATTTTTACATATATATATATATTATATATATTTACAAGTTCTCTTTCCTTTGACTTTAGCTTGACATTCTAAGGAATTCTAAGCTATCATACTCTTCGTTGTGTTGTCTGTCTACCTGTCTGTCAGCCCCCATTTGGTGAATTTGAGCCCTCTTGCCAAGCAAAACTAGGCTGGATCCACTACTGAAAAAACTCAGAAATTAATTCCCTTAAGTTTCATGGAAACCATTGTGAAAGGAGTGGGACAGAAAATGGATACAAATAGCTTTCCCTGCTGCAGCTAAAGCAGAAGCTCAATGTTTTTTCATCCTGACAGAAGGGCAGTCAGCACACACATCATTTGGCACCCACCCCAACACGTGCTGCCTCTTCTCCAGCCAGACGGGTAGGAGACAGAGACATTTTTGGGGCATGCCACAGTGCACTTGGAGGTGGAAACATGGAACTCTTGCAGTGAGAGATGTAGGAACAGATTGTACACATCTGTAGGAAACCATATTTTAGCATTTCTGCTGTCCAAGGAATATCTTACATCTATTTGGTGTTGCACTACGACACAAAATAACTCACGCATTCACTCAAGATGCAAAAGAAGGAAAAGAGGAAGTTTTATTTCTGACCTCGCAATATATAGAATTCAAAAAGAGACAGTGGATTGGAGGGTGAAATTGCCACCTCTCCAACCACACTGGTCAAACCAACAGTCCATCAATTCTCTCCTCCCACAAAGAAGAATGCAAAATAATCATTATTTACATGACAGTGTGTGAGAAATTCCAGTAGAAATATGTAAACATCAAAAGGCATAGAAAACTTTTAAAAGAACATTAAAACTTTTAAAAGAACAGGGTGACAATTTGGAAGGAAGTGAGGGTAATTATAGAAAGGTGCAGGCAGGGCTAAAGGGAAAAGGTCTTAAATGTGTAGGAGATTGGGCTACATTAGTTCTGCTGCTTATGGCATGACACAGTAACTTTCAACCTTTGTTATTCCCATTCTGGAAACAATCCTGAACAACAGCCGTTGTCCAGTCAACAAATTTTTGGTTTATATTGTTTAGTTCCTTAGGGAAGGACTTTGTCAATAATGGGAGAGGGATTTAATGCCCACAGTTTGCTGCAAGACTTAGAAAAAAACCTATAAGAAAGCAGTTAATAAGGGGGAGCTCCATCGTGCAATTACAGCCAAGTACTAGAGGTGTCAGTGGAACAGAAAAAGGATTGGGGTCAGGGACTGACAAGGAAAAGGAATGATTTGTACTGATTCTACCATTGACCAGCCTTTTATGTATCTATCTTAAACTGAATAAAATTTACCATTGCCCCTGTTCCTTAAAGCCAAAGCAAAAGCAGCTGGAAAAATGCTCACTAGAAATAATACAGTTGAACCTAGCACAACTGGAAAGTATGCTGATGCTCCTAGACAATCTTTAAATACTTAGACTAAGGGTTTTTTAAAAACACACAGTATCATGAAATGCTTAATTTTCTCTGCTTTTAATTCTAAAATGTTACAAAATTACTTCATCATCGAAGCATATATGGCTTACAAATACGCATCAATGATTTGCTTGAAATGTGTTTATTTAGCTCATAATATTCTCTCATGTCTTCAAAATGAAATATTTTATTGCTCAGATGTCATTTGTTTTCAAAGCCAGTCTGGCTTGACATATAGGGTTTCTAGAAGTAGTACATTTAGGGTGGCCTCTACTAGGATGGGCCTGAAGAAGAGCTCTTCAATAGCATCTGCATCAATGTCTCGAAGAGACGTGATTAGCTGAAGAATCAAAGCAAACCTGCTGAGGCTTCCATGGAACATTGTTGAGATAAACTCCATCAGAGCTTTCTGAGCTTCCTGCTGCAGTGATTGTACATATGGGAGAGATTTCAGGACATGACATTCTGTCAAAACAAAAAGTAAAGTAACAAATCCTGAGTAAACATTTCTGTTCTGTGCCTTTTGTAATGATGGGTGTCTGCATTACTTTCTCTATAGAAAAAAAAAAAAAAAACACTTCCTAAACATACTTTTTGGAAAAAGGAAAAAGAAGGTATGTGTAGCTCAATAATTTGAATGAGCATTGGGCAG
Organism: Vidua macroura; assembly: GCF_024509145.1. Lineage (NCBI taxonomy): Eukaryota > Metazoa > Chordata > Aves > Passeriformes > Viduidae > Vidua > Vidua macroura. The sequence continues at coordinate 82,338,517 of NC_071573.1, forward strand.
CATTGTAATCACATTGGAATCTAGCCCATTACATTAAAATCCAGCTTTGAAATGGTAACAGCATGTAATTTTGACTCAGTACAGATGGAAAAGAAGTTTTGTAGTGTTGTCTACCCACCAAATGATGCTGAGATAGTGGTCTGGGCAGGTGGAAATATTCCAGCTCTAATCTACCCTACCTAGGTAACACCAGGAGATGGAGATGATGGTTTGGAGCAGCGAGCAGGCTCACAGCCTGAAGATGTAGATTTCCAGAATACCCAGCCCCATCTCCATCCTATTGTTGCCTCTGTTTACTAGATTAAGCTGTGGCACTGTAGTTCACCATACTATCTAGGTATTTTCATTTACAGTCTAAAAAGAGCAAGAAGAGTGCCTCAGCAAGAGGAGTGTCTGAAGGAGAAGAGGCCTTTGCCCTGTGGAGTCATGGTCTTGAGCCTCAATCACATACCTCCCATAGCATGTGACCTGCTGGCTCACTGAGGGGTTTGTGGGTGCCAGAACTCAGTGCTAAGGACACCCTGTGTTCATCCTTTGCCTCTGGAGGGATTGCTTTGTCAGGTAGCTCTCAGCAGCCTGTTGCCTCCTGTCCTCACTCTCTAAGGATACCTTTTATCTCCTAGAATTGTTGCAGTCTGGACAGAGGGTAGAACACACTATTTGGCAACGTTTACAGTGACTGACCCCATACCTCCCTGGAATAGAATCTGAATAGCTCACACCAAATGTTTCACACAGGATCATTCATTTCCATGTGGGAAATTCAGCACTCTTGACTAGTGCCCTGTACCAGGGCAAAACAAATCTGGTTGGGTTTCCTTCAGTCTGTCACTGGCTGACTGTTATCAGCCTTCAGCAACTCTCTTCTTCCTAGACATCACTGCCAGAGGAGAAGAAGCTTCAGCCAAACCTGCAACCAGGCTAGCCAGAAATTAAGTGTTTGCAAAAGTCATAATCTCCCCCAGGATTACCAGCAGCTGCAAGCTGTGAGGATGATTCCAAATGTTAGATTTTTCATGGAAAGGAAATTGTCAGGATTTTGTGGATTCAGGATGAAGTTGCAATAGTTTATATCTCTTCAAATATACTTGATTTCCCCATTTGGTCTTCTTTTCTATGTAATGGAAGAGTGGTTTTAATTTACATATTATGAGACACTTCTTGTTCTAAGATATGTTGTAATAATATTCAGTCAAACACATGTTTCCAGATGAACTGTAAACCTCTTAAGAGTATCCTTTTTTTTTTTTTAACAGAAACCCTGTCACAGCCTTGATGGAATTTTTGAATATGTATGTGTACATAAATATGCATATGTATGGCACTGATATAATAACAGCACTGTTTTTAGCTATTCCCATCTCTTCACTGTGCAGTCCCAATTGCTCTTCAGCCAACTGTCAAAAACACAAAAATGTTTCCACCTCACTCTGTGCTGTTCCTGTGTGGCAGAACAGTCCTACCTGCTCCTTCCTTTGACTTATGGCCTGGGTCCAAGTAGAGAAGGCTTTGCAGCTGGACCCTTCACCCACAGATACAGAGACAGCTCCAAAGCCACCCAGACAAAGCTCCCCTGGGAAGAGTGGGGATGCCAATATGTTCTGGAGAGTCTGGATTCTGTTGATGCAAGGTGCTGGTTTCCCCTCGGGGGCTGGTGCACAATTTCTTCTTTGCAGGTTCTTGCTAGCCCAGATGTGGTCAATCAGTAACCCAGCCAGAGCCTCCCACACAGAGGTGCTGCACAGTTATTTCCAGCTCTGGGGCCCTCAGCACAGGAAGGACATGGACCTGCTGGAATGACTCCAGAGGAGGGCCCTGAAGATGATCAGAGAGCTGGAGCACCTCTCCTATGAATGCAGGCTGACAGAGTTTGGGTTGCTCAGCCTGGAGAAGAAAAGGCTTTAGAAAGACCTTAGAGCAGCCTTCCAGTACCTAAAGGGGCTTTACAAGAAAGCTGGACAGGGACTTTTTACAAGGGCCTGTAATGACAGGAGAAGGGGGAATGGCCTTGAACTGAAAGAAGGTAGGCAGGCATAGGCCAGATGTGTAGGCAGAAATCCTTTACTGTGAGAGTGGTGAGGTTGGAACAGCTTGCCCAGAGATGTTGTGAATGCCACATCCCCAGAAGTTGGCCAGAAGGCCAGGCTGGATGGGCTTAGAGGGACCTGGTCTAGTGGAAGGTATCCTTTCCAATGGCAGGGGGGTTGCACTAGATGATCTTTAGGGTCCCTTCCAACCCAAAGCATTCTATGATTCTTGTAGGAGGGCCTACACTCCATCGTGCTGCCTGCCACCCTCTTGCCAAAGGGATTTTTCTGATGAGAGTAAGCACGATGTCTGTTGCCACAAGAGATCACTCAGGGTACAAGAAAAGCTTTGCTTAATTGTCATGCTTCTTATCCAAGTGATGGCTGCTACAGCTGCATGCCTGGATGTCCTGTTAACTCCAGCTCATGATCCAGCTCTGGACCGCTCTGGTCCTGGCCCTTCCCCATTGCTTCAGTCAGTTTTGGCGGTCCCAACAGAAGAAAAATATTAAGGGTGGTAATGAGGTACTCTGTAATCCAAAAGAGAGTTAGTCACTGCTGGTGACTTCCTGAAATCCTTTTAGAACTGAGGCCTGCAAAAATAGTAGCATTTTGCCAAACATCAAGCCAAAACTTGAGAAGTTTGAAAATGTGTTGCAAATATGTAGAAAACATTTTCTGAGTTTTGTGGAAAGTGTTGAAAAACTATTAAAAGTAGTAGTTGTGAAACAACAGCTGTACAGATTTGTTTGCAGCAAAGGATGGTTTGGGCTGTGTATAAGCCCTGAGTACATGTTTCAGCCCAGACTTAGATGGTGACTGTGTTTCATACGGAGGCTTAACTGAATCTAAGCTTAACTGATGTTCTCCAGGCTGCCTTCTGCAGCTCATGGAGAAATATTCCATTCCAGGGAGTAGGATTATCCCAACTAAGAGTTGAGTGCCATTCCTGAAACTGTGGAATGTGTCTGCAGACAGCATCAAGGCTGCTGGCTCTCTCATACAGCACCTTGGGGAAGCAGCAGGCCTTTAGGAGGCACAAATCCAGAACATAACCCTGCTGCTGCTGCTGTTTCTCCTTAAGTGAAAATTGCATTTTACCCACAGAGGCAATAAAAATGCCAGCTAGTTAAACTGTGTAAGCTGCTGCAGATGAGGCCTTTCTCCTCTTATCATCCCCCTGGATATAAACAGTGGTTTCTTTTAGCCTGATTTTATTGTGAAAAAAGCTTGCACTGAAACAAACTCTTCTGGTTTGATGCTGCGGCATAGACACTCAAGGCAATGCCAAGCATCTGGATGACATTACACCTCAAGAATCAGAACTTGAATCCCACTGGCAACAAATATAAAGTCACACAGCCTTTGAGCAGCCTATAAACCATGCACCACGAGAAATATAATGGGATAACTGAAGCATTCAAGCATCCTTTTGGTGCAGTCCCAAGTACAGCACAGTGCTGGCAGTGCAGCCAGCAGCAGTGATTGCTGTGGAAGGAGCTGGGCATCTGAGCCAGAGCAGGCTGGAGTCAATAAGTCTTTCCATTTACTCTAGTGGACTTAGAGCTCAGCTTTTAATGACTCATGCATTCCATGGTGCTGACTGAGGCAACCTTCCTTCCTAAGGAGCCTGAACTTGGCATCAGAAGTGAGAAGATGCAATCAGAAGTCTTAGTTTGTTGTCCCAGGCTTTGGAAGTAGAGATACTAAATTATATAAATAAAGGATATAAATACGTAAAAGCTGTGTGACCTCAACATAGCATCCTTTGCCTCACTGATGAAAATCAGATGGTTATTTTTTCCAGTGTTCTTGTTACTGAGGAAGCCTTTGTTAAAATACTTCTAAAGCTCACATCATGTGCCCATGTACCATCTCTCCCTTGCTGTGACGTGAGGGTGAGGCTGCTGTATTACCTTTGAACTGGAAGTCAGTTTGAAGTTACACAATTCTTTATGACTTAAAATTTGTCAGATAGAGGTTGTTTTGACTTACAGTGGGTGACATACTGCACATATCCAAGGAACCAAAATAAACCACATCAGGCAGAAAAAGTGTTAAATCATGGAATACAGGTTTTTGAGAACATTTAACTATATTCATAGAAATTAGTAAAACAAAACATTTTCTATACATAAATAAAAATATCAAATATCTTTCTAAGTGCATAATCATTTGTGTAATTTCTGGGAGGACTTACCAGAATTAAAAAGAATAATTCCTTTAAGATAGGCATATTCTTTTCCACTTATGTCCAGGTCCCAGAATTTCCACAATAAGTTCTTCATCTTCTGAACTTCTGTGAAAGATGCTCCTGGTGATGAGCTGCCCAGTTCATTCATAGCTGTTGAAGACTGATTGAGGAGGATTTTTTTCAATAAACTGGTGGTTGGAATCTCTCTCAGGTCAAAATCCACTCCTTCTTGTGCCATGCCCAGGACAAAAAGAGGGGCCCAGTTCTGTTGTATGAGGACAAACTGATCCTCCCAAGGCATGTGATAAAAAGAAGGTAGGTTTCTAATAAAAGTTGAAGTCTTCAACAGCACTTCAGAAGCTCTTCTGCACGTGGCTTCTGGTGTTTTCAGGACAACTCTTCTCCTGTCCAAACAAGGGCAGCCTTTGCTTCTTTCACAGCAGTGGGGACTGCAATGCTGCTGGTGCCTCTTGGTCTCACTTCCATGCTCTTTGTTAAGGATCTGGTACAGGATGCTTTTAGAATGGTGTGTCTCACACTGACATTTCCCAGATTTCTCAGCTGGGATCTTGGTGGCCATGGAGGCAGAGTTCCCTGTGGCAGGAAGCAGCATGTCTGGAGCCATGTGTCAGCAGCAGGGGAGGGCCTTTCTGCCACACAGGGAGGCATTGTGTGCTTATATAGACATGGGCAGGTGTTGAAAAGTAATATGACCCTGATCCGTAAGGTTACCTTGAACTTTACTTGCACCAGTGTGTTTCCAGTGGGGCGTGGCTGCAGGCTGCTCGTGTCCCTGGGCTGCTGTAGCCCCAGGGGAGTGGGTGGCGTGGGCCAGTCCTGGAGACAGTCCTGGGGATGGAAATCCTGTGTTTCAGAATTGCCTCATGTTTTTGTGAGATTTGAGAGAAACTTCAGAGAAGGTCAGCTGTTGGAGCTCATGACAGTGTTCTCTCTTGTATTTCACACATGATAATTTCAAACACAGAATGTGAGGGTTCAGAGTCATAAAATTGATTAGGTTGGAAAAGACCTTTCAGATCATCAAGACCAGCCATTAACCCAACACTGCCAAGTCCACCACTAATCCATGTTCCCAAGAGCCACATTTACATGCTTTTAAGTGCCTCCAGGAATGGTGACTCTACCAGTTCCCTGAGCAGCCTGGGCACCTGGGCATTGATGTAGAACAAGACGACACAAGATATCCAGTACAGCTTCCTCCTTCAGAATATTTCTCCCAGACAGGCTGTGTAATTAAATTTTCCTCATAGAAACTGATGAGGAAAAAATGGCATTTCATACTAGTGTACATGTGAACTTTTGTAGCAGCTCAAGCGTTGAATGATTGAATTGTCAGGACCCTTCAGACAACATCAGGGAACACTAGGTAGGAGGAATGAAAGGAGCTCAGCCTTAATAAGAAGACATTGCTACTTCAAGTTTGTGTTACTTTGCACTCTACTCTCTTTGCTTGCTCTTACACAGGGGAAAAGGTACCAAGTTTTTTTCACCAAGCACGATGTTTATGCATTCCTACCATCTGGGCTCTTAGCATGTCTCAGCAAAAACTGGGCATTAAAAACAACAGCTTGAAGGTCTCTATCTGCCAGATCTCCAAGCCTTTGGTGTGTAAAAGCCTCCCCCTCACTATCAGATGTGTAACTACAAATTTGTGTTTTGCTGCACTAGGTTTGGGTTTTTTCCATGCTGGGCTATTTTAAGAATTACATTCTTTACCTCTTCATGATATTTCTGTTGCAAAATTTTCCCCTTCTGAGGAGACGAAAAGTGGAGGAAAAGATGAGTGCTCCAAAGGTGAGAAATTTAGGAGTGTAGTGCTGCTGAGGTGCAGTGACTACTAACTGCTGTGAAGGTTCAAGGCACACACAGCACCCGGGGGTATTTGCTTGTCCACCTGTCCATTCATTCAACAGCTCCCTGTATCCTGCCCATTGCTGGGGTACCAAAGAGCTTTGTAAGTTAAATGTCACAGCAACAGAGAAGTCCCCAGGAAGTCCATTCCTTCTTATTCATGATGTAAAATTCAAGCTGGGCTGAGGTTGAATGGAATGAACTCCAGTTACAGGGCCATTGCCATCTGAGGTTCAGCATGAATTACAGTGATTGGCTAATGGCTGTTCTAGAAAGACAGACTGAGCTTGCTAAAGTCATTCTTGCAAAGTGCTTGTTTGTGAAAGGAGTTCTGTCTCCTAACTGCTGGGGAGTGTGGTGATGTTTCAGTAATCTAGGCAGCAGAGTTCTGAGCAACCCAGCTCCTGTGCTCCAAGAGCATCTCATGGTTAACCATTTCACTCTTGGTTCATGCCTTTATTTCACAGCTCCTATTAACTGTGCTTATGAAAATTCTCCTTCAGGTTAAACTGGTTCTTTTCCTACTTTTTTCTTTCTGAGGCCTGCATCTATCATATGCAGAGTCCTGATGTCAGCAACATATGGTATTGGATACCATTTCTACTTGTCATCATTTATTTCCTTTGGTTGTGTATAGATCTAAGAGGCAGAAGCAAATTACATTTCTTTCTATCAGAAATTCCCAGTATATATATATATAAATATATATATATATAATTATATAATAACTTTATGACTGTTTACCAAAAATAAGAGTAAAGGTCAGTCACCAGTATGACTGCCTAGAATGCATTACGCATTATCAGCTTTCCTGAAAAAATGATTACTTAGAATTATGAGTCAACACTGAATTGCAGGTGAAACTGATCCTGGTCATCCTGATTCAAAATTGACTGAAGTGAACTTCCTGTGTGACCCAATTTTCTCAAAGGTAGGAGACCAGCAGCCAAATTTAGCTCTATAGTCATAAATTAGGCAACAGTTAATTTTTCTTTCTAAATCTTACCTATAGAATGGTTGCAGCCACATGCACCTAGATAGAAAGCATCCAAGTCTTGATGCTGCAGTATTAATGCTTCATACTTTCAAATGTTAAGGAAGCACACAATACAAAACCCAATTTTGTGATATGATAAATCCCCATTTAACTGTTTTAGCTATTTTAGCTATTTTATCTATTTAGCCGTCTATTTTTATCTAATTTTTATCTATTTTAGCTATCTCTAGCATGCTGGCTTAAGATACAGTCACATCAGTGTTAGTTTTTCAGTTTTGCATTTATATACTTTTTCACAAATACTCACTGCCACCACGTTCTCTCTGAAACCATCAGAATTGCTCCTCGGGCACAAGTGTTGCCATTTGGACAACAATACAATGTGTCCTAAGTTCACACACAAAATTAAAAGAACTCAGAGAGAGTTGGTTTAGATTAGATATACAAAAGGAATTCTTTACACTGAGGCACTTGTGAGGCACTGGCACAGGCTGCTCAGAAAAGCTGTGGCTACCCCATCACTGGGAGTGTTCAAGGCCAGGTTAGAAAGGGCTTTGAGCAACCTGGTCAGTGGAAGGTGTCCCCTGCACGTGGCAGAGGGGTTGCAGCTAGATATCTTTAAGGTCTCTTCCAATCCAAGCCATTCTATGACTATGATTGCTGTAGACAGCTCTTTTATATTGTCACCATTGCTGGGAATTAAAATAATAAATATCTCAGTGGGTCCAAACATATAAGACATGTACTGTTTTTGGCTCATAGTCCATTCCATTAATGGAATATCTGGAAGTCTGAAGAGACTTGTCAGACAGTAGAGGAGCTTGCATGGCAAACTTATCCTTACCTTGGCAGTAGCCAAACATGAATCTTTCAGGAAGAGTGTATGATATATGCCACTCCTCTCGTGACTGTTTTTCTTGCCTTCAATAATTTACATCTTGGTGAAATCCTGAACCAGAATAATTTTATGCATTTAACAACTTTCAATTAATTTCTAACCTATGTTTTATGCAGTCTGCTCCTAAAGCCACAAGAACATCCACACCAGCCTGTGTCAAGGAGTTCTCTGTGGATGCTTGTAAGTGAGACAAAATTTGATGAAACATTACATTTACAGGATCTGGTGCCTTCTTGCTCTTTGACTGTGGAGGAAAAAAGGGAATCAATCAATCATTCAATCAATCCCTATTCATCCTATCTATTGCTTTGCCTATTTTATAAATCTCAGTAAGACTCCAATGGTCACTTTTTGTCCAAACTGAAGAGATGTAGCTTCTTTTTTTAGAGTGACACAAGGCCTTTGATCATCTAGTTAACCTTATTTGAATCTTTCCTAGCCCTACAGCTTTTCTAAGATACTCTTTAGAGGGATGTGCATGAAGTATCAGGAGAGGACACAGTATCCAGGAATTAGGAAAGCATGGATTTATACAGAGACAGAATGAAGTTCTCTGTTTTGCCTTTCTCAGAAGTCACTTCTGAACAATGAGCTGTTGTCGCCGTGGAACAGTCATAGCCCCCAGGTTTTATTCCTGAATGATGGTCATCAGTTCAGAGGCTCTTAACTTCATCAGGAGTAGAGTCAGGAGTGGTTCATGTGCATCTTTTGCCATATATGCATAGACACATATACACATATACTTAATCATCACTTGACACCTAGTTGATGATTTTCATAAAGACTTTCTGCAATTCTTCTGACAGTCCTGTCTTCCTCCAAATAATTTTGTACCATCAGCAGACATTGATATTCTCAAAATTTGAAGGCACTGCTCTTCAGAATACTTAACTCCATGCTGTGAGTTGTTTAAAAGTAGAGCATCCATATATACAAGCACATAAATGTTGGACTATTCATATGTACACCATGTATATAGTAACTGTGTCATTACCAAGCATTGATGTGAGCTCTCCTACTTTCCTAAAAGATGAGATTGGAGGCAGATGCATTTCTGGAGGAGAAGAATCTTCTGCTATTATTTCATATGGGCTTTAAGAAGGAAATGCCTTCCTGGGAAACTGACAGTAGCTTTTCTGGCGTCACACCAGGTTGATATACGCACATCTTCCTTGATTCAGTGACCTCTTATCACTCTGGTCTCACCTGAAAACATTTAATTGGCCTATAAACATCCATATGCCTTCAGAACAGGAATCTCTAGGAGTTTTATACAATGTGTTTTCTGGGAGAGGTTGGGTGAATTCCACGTCACTGGCACTTTTGAGGACAGCTGACCTCTCTAACAGCCTTAAGAAAAGGAAACAGTAATAAAAGCATTATCTTTCTAGAAGGGTTCCATTTCCTCCATCTTTCTTGAGCAATAAAGGCATTCATTTCTCAGCTAGAGAAACTAAAAGCTACCATTCAGTCAGCTTTGGCTAGGCAGATACTGGCAAATACCAGGTCCGTGTTGAAGCCTGCTCAGCTTTTAAACAAGTTCTAAAACACTGTCTCTAGCTTATGAGAATGCCATGGTAAAGGAGGATTTTGACCCTTATATCTGGAGCAAGTCTACATGAATAAAAAATCCAGTTAATTTAAACATGCCTAGCCTACCTTGAAGCTCAAGTGATTGAGGGTAAGCATGTGCTTAAAATTCTTTGGTTGGTTATGTCTGATAAAATCAGCATCTTTTTTATGATAGCCATTTGAATAAATTAGCTAATTAATAGAGAGGCAGCTGTCCTGCCATGAAGTGTTGTCTAACACTGAAACTAGGTTTGTTTTAAATTTCCCTCTGGTGACTGAGTTAGATAGCAGGCAAGCATCTCTGAACTTCTGCCTCAAATCTTGATGCAAAACAGAAGTTCTGAGAAGCCCCCTCCCTTAAAAACCTATCCAAGGCATCATATTTAACTTGTGTCCTCCTGTTCTTTGTTTCAAGAAACCTTGGAGTAAAGTGACTTTTAAAGTGACTTTTCAGCAGGTTCTGCTCACTAGCTGAAGTAGGGGCAGAGCTTATCTTCATTTTAAACCAAGGACATTTTGTTAGAGATATTATGCTGCCTGACTATATCTCAGCTGTTGCAAATGTGAATGCAAACATGTGCCATCTGGAGCTATAACCAAATATGAGACTAAAATATTAGCACAGAAAGTAAATAACAGCTCAGCGGTTCTCCTCAGGCAGAAGATGGGTTGACACAGGAACATATTTCTTAACTCTTCAGTTTCTTACAAATCTAAAGAAGCAATAGATTTCTTTGCATACATATGCATAAATGAACCCAAAAGGGCTCTTCATGTTGTTTAAGAAAGCAAAGAAACAAACAAAGCAACAAACAAGTGAAAACCAACAAACCCAGCTGGGTAAGTAAACTCTTTCCATGATTTTTTAACAGCTCTAACCTGCCTTGCAGTAACATGGGGTCAGAGTTTCTTCACAGCTTTGCACACCATAGCAGACATGCTGCTTCTGGGACATTTCTCCCTTGGTGACAGGTAAGGGATTGGTTTAAGTCATGTTTGGAAATGGACATGAATTTGGAGACATGAATAGCTTTTAAGCTGGCAACACCAATTTTTTGCTTTCTTCATACTAAAGTTTTTACAAGGGTAAATTGGCAATTTTTATAAGGGACACACCTTGGGATGTAGAGATTCTAAAATAAACCAGAAGTGACCTTGTACAAGTTTGTGCCATTTTTCTCCAGCTTCCCCACTGAGGAGATGGTGTTTGTACAGTCACCCCTTTCAGCGCTGGGACAGGCACCATCTGTCATTTTAAATACAGATAGATGTACCACTTAGTATTGCCCAGCAAGTGAAAAATGCTGCAAAGCAGAGTTAGAAAATGTTCCTGGCTAGCAATGCCATCTCCAGAGTGGCACTGAAAAGGAACTCCTCCTTCAGCCCCCCTCCCTGCTGAGAAGAGTGGTTGATGATAAACATTTTAATTTTTATTTTTAATTTTAATTTTATAATGTAGTATGGAGCCCACTGTCACACTAAAGTTTAGTCTGTCTTGTATCATTGAAGATAAATGCCTAATCTAGTGATTAGCACACTGTAAGTACCACAGACTGGTGAGTGAAGGTTAGATATCTTCAGACTTGCCTTTATACATATCATTTATTATCAGATTAGCAAGGCCCAAGAAACCGAATCGCAAACTCTTTCATTTTATTTTGAAATATACAGGGGACAAAAATCAGATGTCTTCTGTGAGAAACAAAGGACTAATGTATTGAATTTTTCCCTGTGACAAAATTAACATGCCCAAACTTCCCTTGCTGTTTGCCACAGGATAACTTTTCTACTGATAATTCTTGATTTAAATATCTCTCTGTTCAGATTGGGGAAAAGGAAGAAAGCAGTTCTATCTCAAAATCTGGATTTTCTAAGAGCTCAGAGTACTTAAATACAGAAAGTTCTCTGGTATTACACACAATGGACACTCAATCTGTTAAACCTTTACCTGACTGGCAGCACTGAAGGGCATGACTCTGCCTGCCTTTAGGCAATTATTTCTTTAGAAATAGGTTGGTCTGACAAAACTGGGGAGAAAGAAAAGATGTTGAGTCATACTGTAAATTGTAAATTAATTTTTTTCTATCTCCATGTTAGAGGCTTATCTGTCAAGAGCCAGCTTTTTGAGAACCATGGAGTCCAGCAGGGGTGAAGAAGAAAGATTGAAAACCTTTCCAGAGAGCATGTATGGTTTTGAGCAAACAGTCCTGTGAAATTAAGGCTAAGGAAATGGATTTCAAATGCTCAAACCCAGAGAAGGATAGCCACAGTCTCTCTGTAGAAAGAACTAGGACTCTTAGTCTCTCAGGATCTTAGGAATCACAGTCTCTCTCAGAAAGAACTGAGAGAGTAGAAGATTCTGAAACCTGAAAATGTTAAATAGTACAGGTTAAAAATAGAAGGGAGGGAAGGGAGGGAACGATCAATCTGAGCACTTTTAATAAGAACAATTATGACAGCATGAATGCAAATAAGTTGTATGAAGATGTCAAAGTGAGTCAAAGGTGGCCACAAGACACAGGCACTTCCATGCTGTTCAGTGGCAGTTTGAAAGACATTCAGACCTTCTTCTGGACCTGTTTCTGTACACAGTTAATGACTTAGTATTGAAACTTTAGTGCTGAAAGGTCTACTGCTGCTTACTCTGGCATCTATGTTATTTCTGTCACTCTGAAAAACAGCTCTGAGATTTTTAGAACCGTGCACATTTGCAAAAATCATATTTTTGAAAGAGAAGTCTGCCTCCATTTGTCTTATAAAAGTCTGCACTTAACCACTTTTAAAAAAAACCACTATTATTTTAAGGTCAGTGGAAACTCCATTTAAGTGTTTCAGGAAATCATCAGATCATTAGAACAATGGAAACTGAAATGTATGCAATGTATGATTTCAAACACATTATAAAACTGGGCAAGAAATCAAGTGTGCAATATTCTCCTTTGGGACCCTCACAGTTCCAGCACGATTTTATCATGCTACATGCCAGTGACTGCTCCTAGTTTACAGTGGCTACTGGAAGGTATTTTTCCTTCAGAGGTGCATCCATGGTCACCTCTCAAACCAGCCTTTGAAACTAAGCAGAGACATACTGTTTTCTCATGTAGCTACCCAGCAAAACATATGTAGGAGGAGTTTTGTCCTCAGACTGTGTCTGATACCTAAATCTGCCACCTTGAAGGGAACTGACACCTTAGAGTCCTGCCATTGTGCATTGAACTTGTGCTCAGAAAGGCAGCGTTTGAAACCACGAATCAGATCCGTTTAACAGCAAGGCTCCTGTGAATGCATTAAAAGAAACAAAAGACCAAGAGGAGCACAATGTCTGCAGTGTGCTCAACAGTCCTTTCATCCTCCCCAGTTCCTGTGACAGGATGGTGAGAGCTCTGTGATAATCTTGTGAGAGGTCACATCCAAACTCAAGTGGACTGAAGCATTTATACCCCCAGGACCTGTTTCCCTTTAAAGCTCAGATCCAACAGTGCAGGTCCTTCTGACCCAAAGCTCTCCCCCTTTTCCTCCCTCCTCCTGCCTCATATGCTTCTGGTTCATTAGGTCAAGCAGGAAAGGCCCTAGAATTTCCTTTCATTCAGTCAGTACTTGTTGCCATCTGTTGTAGAGATGATATTCTCTTTTGGACAGGGCAGAAGGATTTCTCCATGCACAGTTTACAGCTGTTCCCATAGTGGGCCAGGATTTACCAAGTTCTCAGCTCAGCATGAAGTAGAACCGATCTGGGAAATGCCCAAATCCCATTATATAAATGTTTCATGTTAGAACTCCTACTCTGAACCCACACCAAGTACCCTGCCCATCATGTGTTAAACGATTTCACAAGTGTGAACAAATGACACAGCTCATTATTGATCTCATTTGACACTGGAGTTGGCAGCAACCACACATGTTGTGATGACAGGACCTTGGAGGGTACCTCAACCCAGTTCCCAGCCCAGTGTTTGGAGAGGCTTTTGGGATAAGCTGTACCAAGCTGGCCCAACAAGTCCCATCCTGTGGCAGGAGGTCACCCCTTCAGAGCTCTGTGCTCCTGCCCAGTCCCCCACACTTCTGCAAGCAGAGTTTGGAAAGGGCAGCACTCACCTTTGCTCTGCTGTCACGCTAACACCACTTCACTAATAAACTATAACCTGTGACAAATAATAGATTTGTTTTTCAGAACAAATGGTGGAATGGAAGAGCCAGTAAAAAACAAACCTGTGAAAATTTTAATTTCATACGTTTTCTCTTGAGCAACTATCCACATGGAATGTCTGGTTTATTGTGACTACAAGTGTCACCTTTAAATCCCAAAAACCTGGGGCAAAAATAAAGTCAAAACACATAGAGGGAAAAGTACTTCTGGTTTTATTTGTAAGGTCAAAACAAGACATCACTTGAAAAACTTCTAAAGTTATAACAAATAATATAGAATGTATTTTAAAGCAGCATGCAGAACAGCTAAAAAATACTTATTTTTTGAAGAACCACTCTCAACCCCAATTCATGTGTCCACAGCAAGCAATATGGTTTGAAAAAAATCATAAAGCAAGCAGAGGTGCTTTATTAGCTGGCCTTCCTCACCTTCTGTTTACTTTGTGTTTCAGTGTGCCCAGAGGATTAGCATATTGCTAATACAGCCTCAGAAAACACACATCTTGACCCAAAATGTCATTTTAGGCAGCAAGAGAACAGAAAAAAAATCAGTAGATGATAGAAAGTCCCATTAAATAGTTATAGCAGGAGAGGAAGTGGTCTCTGGAATATCAAACCTTCTGAAAAATGAACATTTTGATAAGGATAAGGGCGAGATTAAGTGTGAGGTCTTGGTGCATTCTGTTATATATTAAATCCTGACACAGAAATCTCAACAGATGGAGGCATTTAGAAGAAGTGAACAACTAAGGAAGAAAACTGGCAAGCAAATAAAATTAAATTATTGGAAAAAATTATTACTAATGGCTATTTGTTTTCACTGATATTGTTCATTAAGAAATTAGCACTTCACTGCCTGAGCCAAGAGCTTACTATGGAAGTGTTAATCTCAAAGAAGATAAAATAGAGGAAGGTGGGAAGATTTTTATTCCCCCTTTAATTTTCTTCTCCAACACCAAATAATTTCTTTCCTTCAAATAAGCATTGCTATCACTGATGTCCACACGAAACCACACAAGTGCTTGGGTTTGGATGTGCCTTAGCTGCACATAGCTGATACTGTGGTTCAAAACTGCTAAAAGGAACAATGGCATATGAAGATACATCAAAATAGGCATTAATATACTTCATAAACAAATGTTTTCTTCTAACCCTTTTTTTCCTGCCTTCTGTTTTGTTTGCTTGTTTGTCACTGGATATTTGAGCAGGTAAAACAACTGGACCTTGACCTTCTTTGGATTTATCACAAAACAAATTAATACAAGAAGTAAACAAGCTCCAGCAAATTACAGCTGCATCCTTGCTTATTGCTCTCAAAGCCCAGAAGATTTCTAAATGTGAAAGTAAAGAAGGAAGGCAGTTTAACCCTGACACACAAATATCATTATTTCTAAGACAGTTGCTGGGATATGCCCTCATGTATCTGTATCACATAGCAGGTGCTATTTATGATAGTAGACATAGTAAGAGCAGTGCTGATAGGAAAATACTTCCCTGCTTGTAGAGAATCGTGAAGCTTTGCTCTGCCACCCTATTTCCAATCCCTAGCTCCTATTTTATTTTCTCACTCCATCATTGGACAAATCCAGGTATACTTTTGAGTCCTTAAATGCACAGCTAGATTAGCTACAAACAGAATGATAACACCTGGTAATTCTCTGCAAGAGCCCAGTGACTTTTGATCTGACAATCACCTCCATGAATATGTTATTTTCACTCTAATCATCTTAAAGGTATACCAAACTACCCAGATGTAATTGCAAAATCCAAGGACAGAGAATCATATTCAGGTTGACTTCACAGACAGAAAACAACTGATAAGCCACCAATATAACAGCTGACTGCAGTTAACCTTTTATTGGGATCCAGCAGCAGCATGTGCTTGTTAATATGCTGCTTTAAAAGCAAAAAAATAACACAGTCCTGTCTTGTTTATGGAACAAGTAAAATTAATGGAAAACGTTAATCTCTGGTCTAACATGACCATGTTTACCTTGTGAAGCCACAATGCAGTGAGTATTATTCAACACTGTCTCTCAAGTTGGACTACTTTGGCTTTGCCTTTACTTTACACTGTGAAACCAGTGCTTTGGTGTTCACTTAGCAGACATAAAATTTGTTGGTTTTTTTTTTTTATTATTTACACATACACATATTTAAATACAAGCAGGCACTTCTCTCCAGTGTTACATAACTATAATACTAATTTCCCCATTTATCTTCACAGGAGATATAGGGTAGGAAAAAAGAAAAGGTAAACTGTGTAACCTCACTTAAATTTATTAACAGAGTCCTTTGCATCTTCATCCCTGTGTTCCACTGCATGTAGATATTCCAGGCAGTTTGAATCATTAGTACAGAATTAGAACTAGAAATACAGAACAGGTTTGCAATGACCACTCTTTGGACACAGAGATGAAACCTGTATCTCACTGCAGCAGAGACAGTGGCCAAGGGGACCACCTGTGGTAAAGTAAGAACTTGAATGAAAAACATGCACTGCAGAAGATGAGGTGTTTTGCTGGTTTGGGCTGGGGTGGAATTAGCTTTTTTTGAGTGTCTTGTAGGGGGCTGTGTTTTGGACTTGTGCTGAACGCAGGGTTGATGGTATAGAGATGTTTCTGTTATTGCTGAGCAGGGCTTGCACAGAGCAAGCCCTTTTTACTCTTTGCATTGCCATGCTGGGGAGGAGACAGGGGTGCCCAGCAGATTTGGAGGAGCTGGGACAGGTGGTCCCAATGGATCAAAGGGATACTCAGGACCATATGACTTCATGCTCAGTATATAAGATGGGGAGGAGAAAGCGGGGGGACATTTGTAGTGATGGTGTTTTTCCCAAGTCACCACCAGGTGTGATGGGGCCCTGCTCTCCTGGAGACTGCTGAACACTGGCCTGCCCATGGAAGCACTGAATTCATTCCTTGCTTTGCTTTGCTTGTGTGAGTAGCTTTTACTTTCCCTATCAAACTGTCTTTATCTCAACCCACGAGTTTCCTACCTTTTGCCCTTCCAATTCTCTCCCTTATCCTGCGGGTGGGGGAGTGAGCAAGTGTCTGCGTGGGGCTTGGCTGCTGGCTGGGGTTGAACTATGGCACATGTAAAGGTACTAGAAGCTGCCAAGGCAATGGATTGATATGAAAGAAAACCAAGAGCCAGAGGGATTTGCATGCAGACACTCCTTGTGGCATGGATGGAGCAATTGGGCAGGAAGAGAATGGAACTGAAGACTTAGAACTGAACTACCCAGCACCTCAAAGGGAGAGTAGAGTTCATAGACAACTGGAGAAGAGCCCAGGGCCTCCAAAGGTAGTAGAAATACACCACCAAAGTATAGTCAAGCCTAATTCTCAGTGCCCTTTTGAACTGTGCAGAGGCCTTTTAAATAGTGACCTCTTAGATACCAGTGAACAGGAACCATTCTCTTCTGACACCTACACCAAACTGCTTAAAAATGGTGATGGAAACGTTGCTGGAGTCAATGTTCACAGCACATAGCTCTGTTTTCTTTCCAGAAGATTGGTTGGTTAGCTGGTCTGACAGAGGAAAGAGATAAAACAACTTGTGGAGTTGATCCCTGGGCTTTCAGACCACATTTCAATTCAAGAAGCAAGAGACAGTCCCAATGCATGTGTTGGCTGGGACAGTGAGAGACCCTCACACAGCTCACCCAGTGCAACAGCTCTGCCACAGGGAGACTTCTGGGTTCTCACTGTGGAAACCAGGGATTTATTTCTATCAATGTTTTTTCTTCAAACAGTTCATTAAAATCAGCTGTTGTTTGATTTGCAGCCTCTATGGGGAGTGCAGGCTGCACCTCACTCCCAACTGGCACAAGCTCAGCTGATTGACTGGCGGTCCCAAATCTCACAGCCTGATCACCAACCTCATTCAACAAAGCTAAAAGAGAGAAAATAGTTGGCAAGGAAGCAGCTGACCCAGGGGCAAGAGGCATCCCTTTTTCCCACCCTTTAGCCCAACACCAGCCTGCCCAAAGCCTTTTTATTGGGTGAAATTTCATCTGTTGCAGAGGAGTTCTAAAAAAGATGACTCACTGAGAAAGATAAGGTATTTAAAGGGCCAGGGCCCTTTGGAGTCCTGGGCTGAGCCCCAAATTATATCAATTCTTATACTTTCTTGCATTGTAGGACAGATCTCTCCTACTGAAGCCTTATGCATTTGGGAGCCCATTCGTGTGCTGGCAAGCCTGCAGTGGCCCAGCCTCTGAAATGCAAACAGAAACATTTTTGGGGCACAACTCCAAGGCCTGCAACGCTTGCCAGAGCAGCACACACCTCCTCCTCCTTTTTATTCCTGAGGTAATAAGCTTAAATTCAAAGTACCCTTCAGGAGGTTTCACCAGACAGCTCTTTACAGCGCTTTGAAGGACTCCTGGCCTGTTAACAATTGGCCCTAGCAGGAACAGACCACTTTCTGGTTTAGCCAGATCCTCAATCAACCCTCTCTGCCAAAAGGGCTCCACAGAGGGATCTGGACAGGCTGGATCAATGGGTCAAGGCCAACCGTAAGGTGCAACAAGGCCAAGTGCCAGGTCCTGCACTTGGGTGACAACAACCCGCTGCAGCACTAGAGGCTGGAGGAAGAGTTTCTGGAAAGCTGCCCAGAGGAAAATGACCCAGGGGTGCTGGTTGACAGTAGCTGAACATGAGCCAGCATGTGCTCAGGTGGCCAAAAAGGCCAATGGCATTCTGGCTTGTATCAGAAATGGTGTGGCCAACAGGACCAGGGCAGTGACTTTTCCTCTGTAGTCAGCCCTGGTGAGGCCACACCTCGAGTGCTGTGTCTAGTTCTGGGCCCCTCACTACACGAAAGACACAGGGAGGCTGGCACATGTCCAGAGAACAGCAACAAACTGGTGAAGGGTCTGAAACACAAGTCTTATAATGAGCATTTAGCCTGGAGACAAGGAGGCTTGGAGGACACATTTTATCAGCCTACAACTCTACAGGTTCCTGAAAGGAGGTTGTAGCCAGGTGGGGCCAGTCTCTTGTCCCAAGAGTAACAAGTGACAGGGTGAAAGGAAATGCATTTAAGTTGTGCTGAGGAGCTAGATTAGGGGAGAATTGCTTCAGTGAAAGGATGGTCAGACACTAGAATCAGCTGCCTAGGGAAGTGATGGAATCACCATCCCTGGAAGTGTCCAACAGGCCCGCAGAGGTGACATTTAGGGTCATGGCTTAGCGATGGACCTCACATTGCTGGGTCACCAGTTGGATTTCAGGTCTTTTCCAACTTTAATGATTCTATGAAAATTCAGAAACCTCCCTCTAAAACCAGCAAGTAACTATCCCTCAGCCACTGCCAGCATTGCTCTCCTTCAAGCAGCCCAGCCAAGGGGCTGCACTCTGAGGGGATGCAGGGTGAACCACAGCGATTCCTGTTCTGGGGCTTGTTCAGCCTCTGCTTCTCTCAGGAGCTGTGCCATAGTGGAGGGACCTCCTCAGCCACACAAAGCCTTATTGACCTTATTGTCAACAATATTGACCTTACTGTCCAAAGAAGTCACTTGGCTGAGGGAATGCAGCTGCACACAAACATGGACAGTGTCCTGCCTGCAGGGGATGCTGCAGAGGGCAGTAACAAACATGACTGCATTAGGCTGGTTCTGTGTGGAAAGGTCAGAGCCTGAGAGGAAAGCCGTGCTTAAAGGGAGAGAAAGAATGGGATGCAGACATGGAATGGGAAAAGGAAGGAGGAAGAGGTTCAGCATCTCCGTGGCTTTGCCTGCTGGAAGGAGGGTGCAGAGGGCTGCGTGCCCAGCCCACTCCCCATGCTGAGCACAGTATCTGCCTTTGGCTCACGGGCCCTTGTCACTGCCCTGGCTCTCCCAGAAAAGCTGGTATCTCACCAGAGCTAAGAACTAAATTACTCCTTGTTTTTCCTCCATTTGAGTCAGTTCACCCACAAAGCACATGTCCTTCTTGGCAGGGAAAGGGCTGCTATAATGTGTGCACCACAAGAGGTTCTCGTGTGCTGGGGCAAAGTGCCCACGATCTGAGGGAAGGTCGAACAGAGCAGAAATACCCACTCTTGCAATGTGGTGGTGGTTTTAAATAAATTATGCCATTGGTTTGTTGTGTTGTTTTTTTTTTTTGTTGTTGTTTTTTTTTTCCTGAAGGATTCCTTTAAAGTGCAGGGTACAGTCCCCCATACAGTTAACAAAATCCCTGCTACCAGCAATACTGTGGTGCCCTCAAGTGGATGCAGAACACTGAGAAATGTGCTACATCGCAGTCCCTGCACCCTGCCTTGCAAACCCAGCCTGCAAACAAAGCTCCTGCTTACCACAAGAGCTCTTTGCAATGCCAGAGGAATAAATGCACTTCAACATTAAGACTGCCAGACCAAAAGTTTCTCACTTAAGAAAAATTTATTTTTCAAGACATTATTTGATTTATGGAAAAAAAAAACTTCAAAAGGGGGATTAGTTACAGCACTACCCTCATGATATTTCCAAGGAATAAGCTGAATGTTTTTGGGTCCAACCACAGACCAAATGCCCTTGAGCTTGATTCCCCTCATCAGATGCAGTATTGCAGGTCTTCCTCTGGAAACTGGCAGTAGATACCAAATTGCCTGACATCAGCCCCTACCAATGTGCCATCCAGTCACTTCTCAGTGCCAGCAGATGTGAAATATCCCATTTCCCACCTGCTGCTTCACTGGTGGCAAGTTACCCATGTAGGGCTTCCACCTCCTCATGATTATTCTTCCCATATACTGTGTGTTCTTTGCCATATCACAAAGATGTAGGGGAAGGACAGACCCAGACAGCTAGCCTTAAAGAAGACAGGGAAGATCTTGAGAGGCTGGAAAAGTAACAAAAACATCCTGACACACAGGTCACATAATTTTAAGAAATCCCTAACTTTTAAGACTGTACAGTGAGCATGGCTGTGCTTACTGCTCAGAGGTCACAGGGCAAATCATGCTCCTGCTAGAGAGAGCTTGAATCATGGGGGAATGACGTAAAACTTAACAGACTTAGCAGTAAAACTTAAAGACTTAGCAGTGTTTAGCTAGTTTACCTCAGCTAAACACTCCACGGGCAGAGGCTTGGCTGGAAAAGCACTGCAGGTGCTGATCTGGGGCACACACAAGCCCAGCTCACTGCCTACCATGGCCCTTTCCACAGAGCTATTCCCCAGCAGCCCCAGCTTATCCTGGTGCCCAGGGCAGGGCTTGGCCCTTGCCCCTGCTGAATTTGATGGGGTTCCTGTTTCTCCATTCCTCCAGCCTACCTGGGAAAAGTATCCTTGACCTCAAGCATTAATCATCTGCAAGTTTGATGAGGGTGCATTGCATTGCCTCCTCCAGGCCATTGATGATGTAGAATAGGACACACCCGAGGAACAAGTAGAGAACTGCAGGGGTCTGAAAGTGCAACTCATTAACCACGGCCCTCTGATCCCAGTCTCCAGCCAGCATTTCACCCATCTTGTAGTTGTCCATCCACCCTTCCACCCAATCCCCAATATCCTGCCTTGGTTACAAGAATTTTATGGGAGGCAGTGCCAAAAGTGTTGCTAAAGTCAAGGAAAACCATTTCTTGCTCACCCCTCATTCCCAGATCCAGTCATTTCACCATAGAAGGCCATCAGATTAGTCAAGGGTGACTTAATCTTCTGAGCAGCTATGGAAAGAACTGGCAACACAAGACTAAAGCTACCTCAAACCATATTGATTAGAAAGATCATTTCTAGGTGCATAGAGGAATCATGGCCAACCAAAATCAAACAGAAACAACTGTCCAGCAGAGCAAGAATGAATACAAAACTTCTTAAAGCAGTGAACTAAGTTCTGAAATTGCTTACCTAATTTAGTTCTCCGAGTCTAGGAGCTTTAGAGTGCTCCTATGCAAAATTATCCAAGCCACTGTTAAAAACCCAGTAAAGATTTAACACTCAAAGGAGTTAATTAAAGAACCTGATTACAATAACTGTGAATCACTGAAGGAGAGCATGGGCAATGCACTCCTAAAACACCAGCAGGACATGGGACTTCTAGAATGTGGGCCAGGCACAAACAGACTCCAGCAAGCAGCATGTTTGAGCAGAAACTGCAGCTTTGACCACAGCCTATAGACACAGCAAATTTTAGACTCGCTACAGGAAGGCCAGTGTTTGACTCTGGACAAAAAACATTTGCCATCCCTGTCCTCAAGAAACATGCCTTTCAGACATAGTCAAAAAGCTCTGTGTGCTTTAAGCCAACACAGATAACCCACAAATCAAATGCCAACCTGGGAAATATTTGGTGAGTGAAGAAATTTTTCCCTGAGGATCCATCAGATGTGAGTTAAACTATAGTGCAGAGCCAGTGGCACGTCAGTATTGTACAGCTCAGCCAACCATTACAAGACCTATAACTAAACACAAAACCTTACCAAAAGAAGGCAGAGCTATGAATACAAAAGATTATGAATAATCTCTTTGTGATAGATGAGGAAGCTGTCAGTACAGGTAGAAACATGTTTAAAGGCACCTAGGCTCTGACTAATAAAATTATTTTTTATAGAGAGAGATCTAAGAAAGCTAAATGATATTTCATATTGCTTGAAGGTGGTCTGAGGACACTGTCAACACCTGCCAGTTCTATGTGAAAAATACAGGCCTGTGCAGAGAACAGGAGGGACTGCAGACATTGCCATAGCAGCTCTTACACCAATGCCACTATCAATTTGACATTAACTGGACAATGACATATTGCTCTGTAGCATCATCACGGATAACAAACCCCAGGACAGCACGAAAAGAAACCTTGCCCACTCCTGGCACTTTGTTCTGACTGTGACACAAGGATGGCTGAAGAAAGCAAACCTGGACTCTAGCTGCCACTGGTACACACCTGGTTTGCACAGTCACAGCTCACAATAAAAGCTTGCAGTCATTAATACAAGGGCAACCAGTAAGCAGCAGTTACTTGCAACAGAAATACAACATTAAGTTACTTGCAGAAATGAAACATTAATCAATTAAAAGGCTACATTTGATCAAGGCAAATAATTGAGTTCAGGATGTAGAAGATGCAGCAGAATATCCTGCTGAGGAAATCTCTTCTTGGCCCTTAATGCTCACCAAGCACCAGTCCTGGCCCAACCTGAAATGCATTTCCCAGAGCAGGCTTGTGGCCACACCAAACCAGAAGCATGAGCAGAGCACTTATTTATAGGCTTGCCTCAGACCAAGCTCCTCAGGCTTCTGATTCCTTCCTGACCATTCTGGCCAGCAGGTGACATCCACCTCTGCCACCCTGGCCAGCAGCACTGCCTACAGGAAAGAGCTGCTCTCCAGAGACACAGAGGCTAAAAAAGAGATTAATATCACCATATGCCATACCCTTTGGGAGGCTGGCAACCTCAAAAATAAAAAGTTCAAGACACAAACTAGAGAGACATTTCTCCTTCAGCTCTTAAATCTGTAAGTCCAAAAGCCAGGTGGTTTTATTTTGTTAGGCAAAGAGGACAGAAGGATTGCAAGATGCTCTTTTAGAAACAACAAATGATTACAGAGACAAAGTGGCAGGACAAACAAATGAAGATCAAGGAATACAGCTTCTCATATCTAAAAAATTCAAAAAGCAGATACATTTCAGAACTTTATTTCAAAAAAAGCAGGGGAGGGTTTAAGAACTTCTCAAAAAAATTGTTTTCATCTAAAAGGTAATCAAAATGAACAGGATGTTCTCCTACATAAAAAGAAACAGGGAAAATGAGGACAATAGACACATAACTAAATTTACATATAACCCCAAAAGAAATCTATTGTCTGCCTCAGTTTTCAGTGAGGACCATGATGTCTCCTTGGAGCAAAGGCATGGTAGCCATTGAAACTGAGCATGGTGTTGCACAACTCCATTGTCCTGGAACTGGAAGAGCAGCAGTATTTGCACCCAAGGGAAAGTGCTGATCAACATCTCAGAAGCATCATGCACACCTGCCCCAGGCCACTCTTTCCTTAGCATCTGGTACTGGTCAGAGACAAGCTCTGAGGCAGCATGGACCTTAATTCTAAACCCAACAAGCTGCTTTTCAGTAACTTTGAAAGGATTGGCATATGGAACTGCAGCTTAGGTAGACTCATTTTGAAGTGAATGTAACATGGTTGAAGATCACCAAGACTACAAAAGGCAATAAACATGCTGATCCATGCAAGACTAACTAGCCTAATCTCAAAAGTATGTCTTGATTTAGAAACATGTAACAATAATGTAGAAACTGACACAAACTACAGCGTGGGTATTAATGATAAATGAGACCCTACTGAAGTTTCTTTCCTTATGACAGTCAGAATATCAAGATGCATTGCATTTATCTTCCCACGTATCTTCTGGCACAACTTTTTACTGGTTGAAATGGGAGAAAATTGAACCATTAAGACAGATGACAACATACAGTACTAACATTCATGCTCATTGTGTAACTTTGGATGTTATCCTGCTGGTCAGAAAGAAATCAGAAGCCTGAGTTGCTCAGTGCAAAGCAAGACCAGTTCCAGTAGGCTGAAAATATGCTCCTGGTGCACCTTCAAAGTTTAAGGATCACAGATAATTAATGACACCACCAATAGTCTAATAAAATTTATTCTTACCTCTACTTTTATCATTCTCAATTCAGGATCAGTCATTCGGGTCTAGGTGGTAAGGAAAAAAGTCACAGTAACCTCAATCATACATAGAGCAGGTTAAGTACCTGGTGCCAAAACCTTTCATTGTGTGCTGTAAGCTAACCATGGAAGTGAAAAAAGGGGAGCAGAAGAGCTCTGCATTAGTCATTTTTTTATTAGTCATGAAGCATAACTGCTTAAGCTAAGGGGAAAAATGCTGCCTAGGGATTGTACTTAGAAAAGTATTCCCTGAAAAGATAAATATTTCCCTCTAAAAAGGCACCTCGTGAGATTTCTGGTTTTTTTTTTTTTCATTTTCAATGCATCTTGTTTGAATATGACCAACCAGGATGTGAAGAGCAAAGACAAGTGGATCAGGAAAATGCTCTATAGAAAATTCTGACTGACTCAGCCAAGAAGGAAGTCTGGGAGAAAGGAGAGCAGACACCATCCCAAGAAAGGCTCACAAGGCAGAAGAGTGGGATGTAGCACCTCCCTCTCCCTGGTTGAGCTTTTTTGCTTTCTTGTGTGTTTTGTTGTTTTTTTTAACTGGATCCATTGAGATCAGGAACTACAGTAGGGTTTTCCTTTAGCTAGAAGTAGATGTTTCATCTAGTCCTGGATTCATAATCTTCATTTTTCCTTTATGCTTGGCCTGTCTTAGGGAAGTTCTTCATTAGGCTATGATGTTCTAAGAGATGCTTAAGATGAAAATCAATTAACCTCTGTGATAGTATATGTCAATACAGACTTCAAGTTACTATTATAATTGCAAAATTGAGAGAAAGATACAATATTTCAGTAAAGAGAATGAGTAAGCCTCCACTTGTAGTGACTCCTGTTTACTGTAATCAGACACAATGAATAAGCTTTTAGGGAAAATGTGCTTGGATGTAGCTTTGGATGCACAACTCATGCATTAGCAATGTTTATGGATTGACTCATTACACAGCCAGTCTTTCTGCACATCCCTTCTGAAAATATATAGGTTTTCAGACATAAACAAAAACAGGATGTCCAATATGTAGGAAAGTTTATTTTTCACTTATCTTCCATGAAGCAGAATCTCCCTGAACTCAAAAAGATTCTTGGCCAGAGTTTGAATGGACAAGATTTAATACTCCAATATAGTGACACACCACAAAGTGATCAGCAAATGCTCTGGGCTCCTTATTATTCAGCAATTATTCCAGATCCTGGAAGAACCTAAACTCCAGGACATGGAGGCCTTATGTTGAGAATTATGGCAGGAGTCTACCCAAACGATACCAGGCCCCTATCTAAAGTGAAACCCAGAAGAATTTGAAAGGAACACTGAACTCCTTGAACTAGCATTTCCCCATGAACCCCATTGGAAAGGTTCCAGCTATTGCCTTGAAACAGGGTGTAAGGACATGCATATAGCAAAGTGTGAGGCAAGGTGCTGTGGGAAGACTGAGCACACAGGGAACTCTGAAAAAGAAGGGCTAGCTAAACAAGTTTTGCAGGACCCACCCATGTACAAAAACCCACCAGTGTGCCAAAGTGGTTATTGAAACATCACGACCTGCACCGACCTAAGCTGCTGTCAGGAATTGCTGCTGGTGTTATCAGCAGGCAGCGTGTGAAGTGGGACCTAGTGCCAATTAGGTCAGGACATGGTTACAAGCAGAGTCAAGAAAGCCACAGCATGTATACAGAACTTAAAACTCAATCTGTGGGATCAAACCTCTGACAAGCAGATCTGAACTCAGCTTCTATCACCGCTGTAGTTGCCTATTCTAGCTACTTGCTTTCTTGTAGCCTTGCTCCAAAGCTGACACCTAGGCAACAGCCCGCCACAATCCCAGCTTCCAGGTGCCCTTTGAGGCACAGCTATGATCTCAGCAGGGAAGTTACAGCAAAGCTACAAAACCTGCCTGACTCCTTGAGGCAGGTGGAAAGCGAGATAAAGCAGCACAAGCTGGCCAAGCTGCTGCTGGTACACAGTGCCTGCTAAAACATGATGCCTGCCATTGACACTGATGGAGCAAATACATTCAAACACTGCTTGCGAAAGGTGCCACACTGACAGGCATGGAGATGGAAATCAACTACCCAGGACCCAAAGAAACCTAACCAATTAAGGAATCTATTGTCACAGGGGTCAGCACAAGGCAGTGTGGTCTGCTGAACTTTTTTATCAGGAACCCTTTGAGCAAGGTAAGCAATTTCATTTCTGGCAAAACATCCTAGGCACTTGGAATCATATATATATATAGGGGATTCCCAAGCCAGAGATTACATCTTACTACTTACAGTGCCAGGGATCATCCTGAACTCCTTGAATATGCCCAATCTCTTTTTGAATACACTAGTATCTTTGGCTTCCACGATACTTCAGATGTACTTACATGTTGCATTCTAAACCCTAGCATCTTCCTTTCATCCTTTTCTAACAATCTGACTGATCATTTCATCAGCTTCTAGCCCCACGCAATGCTGATTCCTCCTATCCAGCAGCCAGCCAGAGTGAGAGTTTCCTAAAGGGAGTCATACAGCTCTTAGTCTTATATGGAAGTAATTTCCATCACCTTGGGCACCTGCATTGGTTCTCTCCATATTCTTTAGCTTTATTAAACCTTTTCAAGTTCTGCAGACAGCATTCAAACCAAATATGCTTACACAGCAGCATACCAATATTTTCTTGCATTCTTGTCCTTTCCCAATAATTAATATTCTAATTGGTTCCTTTGGTACAAGGATTGGGCAGACATTTTCAGAGAACTACGCATAATACAGAAGAACCATCCCCAAATACCACTCCACAGCCCCTCGTGTTGGATGTATGTTAGGATACTTTTTTCCCATGTGAATTCCTTTGTGTTCTGTCAACATAGGCTTTATTTACTATGGAACGCATATGCGGTAGTCTAATTTACAAGCTTCAACATGCATGAAGACAAGTATCGTATTTGCTACCTTCCCTTTCTGTGTTTTTAAGGCTCATTTAAAAATCACACAGGACAACATCTCACACAGCCCTTACAAAGGCCTTTAGACTCCAGCAGTCAAAGCCACCTGGGTCTGGAGAGCTTTGTCAACTGCCCTAAAAAGCTGCTGCTGGCACATCAGTTTCAAGTAGTTCCTTGGTCTAATATCTTACAGAGCACAGCTTGACATGAAAATTTTGACTTTCTCATTGATGCATGTGACTTGGCTTTTCTTTCCAGATGAGAAGCTAGAGCAGCAACAGCAGCATTCCCTAACCCACGGCAAACAGCAAGCCAAAGGCCAGGGTTTGTTTGAAGCTTCATCTGCTGTCCCAAAAACCAATGCTTTGTTCACATTTGCATTGCTCAGCATCCATCACTGCAGTTAGGAAGTGTCTTTACCTTTGCAGGGCTGGACCAAAGTCTGCTAAGTCCAAAGATCAGACTGAAAGAGATTTAGGCAGACACTCACCTTTCACTCAGATACCCAAGACCTGCTGAAGACTCAGAACTTCTCATTACTGAGGTACCTTCCTAAAATGTTGGTCAGTGCTTCCTGCTGGATGGCTCAGGAGTCCCTCCACCACACAGCAGCTGCTGCAGAACCCAGCATTTCCCCACCATTGTGAAGGGAACTTCACTGCCTTCTGCTGCACAGAACTAAGTGTCCCATTGCGTGAACATCCAAACACACATTTTATGCCTGATAAGAGTATTTCAAAGTACAATGCCACTCTGCAATAGCAGAGAAGAGCTTTATGCCCCAATGAGTCACTGAACACAAGCAGAACTGTACAGATCCATGGTACTGAACAGCTTTCTGTCAAACTCTAAGCAAACAAGACACGGAAAGGAATGTAAAGAGCTAAGACTCACATGGATAATATTTTATCCATGACTTGGCAGTGCTAGGCTAACAATCATTTGGGACCTCTAAGATTTAGTCTATTCAAGACTACAAAGGAAGCAGGTGCAAATCCTATTCATATTTCCTTAAATATAGTTATTTAAAAGCCAATTAAAAATACAATTAACAGTGACATACAATAGGGTAAAAGCCAGAGACACAGAGCATATAACAAAGAGGAATTCAAAGCTTGCCTGCACTTACCACATAACATACACATTAAGTGGGTACAGAGACAAGCCAGAGAGCCTTACAACATATAAGGGTTAAGACCAATGGACAGATATTGTTTTAAAGCTGACCTATTCCTTCTGTTTATTCAGGGTGCAGAACTGCTCAAAACTGACCTATTCCTTGTGTTTATTCAGGGTTCAGAACAGTGGTACTACAATTCCACATCAAATTAGTCACATCTTTCATTGCAAAATCTGCCTGGATTTTAGCAATTCATCTGATTAGAGCCAGAATCTTCAAATTGCATCATTGTTTAGCTGTGAATATTCTACCTGCCAAGAGAAGGAATTGAGGTGAGGAGTCAGATTTTTATCTCAGGTTTCATTTCAGCAACTCCCATGAAAGTGTATGGACAGACTGTATAAAGACTTCTTCTGTGTCCATACAGGTGTACACCTCTATATCCCAGAAGTAAATCACACTGCAGTGCCTCCTCCATTCTTTATAGCCTTTATCTTAAAAGATTTATCTCTTAATTACTTTATGTGAAGCAGTAGGCAAACAAGGGCACACTGTACCAGCTCCCTGACAGACTGACAAGCCTTGTGCTCCAGGCAGGTGGGACAGATAACCAAGCTGGGAAAAGATATATACCTCAAGAAGGAAGGAAATACTCCCATAGTAGCAGTTTACCTTTTGCTGAAATAGGATGTGCCTCAGCAATACGATAAAAAGTGGTATTTGTTTTATTTGTTGCTGCTGAGAACTCCATTTTGTGTGAGCAGCAAGGCAATAAGTGTAAACACCTGGAAGACAGAAGCAAGGAGTTGTCATAACTGGCACCTGCAAGGATTAGCCAGAGATCCTTGCTGAGGAGTTCAGTAAGCAAGCTAGACTTCACAGCTGGGCTAGAACTCAAGTTTCTTTAACTGTTGAATTTTTAACTGGATACTTATCACCACTCCCAGAATTAGTTAAAATTAGTTAAAATTAGTTAGCATGCAACCATTATCCGGTACTTAAAGGAAGAACAGAAATCCACAGGACGGACCAAAATAGTGACAATTTGACAACTTACCTTCAGAATAACTCACACACTCTGCTGTTAGGGATTTTACTATTTTCCTCCTGCACAGCTACATGTACAGCAGTAGCACCTTAAGAGTGCCTTCCACAAGACTAGATGAGAAGTAGGAGTTTGACTCCTCCAGCGCCATGGTGATGGATTTCTGAATAGATTTTTCTTGTTCCTTGGTCAAGTGTCCTTAGAGCAGAGGTCTATGCAAGCAAACAGCCTACTTTTCTTGTACTTCTCAAGGACTCGATTCTAGGTGCTGTCACAACAAGATTGACTACAGGAGCACAGCCTTCAAAACAAACTCTGTTTAGTGTGTGAATTCCAACTAACCTTACAGAGCAGAGCTCAGGCAGAGTCATGGAATCAAAAAATGTCCTAAGGTGGAAGGGACCTACAAGGAACATCAAGTCTAACTCCTGGCCCTACACAGAACACAAGAGCCACACCAGGTGCCTGAGAGAACTGTCCAAACACTTTAATTCTGTCAGGCTTGGTGCTATGACCACTTCCCTGGGGAGCCTGTTCCAGTGCCCAGCCACCCTCTGGGTGAAGAAACTTTTCCTGACATTCAACCTAAACCTCCCCAGCATAGCTTCCTGCCACTCCCTCAGCTCCCACCACCACAGAGGAGAGGTCAGTGCCTGCCCCTCCACTTACCCTCATGAGGAATCTGGAGACTGAGTCATGCTATACCCATTCATAAATGAAAAGGGAACTCACCCTTCTGCAGTTAGGTTTCTTTTATAGTGCCAGCTGCTGAGCAGAGCTTTTGGACCACAGTTTTAGATTTAAAGGCTGTAAGTTCCCAAACCCATTTTTTCCAACAATAATTACAAGAGGGAACTTACTGAAGTGTTCTCATTTACCTTTGTACACTTCACATAGCGGTGGTATCTCTCTATTAGCTGATATAGTATTATACTGTACAGTAACAACTTCTACAGAGACATTCTCTGCTTTACCAGCCATCTTCTCTCTCCATGATATACAATGCCCTGAAATGCAGCCTTGAGGGTGACAGTAATGCAGGATAGACATTTTGTCACCTTGAAGTTTCTAGCAGTTACCCGTTACCCAACATTTAAGATTGTTATTTTTTTGTCCTTTAAAGCCAATCACAAAACATTTCTGTAATTCACTTATGCTTTTAAGACTTCAGCAGAACCTGAAAAGGGAGATAGTTGTCTGTAAGGCAGAAAAAAAAAAAACCTGGAATATATTGAAGACTGGTAAGTGGCAGCTACCAAGGTAGAAAGACATCCTGCAGCATGTCATTGATGTGGGGAAGGAGTATAAATCAAGTGCCCATCTGCAATGGAAAAAAAATATTTAAAAGGTATGACTGATAACCCACTGCCTCTCATCAGTCCCAAGGCTCTTTCATAAGCTCCCTCTCATGCCAGTTATATTTCCTGTGGGTTCTTCAACAGTTGTGGAATAAGACAAAGGTTTGATAAACCATACACTACAAAAGAAAAATAGCTGTAGCTATTGTAGCACTACTGTGCAGTAATGTAGCACTGCTTCTCAATGTTCAACACAAACTAGAGAAGCAAAACAGCAAAAGTTGACAATTGTAACATTAGAATAATGACAAAAAAATTCAAAAGCTGTAATCTAGACAAGTACTTGGGAAACTTTTTGAAAAGACATTTCTGCAGAGTAAAGATTTTCTTCACAGGTTTTTCTCTGAAGAGGCTGATACTTCTTTCCCCCCACTTCTAGAGAAAGCCAAAGTGTTTCAGTTCCCATATCTTAGCAGTCTCTCAAACTGTTTAGACTATGAAATGTGCAGAACAATAAATTTTTTTCTTCATTGGTTTCAACTTTCAAAATTTTAACATCTGTAAAACAAACTATAAACAGAAGGTGGAGTACAATTAGCATAGGTACTCCTTATGCCTGAAATACCACTGAACTATTGCAGTAGCAACACTAAGTCTTTAATAAAATGGGCAAGAACAAGACCACTATGGGGAACAAACATTTTTCACTAGAAATATGGGACAACTACCCCCATCCTGAATGGAGATTCCACACCCTGTTTCACATAATGACAATGTGACCAACACCTTAAGTTTATCATTCCAGGTTTGCTCTTAGGAAGGAGATGTGCTGTTCATGTGTGTGCTCCAACACTACAGTGGAGCACACATTCTCTGTCCCTGCTTCAGCCCTCCTCCTTATCAGGAATAGTTCCCACTCTGATCACTCTCCCTGTGTAATGTAGAGAATCACAGCTAACCCAAAACAAAAGAGGGCAGGTATGAACATACACTGGCACCAGAAATGTGATTCAGTTAATACCTGAGCAATCCAATAGCAACCATGTAAAAATCCACTTCTTACATTCACTGCATTTTAGAGAATGCTTAGTATTAATGCTTTTAAAAACCCAAATTAGTAATTTATTACCATTGTGAATCCTGAAAGATTTTCTATTATTTTGAAATCTGAGAAGTAAACTACACTTATAATAGCATTTTTAATACAACAAGAGCCATTTTATTCACATAAGTTCAACATAGTACTGATGATTCCATCATAACACTTAACCACAGGAACAGCTCAAAAACTGGGTGACATTTACATGCATCTACCAATATTGTAACTGGTGGTTTATACAGAGTGTTCATTTCCAAGGTATGTGTTAGCAAAGGACAGAACAGCATAGCACTCTGTTCCTGCCTTAGGAGATGTTTCAAAAGGTATTTCATGTTTTTCATGTACATCAATTGGCATTTTTGGGGAATTTTTTAATATTAGCTTCTCATAAGATCTCATCTTAAAAGATCCTCATACAAGTTTTTGTACTCCAGACACTGTAGTGCTTTGTAAGTAACATAGACCATAATCACCAAGTAGCCTTTGTCGTTGCTCAACCCAAGCAGCATGCAAGGAGTGAAAGAGCCCACAGTAAAAAGCATTCAATTAAATTCTTTTTAATGACCTGCAATCATTTTCAGAACACAAAGAACATATAAAAATGCAAACCTTATGCTGAGTGTCCTTTTAAAAGCTAGCAGCACAAAATACTTTTTGAACAAACCAGACATTTGTTGCCTCCTGAACAGTAGTACATCATTTTGTTGTCCATGTTTTTTGACTCCCAGGTTTTGCAAATGCTGATACATCAAGAGTTTTACCACTGTTGCACTGTTCATATAAAGTCTGAAAGTTAACAAACACATAGGGTATTCAGGTGAGCACAGTTGTACTGCATACAGATTCAAACTATATAACAAACATTATCACTTGAAAGAAATCATCACATACTGAAATATTGCTCTGTCAAATAAAAAATAAAAACACATTTAAGACAGCTTAGTTGTACCAGCTGTAATGCAGTGCAGTGTCCAGAAGAGAAAACATACATTGACTTAGCAGTGTGGGCAGTTACAGAGCTTCACAAGTCAGGAGTGAACAAACGAGCTGCAGAGACCTAAAATCAAGTTTACTCTATTAAATGTCTCCACTATGGAAACCCCAGCATGGAAAGGGAGAGTTGTGTACTGGGGGCATGCAAACTTTACATGAGATACTCAGATGCTCACAAACCACCACACCACCATTTTGTTAGAAGAATAACTACTTGTTCACCCTCATATTTAAAACAGATCAAGTGCAATCAGAAGTGTAAGTATGAACTCCTTTAGATTTAATATGCATTGAATTTGCTTTCCTGCCCATGAAAGCAGCTTTGCATTCTCAAGGTCTTATGTATACTTTACCACCATCACTTCTAAGACACAGGTAGAAAGAGCAGTTGAAGATTTCTCAAGCTTCTCTTTCAGGCAATAAACAGAGAGGCTGCAATACTTCAACCCACCAGAACTAATTTACACATAGCACTGCATTAACAGTTCAGCAACTTCCAGGAACAGTTGCAGTCCAAAAGTGTGCACACTTAACAGATCAATTTAGATAATTCCTCCATATTGAGGGTTTTTAAATTAGAAGACTGATGCATAGGGGCAGATTAAAAAGCAAAGCAGATCTATTGGGAGATGGAAAGGAAAGAAAAAATTGAAAGTAAATATTACTGGCATCATTTTCAACCAATTCAGAAGAATGTAGAGGGATTCTGCATCCTTGCAAATAAAAGCACTAAGATATGCAATGTTTTTCCAGCTATGGCTTAAGACTTCATATATATAGTTCCAGCTTTCACTACTGAACATTCTAACCTTTGTCTGCATGAGCATGTACTACTACACAAAATAGAAAAGACAATTTACTTACCCTCGCAGCTCTGGAGATAGAATTGGGAGAATTCAAGCCAACAAGCTGGCCAAGGATACGTTTCATTTCCTCTGTTGTTCCTTTTGCATTTGGGACACCTGCAGTTAATTTATAGTTATGCTGAAATTGTATTCATTATCAGTGTAAAAATTGCCAGAACAGTTTGTAAGAGGTTTAAGAATTAAAATATTGAAGCCTTTTGTGAAGCGGATGAAGGTGCCAAAGAAAATTGAGTCACACCAACAAGCTCATAGTACATCTAAGAGTAAAGTGTTTTTTAAAGCATAGTTACAAATACTATTTAATAAAAATGTATTTTAAATAAATGTACCTGTTTGACAATGACTTTGAATTTGAACATAGGGATGTACCAGCAACTCCGAAACAGAAATTCTCTCTTTAGGATTTCTTACTAAACAGCGCTGCAAATGGAAAGAGAGAAAGAATGTTTTGCCTATAAATTATGAATTGTCCTAGGAATTAACAGTATTTACTTTGGTTGTTGGACCAAAGGACTTAAGTCAGACTGCTTTCAGTACTTACTTAGCTGGTATTGAGCTGAAAAGAGCCTTTAATATGGAAACTACAAGAAGCAGCTCTAGCTTCATTCTTCTTTTAGAATAAGGCCTGTTACTACAAGTAGCAGTGAGCATCTCTTTGTGGAAAAAGTCTCTCAAGCACAACTCATTCAGTTTTAGAAAATACACTTTAAAGAAATTACCATTATTTAAAACAAAAAGAACAGTTACCTTCAGCACATCTTGAAGATCCTTCTCAGCAATATCTGGGAACCCTATTTCATAATTTGGATCAACAATAGCATGCATTTTATTGATGTGACTTGTTATATGCTGAAACGGAGTCCTTCCATATGTCATACAGTACAAAATGCAGCCCAGTGACCACACATCGCTTTTGGGACTTATCTAACATTAAAAAAAAAAAAAATTAAGATTACTCTCTACCTAAGGAACTGGCCCTTCAGTTCCTTAAGTCAATTTATCATGTATTTGTACAGTTTTCATTGTATAAGAGATATTTTTTGACTATTATACAAAATCACCAAGGCAGTATGCCATTATCTGCTAAGACAGTGATGTGGCTTCCTTCACTGATATTCCATAAGAAAACTATTCTTAACTATTTTTGAAAAATCAACTTACTTGAAGAGCTAACTTAAAACTAAAGTCTAAAGTTAGTCCTTAAGTCAAACTGCAGGATTCTAATTCAAATTTAAAAATAAATACAAGTAAAAGCATATTGAATTATTTAAATCCAGGAAACAGTGAGAGATCACTGCTATGTCTCCAAAGTGGAAAGCCACAATTCAATTCCCCTGGGTTTAAAGGATTCAGATCCGTATTTCAACCTGACACTCAGGCTGTTCCTTACAGGACAACTTTGCACTAGTCCTGTTGAAGCAGAAGCACTTTAAGAGAAGCACAGAGTGGGGGAGAGGAGGGAAGTGGAGAAAGATGCATACAGAGAACCTGACTCCCAGCACAATGGTTAGATTTTTGCTTAGATGAGCTGAACAAATCTGCACTTTGCATGCAGTATTAAAAGTACAAAAGGTAAAAAATTATCCTTAAAAAAGAAATCCACTTATAAAATATTTTATTCACTATTTAGAAAGACAAGACTGCATTTCATTACACAATAATACTTCCATTCAACTGTTAAAAAGTTAATCCTCATGTACATGCAAGTACATACGGATTTTAAACACTTTTTCACCAAACCATGTAACCCTCAGTTGAAGTGTGAATGCCAATGTGAAAAATGCTTTCCCTTCAGTACTTTTCTCATCATTCATGTTCCATTGCCCTGGTGATATTATAAAATTTTCTACAATACACAATACTCTGTAGCAGAGAAAAACTAATAGGATACAGTGAACTCATACATGTGGCCCTAAAATGCCCAAGCCTGAGCCTCTGTTTTACTTTCAGTTTTATTCAGTAATTGAGCACTTACATTTTTCTAAACACCATCTGCCAAATGCTTTTAAGTAGTTAGGGAGATTAGGCTTAACCTTCCAACTCTGCACACCATCATCATGGCACAGTAAATTTTTTTATGGTCAAGTTTCAGTGGAAGATTTTGAAAAAAAATTTAAGATACATGACTGAATTACATCCTTCTTAACATGAAGGGAATCTGAGATAAAAGATCATACTACCTTAGAGCGAGGCTTGCCATTTTCTCCATAGGAAGACCTATCTTCTATTGCTTCAGGTGGCATGTAATTCATTGTGCCAGCCTAGCCACAAAAATGAAAAAATAATCTTTTAAGCAAAGCATGCACTACATTTAATTAACTTAATAAAAACTTAGGTTTCTGTCCCAAAACACTGAAAAGCATCTTAAAAGTTTGTTTCTATTAAGGCTGAATGCCATTATTATTCTGTTCATTAAAAACATGTAATAACCAGTATACATGAATATTCATATACACATATAAAACCATTCAGCATAAAATTTCAATAGTAATTGATGTTATTACAATCAAAATTATCAGCAGGTACTATCACACTTGACAGAAAAATGGACATGAATTTTCCAGAAGTATTTCACCTGAGAATCTTTAATGATACTTGTCACATCTGGCTGCATTTGGTTTGCAATACCAAAGTCAATTAGTTTTAACATTCCATCAACTATCAGAAAGTTTGCTGGTTTCAGATCACTGTGAATAATGCCTGTAAAAAAAGAGTTTAAAGTAAATCCAAATTACCACCATAAGGGTTAGCATTACTCAATTCCCATAACCCTTGCACAGAGAGAAGGTGCAGATTGGCTTTATCTGAGTCTCTGCAGATTTCATAAAAGTGCTTCCATTTCTTCCTAAACAGTTTCTTAACTTGCATGAGTTTACAGTTAGAATTACTACTTATTTAAACCTGCAGGTAACTCCAGAACAGCTCCAAGCAATTTGAGTTGCACAGTTTGTCTCAGTTTGGGACAGACACTCCAGCTTTGTGTGCACATGGCCATGGATTGCTGCTCTGGAGCAATTCAGTGGCCTGTCCATGCCTGTAGCTCTCTCTTTAATTAGCTAAGCAGGTAGTTAAAATAAAATAATTATATTGCTTAGTCTGATTAAAGGTACCATTCACTGAGGAGTATACACAACTGACTTCTCACAAACTCTACTTGCACAATGTAACAAATTTTGGTTACTATGTACATAACCAATCTAGATATTTTACAAAAATCACTGTCTTTTTTCAAAACATCACATGTATGTATGCACCTTGAATCTCAGTAGGTTTTGCTGTTTGCTATATTATTGAATGCTCTAGTCCTGAAAATAGATGATGCTTTCTGCTACTAGTCTTCATTCATTATTATATAGGAAAAGATCCAAGTCTGCCCTCTCCTTTATACTGTACAGACAAACAGTATATAGATGCATACACAATTATATAGGTAAAGATGAGAGGAAGGCCTGAAGA
Organism: Vidua macroura; assembly: GCF_024509145.1. Classification (NCBI taxonomy): domain Eukaryota; kingdom Metazoa; phylum Chordata; class Aves; order Passeriformes; family Viduidae; genus Vidua; species Vidua macroura. The sequence continues at coordinate 82,375,655 of NC_071573.1, forward strand.
ACTCTAGGAAAAAGCTGAAACACTTTGGCAAAGTAAAAATGGTGGAGCTGTCATTAATGTCAAAGCTATGTCTGGAGAGACTGAGTGGCTAAAATTTGAGTCTAAGAGAGAACAAGTGGAATTGGGAGTATACAAGGTAGTCTAAACCAGAAAATATTTTCTGTCTGTTGAAAGAAAACAGCATTACATAAACAGTGATATTTGTGAGATCCTTCTCAAGTTAGCTAAGTCTATCTCTGGATCAAGATTTCCCTTGGTTTTTTGCTTCACTGCTTTTTTAAAAATACAGTAAATACCCATCTTTGAATATCACTAAGATTAGACCAACACTAAAGACAATACCACCTCCAAAATTAAACTAGATCCATATTATCTGCCATATATCCTATACAAATACCTAGAATTATTTAAGAGTACCATGTTCATGGATTGTGTGCACAGCTTCCAGCATATTTTTCCAATAGCTCTTTCGTTCCAATGGATCCATCTTTTTTTTCTTTTTAAGCCAGCTATTGAGATCAATATTTCCACACTCCATTACCATGTAGATATGTTGATCAGTAATTTCACTAAAAATAAAACATGTATGTTAAAAGTGAAGGAAATATCTTTTTATTGAGAAATACTGATTGCATAAAGTTAGTATTTACTCACTAGCCATAAAGGCGGATGATCTTATCACTATGTTGCTGCAGTTTTCTCAAATGAGCAATTTCATTCTTATAGCTCTCAACAGTCTGTTGATCAGCTTCCTCTAGATTCACATATTTGACAGCATACAGCTGCTTCTTGTCATTCAGTACTTGAAATACCTGCAAAACAGTATCAGTTAATAACTTCATTCATCCCTAATTCCGATGTACTATGGTCCTTCATCTCAGCCAGAATACCAAAGATTTCTACCTTTTCAAACAAAAAAACAATACAAACATTCATACAATCAGCATGATAAAATCAAGAAAGAAGACACAGTTACAACAAAGCAACCTGCTATCAGAAGATATCTTGGTGCCACATTATATTTCACCAGGTGTAGTACATTATGAGTCTGCAGTGTTCCTGAGATAAAGATTACAAAATAGCACTCCCAGAGATACAGGTTTGGTTTGCCCTCACACATTCACTTTGTCACACTAAAATCATTTGACGGCTAGATCACATGGCACATTAGAAGAGGTTGACAGCACAAAGTCTTATTCAGTCTTAAAATGAGAAGGCTGCAGGAAATCCTATTGCTGTCTTCAGCTATTTAAAGGGAAGGTATGACAGACTCCTCTTGAACCATCAAAGTATGAGATGCAACAGACATAGCTAACAATAAGGAAAATTACAATTGGATATTTTAATTTTTTCACTGTCATATAGTCCAACAGGAAAACTGCTTGTCCAGATAGGCTATGAAATCTCCATCCTTGGCTATATTTTAAACACAAAACCCCATGCATAACGTGCTCTATTCTGGCCTTGTTTTAAGCAGATCATGATAAAGCGACACAGAAGTCCCTGCCATCCTACCACATTCTACAGCCACACACTGGCAACACTGGGAGCTCTTCTTTCTGGAGTTTTCTGCTGACTGGAAGCTGGCTAATATTAGTCCAATTGACAAGAAGGATGTGAGGGAAGACCCAGCAAACTACAAACCTGTTAGCCTAACCTCAGTCACTGGAAAAATTACTGAGAATATCCTACTGGGTACTACTGAAATGCAATGATCAGACACAGTCAACAAGGATTCACAAAGCAAAAGATCTCTTTAAGTAATTAGCTAAATTAGCTATCCTTAGGACACATCCTCCTAGAAGCTATGCTAAAACACATGGAGAACAGGGTAGTGATTTGAGAGAGCCAGCACTGCTTCACCACATGCAAGTCTGACCAATCCAGTGGCCTTCTGTGAGGGAGGGACTACATCAGTGGACAAGGGAACAGATAGAGATGTCATCTATCTGGACTTCTGTAAGGCCTTTGATTTATGTCCCCCGCAACATCCAGCTAAACTACTTATGCTGTTAAGAAAGTAAGGACCTATAACAAATGCAAGAGATTTTGCCAATATTGTTTCCTAAGCTCCCACGACCCCAAATTTCCATGTAAAAAGCAGCTCACTCACCACTTCAGACATAGCTACAACTACTTCTCACACAAGTTACAGAAATAGTTAAGAGATTGTCTGTCTCCTTCAGGCTCTGAATCAACTTTACAAGTCACCCATTTCCCAACAGTGTAATCATACTGCTCTAAACAACAGCCTCTCACATTAGGAGGTACACAATGCAGCACATCTCTTATAACAGAAGAGCTGATTCTATCAGGAATTTTAATGCTTACTCTACCATAGAAATTATCTTCAAGAGCAAAATGTCCAAGCATGGCACTAAACCTGGGTCAAACACTGTGTACGTGTTTACAGTAGGCACTCATTAGGTGATTTCAATGTGTATTTATAATAGATTGTACTACTGTGTAAATGAGTGAATGCCTAAAAGAATAAAGGAGCACCTTACCTTACTTGAGCCTCCACTACCTATTTGCTTTAACACTGTATAAACTCTTCCATTGATGACAAGGCATTCATGCGAAGGTACAGAAGCTGGAATCTGTGTACACATAGAAAAGGTTAAGAAACAAATATTGGTACATGCAACAGAGCTCCATTTTTATTAAGTTAAAATGCTTTAAATTGTCTTGCTCTTTCTGAAGAAGATAAAGTTGTTTAGAAGCAATAAAGAAACTTCAAATGAAAGCTAGATCCCCATACACTGATCATTGTTTGACACGTGACATCACTGCACTCTTATAAAAGGTGCCAATGCTCCTGACACTGGAAATCAAGGAAAGGATCTTCCTTAATAAGACTACATTATCCAAGAGACTTTCAGTCTCAGCATGAAACTTAAGAGCTCTAGTGAAATCATCTACCATTATACTTGAAGCTAATTACTAGCTAGAAGACTGCAGTAGTGTGAAGTTGAAACAGCCTGCATTGACCATATCTGCTACTCCAAGCCACAGAAAGGCCTCAAGTTTGATTTATTAATTTATCCTTTGGTAGAAAGCTTAAACATATCCCCCAGTTTCATCTGCAATTGGGAAGGTTCCTACCTCAATATGCAACACATCTAAGGTAACCCATTTTTACATTTTGTCAGGCCACAACAAATGTATCAAAATTTGTGAAATCTAACAAAAATGGAGGAGAAATGCAATCTTTTACCTCCCTCAGACTCGTGGTTTTCAACACACACTACTTCTCTTTATTGGTACTGTACTGGCTACTACCACTGTAAAAGCACTGCAGAACAAAAACAGAGGCTCTAGTTCTTTTCTCTGTCATTAAGTAGGATCTGAAAAGGCTTAGACTGCAGACATAAAAGCTCCAGCATTTTGACAAAATTAAACTGATTTTTTAGCACCTGACTTAGGTCATCTAAATTCAGACATATACACAAAAAGTTATTTTAGCAATACTAGACTACTTTCCATTAGTCATCCAGGAAGATAAACAGTAACTTCAGATTAAAAAATATATACACACATTTATTTTACCTAAAGTAGCTCCCAATGAAAATATATGCTAAAGAATGGCAGAAAACCATTACCTGCAAGCCAGCTTGATTTTGAAATGGAGTTGCTGGAGTATGTGGTAAATAATAGGGGAACTGGCTGTAGGGAGTAGAAATTTGACATCCTGGTAGAAACTTGTCCTCTATGACTGGTGTGCTGAAACTAACAAAAAAAAAAATTACCAATATATGCATTAGATGTATTTTCTTAAGATTATTTTAACAAAGTTGAAATCTTCAATGTTTCTTGTTAAGTTCTTGTTAACTTCTTGAAAGTTAAACCCTATTGACTAGCAAGAGCCCAAGCCTCCACTTCATTCAATAATTATCATTAAGACCACTTCAACTTCTTCATTTAGAAGTCCTTTTAGAAATACACTTAAACTTTAAAAATACACTGCTTTTAAAAACACAAACTCACTATCTTCAGAAAATAGCTGGCACTAACCAGCAACTGAAAAGTGGAAGAACTATAAAGCCAGAAGCTGACTATAAGAGAGTTTGAGCCAGTTACTCTTCCTCAGCTTATTGTTATTTATTCAAAAACTTTTCAGATAGCTATTTTTTAAAGTAAGCATATTGAGACAGACAATTTCAAAAACTCTCACTATTGCCTTGAGAGCTTTAGCTACATTGTGTATGAACAGAAAGATCATGGATTTAAGACTAAAGATTTAAAAAAATCCTATTTTTTTTTATTTTTCTCCTGATGTGTCTGCCATCTCTTTAGCTATATTTCTGAACATACTTTATTTTTACCATATATACAGAAATTAATGCCAAGATCAGAACTGGAAAAAGTGTATATAACTAGGATTTATTTGGTGGAGTAAAATCACAGAATTAAAAAAAAAAAAAGACAAAACCAGTGCAAAGCACGACTTTCTTTGAATACACAAACACTCAGCAATTCTGCATATTTAGCATGTACAAGCTAAGTAAAGAGAATTTTAATCAAGGACTATTACCACGATCCTTCATGAAATTATGGGGTTCATGCCCTACATATACTCTGAATTCTAAAGCTATAGAGACAGAGGTCCTACCAACAGGAATAGTGCTTACTCAGCATACAACCTTGACCTATATGATTCATACTATAGACTTTTGAAAACAATAAGTAATCATATAATTAGAAAGATTTGCCAACACAGGCATAGGGGTTTATGCCTTATCTAAGGTAACATGGATAAAGAAATGCTATAACTTCCTAATGTAAAGTGCTTAATTCTGCAAGCTTCTGGATTTCTCAAAGTGCTTTTAAAAAACCTCAGGCACTTGCATCATGGGAAATAAACTGATATATAGTTATCAATCTAAGAAGCCTGTCAGCCACATAAAGTTACCAAAAGAAAGTGCCACGTAGCAGAGATCACTGAAAAAGGTAAATGCTCTACTAGGGACTTATTGATTTGATGGTAAACATTCCAATGCTGAAAAGCTGCCCAAAAAGGCAAAGGTCCCCTAAATGCAATCTGAATCTCAAAGTCAGGCACTTTACAGAAGCACTTGGAATGTTTGCTATTGAACAGAAAAATTTTAAAAACCCTATAAAAATCTGCTTAAACCTTTCCAGAGATCAACTACCATCTTATAGTAGGCTTACCAGGCCATATAATCATTAGATGTGGTAGTGCTCGGTGTTCCATAAATGTGTGATGGGTGACTTTTCTTAGAAACAGCATCTGATGGTGATAATCGTCTTGAAACAGGATGACCAGACTGTTCAAGGTTCATTTGTTTTCCCTACAAAGGGCAAAGCAAGGTATTATATCACACAAGGAGCCACAATTAAGAACACAGAAATAATTTCTTCAAAGTGAGACAGCTGCTGCTAGCACACATGTAGTACGTATCTTTGTTACTTTACCTCTCCATAACAGCTTTTCTGTGACACTTCTTGAGTTGGCATTTTTTTTCTGGCATTAACACAGTTCAGTTTAATCTGATCCAACTGCTTTTTATAGCTTTCACCAAAACTAGATTGTTGCTGTTGACTTTCCAAACTCCTGGGCTCTGGTGTCTTCAGCTCCAGATGCTGAACTTTATTTTCTGGGAAAAAAACCCCAAAAACCAGACTATTAAAATGATTCAATATTCAATACTTGAAAAGTTTCTAGAATAGTTTTACCTCATTTTCTAGATCAGACTAAAACACAGACAATCTACTGGAATTAGGCCTTAAGAGACATTAATGAAGTCCTCAGGCTCCATATTCAATTCAGTGTACTAAAATGGCAACTTTCTTCCAAGTCTTAGGATAATACTGTAACAGAGATGCAACTGTTTCCTTCACCAACACACACAGTAAGAGCACCTTCACAAAATGCTCTACAGCATCCTGAGATATTGAGCAGGTCTATAAAGCACTGAAGATAAGCTTATTATCATACTCCAAATTAGAAGTCTGCTGTCTGTGACAGTAGTCAACCTATAATCCAAGCATAATGACTGAAGCCAGAGGCCTAAAGGGACTTGGCACTCTGTCTCCTAGGTCCTTTTGCACAGGCAGTACAGGTGGTGTACTATGTACTGGTGTACTACAGGTGGTAGTACAGTAATGGTGGCATGTGACAGTGCAGGCTGCAAACAGCACAGCTTAAGAGTGTTCCTTCACAAGATTGAAAAGTTTTCTTTTCAAATTACTAGAAAGCAGCATCCCATGCTGAGCAGCTCAGTGCAAGTCAACTGCTGAAGGACTGAACTACCTCAACCAATATCTCACCTGGAAACATGAATGAAGCACAAACAGGGAAGTATCACCTGAAACCCAAACTGTTCCCAATGCAAGTCAGTGGGAAAAGTTCACTGGGGAGCTGAGGGGACACAGCTGAAAAATCACAATTTTTCAACTGAAATGTTTCTTTCCTACAATACATATGTACATATACAATCCTAAATCCAACTTGCAATATTAGACATTTTCTCCTAATTTTTTCAGCAGGATGAGAAAGCCACTTAGGGAACCAGCTTTCTGATGAAACACTGAAGTAGTTAGCAACTAACCATAGGAGGTTAGTACATGTATTCCATATTCCATGAAGTTGGTAAATAATTAGTAGCAACCTTCTAGACTTTACTAGCCCTGAAATCCTTGCTATTAATCCAAGCTGGTTGCAACATTTTCCAGAAAGACAATATAATGTAATCTAATACCATGCCTATTTCTAGCTGACTTCACACAACAGTCAAAATCCATGCAATATCTAGTGAAGTATTTCTGAAATACACCAAAACTGTTTTTAAAAGAATTTTAAGAATCATTCTCCAAAAATATGTTAATAATGCAGTAACTTCTGCTTTTTGAAAAACATTTTATTCAGCAATGCATTTTTAAAAACACAAAACAGCACATTTTCAATGCTTATTCTATTTCAAACTACTCAGACATGACATTAATAGTTACCTGCTCTTTTTGTCACAAGACTTGCATCCACTTTGGTTTTGAGAGTTACAGTTGAATTGGTAGCTGTTTCTGACCTGCCCTCATCCAACATCTGCAACTGTAAAGCTGTTTTTTCTTGTAAGGACTAAAGAACATAAAAAGCATCTTAAAAAAGAATCAAAGGAAAACTCAGGAGTAGTATACAAAAGACATTTCCTTAAGGTAATTAAATGGCAGATGCACTGCAAAGCAAACATGCTTCAGGGAACTGTGAAGGTTACACAGACAAGTATTACTGATGATGTTTTTAAATACATCAACATTCCTAATTTTCATAATCCAATTTCTATAATAAAGGCTGAAATGCTTTCTATTCTGGAATTTTCTTTTAGGAGATGAGGACATGGGACAAGAAAATATAAGACATAGTAATGTAAGACATTTGTTTTTTGATGAAAAAAATATCTTCATGAAAAGCTGTAATTTATGGCTTCATAGAGCACTTAGTTGAATGGACTTCATTAAATAGGGTACTTCCCATGGTAAAATTCATGACTACAGCTGAAAGAGGTCCTGTAGTCAAGTTGAAATCTTATTTATCCCCTCTTCATAAATCATATTCCAAACACCACTCCCATTGCTCCCATCAGATGTACTGTTCAGAGAAAGCTCTTTTTTAATGCCCAATTATGCATAACAATTTTCAAGTTTAAAAGCCACAATGAATGTTTCTATCCACAAATGATTACTTAAAGGGAAATCCTACATTATTTCTTTCTTAAATTCAAAAAGGTGTTATTACCTTTCTTATTAATATGATAGGATAGCTAGAGTTCCTTTAGGTATTTAAAAAACATTTAATTTACCTGCAAATCTCCCAGGCTGCACGAATCACGGCCACAAGGTTTTGGTTCTGATGGTGGAAAAGGTGCAACAAAGGCTGTTTGTTTGGAGCTGGACGTTTGCCTGTTGAAGTAACAGTCTTAATTACATCACATACCAACACAGTGTGGCAACAGTCTTTTTTGTGAATGAGATGAAAAAAGTAGTTGTGTGAAAGACTTTTGGCTAAAAGCGTCAAATATACAGAAAAGCAGGTCCACTAGGACAGCAGAGTGAGAAACAATACAAATAAGTCCTACAAAATGAGGATTTAAAACTATCTTGAAAATTACAAGATTGTCTTATCTCTTATTTTAAAAACTGGACTACATAAAGATATTTGAACTACATTTATTTCCACCTTAATTTCTATTTCTTTTGAGCTTACTGATTAGCCAGAACATGATTTCTCTTCATCTTTACATGCTTTCATACAAAGAATTTGCATAGCAAGAGTGGAAGTAGGTTACTGCAGTACTTGTTGCAACTATGACTATTTTTCTCTATCCTTCAGGTCAAATTTAACATTGACATCTGACATTTCCGCTATGCAATAGAAGTACCATTGAAAAGAAGCATTAAAATTAGTTGTGCTGTAGGTAAACCCAATAACCATACCTCTTTGGAACACTAGCCGTGAGTGGGACATCTGAATCCTCCATGTCATCTCCATCATCAGATACTAGGGTAACAGGAATCCTCCCAAATGGGCAAATCTTAGAACAAATTCAAAGTTATCAGGTGTGTACACCAGAATAAAGAGTTTAAGATTCTAAAGAAATTGTAACGTGTTTTACCTGGTTAGATTTGTTTAGTGGTCTCAATGGATTGTGGAGATTAACTAGGGCACCCAGCTCCTGTGACTTCTCTTCCCTAAAGGAAAAAAACTCAAACAAGAAGTCCACAAAATAAAACACACAACACTGTAGTGTATGCGTTTGGTTTTGGTTTGAATGATATTTTAAGACATTACCTAAATAAAGATCTGGTAACAGTAGAAGAATTTTCACTAGAATCATTCTTTTTTAAGCTTCTGTGATTTCCACCTATATTCTGAAGTCCAGACTCCTGTGTACTAGGTACTGTAGGGAAAATAGGGAAAATAGAATCCTTCAGATCGTATCAGACAAATTCAACTAAGTTATTCTAAGCAATTAATTGTGTTAAATTAAACCAGCTGAATGCACTGATAGCAAATTTGAGCATGGTCATATAAGCTGTGCAAAGTCAGGGAGTATCAAGGCAGGCAATAGCAAAAAGCTCATTCATCAGCCCCATCTTAATCCAGAAGAGAATCTTGCTTGATTATTGAAGATTTAACAGAAGTTTTACAAAGTTGTACATTAATATTAAAATAATATGCCAAGTCAACTTAATAAACTTTGTGAAAGTATGTATTTCAGATATACTTTATGCTAAACACAACCCGAAATCAAGTTGAGAAGTCATTCTAGAAACCCAAACCCACAAATAAACAGTTAGGACAACACTGTCTTCCACATTATTGTTCCCTAAAGGTGAAGGGAAGGTCATTTGTCAGAGACAAAGAAACCACAAGAACTCAATATACTAATGACAGTGTATCAACACCTTAATGAATACACATTCACGTTACAACAGTTTAATTCTTCATTTAGAGAACAATGTGGAGTACAAGCTATTTTAAATACCTTCAGATTAACACTAATCACTTCAACTCAGCTACTTTCCTGATAAACCCTTTTTAAAAAATTTAAATTAATATCTGGTTATTTTGATTAAGATCTCTTCAACACAACAAGATTTTTTTTTAAGAAACACCAAGGAACATATTTGAAAAAAAAATATCAAAGGCAACAGGAAATGTTCAAAGCCAGGTTGAATGGTGCTTTGAGCAACCTGGTCTAGTGGAAAGTGTTTTTGCCCCATAGCAGGGGGCTGGAACTAGATGATCTGCAATGTCCCTTCCAACTCAAACCATTCAAAGATTCTAACTAAGATGCTATATAATATGACCATCTACATCACACAGGCCTTGTATTACATCAGTATAGGAAATTATCTACTTGACCAACAAGATTCACAGCTATCCATAGCCTTCCAAGAAATCACAATTCAAGGACTCTTTTATACAGCACTTAACATTTTTAAATTTGTATAAGTTCATTAAAATTAATTTTACTTTTCTTTTGATTTCTCCCATAGCCCTCTTCTACTTTCAGCCACAAGTCAGACTTCTGGTAGATGAACAGTGCAGTATTGACTATTTCTAGTACTTAATGTTTTATAAACTACTTATGCCAATAGACCAGACTACTCATTTAAATAAAACAAGTGCCTCAATGTACAGGGAAGTTTTATTACCAACCCAGGACCATCACCACCTCACAAATGCATCCCACACTGTCTTTTTTCCCAAAGATCTGGTTTTTTTTACCACCAAGCTGGCCACTGGACTCTCACACCCAGCTGGTGATCTACAATACTTTCATTCCTTCACACTCTAAGACAGCCCATCTGCTTCTCATTACACTCTTTACCACAGCTGGACCCCATGGCCTAAGGCTCTCTTCCACCCAAAACGTTTCTAAAATGGTTCTGCAACCTACATTTCTTAAATACTAACTACCTTTTCCTAACTGAAAGTGTTTGATTGCACCTGGTATGTCAAATACTTTAGATTGCTGTGCATGAAGAGAAAAAAGTAATTAAACCAAAGGTTTCTCGACACTATGCATGGTTTATATTTGCATCACAACACTAACTGCATATAACTGTCAAATGCATTCTGTGCAATCTTTTGAAGCTGTGAACAAATGCATTTACATATACAGCATTCATATTTTCAAATAAAATCTTTCAAAAACAGCTCTCCAAATGGTAATACAAAACAGAAAAGACCTAAATGCCAATATACTAAAATAGCCTCTGTTGCCCCAGAGGACCATACAAATTCACTTAAAGCCAAATTCAGTGATTTAAGCCATGTATGTCCCAGAGTTTGAGATATTTCAAGTCTGGTGTTATTTACCTTTTAAACTTTAATCTTCAAATAACTGAATTAGTAGTTTGCATTTTTCAAATACAAACTCATATGAAAAAAATAAATGAGCCTACTCTTGCCCCAAAGCTCGCTGCTTCCGAACTGGCAGGCAGGGTTTTGCCATGCATTCTCACAGGTATTGCCTTAGCTCTGCAGCAGCAAGTCAGTAATGTCAGCAAAAAATTGTACAATCCATGAAGGATATTGGTATCCTTCAAGATATTCTCCTATGGCACAGTACATCAGCAGTGGCATTTATTATTTCCATATCCAATTAATGAAAAACAGAATAAGACAGAAAATAGAGCTTATTAAAAATGAATGCCATAGCTGAATACTATTAAAAGGGTTCACCCCCCACTACTGTTTCAGTCAAAGGTTGATCCAATACATGCCAAGCAAATCTCAAACACCACTCCAAAAGATATATCCCTAAGGAACTTAAATCAGACCTATTTTACATTAATTCTGTCCTTACACAATGCAAAAATATGGAAGTGTTAGACATCACTTGAAAGAGTTAGCTACACACACTTTAATGCTGAAGTCCACATTTTTTGAAAAACATATTTCTTGCTCAATTCCACTCCAAACAAATTTATTCCTTGAAAGCTTCAAGAAATAACTGTTCTCTTTTTGAAGTTACATACCCAGCAATAAGGATCACTTAGGATTTATGATACAGCCAAGTACTTCAGTTTTGTACTGATAAACATATGGGTTTTGTCCAAAATAAAGTTGAAATGGATTATTTTTCCTAGATTTGACTTAACTGAAATGACTGTCAGAGCTTTCCCAGTCTGTCACAAGATACACCTCCAAGCAACCTACCTATGTGTAGTTTAGTCTATGTATTTCAGTCCTAATTCTCCTCTACCAACTGCAAATCTTCTCTACCAACTTCCTAATTCTTCTCTACCAACTTTTTACGAACTGCAAATCCCTGATGCCAGCCAGAGGAACACCCTCTGCAGAATTACAGAATCAACCATACCACGGCTCCAGCAAACTACAGTCACTGCACTGAAGATGAAAACAGGCATTGAAGGAATAAGATTCATAATATAGACAAATATATCTGTTTATTGGGCAGTAGAGATTGAGTTTGTATCTAGAAGGGAAAAACACTAGTGATTTTTTTCCAATCTAGAATCACAACACACATAAGCAACCAGTATTTTAAGAAACTGCAATCACCTGCAAAGTTTTCCTTCTCCTCATCTGAAAGTAACTGATTTTTTTTCAAATGTAAGTTTTGCAGAGCAGTTTCCAACAATTCCAGAGGAACAGCAGAGCACTCCACAGCTTTCTGAAGGATCTGCTTACACTTCTTCTCATTTTCTAAGTGTAAGAAGCACAGAGTTAGAAATCACAGAAATAAAAAGACAATTACACTGGGGCAAGATTTTTTTAATGAGATTGTTACATTCATGTTGTCTTATATTCACTTTGCATAGTTCTATGAAGCCACTGTTCATTAGGGACACCTCCTCTTACATTGTCATTTTAAGGAAACTGCCTGGAAATACTTGCAAGTGAATCACACAAGTCAATTTTCACATTAAATTGAATGCCAAGTCACAAACTATGCATTCTCAGTATTTTTTTAGTGTTATAGGAACTGTAAGAAAATTGTCCTCATTCTAAAACCCATTATTTTCTGTAGTATCAGCAAGGAAATACGACTTTTATGGACTTCCATTTAGATCTGACCAGGTAAAAAATTTATTATATATATATTATAAAACATCTTTAATGCACTTAATAGAAATCACATTTAAAACCAGCTGTTGTTAAATAAAACAACTCTGAACAGCACTACAGTTAAGAGGAGAGAAAAGCAAGAATATTTTTTCATTACAGTTTTAGACATTACTAAATGGCATAAACAGAGAACTTTGAAGTGAGCTGGGGTGGAAAAGGAAATGTGTTAACAAAACATATTGAAGCAGCCAATTTACATATGTAAACACATATACAGGCATCTATTAGAGCAAGTCAAATAAGGACAAAAGTGTACTGTAACCACAATACTTTACTTGGTTTGAAGAACACCTGGGCAAAATAATGCAATATTTTGCTACAGCTGTCAATGCCCCTGAAACCCAAATGCTCCTCTTCCTCCATTCCAAAGCAGCAAAACAAACCACTTTGTTCTTATATTCATGCCACATATATAAGAAATATGCTATTATGCATATACTTGAGTATATTTTGAGCACCATGTCCCCCACACTCAAATCTCCACTCGTAAATGAAGGTAGACATCACTGTTGCTTTCAGTTCAGGCTGGTGGAAGTGAAGTCTAGGTATCAGGAACCTGTGCTTTAAGTAACTTATTTTAAGAATATTAAATGGATGATATCAAACACTGAAGCAAGGAAGCACCAAAATTAGATGAGCTATAACTTCATTTAAATCAATTTTGCGCTAATTTGTTAGAATTTGGTTTTTAACCATATAGCCAAATACTGTTTTTTCTCCTAAATCATTAGAAAAGTGGATAGGCTCTAAGAATCCTTAACCAGCATTCTGTGATTCTACCTTTGGCTATATTTAGTAACCACACATTGCTTCAACAAGACCTACTACTCAAAAGTAATTCCTCCTAGTATTATGTGCCTCACTGAGTAAGAAAGAGCATGACACCAAAACATGTATGTGAAAAACTAACTGCTTCATTCCCTTTAATAGATGAGGATCCAAGGCACCAAATAAAGCCAGAAGTATTTCTGAATTCCAATCAGTCCACTTCATCACATCCAAAAGCCTCAATCAACCACCTTGGCATAAGATTTGAAATAGTCATGAGTAGAGTCTTTTTTTCTGTGGTCATGAGTTCTGACCAATTCACAGCAAATCATCTTCAAGTACACCACCCAACTAAAGACAAAACAACTCCTCATCTGAGGTATTTAAATGAAATTGTAGTCAGTATTTAAGTAAAAAAAAAAAAAAAAAAAAAGGAAAGAAAACCACAAAAAACAGACTGGCACCTTTGTTGTGTCACTCCATTTCCAGGTCACTAATATTCAATTATTAAGAAATCAACATCAATTTACCAAGTCTAATTTCACAATTTCAGCTTGAGCTTTTATCTTGAGCAAAACTCTGAGCTAAGGAAGAGAATATGCAATTAAGTTTTTCTTCTTAATGCAAAAGAAAATGATGACAGATGTGCCAATCACTGCTGAAATCACCGGGATGAAGAAGCAAAGCACAGCCCTCCTCCTTTCCCTCTGGCCTAAGTGGACACAGTGAAAAAGGAACAGCACTCTTAAGGAACAATTTACAACTCACATGTTCCACTAATCCTCTTTGAAGCGCCCAGCAGGGACACTGTAGCTCCATACACATTACCAAAGGACACCCAGATCAGCTCAAGGGTAACAGATACAAATCAGAGAGCACACCGCAGATAAAACAAAGCCAATCATAACTGGCTTGTTTCCTTTGGTGTTAGGACTTCATTCTAGGTTGATTACTTGGTGTCAAAGTGAGAGAAATTACTGCATGAACACATCCCATAACTACAGGATGAATTTAGTCACTGGTAACCTGTAGCAACACTTCTACACTTTATTAAATTACACAGTAGGTTTTATTACACTTATTTAACAATATCTTTGTTATTGCAATATTAGAGTTTAATTATCTGTTTAAATAAGCATCCAGTGCTCACTGAATAAATTAGTAGCTTCTTTTTACTATTGTTTAGAAGTTCAATACCACAAGTTTATATTAGAACAAGACTGGTCAGACTTATGCATAGCACAGAAACTGCATAATTTCAAGTCACAAATATGCAGATTTTTGTTTTCTTTTCCCCATCCTGTACAGGAGTCACTCCTAAAACATAACACACACTTCTTGGGGGTGGGGGGAGGAGGGGATCGGGGGAGGTTGGTTCATAGCCTTTCCTGCTCTAATGCCAAACAACTTATTAGTAAAGAAAAACTGGGAAATCTGAGATGACAAATGAGTATCTACTTTGATTTTAACAAAATGGCTCTGCCTCATGGGCCACACTTTGAACATCTAAACAATATCCTAAAATACAGTTAAAAAGTAGTACTGGAGCAAAAATGTATAGACAAAACCACTATTAGTGGAAAATAAACAGAAGTAAAGAAAGAGGAATAACTAGTAAAATATATTCACAATCTAGAGTGTAGAATAGATTAATTTATTTAGTGTAGGTAAGTTTTCTCATACTAGGCAGTATACAACAATTTGTATGATACTGAAAAAAACCATGAAGGAAAACAAATCACAAAGAAATTGAAATATATTAATCAAGTCGTTTCCATTCAGATAAGAAAATGACTTTCACCGAATGTGCTTGTCTTTCTGTACAGAGCAAACTGTCAAAGGAAGAAATACACAGGGTGACATAGGTCACTGTTCAAATCACCCATGGAAACAGAAGAGACACCCAAAAATACAAGCCAACACAGCCTTGCTAGCAAGTACCAGGGCAACCAAATTGCACATTGACAGTGTCTATTTGTTTAATAAAAAACATACTCTATCTACAGATGCTTTTTGGAAGAAGACAGAATTTCTGCCACAAGCAAGCAAAGTATTTGAGCCTCAATTTTCAATGCAAGAAAAGCCTTAACCAAAAGCCTTCCACTGCAAGATCTAAATTAGAAAAGTAGAAACTACTAACAATTTTCACCTTGTTTCAAAGTTATTTCTAAAACAGAAAATAACAATGAACTGTGTGCATATTTTCATTTTAAAAGTGAACACATGTTCTCAGTAAATTTCAATTTAAAAAATCCCAACTTTTTTCTTCCTTATTCAATACCTGTCAGTTTCCTTACAAGTTATGTAAAGGAGCAGAAATTTAAAACAAAACTGAGAATACAGAACAGCAACACCAAACAAGTTTTGGTTTTTTTTTTTTTACATACCTTGTGATAGCTCAAACTGTGCAAAAGCCACGTGCACAAAAGCAAATTTCTTGCAGTTCAGTCTGGCCAGATGAAATTGGTCCCGTGCCTCCTCTGGATCTTGAAGACTGTGAAGATAGCACATCCACAGTTATACAAGGCAAAGAGCCTGAGAAGGATGAAGTTCCTCGCAGGGGATGAAGCCTTTAAAGAACTTTGAAAAAGCAACCCACCTATAGGCTAAAGATTTTCCTCTTTCTTAGAGTAATCAGTGTACTACAAATAAGCAAAGAACTTAAAACTCTAATAATTGAAAGATATCAAGCTAAACCTTCCCAAAACTAAAAGAACTCAATCCTTAAGCTCTTTCACACTTCATAGTTCATTTACTTTTGGCAAATTCTCATCCTAGTGTTACAGTCAGCCATAGATTGCTGAGCAGGTTCATGCTTACACACAGCACACCAACATTTAAATATTCAAGAGCAACTACAGCCTATGCAAATACCAGTCAAGATACAAAAGGACTAAGCCTGTATTATTATGAAATACATTAACGTTATGTTTCAACTGACGTAAATAAAAGGGAGCTTAACACTTTTACCAGCAACATCTACAACCAAGATATTAAGGAATTCTTTCCCGAGTTCCCCTTGGCTCAAGTACACAAAACAGGTACACAAAGGTACCACTTAGAAGTGGGAAGAGTGAAAGATTTATGAGCATGTTTCAAAATAAAAGTGGAATTTTGAACGAAAGAAGTTTCTCATAGTTTAGGCATGTTACTAGAGTCACATAGGTTTACTGAACTCAGCTCTGGTCATCCAAAGCAATAGGACAGGCACAGACTAACCCATCTGCAGGCAAAGTCTGAGCTGAGAGAGAGAAATAAGAGCAATAAGAGAGAAATAAGCTGTAATGTATTACATTAACTTTCAAAGAGTTAAATTTTAAGTTCTTGTAGAAAGCAGCAACAGCTTGGATAGCAATGGACAGAACAAGACCTAACACTAGCAACAGGCACCAACTGTCACACACTTGGTGGCACTGTGCTACAGCCAGCAGCATTCCAGGAGAGCAGGTCTGGCATTGCAAATGTACAATACAGAAAATCATAGAAGCATTTGCTGTCTTCAATTATTTCAGAGGACACTCAAGGGTTCTTCAGACAAATTTGGTACAATAATAGGTCAAAAGGTATTGGCACAGCCAAACTGCAGCTAAAGAAGATACCAGGACAAAAATGGTCCAGTGCCAAGAATGGAAAAATCCAGTTTCTCACCTAAAGGCAGGGCAGAGATGTGATTGCAAGCAGGCTTAGGGAGAAAGACTTGGGGGTGATGGCTGATGAAAAAGTCAACATGAGCCAGTTATGTGCACTTGGAGCCCAGAAAACCAAACAGAATCCTGGGCTGCACCAAAAGGAACATGGTCAGCAGGTCACAGGTGATTCTGCCCCTCTGCTCTGAGACACTGCATCCAGCTCCCAACATAAAAAGGACAGGGATCTGTTGGCACAAGTCCAGACAAGGGCCACAAAGGTAATTAGGCAGCTGGAGCACCCCTCCTAGGAGGATGGGCTGGGAAAGCTGGGGCTCTTTGCCTGAAGAAGAGAAGGTTGTATGGAGACCTCATAACAAACTTCCAGTATCTGAAGGTGGCCTACAGGGAAGCCATAAAGGGACTTATTGTCAGGAACTCTAGTGGTAGAACTAGGACAAATGGGTACAAAATGACAGAAGAAATTTAGACTAGGTGTTAGGTAGAAATTTTACTGTGAGGGTGGTGAGACACTGGAACAGGTTACCCAGAGAGGCTGTGGATGCCCCAATCCTGGAAGCATTCAAGGCCAGGCTGGAGAAGGCCTTGAGCAATCTGGTCTAGTGAGAGGTGTCCCTGCCCACAGAAGGAGGGCTTGGGACTAGATTATCTTTAAGATCCATTCCAACAACCTCCCATTCTATAATTCTACAGTCAGAACAAAACTGTTGATGGCAGTAGATACTAAAATCTCAAGCCACTGCTTCTGAAGTTTGTGATGCTGATTTGCTTTTCCACCTTGTTTAGGTGGAACACCTGGGAAAACAGCAAACAATTCCACTGAAATCACATTTCTTCTCCCACCCAAGATAGCATCATCAGAGCACCTATCACTGTCACTTAACTTGCAGTATCAGTATTGCTTTACTTGCAATAGCTATAAAATTAACCAGAAGCACTCAAAGTCATGAGATGAGAGGATTTTCTTTAAGAGAAGCTAAAACCGAGTAAAGACAAAATATATAGTACTGGACAAACTGACAGCCAGGAATAGAGAAGTGTAGAACAACAGGGAAATTTGAAACAAAAATAATGACCAATGAGAATAAGTTATGAGCAGTAAGTAAACATGCCAAACACAAAAGATCCAACTAAGTAGCCACTGATTAAGTTAATATCCACAAATTACAATCAACATTGTTGGATTTCAGTTCCAACCAGCCAAAAGTAATTTCATTGCTGGTGAGATTACACATGTAGTTCAGAGATGAAGTTGCATATAAATAATTGATATTATATGCTAGTCTGGATAATGAAGTATTAGCTTATAAAAATATTAAGAACAAGCTAGTATCTGAAAGTAATTTCCAAACGAGGAATCATCATTTAGGGAGATCCTTATAGTGATGCTATATCAGATTTTGGTGGGTACATTGTTTTAAAAGGTGTTTGGAGTGGGTTGTTCATCTTTTTAAAAGAAATGTTTATTAGGCATGTCAGGAAACATATGACTGAGGATATTTGACAATTAAATATGCAGCAGAAAACAAAAAGCAGATCTGAGCTACCTAGTAAGACAGGTGGATTCTGTAAGTCTGGCTACTAAAATAGAAGTTATTTTAGTCCAGCTGTAGAGAGCATTTTAATAGTGAAACAAGAAAGACTATTCTCCCAAAAAGGTCCCTAGAGGGTGTAGCAGTGAAACAACTGAAGACCTTTCAGTGAGACACCACAACTAGAACTGTTCATACTATTCATGTATTAACAAGCTACTGACAGCACCTTCAGTTTTGCTTTCTGCAATACATAACACACAATACTGAACATCGCTCTTGCACACAGATTAACAGTATCCACCTTTCAAACCATGTTCTAAAGATCAAGTGAAAATAGGTCCAAGTGATTAGAGAGGTAGGAAATAATCTTTCTGAACTTAAAACCTCCTACAATGAGATAACAGATGTGACTTGATCACTGTTCTGGACAAGAATTTCCACAAATTAGGATCCAGAGCCTACATAACACAGTTTCTGCTCTGAGGAAAAGTAATTGATCTTTGAAGAAGAATGCCATTTAAAGCTTTAAACCTTTCTGGAAGAGATTCTTTACTCCACTTACACAAAAACACCTTCCCTCTTCAAGATACTAAAGATTCACAAGGTCATTATTCACTCCTGTTTCTCAACAGGAGATTCAACAGATTACTTCCACTGTATGCTTTTAGCAGCAGTGTTGCAGCAAGATCCATGCAAACAACAAAGCAGAGAAGAGACATTTATCACACTGCCAGATGAAACCATATGCCAAAAAGTCAAATAGGGGAAGAACATACAAGAAAAGGATTAGCTATGTTCACTGGAAAATTTTTTGCTCAGCTCTGATTGCTAGATTGCTGCATTGTTTAAATACAGCTCTTCATCAAAATATTTGGTATAATATTTCAAGTGACAGAAGAACCCCTCACAAAAAAATGTTCTAATTATAACCCTGTCCAATATTATGTCTGAACACATCTGAACAACCACACTGCTCGAATTTGAACTGAGTAAAACAATAAATGACCACAACCCAAACTAATTTTCGAAGTGTGGAACTAGAGAATGATGTTCTAAAACATTGTTCCTATCCTAAGGCAGCTAATTTAATCTGTGATGATCTTGTCTAATAAGAGAGAAAGCATACTAAAATAGAGCTCAAAAAAGGATTGCATGCTAGTCCCTCTTGTACCTCACATACAGAACCAAGAAAAGAAGTAGTGTGTTAACATCTCTAAATCAAATAGCTCTAAACAATCATGCTTATTAGCATATACAAAAAATCCAAGTACTGTGGAGACAACAGATAAGCTGCCTAACCAAAGCTACTTACCCTCAAGGAAACAGAATGAAACCATCCACACTCAATATGATAATCTGTTGCAGAAAACACTAATGAAACAAGGTAATCTTAATTCAAAAACAGGATGATGAGTTCTCATATGGAAAATTTATACTTACGCTTTCAACTCAGCAAATCTCACAAGGATGCGAGCATAGCTCTCATCTTGACTATACTTTTCTGCAGGTAATGCAGTCACTGCTTGACTGTAACGACCAATGAGTCTATTGAGTAGGCTAACATCCATCTGAGGAACACCCTTTTTCTCTAGTTTAAGTAAAAAACATAGCCAATCTTCTGGATTATTTGTTGTCATCATTATTTGATTGACAGTTCCAGAGTTATCTGACAGAAAAACAAAAAAGGAGATTGATTACAACAGCAGCAAACATGTACAAAAGAAAACACTTTTTATAAGCTTTTGTGCAAGACACGTACTGACTATATTTTAAACAAGATTAAAGCAACAGAGCTAAGAAATAAGGAGAGACGAAATTAACCTTGTGGTCAATAATACTGAAGAAACACTAAACTTGAAATCCTTTCAGTTAATGGTTCTTTCACTCAGTCTAGGTTAAGATCTTTTGCATAAGTGACAGTAGAATAACAAAACAAAATACCTGTTGTATCAGCTGAGATTTTAGTATAGTTAAATTCATCTGTGATATTCTCTTCATTTCTGTATTTGTTTTTCAAGTTTCTAACTCTATTCATGATTGATGTAATATGTGGCAATCCTCTTTCACTTAGGTCTGTCTCCTCCATCTGCAGGCACAAGGTTAAAAAACAATGGAGTTACTGAAGAATCCTGTTGTAGCTCACTTTGATTGGAATTACCATGGGAAAGCCTCTCATGTATAATTTAGAGCTTGAGACTCAACCACATTATGTAACAAATTCTCTATTAAGCCTTTGTCAATGTAGTTATACAAGTAAACTTCTTTGCAGAAGACAACTTGGACAAATAAAAAGAATTGGTACATAACTGATCCACCCAAATCCTAATCCGTTTCCCAGTAGCCTTTCCAATAGGGTATATTCAGCATTTGAATAAAATGGGGAGTACAATGTGTTGCCTGAAATAGCTTCCAGTCCATCGCCTTAAATCACATTCTGTACTCATAATTAGGCTGGCTTTAGTTTAGCACAGTGTTAATCCAAGCTCTTCGCCACAGGTTACGGCAATTAGTCCTCACAGTGGGCTACGCAGAAAAGAATTCACATTCTCCTCTGATCAAATGACAAAGACAAAAAATACACCAGGCACCACTCTCAGGAAGTCCCACAAATCATTTTTAGAGTGTTATTCACCAGAAGCTGGCATGTCTTTAAAAGCACCAGGCTCCCAGCTTTCCCCAAACAAAGACCATAAATCAGAAAGCTTACAAGAGCTTGCTTATAAAGCAGAAGTATTTCATGTTCATCCTGAACTTGATATGGCCCACCAAGAATACCAAGACTGCTCTTGTCTACATAGAAATGTCGTTCTGTAGGTTCAAAACACAGTTTCCCTGTGTAAATTCCAAGACTTAGTTCAGCAAAGGCACCATCTACATTACCACTATGAAGAGGCCTTAGCACCTTAAGGGTCTGGAGAGACACTCAAATAGCCTCAAGCAAAGCCTATGATGAAAAAACCTCAAAATCCTATGAAAGCTAAAGACTGTATGCTAAATCAGTAGAATCTGAAATAATATTTTTGTCTCACTGAACAGAAAAAATAAAGGAACCCCCCTCTTATTCATATTCAAAAATGTACACTGAATAGATTTTAATTTTAGTGCTTGTTTGACACTTGCTTTAATATCTATTTCTCCCCCAGAGCCAATTTAGGCTGTTCTGAGAGTGGGTCTGTAAACTGTCCCATCTTTTGGGGATCACGCTGCTAAAAATTACATAGGTGATTACTACAGCAAATACTGTTCATATGCCATTGTACAGATGATACTTATTTACTTCATATGGAAAGTTTTAGTACACATTGCAGGTTTGCCCTTTGAAAATACTGTAGAAGGGGCTACAGGAAATCAGACACTCCAAATCACCTCTTTATGGGTGAGAATATCCACAGAAACGTGACTTCCAACTCTACCCACTCCCTCAAAGTATGGGTGAAGTCAGCTTCTCCAGAATCTGAAGCACCAAGACAACCAAAAAAAATTTACCTCATGTTAAGAAAGACCACAATATCTCATTACAACCATAACTGCTAAAAATTCCCATGTGGATTTTGGATTTCTTAAGCATAGTCTTTATATTTTCCTCACCAATGTCAAAGGTTCATTATTCTTTCTGCAGTGATAGCTTCCCAAATGCAGTAGACAAAAAGAAAAACAAATTTCTGTATAAATTTGATCTTGAGTCGTAGCAATACACGTCAAACTTACATTTCTGGTGTGCTGTTTAACTGCTCTAGGTTCAACATATAATGGAGAACAACTCTCCTGAAGAATGGATATGCCTTGTCAAAAAGGTAAGATGGATGAGGGCCTCAGATGATCCCAAGAATCCAAAGGCGAGAAATGAAGCTCTCCATCCTGAAGAAGTTCCTGTGTATCAAAAATGGGTTAAACATTGAAAGCTTATCGTGTAAGCTTGCCTAATCTTCACATCCCAGAAATACAGATTTCATCAAAATCAAATAAACTATTCCTAGTTAGTAATAAAATTAGAACAAAAAAGGCTTAAAGACAACATTTTGAATGAGGAAAAGCCCCTTCAAAAGTGTCAGCTTGCGTTCAGATACTAAAAAGTACACGAAGGGCATATTCATCTACGTATTGTCATGATTTCCCAGCAACCTTTCTACTCATGCCAGTGTTCAACCATAAGCAAGTATCCAGAGGTTTATTTGTTCTTAATCTACTACATAATTACTCTTAAAGAAATCATTTGCCATTAATTTTCCTGATATTTATTTATTTAAAATCTGACAACAGCAAAGACCTAAACCAGCCACATGCTGTTACAAAGGCACTGAGGTAGCAACAGCTCCACTGCAGCATGCCTGTGATGTAGGAATGCCGACAGGAGAGAAGGTTCGGGAGAACGAGGGAAGAGGGAGAACACGCAGTGCAAAGACCAGGAAGAACTACCTCTAAATAAAGTGTAGTAGTTACAGTTACTTCAACCCCTCATACAGACCCACTACACAAGGAGCCAAAGGACAGAGACTTGAGAGAAGTAAATGGATGAAATGGCACTACAGGTTGGTGGTAAGATTCCACAGCTAACACACTCAAAAATACTCGTTGATAATAAAAAGAAGTAACATCATCCAGTCTTGAAATATTGTATTTACTGTATTACACTACTTGTTCTGTTTTTGTTTTCTATAGAGGAGAGGTAAAATAACACCTGTTTCTGAAGCATCTATTTAGCCTTTAAAAAGTACTATCTATAAAAATCTTCCTTCTGTTTTATTTACAAATCCTAAATCAGGATTTTTTTTTTAAGGAAAATAAAAACTCCTAACACTAAGAACCGTCATCGATTTAAAAAAAATAGCAACACTAGGAAAGAAAGAGAAAAATATTAAAATCTAACGTAAGACACAAAAATGATAAGACACCAAGATGCAAAATTGGGCTAAGTAAAAGAGAGCCTTAACAGCAGCGCAGCAGGTGAGGCAATGTGGCATAAACAAAGACCGCGAGGCGGAAGACGCAACCAGCTTTCCTCGCCCTCAGGGGCGGAAGCCCAGCGAAGCCGCAGCCGCGGGGCTGCCGAGGAGCCCGGCCCAGCTCCTCCGCGGCCTCCCCGCAGACCAGCACCTCTGCTGCCCCCTGACCCCTTCACCCACCTTCCCTCACTCCGCTGCTCCCCGGCCCGGTCCCTTCACCCTGGCTGTCTTTCCCGGCCGAGGCCGCCGCCGCTGCGGGGCCGGGACGCGGCTCCGACCGAGCGCGTTCGCGCGCTGCCCCCGGTTTGAACGTGAGCGACGCCCCAAGAGCGCTCCTCCCATTGGCCGGAACGCGGGAGGAAGCGAGCGCTGATTGGCCGCAGGAGGGGGAAACGCGGGCGGCCCGGCCGCCCATTGGCCGCGGACTGCGGCGTGCGCCCATTGGCCGCGGGTCCCGGCGCCCTGTGGGGCCCGAGCGGAGGGGCGGGTGCGCAGGCGCGCTGGGCCCGGCCCTGGTTGCGGATGGGGAGCGCGGGGGTGGGGCAGCGCCGACTTACTTAAAATTTATATCTGAAAATGCTTTCCTCGTTTGGCCGTAGGCGGTTATGGTTTGAAGGTTC
The DNA here is from genome assembly GCF_024509145.1 of Vidua macroura. Lineage (NCBI taxonomy): Eukaryota > Metazoa > Chordata > Aves > Passeriformes > Viduidae > Vidua > Vidua macroura. The sequence goes on from NC_071573.1 coordinate 82,399,787, forward strand.
ATTTAGTTGTAACGGAACAGCCGGGCTGTGTGTCCTTAGCGTTACGTCTCCCCTCTACCTTTTCCTCCGAGGGATCCTTCGTGAGGCGATCCCGTATCTGCAGTGTGCCTGAGGCTGCTAAACGCAGCTCCTTCTCTGAGCTGCCCCTTCTTGGACCGTAGTAATGCAAGCGCACTGAGCAGAACAGTTCGGCCTCTCGGTTTGCGTTCTGGGTGTACACAGTAAATTGTGTTCTTTGCAGCTGTATGGTTCTTCTGGTGCTCGTAATGTATTCAGTATTATGCTTATTATAGTCTATTTTCAAGATTGATGGCACATTATAAAAATCAGATGTGTATTTGTTCCTTATTAATTTGGTAAGTTGCTAGTCATTCGCTTGCCATAGACATCACACATGATGTCTAATAATAAGATACCTACAGTGGCCTTTCGTTGAAATTTATCTCATTCTTATTTATTAATCTACATTTTAAATATCTCAGCTCATCTAGTGATACAGGCTCACTCTACACTCAGCAAAAAGATTTCAACGAGGAAATTTTGTCCAAACACCTTTTTTAGAATGTAATGGATGATCCCATGGAGCTCCCTGTGTTTCTCTACTAAATAAGAGCAATTCTAATTCTCAGCTAAGGCTAAGTGAGATGATATTTTTCGGCATTGTCTTAGTCTTCCTTCCATATTTTTGGTGGGTTTGTTGTGTTGGTGATCTTGAATTCCACCAGAATCCAAATCTAGTGAAAATGTAAAGAAACGGCACAAGTTGCATGCATCTGCTCTGCATTTGGCTTCACTTGAGATTATTTTATTAGCAGGAGGGGTGTTAAAGGAGAGGAAAGTGGTATTGTTCTAGTAAGTGAAAAATGCCATAAGGAGCTGTCATTTGGTTTCTGTAGTTGTGACAAGAAATCTTGATACCACATAGTTTCCTGGCAAAACCAAAATAAATAGGAGAAAGAAAATGGGGTAGATCTTGGGGGGGAAAACCCCAAACAAACAAGAGAAAAAGAGTAAGAGAAAGAAAGGCTGTGATACTCATAGGAAAAAAAACAAATGAACCTCCATTTAGTATTCTTCAACAAAACATAAAATATGCATGGGTTTTGGTAGAACCATTCTTTATTTGCTTATAAGTGTTTATGATTCTCATTTTATTTAATATAAAGTCATAGATACAAAGGGAATTTAAGAAGTATATGTAGTCTCCACCTAAAGGTAATTCCACTTTGAATGACAGAAATGAATTGTGAATTGCAAAAACAAGTACTAGAGTGGGTAACAACCAAAAGGCGAGAGAGGTCAGTCTTTTGTAATGAGTCACTATCAGGGGAATCTTGTTTGACTCTTTTAAATACCTCATCTTATGGTCGGATTTTGTATCATTTTGGATAATGGCATTGTAAATCTAAATGTAGCAAATGTACAGGTGAGTCACGAAGGATTTTTCAAATGTTGGTAAAATCTTTATACCACACTATGGTGTTTTCTGTGATAGATATAAGAGAGAGGCCTTCCTCCTCTTGAAAATCTGGCAGCCACTAGCCCATCCTCTCAATTTGGTACTTGAGGTTTAATGTCTGAAGCCTATGAAGGGCTTATCTAAAAGGAAAAAAATGGTAGGCCTTTGGTTGCAACTGTTGGCAGACATTCAGTGTAGCTGATATGGTGGGAAGTGCATTTGGAGAAAGCTTTGCTGAGTATTTCATGGACAGCATTTACTGAGAGCATCTGGACTACTCCTGACTCCCAGTGCACTGCTGCACGCTATGGATGTCCGTGAGAAGAAGCACACAAACATTCTAGAGTCACCCCAACGACTGAGAAGTTGTTCTGAAAGCAGTGAGTGAGTAACAATTACTAAGATTTTGAGCAGCAAAAATAATCACCAGATGTCCAGTATTCTCAGTCCTCCTACATGTTATGTTTCCATGGCATACTACTGTTTGTCACTACTGACTACTTTGAGATTTATGTGTATTTTTTTTTGTTGTTTTTGCGTATCAGTGGATCTTATTCCATGGTATTTCTTAATTTAGAGAACGGATGCATGCTTTCTGACTGGACTTGGAAAGTAAACCTTTTTTCTATACTGATGGTCATATCCAATCAATCAAATAATAAGAACCATTGCACTTTTGGGCTTCTTTGTGTTGTCTGATAGAATTTCTGCTGGAGGTCTATAAAATGCACAGTTCATCATGCACACAGAATACTGATGTAGAAAGTAGCTAAACAACATTTCAAAAAGGAAGTGTCATTAAGAAGTGTTCAAGCTGTTCATGGCAGGAGGGGTACCACAGGGATTGGCTGTAACAGTGATGTGCATATTATAGTGGTGATTTTAAATTTTTGCTGATTAACTTGATGCAAAGATAGTGTTAAGGCTGCAGGCAAATGATGAGGCTCTTGACCAGGGCCGGGATGGAGGTTAGGCTGATTGAGGGGAGGTGGAAATACAGAGAATGTAATGAGAAGTTGCTGAGCGTAACATAAGCAGCTGATGAAAGCTACAGATCAAACTGTGAAAGTTGGCTGGATCTCACATGTCATTATGGAGGACATATTGTGTGAGGGACAGCCAAACTTCACAGGTATTTGAAGTGGAATATTTTGTAAAGGTCATCTGTCGTGTAGCAGGATCATACACCATGAAGAGCACCTGCATAAGCACATGAAGAATACCACCACCACAGAAGTATGAGGTCACTTGGGTGATGGTGCCAGCCATACCAGATGTGAATGTAGATTTATCAAAACTGGGACCAATGGAGAAAAAGGAATTAGAGGCGGGTTCTGTATGGGGGAGACTGACACAGAGGAAAACAGGTGCAATACTCAGTCATGTCCCTAAGTGCCACATTGTCCTCGTTTTGGTTGGGATAGAGTTAATTATTTTCCTTATAGCTGGTAAAGTGCTGTGGTTTTGATTTAGTGGGAGAATCATGTAGATAGCACCCTGATGTTTTGTTTGTTGCTCAGTAGTGCTTACCCTAAGTAAAGGACTTTTCAGTTTCTCATACTCCGCCAGTGAGGAGCGGCACAAAAAGCTGGGAGGGAGCATGAGCAGGACAGCTGAGCTGAACCAGTCAAAGGGATATCCCATATCTGAGAACATCATGCCCTGTATATAAACTGGGAGGAGTTGGCTGGAAGGGCTTGATCTCTTCTCGGGGATGGGACAGGCACTGGGTAGCAGGTGGTGAGCAATTGTATTGTGCATTACTTTGTTCTCTTAGGTTTTATTTCTCTCTGGTTTATTTTTGTCTCCCTTTTTGCATTAAAATTATATTGTTATTTTAATTTTATTTTACTTAGATTATTAAACTGTACATATCTCAACCCATGGGTTTTACCATTTTTTTTCCTGATTCTCCTCTTCATACCACCAGTGGTGGGGTGGGGAGTGGTGAGAGATGCTGTGGTTAAACCATAACAGTCCTTAGCAGTTCTTTTTGGAGCATGGAGCATGATGTCTTGAGACAATGAAAAATCTGATTAGAATATGTTAGAACAATTTTATTATAATAATTTGTTATATCAGTTTAATAGTCACTGGTCACAATGTTGATTTATTTGCTCTCAAAGTTGGCGTGCTTGTTCTTTTAGTTGTGTTATGTCATACCTTACTTGCAGTATCTCACCCATGGGAACTGAGCTAAAGTTATCACGTTGCTGTACTTTGTAACACTGGCTTATGGTATGACAGAATTGCTGGTCATGAAACAAATCTAGTATTTGTACTCAGCATCGCTGTCACCACTGTACTTTGGGAGCCATCTATTGGAAATATTAATAATGATAACTTTTTTACCTACCAAGTTCATCACTATTCAGTACTCTGCAGGGAAGAAATAGACTCTGGATGAGAGAGCAAAACAACAGGCACTGTGGTTACCCCAACCCTGAGGACAGATACCATGGCTAATCCATCTCCCTTGACAGGCACTGCAGCTGAACTTGAGAACCAACCTGTGCTGGTGTCAGATGCTCCTGCAGACAAGAAGAAATGGACATGAAAGCTCACTTACTAAAGGACAAAGCAGGGTTACCAAAAGAACAAGGAGGAAGAAGCAGAACAAGAGGTTCTTCTTCTGATCCCTATCCTTGATGATCTGCAGGATGTGTGAAAAGATTTCAGCGATCATCCAGATGAGCACATTTGTCACTTGGCTGCTCCAGTGCTGGCATAATGGATCTAGTATCTGGGAATTAGAGGGTAAGGAAGCCAAGCAGCTGGGATCACTTTATAGATAAAGGGAGTATTGATAAGGCAAATGGAAAGGGGAACACAAGTCCTCAGCCTTTGGTGGAGACATCATGCATGTCAGGCATGAAGGAAAGGAATCCCTTCAAGAAAGACAGATGGACCGCCATGAAGACAAGTATTCAGTACCTTCAGGAATTAGCCATGCTAGAGATGATTTATTCTGACCCAAACAATACACAGTCACCCACAGATCAAGATGAAATCTAATGTACATGACCTATGTGGCAGAAATTTGTACAAAATGCACTATCTGCATATGGTACCTCATTGGCAGTAATTATCTGGAAAGACAAAGAGGCACCGATGATGGATTTAGTGGTTCGCCAACTCCAGCAATATGAAGAAAATCTTTGTTCCTCCCTGTGAACCTGTATCTTGGCTGTAGAAAACCTGTCCAAAACTGGGAAAAGCTGTTCCAGGAGTTTCAGCAACAAAGAGGGGATAGGTCCTACTCCTCACCTGTACAGACCAGTATCTCAGCTATTGCAGTGAGCATTCTTTTGCTCAAGAGGGAGGATATAGAGGGTGTACACCATAAGACACCCTGTGATTTTACCTGAGCGACCACAAAGAAGACATGAGGAAATAGGATGGAAAATCTACCTTGACTCTAGAGACATGGGTACATGGGTTGCAAAGAAAAGCAATCACAAATGGGGGCTCTTCCAGGAACATTGCTGCTCCAGTCTTCAGTGGGCAATTCCCCAGTCAGAGTGGAAGGGTTGGTCTTACTTCTGATCCTATGGGAATTAATCCTGATTTTACATGTCAGTGAAGACATCTGTCACCAGGACTAGAGGGGCCCTGCCTGCAAATGGGCAAAAGAAGGGGACAGCCTGGTTTACTGAACTACGTGGATCCCAGTGGCCTGGTACATCAGATCCACAGGACTGTAAGGCTCTAGGAAATACCAGTGCACAGTGTACACTAATGCCATCAGATCACAAAGAGGCAGAATCCACCTGTGTTTCTGGAGTAATGGGAGATCATAGCATCTGTCTGTGTTGAAGGTTGAATTAAGTCTAACTGAGAATGAGTGGCAAAAATCCCCCTCTGCAACTGGCCCAGAGGCTCCATGCATCTGCCATGTAGACATCTCAGGAGAGGGTATTTCAAAGACCTAAAAGAGTGCTGGTGAGTTTTCAGTATAGCTGCCTTGGAGAAGGAGGAAATTAGGCAGCTGTCTACCTTGCCATGTCTCTCAGAGGTCCCTTCTGTTGTTGCATTGCTGAAGGCTGAAGAGCAGCAGGTGCTGATTCCTACCACTGCAGTGTATTGGCAGCATTATTACACCAACTGAGACTCCCTGATTCCCATCCATGAGCTGATTCATCAACTGGAGAGCCAAGGAGCGATCAGCGGGACTCACCCTTTAATAGTCCCATATGGACAGTGTGAAAGCCTAACGGAGAAAGGAGACATACAATGGACTATCGTGGCCTGAATGAAGTCATGCCACCACTCAGTGCTGCCATACTGGACATGCTGGAACTTCAACACAAGCTGGAGTCAAAGGCAGCCAACAAGCATATCACAATTGTCATTGGTAGTGTGTTTTCCTGAGTCCTTTGTCAGCAGAGTGCAGGATGCTGCTCACAGGGCATCCAGTACACTTGGGATTGACCATCCTGGGAGTGGAGACACAGGCCTACCATCTGCCACAGAGTGATCCAGACTGCACTGGAACTCCAGAACACCTGTAATACATGGATGACAAATAATTGAAATTATTGCAAGAGGCTGGCCTCTGACAGCTCCCTCAGTATCCTTGTGTGGATCCCATCTGGCCCTATAGACCTGTGTGTGTCTGGTATAGCGGATTGCTGTTTCCCCTTGGATTATGGGGGCTTTGTTCTGCTTCTGGTCCATGTGTTCTAGCTCAGGAGGCTGGATACCGAGAGAACTACTGGTTTTACTATTGCAGACTGAGACAAAGAAATCATTTAGTACCTCAGGCTTTTCCTTATCCTTTGTCACTATGTTTCCCCTGCATCCAGTAAAGGATGGAAAACATGAGGAAGAACTTCTTCACTGTGTTGGTGACCACCACTGGAACAGATTGCCCAGAGAGGTTGTGGAGTCTCCTTCACTGGAGATATTCAGCACCCATCTGGATGCAATCCTGTGCAAAGTGCTCTAGGATGACCCTTCTTGAGCAGAGAGGTTGGACAAGATGGTGCCCTGTTGCTTCCAACTTTATCCATTCTGTGAGATTCTATGAGATTCTCCTCAGCCCTCCTTTTGTTGGTATATTTACAGAAACATTTTTTTATTTTCTTTTATGTCAGTAGCTAGATTAAGTTCTAACTAGGCTTTGGCTTTTTAATTTTGTCCTTTCATAACCCCGTGACATCCCTGTAGTCTTTCCAAGCTGCCTGCTCCTTCTTTCAAAGGTGATACACCCTGTTTTTTTACCCTAGGTTCCAGCCAAAGCTCTCTGTTCTGCCAGGCCACGTTTCCCTTCTGGCTCACCTTTTGGCACATGGGAATGGCCTGCTCCTACGCCTGTAAGAGTTCCTCCTTGAAGAATGTCCAACCATCCTGGACTCCTTTGCCCTCAGGACTTCTCTCAGGGGATTCTGTAAACCAGGTTGACACTGACTACAACAAACAAGATGATTGCTCACCTGCCTGTTAGATAATTAGTAATCTGCCATGGATGGCTTTTCAGCTGGAGCTCTTCTGTGTTTTGTTCTGTTATCTGGCCAGTATAATGCATGTATGAGGCCACACAGGAAATCCGTGATGATAGGAGAATTGTGGTACCTCCAGTAGGAGGATAATTCCCAGCTGTACACACTGATTTCATCAGATCCAGCTGGTGCTGTTCAGCAGCTTATTTCATTTATGACCAAACTGAGTTACAGATTTATGTGGGCTGGAAATAACTGGAAAAGAACAGAGTTGAGAAATCGTAAAATGTTGCTTATGCAGGTTCACAGCTTCGGGTCATGATGGATCCATGGGTTCTGTTGAATGTCCATGTAAAAAGAACAAAAGAAAACATATATATATGTATATCTCTCAGAAATTTCCTTTACAGTGTCCATTTTGTAGAAGCTAAGCATGGTACAGTTCCCATGTTTACTTCAGCACACTTTATATTAGTGTATTCTTGAATATTTCTAAAAATGTTAGATAATATATATATTAACTGCAATAAAACCTATCAAACTTGTTACCCTGGGTGCCATTCAGTTCTTTAGTGAAATTTTAAATCTGAGTTTTGATCTTTAAAACTGTAAATAATGCTGACTACTACTTCTGAGATTAAAGCTTTGGCAAAAGTGATCAGTTTAGGCAAATTAGTCAGATAGTCGCATGTTATAATCTTTCCTGTCTACATTCTGGTCTAGTGAGACATGAAAAAAGATCAGTTCAGAAGTGACACAGCTGTACTGGGACAGTCCTCTGATACCTGCCTAGAAAGCAGCATATGCTAGTTTGTGCAGAGTTCCTCTGCACAGCCCTTAGACTGCATGTGGTTCCTATGTGACTACTTAAGCATGGCCAGAGAAACTTGAATCTATTTCTGCCACTCCCTAAAGAGTGAGAAAGCCCTGAGAGACTCCCATTTACTTTTTGATGAAAACAAGGGGTGTGGGCAGAGGGATATGATCAATGAATGTCACCCAGTTTAAGAAATCTGAGACCTGAGTTTGTTCAGCATCTGTTCTTGACATCTTTCCTCATAAATTCCTCACTTGAGACACAGCTAATGTTAGATTTTGGAGAAAATACATAGACTATCAGAAAGAACCAAGTAAAAGTAGTTTTACTTGGGGAGCTCAAAGTAGTAAATTTAAGAATGTGCATGAGTGAAAGATGCATGTGTGCAACACCAGATCAGGGTTTAAAGTTATTACAACATATCACCATTGTTCACTGCATTATTAGAGTATTTCAGAGAGGAGGTGGCCATAATGCAATAATGTGTATCAGTCATTTTAACATGTATCTTTCCAAAGAGGTGTAATAGACATCTGAACAGCAATCACCATTATAGCTGTAATGGCACATACAGCTAAGGTATCAAACACTTCTTGTTTCACTGTCTAAAAAAACCCAAAAAGAGTAATAGCAAACCACATTGTTTATTGCCAGATCGTAGGCTCTTGCAGAGAAAATAGGATGCAGATTTGTTTCTGCTAATTTGTGAGTCCATGTGGCCATATGGGGTCTTTAGGAAGCTGGGAGAGCTATAAAGTGTTGGCCATGGTGCTCCACAGACTGTTGACTGCTGATACCATTGCAACTGTTAAAAGTCTCCTTTACCACAAACAGTGAAAGCAAGAAAAGATACTGCATATAATTGTGAATTTGGTCCTGAAAAAGTGATGTTAATATCTAGATTTCAGTAACCTAAATTAGCTCTTAACCACAAGGACATGAAACTACTTTTAAATATTTAATTAAGAAGCTATTTCTTATCAGACTGGTATGCAGCTTCTATTAGCCAGTGTACCTGTGATATTTAGTAACAGAAAAAAAAAATTAAAAACCAACAAGAACAACAACAAAAGGGTTAATTTTCCAGAAATCATCTGCTGGGGAAAAAAGAGTAGAATTAGAGAATTAGAGAGATGGAATGTATTTGAGGATAACTACATCCAAGAAAGTACAATCAAGGTCCCAGAAGGACCTTCAGGGTCTTCAGGGCCTTCAGAGAATAAATCTAAGATATAGTAACATTTGCCCTGCTCCTCAGGTGTAATTATGACCCTTTTTCTAGGCTACTTCTTACTTGCCAGCTACTTCTTTTCCCAGCATTCCTTTTCAATAATTTTATAAAATCTGAGCTGACAAAAAGCTAATAAGGAAAAGGCCTGTGTTTTCTTTGCGAGTCTTCCACTGTCTTACTAACATACAGCTAAGGCTTAGAGTGTGGTATTTTCTTCTTCCTTATATATGAAAAACTATGATGATAGTAATGGAATTGTAATCATTTCAGTGCCTCATGTGGAAGATACTACTACGAGTTTGTAAATTGAGTTACTCTTATTATTGCATATATAAAAATACATTTATACTGGGACAAAGTGTCCCCTCATAACTAGAAGAAGTAGAGTTCAAAATTTATTTAAATACTCAACCATTAATACTCCACCCTCTGAATTATCAATGCATTCAAACAATGTATCATTAAGCCACAGAGATTGCACTTCTGACCTATTAATTAAACCTTTACTAATGGCCTTAAGACGGAAGTAAATAAAATATTAGTGAAATTGATAATTGACTAGGAGGAGCTGGAATAGAAGTAACATGTAACAACCTTAAAAGAATAAAAATTAAACCAGATCAGAAAACAAAATTATAAAAAAAACCCTGTAAGCATTAAAAAAACCCAACTAAGTGGGCAATCAGTAATGCTGCAAGGGAAGTGAAGGTGATGTTACACAAGGATTTACATATGTCATAACTGCCCCCCAAAGCAATGGCATTTTATGCAATTGAACTCTGAAAAAGTTCTCATGAATCTTGTTGTTCACCTCTTACCTGATTTCTCTCATTTCTGTTGGAGGTCCCTACTTTCATAATGCAGATGAAGAATCCAGAGTAGTTCTTTAACCCCGGTGAAAGTGAGATGTTCCACTGAAGCAGTGCAGCTCAAATACACTTTCCTTTTGCTGCAGTCTGCTACAGGGAAAGTAACCTGAGGCCGTGGGATGAAAGGAGTATCTCAGACTGGCTCACCTCTTTTCTCAGCAGCATGATCAAAATATTCCAGGCCAATTACTTTCAAAATCATCTCCTAACCCTGGAAATGGATAAATTATTTTCTGCTTTGAAAGTTCTCGCTGTTTCTGCTGATAATAATGAGAAAACAACTCCGATGTTAACAGCATGCAGCATTTGACATTTGTCTCACACTTAGCTTTAGTGGAAGACTCCACTGACACAAAGCACTCATCTGCTCATTTCAACAGGAGATTTTCCTGTGTTAGATGACCCATGAGCATGCACAAACGACAACTATCCAACAAATTAATGATCTGCTAACAAAGAAGCTTGTCAAAACTTTTGCTGCCAAAATTAGGAGAGAGATCAGATTCAGATTTTCTGATCTTTTTTAGCAGCCCTGGACAGACTGCATCAAAAGCATCATGGTGGCTCCTGATTACCACCTCATCACAAAGTTATTGTTATTACAAAGATATTTTCAATTTTGGAAAGAGTTTTTTTAAAAATGCAGGCATTTGGTAAAAAAAAAAAAAAATTACATAGGAACAAAATCTAATTAATTTATTTGTGAAGCCAGACAAGAAGTAGGAAAGTATCATACCATAGCATTCAATTGGACCAATATTTAAAATGCCAGCAGATCCTAGTACCATACAGATAGGTCAGCTTTGTGTTGCATCATGTTGGTATTAATTGTCTCGAGCACTCTTTGGATGTACATTGTAATTACTGTCCATTGGTATTGCTGAGAAAGAGGAGCCTGTCATTTCCAATCCTATAGGAAATATGGATTAGTCAGATTTTACCAGGGAGGAAGACAGGACCTGAGATTCAAAGTGTCTCAGAAAATACCTGCTTGTGGATACTGCTTAAGCTGGAGTTACATAGATTTTTAATTACCAATACAGCCAAATAAAATCTCATCAATACTCCCCACAAAACGCATAGTGTAGAAATTGTTTTCTTAGTATTTCCCTTGAGCTGAATTTGATGGTTTGATTTTTAATGTTTCAAGGAAATAATATTTTCTCTGCAAGTTTCTAAGTGTGATAGGTTGTAAATTAAAGCTTTTTTTTCCTATTTAATGAAAAAATCAAACTTTACTCAACAGAAGATAATAATTCAACTGAATGAGTCTTCAGTTATTTTTGGGATATGTTCCAATAAACAGAAATAAAAACCTTTTTTGTTTTCTTAATATGTAAACAGTGAAGAATGGTAAGATTTGAAATATCAGGGATTGTTTCCATTGTTGGAATTAAAAATAGTTTTTAAACTTCAGCAAAAGAGGAGCAAACTGAAATTTTAGAATAGACTCAAAATGGATTTAAATGTTGTTTCTGTAAAACATAAAGCAAAAAATTGACACTGAAGGAAAAAGACATAGAAGCATAGATTGTTTAGGTTAGAAAAGACCTTTAGGATCACAGAATCCAACCACTAATCCAGCATTGCCAAGTCCACCACTAAATCATGTCCCTAAGTGCCACATCTATGTGCCTTTCAAATACCTCCGGGGATGGTGACTCAATCACTTCCCCAGCAGTCTGTTCCAATGCCTGACCACCCTTGTGGGGAAGAATCTTCCCTAGTATCCAATATAAACCTCCTCTGGCACAACTTGATACTGTTTCTTATTGTTAATTTTCAGAACAGACTGAATACTAAGTAAGAGAAGGAACTGGAGGGTGTAGTCCTCTCTTGTGGGGGATGTGGATGGTCTTCTCTGTGATGCTCCAGGAGATGCCCATTTCAGTCCCTTTCTTCAAACTCTCCTTTCTTTGAAGAGAAGAAATTGATTAGATTTACTTAAAATTGCTATTATTCAAGCAATTATGAATTAATGCAGCTTGCTGCTATCATCAGTTTTATTGCAACATATTAGTCGGTCCCTGATTGTTTTTATTATTCTTTCAGAAAAAAAAAAAAAAAGTGACTGTGATCTAACACCCAGTTCTCAGGATGTACTGCTGAATACAAATCTCCAGATGTCTTTCTGGACAATTGTCCAAAGGACATACCAGTACTGACAGTCTCGTCCCCAATGCCGTGTTATTGAAAGGGCCAAAATTGTGATACGGGGTGATGTTTTCTCACAAAAAGAACTGGCATTTTTTTAGCTGAAAATATGATTGAAGATTACACAGCAAAGCAAAGTGAATGAAAGTTTTTAGTAGGCAGATTGCCCAGAATGGAGCCTCAGGAGATATTTAAAAGAAAAAAATTGGATCTAAGCCTGACAAACATGAAGTACATTTTAAGATCTTATTACTAGAAATAAATATGTAACTGATTTTTATCACAGCTGTAAATACCAGCATGAGTGCCAAAAGATCCACCTCAGGACATCCTCGTTATAGCTCTTAATTTTAGCTCATCCTAAATGAGCTAACCTGGTTATTGAAAGCAGTCCAAGGGCAGCAACAGAGAGCAACATGGGTTCACATGCACTGCTGGGAGCTGTTGAGGTGAGAAGCGATGCACTATCTTGCACAGTTCTCCATGCTGTCACTGTTGCTTCTGGTACCCAAATAGCATTTCTTAAGGAATACCTATAAATATAGCACAATAGTGACTACTGCCTGATACTGCTTTCTCCCTAAGAATGTGATAAATTTAAGAGATTTTGATAATTTTGTGCAGAGCCATCTCTTCTATTCTGTCCTGACAGGTTTGAAACAAAGGTAATAATGAAAAATCAGGAGATTTCCCTGAGAATCAGATGTTGCAGGTTGACTGCACACTTCCCTAATTGATGGAGTAAGAAAGCAGCAGAAAATTAGGAAAAGAACCATAGTTTCAGTAACAAACTGTGCTTGTATTAACTCACTGCAGCAACACCTCCTCCCAAGGTTTCTTAAGGAAGGAGGTTACTCAAAAAGTAACCCATAGATTAATGGCACGAAGGAAACAACCACCAGGAGTGATTGAATCCAAGGTACAAGAGCTGAAATTAGCAATTAGCAAATGTCCAGACACACGGTACCGATAAAAGATTAGAAGGCTTTGTCCACCCTGTTTCCACTGGGTGTGTGAGCAGCATGAAGAGACATGCACAAGTTAGGATAATCCAGTAAGCAGAGGTAAAATAGCAGTCAAGATATGGCAGTACAGTGTGGGCCAGTAAGGAATGTATTTGATAGCCCCGGCGACTGCTGGTGGTACGATTATCAGCACTGTAGTTGTTTGAGGTACCCAGAGCACAGCCCACATTGTGGTTCTTACCAGTGCCGCTGCTGTCCATCCCATTTGTGGGTGAGCATGTGGAGAGGCCAGTGGAGGCAGTGGGTTGTGCTATGCAGAGCATTCCTCTTGGTTGCCTGCCAAGGTAACTCCAGGCTCATTGGAAGGGCTGACCTACATGCAGTAGTCTTGCAGCAACACTTGTTTACATTGTGCATGGAATAGATACCCAGAGGTAAGACAAGACAAAACAAAACTTCTTTTTAAAAGTAAGACCGTGAATAAACAGTTATCCCATACCTAGAGTGTTAATACTTACCCCCGCAGCCCCCTGGAGTTACAAGGCTAGCCCAGATCTGAGAGAGCTTTGGGGGAAATATTTCAGGGTTAAGGCAAAAGATTCCAAAAGAGGCTCTAACCCCTAATATGGTCCAAGATGTTTATTCCATAGGAGGAAGAGGGAAAGAGCGAAAGAGAGGGAAAGAGAGCAAACAATGGAGGAACAGGGCATTACCTGGACTCTTGTCCAGGAAGAGATAATTGGCTTCCAGCCAATTAGGTCCAGAAAGGAAGGAAGGAAGGGTTAAACTAACATGGTTACAGCTACAGGGGTCTCTGGGGGGGAAAAACCATTCCCCAGAGCGATGCAACACTAGAGTGCATCACAAGAGGATTTGTCCGCAGGGAGAAAAATACAAGAGTAATCGAAGGGGGATCACCATAGCAGTGCACATTTCTGATGCTGTGTAGCAGAGAAACCCCATCAGTTGTCCAGTTTATTACCTTATGCTCTGAGAAAGTTGAAATTCAAGATTATGACACTTTAGAAGACCTTAAGATCATTGTCTTAAGCAAGGAAATGTTCTTAATGTCACTGATATTAAATCCTTCAAAACTGTACTAACAGTCACAGGTAAGCAAGGTTGCTGGCATTTTGACCCTACCTAGTATGTATTACATATACACTAGGAAAACTTGATTATTGGCTACAGTAATTACTTGGCAGGACATTGGCACTTAGCCTCATTCTCAGTGAGGAGGTTCTGTAGCCATGTGGTGCTCCGGTGTATGAGCATGAAAACTAGCTTGAAAAACCTGTCCCCATTTGCAGTGGTGAGAAGGGAATATAATTATGACTAAATAAAACATCTTGATTGAGAAAAATGAAGATCCCGTAACACCAAGAAATGATGCTGTCTTCCAAATAGAGAAGCCTGTCAGGAACCCTTCAGGCTTAACACTGTTTGAAGGATTATGTTGGAAACGTCAGGCTATTAATGTCTTAAATCCCAGTGGATGTTTAGAAAGTACTGAGCCCATTGAAGATGGCCTGAGTCTTGAACAAGGCAGCAGCAAAGACCAAGGACTGAGCTAGCATAAAGAAAAAGTGTGCAAAGGAGATGATGGAATATGTTAGAATTAGGAATTAATATGAACTGTCAGTGAGTGATGTCAAGGAAATCTACTGTACGGATGCTGAAATTGGTTTCAGCAGACGATCTCTATAATTTCTGTAAACCCTAGATCCTGAGTGTTTACAGGTACTCCTGCTTGCCCAGCCACTAACCAATACAGGCATATCCCATGCCTCACTACCAGGTATTTCATAAAAAAATGTAATCCAATACTTTCAAGATGCTTTAGAGAAACAGATTACAAATAAGAGCTGTCTTATTCACCAGGGCTATTACTTCAAAAATAAATTAAAACTCAAAATAATAGAAGTTAGATTTTAACATCTTATCAGAACAGTAGTGAATTATTCACTGTAGTGTGGAAATTCAACATAATCTAAATGGGTAGGAACGAAGACTTTTTTCTCCATGTTAAACGGAAAGAATCAAGTGTTCATGGTTGAACAAATCCCATTCCTTATAGCTTATACTGTTCTGTGAGCACTTTACAAAATACTGAGTCCCCAAGCCCCATTTTGTCCAAAAAAGTGCTTGCTATCTCGCTGAAGTCATGATATCTGAGTCCCTGATTTATTTCATTTCTTCACCAAAAAGACCCACAAAGCACCTTAAAAGTCTGCCTAGTTCTCACCATTATTAGGCAGGCACAGCAAAATTTTCTCACATATGAAACCATTACACTTAACTTTGTTTTTTTCATTGGAATCTGAATTCCCAGGTGTAGAACCACAATGCTTTATACCAGCTGGCCAGAAGACTGGCAGAGCAACCAACAACATTGGATCTGGTTTTGCCCCGGTCTTTATCTTACCGGTGTTCCGATAAGAAACCACACGTGGTCGCATACTTATACCAGAAGGTACATTGAAGAGAGGAACACATCAGCCAGGTACTGTGGCCTAAGGTAGGCTCTGAATTTAGCCTAATTGCCTGTGTTACCGTGCACTCCTGTCTGGTTTAACCTCCAAAGAATGTGGTAAACAGGTCACCTCTCAGTGAGCTCACTTTTACCACAAGGTAAGATTAGACACAGAGGGGGATACTGATGAGTAGCTGAAATATGGGGGCTTTAGATCCCTAGATTACTGCTTGCTATCTGCCCCCTTGCTGTTCTCCTGAGTTTGATTACTTGTAGGTCAGGGACAGTAACTGCAACTGAGAAGAATAATTATTTCCATTCAGGAAACCCGCAGCATCTAGCTTGAAGGTATATTTCAAGATTTCTCCACAAAGCAAAATATTTCCCTGTTTATTTACAGAGATGGCATATTAAACTGTGGTTTTGTGAATGCTGCTACATATTAAAAGTGGTAGGATCTGATTACTTGGAATTAAATATTTTCTAATATATTGTGGAATTATTTTCAGGTTGATTTTTTATATAAAATACACCTTTTCTGAGAAAATATGTTGCAGAATACTCTGTAAAGGCCAGAAAAGACATTTTCTAGGACTGCTTTGGATGTTTGAAGAGAGAACCATTTCCTCTGAAATTTGCTTTCTTACAGTCCTCAGTTATCTGCCCCAGTGGCCATGACCTTCCAAAGATAATTGAATGTCTTTTCAATTACATTGGCCAGTACTTGTGGGTGTGTCCCATCAGGTCCAGTGTGTATGTCCAGTTTATTTAAACAGTCTCATTACCCTCATCCACCAAGAAAAAGTCTTTCTTGCACCAGAACCTTGATATATCTTGGGAAACTCTGAGATTTATATGAGAGGATTTTAAGGACAGAAACTTAGAACTATGATGGCCTTGCAAAACCAAATTATTTAATTCTCATGTATAAAAATCATGTGGTTAGTGAGTAGGGGCTCAGTCAGACATGATCTTATTTTTACACGTGGTGCTGGGGAGTCTCAAATTAGTCAACAGCAAATGACTCATTTCAAAAAACCAAGACATTAATATACACGAGACAGTCACAAAATTACCTCAGACTTGAACAAAATGCCTTATTATTTAAAGAGGAAAGAAAAAAGGTGCTTGAGACATAACTTAATTCCTGTTAATCTTTGCTAGGAGAAAAAAGTAGGTAGTACAACGGTCTCTAAGTTAGTAGGAAAAAGTTCCAAGGAACCAGTGTCTGGAATATAAAACTGGAGACAAAACACATCACTAAACATAAGCACTGAAATAAAGCTTTGAAGAAGATTTGTGAATAATCATCTTTGAATCAAATTTACTCTGAAAGAATGATTTTTGTCAAAAGTTTTTTCGTCTCAATACAAATGTAATCCAATGAAATGCAGCGAGTCTGATATTTCAATACAGATGTTAATTTCATGGTCCTGACTTAAAACTATTACATAATTCATTCCAGAGGTCGTGGCAGTGAGTTTGAAACCAATGTCAGACTTTAAAAGTACTGCCTGTGCTGAAGGGTATGGTTGATGCTGTACGTCTAAAGAATGCCAGGTATGAGGTATCTCTGATCACTGTCGAGGCATGAACACCAAAATCAGATGGGAATTAAAAACATGCAGTGCATGGAAGATAGAAAAAAGCTAGTAAAACATGATCATTTCATCAGAAACAAGATCATTTCATCAGAAGGAGAAGAGATCCCACTAAACAGTGAGCATTTTGAAACTCCTACTCAACAGTATTTCAGTATAATTTTTGTACTCATGAAGTTTCCATAGAATTATGTCCATTTTTTGCCATCATGGACTAATCATTTGAGTGTCTGTGTACATTACTCTGCATTCTTAACAATGCAGCATTGACTATGGTGTTGGTTTTGTTCTAGATAAACATGCCAGAACTATCAAATGCATTGTCATGTTTGTTTTATATTTATTAGTTACTTTTTGCTTCCTATTTTACTTGCCATACGCTGAGTGACTGGGTTGCATAGCTGTATAGGAGGTGTATTTCATATGACATGAATATTTTGTGGAATTCTTTTTTGAGTCAGGGTTTCTACCATTATGCATCTTTGTCTTTTCTCTTCTCTACTCCATCTGTTGAAATGGTGAACTTATCAAAGATAGTTTTAAAATAAGACTTCTGTGAGACAGTTGTCTCAGATGTGACCTTTATGTTGAACAGGGAATGCATAATTATTGCAAGATTTGCGCAGCTTTTTGCGGAATTATAAATTATCAAAATTTTGCATCATAAGAAGCAAAAAGAAGAAAATAAGCTCCATTAGAGAACTGCAGAGAACTGAAGTTCTGAAGGAATAAACAGAGTAGTCAGTTACAATTCCTTTTTAATATACTTCCAAGAAAGGTGGTTGTACTGTGTTTGTAAGAGAAGCTACAGTTAGATTTATATGTGCGCTTCCTCTCTGATGGAATTATTTTGGTTGTACTATATTAATGTCTTCTCCAAAAATCCCATCCTCTTTGAGAGAATTCCTTCCCAAGTCTACATTGTAAAAGTAAACTCATATTCTCTCTGCTTCATGTCATTTTTCCAAGTAGAAGGCCCATCTATTTCTCACCCACATCTGTCTTATTTGCATCCAGATGTGGCTCTACTGCTGCATGTGTCACTCCTGTCCCAGGAGGCAGCCCCAGTTCCCTGAACACCCTACCAGCTGGATTGGTGCTGGAGCCAAGACTGGTCCTTCCTTCCCTTCCCTCCTTCCTCCTTCCTTCCTTCCCTCCTTCCTTCCTTCCTTCCTTCCTTCCTTCCTTCCTTCCTTCCTTCCTTCCTTCTTCCTTCCTTCTCTTCCTTCCTTCCTTCCTTCCTTCCTTCCTTCTTCCTTCCTTCCTTCCTTCCTTCTTCCTTCCTTCCTTCCTTCCTTCCTTCCTTCCTTCCTTCCTTCCTTCTTCCTTCCTTCCTTCCTTCCTTCCTTCCTTCCTTCCTTCCTTCCTTCCTTCCTTCCTTCCTTCCTTCCTTCCTTCCTTCCTATCCTTCCTCCTTCTCCTTCCTTCCTTCCTTCCTTCCTTCCTTCCTTCCTTCTTCCTTCCTTCCTTCCTCCTTCCGTCCTTCCTTCCTTCCTTCCTTCCTTCCTTCCTTCTTCCTTCCTTCCTTCCTTCCTTCCTTCCTTCCTTCCTTCCATCCTTCCTTCCTTCCTCTCCTTCCTTCCTTCTTCTTCCTTCCTTCCTTCCTTCTTCCTTCCTCCTTCCTTCCTTCCTTCCTTCCTTCCTTCCTTCCTTCCTTCCTTCCTTCCTTCCTTCCTTCTTCCTTCCTTCCTTCCTTCCTTCTTCCTTCCTTCCTTCTTCCTTCCTTCTTCCTTCCTTCCTTCCTTCCTTCCTTCTTCCTTCCTTCCTTCCTTCCTTCCTTCCTTCCTTCCTTCCTTCCTTCCTTCCTTCCTTCCTTCCTTCCTTCCTTCCTTCCTTCCTTCCTTCCTTCCTTCCTTCCTTCCTTCCTTCCTTCCTTCCTTCCTTCCTTCCTTCCTTCCTTCCTTCCTCTTCCTTCTTCCTTCCTTCTTCCTTTCCTTCCTTCCTTCCTCTCCTTCCTTCCTTCCTTCCTTCCTTCCTTCCTTCCTTCCTTCCTTCCTTCCCTTCCTCCTTCCTTCCTTCCTTCCTTCCTTCCTTCCTTCCTTCCTTCCTTCCTTCCTTCCTTCCTTCTCCTGCCTTCCTGCCTTCCTTCCTTCCTTCCTTCCTTCTCTTTCCCTCCCTCCGCCACTCCTCCCTCCTCCTTCCTTCTTCCCTTCCTTCCCTTCCTCCTTCCTTCCCTCCTTCCTCCCTCCTTCCTTCCTTCCCTCCTTCCGCAACTTCCTTCCGCAACTTCCTTCTGCAACTTCCGCAACTTCCTTCCTCCGTCCCTCCCTTTCTTTAGTCTTTCCCTCTCTCTTCTCTTTCACCCTACTCCTTATTCAAATGTCATTCAAACACGTTATTTATCCATTAAATAAACACAAAGAAACTGAATTGCTGAGGTGCTATTCCATCATTCTCAAGTGGTATTTAACAGGAGTATGTGTATGTATCACAGAGTCACAGAACCATAGAATCATGGAGTGGCTTGAAGATCATTTAGTTTCACCCCCATGCCATGGGCAGGGACACCTTCCACTAGACCAGATTGCTCAGAGCCCATCCACCTGGCCTCAAACACCTCTGGGGACATAACAAAGGGATGTATGGATGTATTGTGACATTGTTAAAGAGTTAGGATGTTTGCCTTTTGGGACAAGAGAAATTTTAGTCTCTTACTGATAAGATCATTATAAAGCATGCAATTTCACAGTTGCTGCAAGGAATCCCACAACCTGCTGTTACCGTGGTGCCAATTGCTGGGCGATGAAAGAATGTGCACGCTGCAGTGAAAAGATCAGTGTGTAGGGAAACATGCAGTCCTGGCCATGTCTTTGCAGAATGCTGAGCTTACAGAGCGAGCACTTGCACACTGTACATGTTATCTTTTCATTACTTGAGCAGATCATGGCAGGCTCTGGTTGCATACGTTTTCCCCATACACACTCAGCTGCTAAATCTGGCACACGCAGACAGAAATTCTATCCCCTCCCTCTAAGAGGAAGCAATCAGGGAAAATGAGGGATGCTCCTGCTCCCACATCCCTTATTGCACAGTGACGTGGCTTAGGAATGAAGGAATGCCAGGCAGCCAGTGTCATTTTGTGTGTTGTGCACTGGTGTGTTATGCACATCCATTCTGCTGTTATGGACTGATTATGTTGTGCATTAGAGACTTCTGGTTTTCTAGACTCTACTGCAATAAATGTTTTGGGTGCAACAACATGTTTCCCCTTCAATTTCCAAGTACATAATACCATTTTTAGGGTACACAGCCTTATGTACAAGCAAAAGTAAAAATATGTGTAGAACAACAAAAAAATATTTTTAATAGAAGAGGTGCAAAATGTTCTCTCTTAATCTAGAAAATAAAGCCTTGTAGGAATTGTTATCAACATGACATGCATCTATTCCCCTTTGAAATAATGTGCATTTGAAAGCCTGCTCTGAAGCAGTCTGGGACAAAAATAACAGAGGGCTCTTTTAAGAATTTATTTTTCTTATTAGCTAGCAAAAACTTTAATGACTGGAAAAATATAAGCAAGATTTGCTAGGGAAAATAATAATAGAACACGTACAGCATTGTGATCATGTTACCAGAAATGGTTTCACTATTGCTCATACTTGGTAGGTCCTGGAACACATTAGTAACGGAGACTGAAAACAAGCAAACTATGGAAAGATAAGCATAATTCCATCTGTTAATGCAAAGAAGACTTCTTCATTACCTGGTGATTCAATAGTGTATTATGGACTGCAAGATGTTTTAGTTAGGGAAGTTGCCATTGAAAACAAGCACTCACTAGCATTCACTGACAACTGCAATTCCCGGGTATGAAGTGGACTGAGGTGTACCTTGCCAGCTATGGGGAAAATTTAGACAAGCATGAAAAGAAGCTGAGCTATGGGAGGAGTTCCAAAAAAGCAAATGTTTCACAAGGCTTTTCACATCCCTCTCAGTCAGAAAAAGCTTGCTGAGAAATAACACAATCCAATGACTGTAAGAGTACCGAGTTCCACAGTCCATCCATTTGGGATAATTTTTCAGTGTTAGTCAATTCATCTTAGTCTACTGCTATGTCAGAGCTACAAAAATATCAGAAGAGATGGGTACTCTTCCTTAGTATACCAAATCTCTTCTATTTCTGCAAATTGCAAAGACAAATTAAAAGAGGCCCTAGTTGCATGCTTAGATCACTTACCTTCCTAATCTGTAGTTTACCAGGTACAGGGGAAAAAAAGAAGTGCAAGAGAAATGCTCTTTTCCCATCTTTACAGAAAGACAAATACAACTCACAGCTGTAAACCTCTAACAAACTCAGTGCATAAACCTGGATACTGTAGCAAAATTGAGGAGTCTCTTCCTGATCTGTTACAACTCACTCATGACAAAAGTAGAAAGGGTCAGTGGACCTTTTTCTAAGGTCCACCAACCTTAGAAAGGTCCATTCTCTAAGACACAGCTTTTACTTAGTTCAGTGCTTGTAGCATTCAGCAGAACATCTAGCTCACCCACTGCCAGAGGCTGACCTGGAGGTCTGTGGTCATCATGGTCTCTTCTCCTACATGTCTGCCATTAACATGCAGCCTCTTAGTTACTTTCACCCATATCCTACAGGGAAAGGTTGGGAGAACCTCTGTTCAAAGTTATATCATAGCAGATGATGGTGGCTCAAGGAGTTGGCTGTTGGTTGCTCACACCAGCAGCTAACCCAAACCATATTATGACCCAGATAGCAGCAGGAAAAGTGACTTGACATTGTGTTAGATGGCATAACTGTGATGAACTGTTGGAGAGGGACACATGGAAATGGAAAGTGAAACACTGTGCTAATGTAAACTCATTAGGAAGTTGTCCAGTACATGGAAGAATGAAAAGGGAAAAAGCAGGGAAAATAAAAACATGGAGAGAATTATATTAATAATACTTTGAAACTAGTTTAGCAACATGAGTTTGCTTCTTCCATGTAGTAAAGCAGGAAGTTAACTGCACAGGATTTCTCCTGCAGCTCTGGTGATACACACTGATGAGTTGAACTGTAAACTCAGTACAGTTACAGTGTTTGGCTTGTGCCATTTCTCACATTGATGACAGGTTTAGACATGCAAATAAGTGCTGGACAAGAATGGCAGTAGGGGAATGAAGCCAGGAGGGGACAGGAGTGCTGTGGGGGAAAAATAAACAGCAAACCTTTATTGAAGGCAAGCTCATACATAGGGACATCAAGCTCACTGAAAGAGTGAACAAAACCTGCCATCAATAGATACCGATGTCCCCAAAAATAAATTGGCAGCAGGAAATATTCATGATACTGAAATGAAATCAGCTGCACTAGCAAACTCCTAAAATGCTTTAAAGCGTAACCAGCTGGGCTTCTCCACAGCTGTTCTGAAGGTTTGTCAGGGAGTAGAACCCAAACACTCTCAGCCTGTCTTCACAGGAGAGATGCTCCACCCCTTTGATCACTCTCTTGGCCTTCCTCTGGACCTGCTCCTGTGCTAAGGACCCAGAGCTGGACACAGGTGGGGTCTCCTCAGAGCAGAGTAGAAGGACAGAATCACCTCCCTTGACCGTCTCGTCACACGTTTTTTGATACAGCCAAGGTTATGGTTGATTTTTTGGGCTGCAAGTGCACATTTCCAGCTCTTGTCTAGCCTCTCATCCACCAGTATCCCTAGTCCTTCTCATTGGGGCTATCAAATTGTTTCTTTACTGAAAGATTGGATTCTGTGGAATCTAAATAAATGAATCATACAGACACACAAATATGTCAAATATGTGGAACAGGTATTTTTGATCCTTGCCCTGTGGCTCTGCCCTCAGTCTATCTGTACCAAGTTTAGTGTATGACTGATGTGAACTCATCAGGAATTACCTTGTGCACACCACACCTCAACCTATTTACTTTGAATAGGCCGGAAGCAAGGACCATATTACACTGTTTGTATTGATTTGGGAACCACACCTTATGATTACCTTATCTTTGGGCTATGATTGTGAGGCATCCTCTTGCATTTACATTTATGCCACTGGTTTTCTGTGCAACTGGGGACAACTTATTTAAACATGCTATGGCTCCATTTCTTCATCTCTAAATTGGGGGCAATTCTTTCCTCATGAGATTGTTATGAAGACACATTAATTAACGTTGATAAACAGAGGATATCCTGGGGTGAATGAGACAGATACATGAAAAGTATTCTTATCATTCATATTATGACAGTACATTGTGCTTGCATGTACACAGGGAATACACACACTGGCTCAGAATGGGTGATGTTTACCTGAATAGTAAATACATAAGGGTGGAATTAATTTTCTTTAGTCACCTAACATCTACTAGTCACTGCTCTAGGCTTTTTTCATTATTGATAGAGATGGAAAACCTCAGTCAATGACTTTTTTTATCTAAGGGTGATAAAAAACATCTTCCTCTACAAGTATCTATTTCTCCCCACTGGCTATGGAACCTGGAGCAGCTCACAGAAAATTTGCAGGTGCGCAAAGGAAAGTGAGACTAAGCAAAAACTTACCATTTTGATCAAGCAACTGCTACTCTTTATTACTTATTCATTAGAATAATAAGGCTAAAATATCACCTATACTGTACCCACCGTATCTTTAAAATCAAGTTGGATAGCCACATAACAAAAACTATACAAGTGCATACCGGGCTTTATTACACACGTGGATTCTTTTTACACTGTCTTTCTAAATGTACAGACACAACACTGGAGAATCACCTGCAAACTCCAGAAACTCCAAATTCTGCAGGCATGAGCTCAGGTTTCTTCACTGAATGCATGGCAAGCCCTAGCCCCAGAAACTGAATATGCAGCAAGAATCCATTTAAATTTAACATCAGAGCTGAGCTCACATTTGGGAGAAGGAAAGGAGGAGTAGGAAGAGGTGAAGGAGGTGGACTCACCTTAGGTACCCATTTAAACATCAGTAAGATCAGTGAGTCATTGTTATAGGTTACTACACCTATATAGGAATATTATCTTGGCAGTCTCTAGCCATAACATGGACCAGATGCCATTTTCCCTAGCCTTCCCTCCTATGGTCAGTGCATTTTTCATGCAAACATGTCAGAGTGTTTTAAAACTGCCAATAGCAGACTTGCCTGCAAGATATTTTTATCTAAACTTATTTTGCAAGGCCTTTATGGTAAGGGCTCTGTTCCTGTTCTAGGTGTGATTTCTAGCATTAAGGTTCCATTTCTAGTCACTGTGGCATTACAGATAAACTATTAGTATTTGCAATTAATAGTATTCCACTCATAGGTGACATTCCATTTATATATGTGTTAGACATATAGAATATTCATGTTTTGGGATATAGTGCAAGATATTTTAACATGTTTGATATTGTCATGCAAGAAAAATCTCAATACATTCATATGGAATCTGAGCCCAAGTGGCAGTAAAAGTTGGTGTTGGTGCTATATATGGTATAGTGTTTGATTTTCTAGGTAAAATGGTCTTCCAAAATTCCTGTGATGACCATGTTGGATAGTCTGGCTGTACTGTAACTGTTGTTATTATTATTAATCACAGTATTGCCATTCCTATATGGTAACATATTTGTGGTTATCATTACACCTGTACATTCACAAATATTCCTTTACTTAAGGAATGAGTTAATCTAAAAATGAATTTGAGTAAGTTTGGGATTATAAACATTACCTGATCATAAATCCTATATGATGTACTGTGAGATAGCATATATTGAAAGTATAGCTCAGGTCATGTAACATTGTGTCCTTTTGCACATATCAGGAAAAAAAAGACTACATCTAGGAATAGATTTCATTTTTACTTGTCATACGAAAACTTTTTTGTCAATTCTGACACATTAAATGCAGCACACATGGAAGAGAATACAATCTGCATCCCACCTAGCCACTTCACAAGTCACCAAGTAAAGCTATCCCATGTGAAACACTTGAAGTGAGATTTTAATTCAGTGGATGCATATCTTTAGTTATATTGGTAATATTAAAAACCCCAAACAGAACAGAAATTGAAAACTCAGAGTCCAAGAGTATTAAAACATTAAAATACTTGGCCAAATGACTCCCTTAAATATTAAAGTCGATTTTTCTCTAATCTTGAAACACTAATTAATTTAATGTGCATTAGAGAAAACATGTTCAAATATTAAATTGGTTGATATCACAAATGTGTAACTCATTAACATGACTCAGGTTCCAGACTCAATTATAAAGGCAGAAATTTGATTTCATTAAAACAAAAATAAAATATATAAGCAATTAATGGCCACCAGCTGGGTATTATGAAATACAGATTTTGCTAGATAGGCTTACTATTTGAAGATCAGAAGTCAGACCAAAAAAGGTAATGGTACTAGTCTATAAGATAAAGCTTCTGTAAGCATCTGAATTACATGAGTTTAAAAAGTTAGAGGTGCAAAAACTAGTTAATTTAATTTATATGGATTAACAAGTAACTAAGTGACAGCAAGGGTAACTGCAAATGGACCATCAGCTGTATGGAGCACAATAATTTCTAAGAAATCATTGACAGATCTGGCATTCACATTTCTATAGAAATCCTAAAAACTTGCAAAAACTTTGGTGAACAAAGTTCACCTAATCTGGTTTGCAGTCCAATAAAAAAATCAAGAAGTTACTAAATGAAGAAATATTAACTGAATTCCTACATAGAGAAGAGATTACTGACAGTAGTCTCATCTATACAGTAGGGCTGACTAAGAAGAAAAACTGCAACGGGAAATTCTGGCAAGAAAAAAATATGATAAGTAACAGCTTATAAGTAATCAATTCAGAAAAAGGGAAAAGTGGAAACTCTTGCATGCCACAGAGATAGAAGATATGACTTCTTTTTCTTTGCTGCAGAAAGTTATGTGGAGGCTATTTGATAGGCAGCCAGTCTGGGCTGAAAACAGAGCAGAGATGGTGACAGCAACCAAGAAGGGTGTTTCATCTGCTTCTTGACATAATAACCAGCAGGTCTGAGGACCACAGGCACTGAGCAGCTCGGGCCTGGCACTGAGTTATGTGTGCATGTGCCTGCACTTTGGCAGAAGTTTCTGGTGCACTCCCTTACCCCTGCGTCAGCAAAATACAGGAGATAGGTTCTCTTATAGTCAGGTACTGCCCTGCACTGCATTTTTCTTTAGGTACCAATATTGTACTGGGTAAAACTTAAAAAAAATTAAAAGTATTGTTTCCCTTCTGTAGTTAAATAGCCTCTGTGGAATTTGAATACAGCCCTGGAGCTAGCCCTGTACCTACAGATACCTTTCCTAGAGCATGCTGGTCTAATGAATGCTGCTAGATATCATATATGGTGTATGGACACCAGTACTGTTGCATGGTGTTGTTCTGTCCAAGATGCAGGACTGCATTTGTTGAATTTCAGAAAAGGTTTATCAGCCCATTTCTTCAGCTTGTCAAGGTGACTCCAACAGCAGACATATCATCCAGCACGATGACTGCTCCCTACATTTGGGTATCATCTGTGAACTTGTGGCAGATACATGCTGTTCCATTGTCAAAGCCATGAATGGAGATGTTAAATAATACTGCTCCCAATATGAAT
This sequence comes from Vidua macroura, assembly GCF_024509145.1. Taxonomy (NCBI): domain Eukaryota; kingdom Metazoa; phylum Chordata; class Aves; order Passeriformes; family Viduidae; genus Vidua; species Vidua macroura. The sequence continues at coordinate 82,426,360 of NC_071573.1, forward strand.
GCCCAAGGAATATCACTTGTAAACAGACAGCACATCATTTTCAGCCTGTTGCTCCAGCCTATTTTTTTACTCACTTTAATTCACCCAGCTAATGAATTAAACTAATGTGTAAACCCACCTACCCTGTCTGCCTAGTTTAGCTCCAAAGATGCTGTAAGAGCAGAGACAAAAGTTTGCCAAAGTGAAGGGCATCCACTTCTCTACTCTCTATCTTCAAATCCAGTCATTACAATGAAGAATGTAATGAGGTTGGTCAAGCACAATTTGCAATTGGTAAATCCATACTTCTTTTTTCCCAATCACTTTCTTCTCTCTTATGTGCCTGTACATGGCTCACACAAGGATTTGCTCCTTAAACTCCACAAAGATGAAAGTAAAACCAGGTGGTCTCTATTTTCCAGTTCTTCCTCCTTGTCATGCTGGAAGATGACTGTGACATTTGCTTCTGCAGTCATTGAGAACTTCTGATCACTGTAACCTCTTGAAGAGGTAGGGAACAGCCTTGCAGTGATATCAGTCATGCTTCCTACTTGGCTCTGTGTTCAAGTTGCTTGAGTAATCCCTAACTCAGTCTTCCTCTAACACTGGTTATATTCCACCAAACACATGGAAAGCCTGAGAACAAATTTTGCCAGTAAAAACTGGGTTGTAAAATCCTCCACCTTTCTGTCTCCTTCATTACTAGGCTACCTGTTCACTTGGCCTTATTCTTCCTCTTGCTGCTTCCTTCATGCACTTCACCAATTTTTACTTTGGCTAGTCTTTTAGTTTTCTTAATTCAATCATTTCAGACTTAGGCATTCCTTCTGTATTCATCCTGAGCAGCCCGTGCCTTCTTCTGTGTCCCACAGGATCCCTTTTTCCTCTCTAAGCCCTGTCGGGAGTTCCCCATTCAGATAGTCTGGCTGCCTCACACCTGCATCATGTCCTGCAGACAGAAGCTGATGCTTCTCATGGTTTGAGACTCACTCTCCTGGGATCCTTTTTCTTTCAAAGGAGCAGCTCCTGGGAATTTGCACAACAATAATCTCCCTGAGGTCCTCTACTTTTAAGTTCAGAGTAGATATCACTTCTTGCCTCTTTTGCTTTCTTTCTTTAAGTCTTATGGCTTACTAGGTCTAGACCAAACAATCCTGGTTCTTTTGTTATTAGAATCAGCTAGGCAGAAATAAAAACAAATTTTAAAAGAAGAATTTTTTTTTATCTTGACATGTATCAATAAATTGATCCTCAGAATATACTACTGTAAATATTTTATTGTACTCTTATAATCCAGCATCCTTGGCCCTCCTCACATTGGCCACTTTCCCAATGAAGAGACAAGTAGCATACTTCTCTTGGTGTTTTTGCTGTAAACAATATAAAACAGGTGTCCATAAAGACTCTCCTGAATTCAGTGGAGTCCTGCTCATTTACACAAGATCTGTTTCAAGTATTGATTCATGAACTCTTGAAATAATTCAGATACAGAGCTAGCCTTTTGTGTCCATGAGCCTCTCATTACTTGTGATTTTTTTGGCAGGTATTATAGCATCTGATTGGCCTTTGTCATTTGGACATACTTTAATATTGCCTCTAACAGATACATTCTCTTCCAATGTCAGGCTTCCCAGGTTTTGGTTTTAAGCATCCTGCTCCATTACATAGATAAGGCCTAATATTTTGAGACAAGGCCTGAGGCAAAATCAAGATTTGTGGGTAGATGCAGAGTTCATAAAATGTGCACGTAGATAAAATGCGCTTATTTAGTGCATCTACTCATATGCAATAATTGTCTTCTAAAAACACGAAAGTTTAAGGTGTGAGCTTCCCCTTTGGGAGTCCATTTATCTGCCACGTAGAGCTGTGACTCTTACCTTGGGGACAGGTGACTTCATTCCCACCAGAGCTTTGTAATCCTGGTAAAATCTCCCTGAGTATTAATTGCCGCTTGCGCTAAGAATGGATGGCTCAGAGGCTAACACCAAGCCCAGTGCCACAACACCCTGCAATGGGCAGAGCAAATCCCAGCAGGAAGCACAGTCTGTCTGCAGAGCAGCCCTCCCTAGGAATTTCCCTGTCTATCCCCAGGCAGGAGAGATGGATGCATGGAAACTTGGGCTGGGTGTGAGCAGGACGTGGTAGAAGATGATTTCAAGGCCCTTTACGAGGTTATGACTGTGTTTCTGATTTCAACAACTAAATATTCATATGTTCTATTATCTTTTTTCTGCTCTTGCTTTTTCTCTTGAAACACTATTGTGTTAAACACACACACAACTTCTACTGTGAGTCCTGACAACTAAAAGATTTACAGTAGTCACTGCACAAAAACTTAGAGCAAAAGCTCTCATATATTTAGGAAGAAATTTGGAAGTTCACTACACAACCATAGGAAGTGTTATGTTTTATATGTGTCTGTCTTGCATTTGACTACCTGGTGGATCTTCAGGCTCTTTCCAAGTAGTGTCCTGAGGCTCATGCCCATGACTGCATATGGCAGTGAAAAGACCAGTTAACCGTGGATTTATACCAGGGAGTGGCCAACACATAACTAGCTTAAGGGACATGCCAAAAATTTCTTCTCTATTCCATTCCAAATGGTTGGAATTGGCATCACTTTTCTCTAGGCTTGGTTTCCCCATACATAAAATGAAAATCATAATGCCAGATTACCTCGGTAGGGCTGTATAACTAACCTATTGTTTATAAAATGTGTAAGCCTGTGGCAAATACTTCCACATGATTTTCTGAGGATAAGACAACACGCCCATAAGGAGGACTGGCACTCAGGCTTGTCCACCCAGAGCGTGCAGTTCCACAGCGTATCCCCCTGGCAAAGCGAAAGATGGGGCGTGAGCCAGGTCACACCAGTTCAGGGGCCCAGAGGCTGACACAGCCTTTATGTAACTCCTTTACCACAATTTTGTCCTCCACACACCACACAGAGAAAGGGTAAGGGCAGCACCATCATTACCACCCGTATTCACACAGCTACAGCCAGAGACAGCACAATGGCACCCAGCTTGCATAACCAACGCCCTTCCACCTGCCTGCATTGCTACAAGCAGCTTCTGCAGGGGACTGTGCCCTACATTTCAGGCCATTACTAGCGCAGAAGCAAAGGTGCAAGATCATCCCTACAAACAGCTACACGCCTTCAGGAGGCTGACACACCCAGTGAGGTGGGTGCAGTAGCAGTGACACACACCTATGGAAAAGGCTGGATTTGGGAGTTAGAGACTTGCTGCAGATCTGACTATACATGTTGCTGTCATTTCAACACAGTGCCCTCAAAACATCAGCCCATAGTTTAGCATCGTCCTTCTCCAGCATGTACACATTTGAAGCCCTCATTGCAAAAGTGTGCTTGCCACACCTCACAAATGATAGATGCTGTGACAGATATCACTGCAGATAAAAATCTTAGCTGTGTAAAAGTATGAGAAACCATGTAAGAAAAGTATCATTAAGGCAGAGCGAGGCAGTGTATATATACAGGTTTTTGTCATCCTCATGTCTGTTGAACACATTTTTAAAAAGAAGCTGAAACACAGGTAAAGCTATGAATGTATGTGCACCTGCTGGGTACACAACACATCTCATATACTGGATATACACATTAGCTTCATGGTTAGTGCCATTTCCCACACAGGAATCAATTATAAAATAATCGTTCAGAATGGTGCTGGGAAACACTGGACTAAGGGCTCCTCTTCTGAACAAGTAGCAAAGAGCAGCAGTTCAAGCTAAATGCACCCCAGCACTGCAGGCCAACACTTCCAGTCTATACCCAGACTGTAGTAAATGGGGTTGTTCTACAGTTTAGAAAAAACCACCTAAATATCATGATCCTGAGTCAAATCACAGATATATTTACTTGAGAGTAAAGCCTGATATGGCTTGGGAGAAAGCTGCTCACCACTTCCCTCATCTTCTTAGCACCAAATTTTTATGCAGAAAGATGAAGAAGAAAAGTCAATATGTACAGAGAGCCCTTTGGAAACAAAACTTGCATTTACTTCACTGGGAGTGTTCAGACTGGCCCTTGACTATTTTAACCAGGATATTAAACATACTTTAATTCTCATATTTCTGTTAGAGCCACAGTAAAAATGGCTGATGTTCAAAACATGAAGTTGATGTATATGAGAGATTCAATCCAGTGCTGGTGACAACAGCGAGGTGGAACCTTGTGGGAACTTACATCTAAGGTAAGTTTTGGCCAAAGCCTGCACCGAGCATTAGCATCTCTGGACACTTTCTGATGCATCACTCCAATATATTTGGTTTGGAAAAAATTCTTTTGATGCAGTTAAATGTATGAAAGGACAGATGGCATCTAGCAGATGGTTTAGAAAACAAAAAGCCAGATCTGTTTCAGATCCCATGAAAGACTGTGCTGTGGAATACCTGTGTGCAGAGTTACCCCACCTCAAATTATGGAATTAACAGTGTGTTGCATAATAAACAAATTAATTAGTGCTGAAAGACACATAGTTGGTTTTAATGTTATTATTTTAAAATATTATGGTTGTATGAAACCAGCTTCTTTTAAGCTTTTATAGTATAAAGCTGCCTTAAGTCAGCCTCTCTGTTGAAGCAGATAGCATTTATACTATTGCATATGAATACACTTGAGCCTGTACTTGTTGATTCAAAGATCAAATGAGCTTTTTTTGGCTCAGCTAGCAGTCTTTATAAGGCGTATCAACTTGAAAGTTTTAATGCAAGGAGCATATCAATTGGACAGGCTGTGCAAGAAAAACCCATTCACTGCAAATTAATGTGCTAATTTATTGAATCATTTTCCCTCCTAAGACATTGATGGAATCAAATGAAAAAACATGAGAATTCGATAATTCAAGTAATTAAAACACATTTCTAAAGTTAAATGTGTTTTCAACATTTAAATTTGGTCATGCTCAACACATACAATACTTTATGCACCTTCTTTACTGATAAGTGAATAGGTTGTCCCTTACCACATCATGTAACATTTAGATCTGTCAAATGTGTTGATTCAAGCAATTTTATGCTTTCCCACCAGGTAAGTTCCTGGTTTTGGTGATTCTCTTTGTAGCAAGGCAGAGTTCTTTTACTGCTGTTTTTGTCTTTTATTGAGCTGCCTGGAGGGATCACTGGTGGCAACACACAAAGCTCTGACTGTTTTCTTCCTACTACACTTCATAAATATTGCCAAATATACCTGCATTACATTTTCCCCTTACAGCAATTTCATTGCTAACCTGAAGCAAAACCTGAGTGGGAATACTTTCAACTAGTGCAGAAGCATCTGCTGATTCATCAATCATTATGATAGCATATGCTTCACTGAAATTAATGAATAAATGCATTTTTACAAGCATGAATAAAGGCACTGATCATCAGGAGCTTGTAACATTTCTATCGCTATTTGTTTTTTTCATGAAGAAGCAGAAAATGGCTTGAAACAGCTCTGAAATGAGATATCATTGAGGTTTTTTTACAAAAATATCTGGAAGAAATACAAACAGTTTGCATCTGGAATGGGAACTGGCAGGAGAGCTTCCTAGATCCACCTGTCCCACAACTTCCTCTTACCTTCTGCACCCTTCCTAAAGCACACAGTTGCCTGCTGCCAGCATAAGCACCCTGGAGCACTGGGCAAATGGCTGAAGCACAGCTGGGAATTCATGTGTGTGTTCCTATGGGATCAGCTGCCACAGATCTGCCTTTTCCTAGTCCATCTGAGATGTCCAAGTTTTAGGAACAAGTAGATTATCAAGTAGAAAATAACAACACTGGCCAACTAATGATACTGAAAAATCATCATTTTCTGACGACCATGCTGGAGATTTCCTTGGAGGATATTTTGATGCCATGCCTTTGGATGCCTTCCTCCTTCTGCTCTCTTTAAGTAGAAGACACAGTCTCAGCATTCTTGAGGTAGCATACCCTGCTGGGTGCACAAATGTAAACTAACTGGGATGTGTTTGGAAGCCTCAGACACAGACCTAATCTTAAAAGCATGTCCACATACTTGCAGGCTGAAAGTTAAACTAATGAAAATAGTTAGCTGTAAATTTCAGCATACTTTTTAAGGCAATCTCAAAGCACAGAGGAAGTTACTCTGGTTATATAGTTCATCTTCTCCCTGTTGTCCAAACTCTGCAACTCAGTTGTGGCTCCTCTCAAGCCTTAATGGTTCTGTGAAATTATCTATGTACAATCATATGGCTAATATAAAGGATTTAATTGCCATCAAGCAAAGTTACCTAATCAGAAATAGATGAAACAGTAAATTGGATGATATAAACATTTTATAAACAATAATTATTGGTGTCAGTTGTGAAAAAAAGACTTCCACAGAATAAACAGGCATTCTAATGAAGAAGTAAGTATATGTAAGCTATAATATAAATAATTATTAACTGAAATATGTATTCATATTGCTAAAATATCTTGTTCCTTTTTTGTTCTTTGGTAGACTGTGGATCTTCACTCCTTGTGTTGGTGGCACTCTCCTAAGTCCACATCTTGCCCAACAGGGCAGGGAAGTGCAAACCTTTGTCATGTTGATTCACTCAGAAGCCGTTCTGTTTCCAGCATGTGGCCAACACAAATGGCCACATACCAATTTGAGGATTATGACTCAACCTCCTGGTTTCCTTTCAATTTAAATGATAATGTTACAAAAAAGTTCTGAAGCTGTACTTTAGACAATGCTAACCACATATCAAGATACTAAATGTCCAACAATACACTCCAGTAGCTTCTCCTTTTGGAGACACAGGAAACACAGCTAACACTACACTGTCTACCTGCAACTTGAGAAGCAGGTTGGTGTTCACCTTGCCCTACCCAGTGACAGATCCATTTCAGAGCTCTCACCAGACCTTCTGCCACGATCAGCGCCATCAAAACAAGGCATAAGTCCAGTCACTGTAATTCATGAAGAATTTTGATTGACTGTTCTCATGTGAGAGAAGTAGCAGCTGTCCATACATCCACAACCTTGCTTCGCTCCAACTTTCAGCCAGCATTGGGGTCAGTTGGACTTCCCTGTCCGTCGAGGCCTCCAGGTGTTGACATAGCTCCTCTTCCTCTTCCCGGCGTAGGTGATCCCTACTGCCAGCCACCTGGTTTTGGTGCAGTGACTCTGCTTCCAGTGGGGTAACTAGTGATGGCCAGTGTGCCTCCCCTGTCCATAGGGCTGGGATCGCAGCAGCCAGAGCAGTGCAGGAGCTAAGCCAGGCCTGCCTCACCCAGGAGGAGGAGTGAGAGCTGTGCTCACCAAGACCAAGTGACAACAAGTGACAGAGGTGCTGCTGCACTGGAGGAGGGAGAGGCAGACACCATCTGATCTGCTGCCTGCTAGATGGAAAGCTTGCAACTTGGGTGGAGCAGGTCCCCTCCTGCCCCTCACTCCCGAGGGTGTCATGTAGCCATCTGCACTATGCAAGATCATGGGGCAGACAAGCTGCCAAGAAGGAGATAAGAAGCAAAGGGTGTGAGGAGCAGGTGGTGCCTTTACACCAGACAGAGGGTTTGCTGGGACTGAAACACGGGGTGCAGAATGGATGCTTCTCCTGCAGCACCCAGCAACACTCCGGGCAGCTGAATCTCTCTGCTCCATGAAACGACCATAAAGGCCTCGGTCCAGGAGATAAGGGGAGGTGTGAGAAGGGCAGCTGGGTGGCTCTCGGAGAAGGCTGGCCAGGGAAGTGCCACCAGGGGGTGGGGCAGGGAGGTAGCGAGGTCCCGTTGCGGTTGCCGGTGTTAGCCGTGCTGGGAGGAGAAGGGATCTTAGCGAGTGCTCCTGGAAGCAGCAGAAGAGCCTCGATACGCACACACGGAGGTAACGCCAACGCCGCTCACGCCGGACCCTCGGCGTGTCTGCCAAGGGGTAGCAGGAGGGGGAGAAGAAAAAAATCCAAACTTACACAAAGAGAAAAGAAAGAAAGGAAATAGGAGTTGGCTGAAATACTCATTTTCCCCCTTTCTGGTAAAATAAAAAATAAAAAAACTCCTATTTGAACATAAAAAGCCAGGCTGAGATAACAAGCGCCTCCTCGCCACCCCGCACGCCCCCCTGAGGGAGGAGGAGCGGGCCCCGCGCCGCCCGCACCTGCTCCGGCGGGGCCGCCGGGCGCCTGCGCGGCCGGGCCGCTCCGCGGGGCCGCGGGACGGCGGACACGTGACGCGCCCGCCCGCACCGCGCCGGGCGCCGCGCACCGAGCCGGGAGCACCGAGCCGGGAGCACCGCGCCGGGAGCACCGCGCCGCGGAGCACCGAGCCGGGAGCACCGAGCCGCGGAGCACCGAGCCGGGAGCACCGAGCCGGGAGCACCGCGCCGCGGAGCACCGAGCCGGGAGCACCGAGCCGGGAGCATCGCGCTGCGGAGCCGCGGCCGCCGCCGCGCCGCCCCCCGCCTCCGCGCCCTCCACCCTGCCCGCGGGGCACGGGAGCCGGTGACGGGAGCGAGGCGGAGTCTGGAGGGAAGATACGGAGAGATAGAGATTTAAATCACATCCCCGGCTGTAGAAGGGGCAGCAGCAGCAGCAGCCCCGGCGCAGAGGCACGGACGCACGCGCCGAGACAGGTCTGCCGGCTCCGCCGCTGCTGCTGCTGCTCACCATGGGTGCCGCCGCCGCCGAGCCCCCCAGCGCCATGGGCCTGGTGTCCAGCGTGGTGAACGACACCCTCGAGTTCTACCGCTGGACCTGGAGCATCCGAGGTAACGCGCCAGGGCGGCCGCGGCCCCGCCATCGCCGTGCCCGGCGCCCCCCGCCCGCTGCCGCTGATGCGCAGCGGCTCAAAATGGCTCCATCTCCCGGGAGACGCGGAGCGCGCTCCGGCTCCCCGGGATGGGGCGGCCGCGGGGGCAGACCCCCCCCCCCCCCCCCCCCCCCGGCTCCCGCCTGCCCTCCTCGCCCCTCCGGGTGCGCTCGGTGCAGTGTTTGTTTATCCGCCGTAATCCCGTGTAGCGGCCCGGGGTGCGCGGGGCATCGATCCGAGGCAAGGTGAGCGCGTCCCCCGGGCGCCCGCGGGTGGACGTAGCGAAATCCGCTTCCCAGGGCCGTGGTTCCTCCGGGTCTCTGCCGCCGCGGCGTGCCTTGGGGTTGTCACACGGGGATGTGATGTCGGAGGTAAGCGAGGCCCCCCGGCACAGCCGGTCTTTGGCTTCTGCGGCAGGTGGGAGCCCCACGTCGGCATCGCGTGGAGTTCAGCAAAAGAAATGAGGAAATGGTTGTGACCGCCAGTGCAGCAGCTTTGCATTTTACATTAAATGTGTTTGGGTCAGTCCTGCTGTTTTCCGTGCTCCGCTCCTGTATTGGCACTCCACGACTGCAATGTGGCAGATGCTGAAGGAAGAGTAAATGTCTTGGAATATGGAGAAATGTGCAAAAGCAGCTTGTAGTGCTGGGACAGCAAATGAGGCGGTACCTTGCTGCAGTGACCGGTAGCTCTGGAAGTGTTATTGGTCAGCGAGAATGGTTCTGTCTCGTGTGTCAAATGAAAGGAGTCGCTTTCACAGTTGCTATTGTGAGTAGCCACGGGCAGCTGGCAGAAGGATCATTTACTCCTCTGGATGTTTTCTTCATTTTTTCGTTGTCCACGCAACGATGAGGTTTAGCTATTTTGAAACACGCAGAGCAAAACTGGAGTGCGTGCGACTGTGGATGTATTTCGTGGCGGTGAGATAGGTGGGAATGTGGAAGCTCACTGCATCAGCAGTCTTTGCTTTTCCACCCCCCCTCCCTTCTGCCATCTGTCAGATAATAAATTAATCTTATGTTATAGATGGAAGGAGCTCACTTTTTTTGCAATTTGCCTTTCCATAACTCCCGTGTTTTGCTATATTTTTAAAATTGAGCCTGCATGCTTATTTTTCTCCTCTGTTTTTAAAAACTGCCAGAATATGAGAGCAAATAAAAATGCTTGCAGCAGCACTGCATTGTAATCTACCAGTGTTTGCTCTCTGACTCTTGCAACATACAATTGTTCATAGACTGCCAGGTAATGAATGAAAGAGATGCTATTCTAGTCAATCAATAGCATTTTCAGATGGATATAAAAATAGATGTGGGTACAAAGTTGATAACCTTGTCGATTACTTGATTTATTGGAAAAAAACTCATGTTCTGATATATTTCCTCAACTTCAAAAATGTTATTTAAGTCTGTCAATAGACCATGTCTATTGTAAGCAAAAATGACCAGAGGAGGGGAAAAAAAGAAGGAAAAGCAAGTAAATGTTAAGAATGTAATGATAAGTAAGTAACAGTGATACTACACATACAGCAAACTTTTTTCTTCTGCTTCTTTGGAGGATGTTAAGCAGTAGTAGGATCACATTGTTATTGCCCCTAAAATATGTGTAAGTCTTACTAATTTACTAATGGAAACATTGTATTTTTTGCTTTAAGTTCGGTAGCATTGCTGTTAGAGCAGGATTCCATTGTAATGAAGTCATCAGTCCTATCTTGTGGAGAGTTTCTTGTTCAGATTTTGGATTACAGCAGGTCCCTTCAAAGTTAGTTTTGAGTAGAGCCTAAGTCACATGAAAAACACATTACAGTTCTTATCTATACCCAGCAGTATGTGGAACAAGGTTCTCCTGTAGTTTTCACAGTCAGGTAGGGATGGGTGAAACATGTAATGTGTCACATTGTAGTTACAAAGTAGCTCAGGATAAGAAAGTGTTATTCATGAGGCAATGCTGTGTGGCTCTTCAGTGAAATAATTTTTAATGCCCTAAGTTGTGTAAAAATACCTGCTCAGTTTGCTGCTTTTCTGCATGTTTCCTTGTTGAGATAAAAATAATTGTCTCCATTTGCCATCTCTGAGTGAACATACAGCATATTTTCAGTACCTAAAAGGGATGTGACACAAGAGCACGAGAGGGACCTTTTACAAGGGCACGTAGTGATAGGACAAGGTAATGGCTTCAGACTGAAAGAGAGTAAGTTTAGATAGCAGGAAAAAATTCTCTCTTGCAAGGGTGATGAGGCACAGGAACAGGTTGCCCAGAGAACTTATGGATGCCCCATCCCTGGAATTGTTCAAGGCCAAGTTGGATGAGGCTCTGAAATTCTAGTGGAAGGTGTGTCTGCCCATGGAAGGGTGGTTGGAAGTAGATGATCTTCAGTCCCTTCCAACCCAAACCATTCTATGATATGTTAAAATTGTGAATTCAGCACTGTTATGAATTCATGCAATTCACCTTTGTGTTAAGAGCTATGACAGTAATGTTGCTCAACAGAAAACACCAATTATGGCATGCAAGACCATTGCCTAATGTTCAATATCATTAAATAAAAAACTATACCACGCAGCAAAGTTGCTCAACAAATGATGCTATGCAATAGCATTACACAATAAATCATACAGAAACACTACTACACAGCAAAATTACACAACAAAATGTGAAGAAATTTTATTCCCACTACTACTCCTACACTTATTCTCTCCATTTCCCACTTCCATTTTTTATTGAACACCTGTGTGTCTTTAGCCCTGTTCTCTGTATTCAGCAAGATTGGCTTGCCAGTAGGTGCTTTCTCCTGCTGCCTTGGACTCCTGTGATAACACTTGTGTAGGACTGTGCCAGAACATCCCACTGAGTCTTGTGCTGCTTTATTTTTGTACATTAAAAATTTGATCATTTTCCTCCCCTGCTTTGTGCTATTTAAAAAGCAACTGACCTTTTCTGAGACCAAAAAAAAAGACCCCAAAAGACCAAGTATATAATGAGCCTAAATGGATTTTGAGTTGATGTTACAATTTCTTTTAGCATTAAGCATGCTGTCTAAAGTTGATTTGTTTGTGGTTTTGGTTTTTGAAGTCTTGCATTTGGGAGTAGTAGCAGTGTTCTGTGACTTTTTCCCCAAGTATATTATCAAATACATTTTCAGCATTAGGTTGATGCTTTTGCTTGTTTATTTGTTGCAAGATTACTTTTTTTCTCTCCACTCCTGACTACTTTTTAGACCCCTTTCATGAAAGCCCAAAATCCATTGTAACCATATATTCACCTAGGAGGCTGAAGGACATAATTTAGGAAGCCATAATCTTCAAGAAGAAATAGAAAGGTCAAAAGCATGTTCTTAGCGGTCATCAAGAGCAAAAAAAAAAAAAAAAAGGTGGTCAGAGGAACAGTTACTATCAGGGAATATGATCTAGGAATTCCATGCCCTTATTTCTGTAAGGGCATGGGACCAGTTCCATGTAATTGTTAGGGCAGGGCTTCCTTCTTTCTCTCAGCTCGAGTGGCTGGTTGAGGTTGGATTTGCCAGGAAGGATTAAGGGTATGATTAGATGACTGAGCAAGTGACTTAAAGGGAGGTTCCAGGCTGAGTCCAGGGGAACTATTAAGATGAATAACTCAGGACACAATCCAGGAAAGAAGAGTGTGGAAATCTCAAAATGTGGGTGAAGAGACCATTGTCAGTCGGGAAGGGGGAATAGGAGACTGTGGCTTGAAAAGAAGATTCATGAAACACTGTACAAAAATATTTATTTAGAGGAACTACTTAATTTGGATGTACTGAGCTAAGGAACAGAAGGCTTTACTGACTTTGGGTGAGAATGATTGTTCTTGGAGCTCAAGAGTTTAAAGGAGGCAGGGCCATCCCAGGCCACGTGGGACTGCTTTGGAACAGCAACTATTTACAGCTGTTGCAGTTAATAAGATTACAGACTTTTTCCATCAGTAGGAAAGGAGAGATGCAAACTTTCACTTTAGTGGTAGGGTAGTGTTCTACCTAGTATCTTGTTCAGGAGCAACATCAACTGTAGGTTTTATCAGTTGGGTCAGAAGTCTAAGGCGGTGAGGATGGAGAAGATGGGGAACTTAAAACTGGTTGCCCAAAAGGAGAACCAGTGGAGCAGCTTCCATGAACACTTTTACTAGGAGATCTTGGGACTAGTTTAAAATTACCCAGGAAGTTCAGGTTCATTTTCTTTTTCAGTCCAGGGAACAGAACCAGAACAAAACACATTTCTTCTTCCCTTGTACCTTCCTCCACAGAGAACCCAAGTATGACCAAAGGATCCTGAGTGTCTATGCTTGAGAAAGGTTCACTGGGGTGCTTAGCAGAACACTCTGAGTGCAAGTAGTCCCTTGTAGCTGAGGATCTGTGCCAAAGCTGGAGGCAAGTAGAATGCCAGTGAAAGTGCTTCAGAGGATGATGATGGGGAAAGAAAGAGAACGAAGGGTGAGATTAAGGTCCATGAAGTCTGTTTCACAGAAACAAAGCAGAACATGTTCCTAAACTTTCAGAGGGCTGGCTGAGCATCAGATTTGGTGATATGGCACAATACTTGTCTTGCAGATACAATATTCTTCTCAAGGGAATAGTTTTTTTCAGTCTGTGGCCATGACTGGGTAAAACACAAGGATTAGACAGGGAGAAACATACTGGAAATGGAAAAGCTGTCTGACTGAGCTGGCTGTCTTGTGGCAGAAACACAGAAAAAACCTGTGGCAGAAAGAGCACTGGAGAAATTGATTGTGAAAGTCAAGAGTCTTAATGCCTAGATCATGAGATTGCTGTCAACTAAACTGAGCAATTGGAGCATCCCAGTTTATTTGATTCATTTGACATTTAATTGCCAGTTGGTGAAGGGAGGGGAATTTATTAGTGAAGAAAAAAATAATGCTTGGTATTGAAGGCAATTTGCTGAGTGTTTGAGGGAAATTCTACCCCCTTTTCATCATCAGAAGATTTTTATCAGATTGTAGAACTCAAAAGACATAATCAGAACTAAACAGATACCAAACATTTTTGGAAGTGGAAACATCATTCAGGAAAGTACATTAGTGAAGGGAAAATGTCTACTTCGAGATCTTGGGTCAGCAAGCTTCAAGACCTTGGTCATGAGGGAGTAGGAGAAGTAAAATGAACTCTATAGATGAGAAGCTGAGTTTTGAGTGAAGACTTCTCTTTCCTAAAATGAAGGAGCAGAAGTTGTAGGGGTGATATGCAAATCTCAGCTCCAGAAAAGAAATGAAACAGAAAAAAAACTTCAAAGAGCACCAGCAAGAATGTAATACAAACTTCTGTTTGAACACTCATCAGCATATTCCAGAAGGAAAAGGAAATGTGTAGACAAAATGACAAGAACATGACCGCATCTTTGAAAATTCATTCTAAAACTGTGTAGGTAGCATGTCTTTAAATCTTTGAAAGAAATAAGTTGTTGTGAATACTCTTAAAGGAGAATCCATGGGAAAAGATCTGGAAATGGCTGTATACAGAATTTAACCAAGCTGATTGCATGATCTTAGTGCCTGCTGCAGAAGGCCAAATGACTAGATGTTTAGAATTCAGCACATGCTAAATTGCTGTTGCAGAGTTCCAAGCAAATCACGTTTCTCAGCTGAGGCATCATGAGGTGCAAATCAATATGTGGTCCTGGAGCCCCATACTGCAACCAGAGGTGAAGAATTCTTGAGAATTTGAAATACCCTTGCTATGAAGCAGATGCATTCATCCTGGAGGCTCCACTGGTTACAGAGCTTGATCAAGGATAGTGACTGAACTCTTGTTCATAGGTAGCTGTCTCTAGTTGGAGCACCTTGACTAGGAGTGTTCGTAGTTGTCACCCTGCATTCGTGCTGTGCTCAGGGTGTGTGTGGTTATAGATATGAACAACCAGAAGAGGCTGTATTCAAGGCAGCTGTGCTGTCCTGTGCAACCTGGGAAGAGTGTCAAAGGCTGCACAAGGACAGGTAGTAGAAGAAGCTTAGGGAACATAGGATGTAGTTCCTTTTAAGGTCTTGTAGATGAGGAGTGGGTGAGGCAAGACTCCACTTTTTCCTCTGCCAGTCCAGACAGGTTTTTTGGAGTTACTTGATTGATTAGGAGAGCATTTAGATAAAAGGTGAATGAATGAAAAGACTCCAAACAGATATGGAGGGGACTTTGAGAGGAAGAACTTGCTAGGATGCAAGGCTAAGCGGGGAGAAGAGGCTGTTGTGTGTACTGAAGAGTTTTTTGAGGTAGGGCAAGTGAGGTTGAATGAATGCCTGAATGGCCTGAAAAAATGGAGATAAATGAGAGTTCATTTATCTAAAAAGAATTGACCATTAAAAGAATGACAGCTTTGGCTTTTAAAGATATGACTGGGGTGTTCCCAGAGCACAGAAGTTGTGACAGTGTGATTTTAAGGACAGATCTGATCCATAAGTTAGGACTTCTCTGACTGGTAAATAAATGACAAGGCCTTGCTTTCTCAAGCTGTATTTGGAAACCAAGTTGGAGTTACCACTGCACTTCATAAGGATCTCTTTGAGTGGGGCTGTCTGACTGACACCTCATTTAGGAGGATGTAGATGCTGAATACAGTTCCTGGATCTTGTATGGTGACAAGTGGGTACTCAGTGTTGTCAAACTTAAGTGCTTCTGAGTGTGTGAACTTCAAAGTCTTGTGGAATTTTAAGGATGCAAATGAAGGCAGCTCTGAAATTCAGGCTTGGCAAGGCTTAGGTGTTAGCCCTGTTGGGGTTTTGAGTACTGCATCCCAGCTAGTAGGCAAAGCAATAAGTAGCTGCAAGGCAAGCCTGGAGATCAATAGAGTGCAACGTGGTTTGTATTAAATCATTTTGTGTGTGCTTGGATCTCAAGATAAGCATGAGCTAAATTGCCTTTCTCTTATGGAAGGTGAGGGAGAATAAGCTACCTCAGTTTGGCCTGCATTTGATGCAAGATAGTGATGCCTGTGGGCATCCAATTGCTCTTGGTTTTGTTTTGCTTGTGTGCCTGCAGCTCAACTTCTTTCTTTAGGTACTTGAATAATTTCAGTGGTTTGATCCTTAACTCCTGTCCTGGAATGTTCACTCTCTCTGTGGCATTGTGTCTGCTTGTACCATGGGATCCTTCCCTTGTATTGTGTTTGCATGGCAAGGGTTTGCTGCTAGGGGGACTATGCTAGAAGCTTCCCCCATGTCCAACAGAGCCAATGCCAGCCCATTCCAAGATGGGCCCACTCCTGGCCAAGGCTGAGCCAATCAGTGGTGGTAATAAAATCTCTGTGACAACAATCCCACCATCAAAGGCAGCATGGCCAGCAGATTGAGGCAGGTGAGTCTGTTCCTCTACTCCACTCTTGTGAGACCTTCCACCTCTGGGGTCCCCAGCACAAAAAAGACAATTCTTCTAAGACAATGACCTAACGGAGCAAATCTAGAGCAGGGCCACCAAGTTGTTCAGAGGGATGGAGCACCCCTCCTATGAGGAAAGGCTAGGAGAATTGGAATTGTTCAGCCTGGAAAAGAGAAGGCTTTGGGGTGACCTAATTGACCTTCCAGTATCTGAAAGGAGCCTACAAGAAAAATGGAATGAAACTTTTTACAAGGGCATGTGGTGAGAGGATAAGGGGGAATGGCTTCAAACTGAAAGACTGGAGGTTTAGGTTAGAAATTTTAGGAAAAATTTCTTTATTCTGAGGATGGTGAGATGCTGGAACAGATTGTCCAGAGAAGCTGTGCATGCTCCATCCCTGGGAATGTTTAAAGCCAGGTTGGATGAGGCTCTAAACAACCCAGTCTAGTGGAAGATGTCCCTGCTCATGACAGAGTTGTTTGAAGTGGATGATCTTTAATGTCCCTTCCAAACCAGGCCATTCTATGATTTTACAGTAATGTATTTAAGAAGAGGGGGAAAAAAAGGCACAGAAGTAATTGCAGCCAGAGAAGAGTGAGAATATGTGATACAAACCACTCTGCAGACATGGAGCTCAGGGAAGGAAGGCAAGGAGGTGCTCCAGGCACTGGAGCAGAGATTCCCCTGCAGCCCATGGGAAAGACCACGGTGAGATACCTGTGCCCCTGATGCCTGTGGAGGTCCATAGGGCTGCAGAGATCAATCTGCAGCCAGTGGAGGAGCAGCATACCAGAGCAGGTGGATGCTGTAAGAAGGCTGTGACCCCATGGGAAGCCTGTGCTGGAGCAGGCTCCTGACAGGAAGGATCCCACACTGAATCACTTTGTGAAGAGCTGCAGTCTGTGGGAAGGACTCAGGCTGGAGAATTTCATGGAGGACTGTCTCCTTTGGGAGCAACCTGACACTGGAGCAGGGGCAAGACCCCTCCTCCTAAGGAAGAAGCAGCATCAGAAACAGCACATGATGAACTGACTGTAATCCTTATTCCCCATCTCCCATTGCCACTGGCAGGGAGAAGATAGAGAATCAGGGTGAAGTTAAGCCTGGGAAGGAGGGAGAGTTTGGGAGAAAGGTGCTTTTCAGGTTTGTTCTACTTCTCATACAACTCAGATTTTGATTGGTAATAAAGTAAGCAATTTCCCCAAGTCACATCTGTTTTGTCCACGACCGTAATCAGTTTGTGACCTCTCCCTGTCCTTACTACTCTCTCCAGCTCCCTGAAAGGAGGCTGCAGTCAGGTGGGGTTGGGCTCTTTCTCCAGGCAGCAACTGACAGAATGAGAGGACACAGTGCTAAGCTGCACCAAGGGAAATATAGGTTGGATATCAGGAAAAAGTTTTTTATGGAAAGAGTGATAAAGTTCTGGAATGGTCTGCCTGGGGAGGTGGTGGAGTCACCATCCCTGGCTGTGTTTAAAAAAAGACTGGATGTGGCACTCGGTGCCATGGTTTAGTTGAAGCGTTGGGGCAGGGGTTGGACTGGATGATCTTGAATGTCTCTTCCAATCTGGTGATTCTGTGAATTCTGTGATTCTGATTAACTCATGAGCCTTATCTTCTATTTTCTCTACCCTGTCCAGCTGAGAGGGGAGTGATAGAGCAGCTTTGGTGGGTACCTGGCCTTCAGAGAGCGTCAAACCACCACATCCCTGGTTTCACTTTCTGTTTCAGCATAATCATGAACTCTTGACTGTTTAGTTTGTTTCCATCATATTTTCCTATTCCTCTTATCTATTTCTGCTATATCTAAAAAGTGTCTTCTTCCAGCTCTTGCATGTGTTGTGTTTAGTTTACATGCTTGACTATAGCGTTCTTCTATTTTTTTTTTCTGCTTATAGATATTATCTCCTTGATTCTTTCTCCCAGTTAGGAGCAATAACAAAAATTGTTTTATTGCTTTCTAAATGTTCCTAGAACATTGCTGAAAGAAGTGAATTTTTAACCCATGTCTTTCACGTTTTCTGTGGAGCCAGCAAATCTTCTCTCTGATGTGATTTTATGTCCTTCTATTCTTAGAACATAATTGTAACACCTTGTTTTTAAATTGTTTGAGTTAACATAAAGAAAAAAAAGAAGAAAGTAGTTAGTAGTTAAATTGACTAGCTGGGTTGTAAATAGGAGACTTCATAATCATATTTTCTTCACAGTTTAATATTTAGTGCTTTACCAGGAACAGATGTGCCTAATAGAAATACTTACATACAGAGTACCCCAAAATGCTTTGATAATTAGGTCAGGTTTTTTCCTACTCTATCCAATCTCCATTTCAGTGAGACCTGGATTTTTTATGTTGAGAAACTTTTATTGCTGAAACCATTAGAGAAGCTTGGGGCCCATGTGTCAGCATGGAAGGTAACACAACTGTGGAAGTGGAAAGACTCAGTTGTAGCAGTCATTTGGACATGGACATTATGTAGCTTCCAAATTGATGATTTTGCTACTGTGTACTTAGTGGATGAAAAATTCAGACCCTGATCATTCTTTTCATCACTTTTGGGTTAAAAGCATTTTGTCATTCAGTTCATATTTTGAAAATCAGCATTTCAAAACTAGTCTCTTTTTTTTTTTTTTTTTTTGTGCTTGGTTCCTCACCCCCCCAGTTTGTCATTTTTGCTGATGTTAAAGGGATGTTGAGGAATTAAGTTCTAAATGTTTTAGAGTTTTGTTTTCCTCGGAGGCTTTGACTGATGTATTTGTGTTAAGCTAACAGAAGACCAAATGCATCTCACAACTGTAAATTTACTTCTGCCTCTGAACTTTGAAGAGCTAATGCATTTCAGTGACTCCTTTTGTAGTTTTTAAACAAAACAAAATTCTCATCTCATTCATCCTTCTGTAAAACCAAAGTGATGAGGAGCATCCTTGTGATAATGCAAACAGGAAAACCAGGTAGTTTATCAGAGAGCTTTCTGTGCTGCTTCTGCGAATTGTCTCCAGTAGCTTTCTGGTATTATTCTTAGGTTGATTTCACTTGCCATTGCTGGTTTTCATACATGCTCAAGCACTGCATTTAAAAGTCTCTAAATGTTCATCTACAACCCCAAATAGCTGCATTACAAGAGCATCAATGTAAGTTGTTTATGTTTTCTGTGTAGTTAAACATCACTATCCTTCTGGTGTGTAAGCACATTAGACATG
The DNA here is from genome assembly GCF_024509145.1 of Vidua macroura. Lineage (NCBI taxonomy): Eukaryota > Metazoa > Chordata > Aves > Passeriformes > Viduidae > Vidua > Vidua macroura. Next base: position 82,445,626 of record NC_071573.1, read on the forward strand.
TCCCATGTATGCTGAGTATGTAGCACTTATCTACAGTGGATAAGACCTTGCAGAGTTGTTATTGAACTGATAATAATAGTCTTTCACATTTTTCAATGAACTTGTGTTTAAACTGAAGGAATCCTGTTGCAATATCTGTCTTTGGAGAAGATCTTCATACCCTGTGATCATCCCCTTCAGCATTATAAAACTCTGGGTGGGCCAGTAGACTAATCTGTTATTGCAGCATTGAATGTGCATAAATCCTGTGTTTGTATTGCTGCTTACTGATACTCCTACAACTATTTTCACAGTGCCAAACCCCAGTGCTTTTGTATGCAGTAGTGACATGTCCAGTCTGAGTTCAGAGACATAGTTTTGGCAAAAAAACATACATGTTTGAGTAGAAGTTTCAGTAGAAGAAAAGCTTTCTGAAGTGTGTTTTGTGCAGTACTGCTATTGCTTTAGAAATACAGAGACATATGCTGGATCATAAAGTCTGCAACTAGTTTATAAAATTATATTGTATGGTAGGGTTGGGGGATTTGTATACTTTCGTCTGTTTACTCCATAACATATAATATTTAAGAAAAAGCATGCAGGCATCATTGCATTGGGAATGTATCTTGCATTTGTGATGTTTGGAAAAGAAGATTTGGCAACCAGAAGAATACTTCATGCCTCAAGGGCTTGTATCTTGCATATCTTGTATAAGCTTCAATGAGGATTATATTTTTATTATTACTTGAAGCAGAGCATTTGTACTGTCCCCACAAGTAATCATAATCAGTGGAGAAGATAAATATCATTTGAGCGAGGTAATCTCTTTGGACTTGAAAATCCTGAGACTTGATGGAAAATTGTCATGTGTCCTGAACTTCATAGTAATTCCATTACTATCCTTGTCTTGAAACACGTGTATAATGTAATTGCTGTATATAGGCACAAAGCCAATATATTAATGACTGATAGGAGTCCTGAGAAGGCTGGAATGCTGGTCAAAATAATGGGAAGGCTAGTTAAAATACATCTGGCCTTTTAACAGCAAATTGGGATTTGGCCTTCCTGTTACTTTAATGGGAGTTTATGAAACACATGCACATTACACAGGTCTTCATTAGCTGCAGGAGATGTTGCTCTTAGATGTGTGGCATTTTGATCTTATGGTGCTGTTTACAGTTTTAAAGAAGACTAAGCAGTCAAATACAAAGCCCTGAAATTCAAAACAAAGCCACAACTGGTTATGGGTGGTACCTGTTGGTCTTGCCTTTTAATCCTCTTGGTTTTGGGGCAGGCATCTCTCATTTCTGCCCGCAACAGGGTTTTGTACAGCAAACTTCGAATATGTGGGTTTCATTGTTTTGATTTTTGGGGTGTCCTCTCATTGTTCATTGTGCTTGAGGCTGAATACTCTTATTCTTGCACTTTAGTTTTATGGCTTGTTAAAATGACAGTGCTTTGCCATAAAGTTTTGTCCTTGACCTGAACAAATTAGTTTGTTCCTGACTAGTTAAAGCTTAAGGATAGACAAAGTACTTAACTCAGATTTTTAGATTTATTATCAAATATTAAAAAAAAACCCCAAAACTTGTTTTCTCTCTACTGAGCTACTAAGTACTGAAAAAAAAAATTACTTAAACCAGATGAGCTGTTATGCTTTTTTTCCTGGGTTTTGGGAACCTTTGTGCATATGATATCCTGTGCGTGTCATCCTTAGCTTTACCAATACCATACATGGCAAGAAATTCTTTACTGTGAGTGTGGTGAGGCACTGGAACAGGATGCCCAGAGAAGCTGTGGATGCCCCATCCCTGGAGTGTTCAAGGTCAGGTTGGATGGGGCTGTGAGCAACCTCTAGTGGGAGGTGTCCCTGCTCATGACAGGGTGATTTGAAGTGGATGTTCTGTAATGTCCCTTCCAACCTAAGCCATTCTATGATTCTCTGATACTCACATCTTTGTTTTCTTGCCAGTTATTACCACCACTGATACTGTGACATTATGATAATACAGAATTTTTTGTGAGATAAGGCAGCAGGGGCTTGACTGGTTCCTGAGAAACCAGTGCAAGGCTGATTTAAATGTTTGTAGAGTATGCAGAGATGAGCATGAAGATTATTCTATGACTGGAAAATATGCCTACAGGTGAATGAGATGAAGTGTTTCTTTAAGGAAAATTAAAAAAAAAAAAAAAAGGCAACTAGTGAGTGACCTGATAACTGTTCAAAAATACCCAAATGAGGAAAGAAAAAAATGATGGGTCTAGGAATGGAAATTATAGTGAACTAGTTTAAGTTTAATCCTAATTTCTTCAGCTGTAGAGAGCAACTTTATGCTAGTTAACGTTTTACAGCAAGCTGCTATATGTTCTACCAGGCTTACTGCCTCTGAAAACATATCCTGTACTAAAATGGGAAATTCTTCTAAGATCTCTTGGCTTATACATGTGTTAATGGAAGCTTCATGGCCTTTGCTTTGTAGATGATATTAGATTCTTTCTGAGTTAGATACAGGTATCTTTGGCCCTGACAAACTCCTTAGAAACACCCATAGTGCCAGAGGACTGCAGACATTGCCAAGTGTGATAGGTAAGAAAGAAGGGTAAACTGGCCATTCTTTTTGTCCCAGTCATTTTGCTTTCCTGCAGCAATCTGTCTGCACAATCCCTCCTAAGAAGACATGGACTATTCTTTTGCCTGAGACATGTATGAGGCTATAGGGATATAATTTCAGTTCATGCAGTAGCTTCAATCTGCTATTACAAGATTTCTCATTAAAGAAACTTTATAAACTGAGATTATTAACAACAGGACAAGAGAAATGGCCTGAAGCTGTGCAGAGGGAGGTTCAGGTTGGACATCAGGATAAATTTCTTCACTGGACAGGGTGGTTAGACTTTGGAATGGGCTGCCCCAGGAAGTGGTGGAGTCACCATCCCTGGAGGTGTTCAAGAAATAACTGGACATGGCATTTAGGTGCTATGGTTTAATTGACATGGTGGTGTTCAGTCACAGGATGGACTAGATGATCCTGAAGGTCTTTTCCGACTTTAATGATTCTGTAATTCCATTAATTGAGGAATAGAGTGCAAATTGTGCTATGAATAATCAATAGCAAAGCAGGTAAGTTAATTCAAGCAATGACAACCAAAAAGAAAAAATAATTTGGGGCCATATGAACAGCTCTATTAAAATAATAGTAAGTGAATAAAAAAATTTTAATTCTACTGATTTTCTGTCCAAAAATATATGGCCACTCAACTTTCATTCTGCAATGCTTCTTCATTATCAGTCTTCAGTCTCAAACTGTGCAGCCCATGTAGTCATGTACTGTTTTAAAGGCTAATTTTATAGCTTTAGCTGTTGTTGTTCTGAAGTGTTAGTTAGTCAGAGACTGAGCTTTTTTCTTGGAATTTCTACTAACTGCTAACAGTAAATCTACTTTTAAATTATTCTGATGTATTACTCAGTTTAGTTCAAAAGCATAGGGTCTAATCAGGTAGATGCTTATTCAAGTTTGCTTTCAACAGATCCGGTCTGCAGTGATTGTGTAGCCAGAGTGAATCTTATATTCACTTCTAAATATTTACATGACTGGACCAGTATTTCTAATAAAAATCTTGGAGAGAAGTATATTGCATATTTATCTGTAGCCAGAAAGAAAAGGGGGAGGGAGGGGGTCACTAAAGCACTAAAATCACTGAAGGGATCTAGTGTGAAAACTTTGTAAACATTTTAAGGTGTGTGAAGTTATATTTCTCACCTGTTGGTTTTTTTTTTAATATGATATGTGTTTTCATTTTGTAATTATTTCAGTTATAGTGGTAGTGGAACTAGCAAAATGTGGGAAATTCTTAGATAATTAAACCACTGTGGTTCATGGAACAGTACTCCAATTAGGTGATACTGCTTTGCCTTCCTTATACTGTGGAGTTAAAATTTTACTTGTTTAAGGAAATCTTTCTTAAACTTGAGGCTGGCTTTGAGAGTGCTTTTGTTGAAATAAAGGTGATCTCCAGAGAGCTCTCACAGAAGCACTTTTAAATGCTCGCCGTCATTTCTGCAGTGTCTTTAGAAATGTAATCGGACAGATGGATGTGCTGGATTGGCACTGTAAGTGTCTTTGCTGAGAATAGTATCAATAGCTATTAATAACTTCGAAAGTCTCTCCAGATAAATTAGTGAGTAGCGACCTTATAGCTCAGGAATACATATGTTGTTAAACTGAAGATTATCTAAGTATTTCTTTTGAACCAAACATGAGCACAGGGAATTGCAATAACCTTGTATTTTAGTGATGTAATATTTTCTCTAAAACTGATTGTAAAAGCAAAGATAACCACCATTGTACTGTTTCAGGATTTCTTGAGGTGAATGTCAAAGTGACTGTGCTATGCATTTGTTTGCTTATTTTTCAAGTTTGTACTTCTTGGGGAAAGAAAAAAATTAACCATAGGCTAAGTAAAATGCAGGAAATTGAACCATCTAAAATCTTCTCTATCAGAAAGGAAATGCTGAAACATGTTTAACAGAAATGCTTGCATATTAAAACAGTTACAGTATGTTTCTCAAAAACTTCTTGTGATTTTTAATGCTAGAACAGCATCACTGCAGCCTTACTTATTGAAATTCATCTTCACTTCCCATCCATATTTCAGTATAGGTTAATTATGTCCTCTTTGGACATTGTCAGGCAGGATAATCAGTCCTTTTCACTGGTTCTGCTCTTCTTCTTGCTTTGAATTAAGAAATCAAAGGGATTTATATATGTATTTCTTGTTAATTTCCCCACAAAAAGAATTACATGGTGCAAAGGTAGGTACCTCAGGGCAATTTCAATTATTTATATATATATAAATAATAATATATATACTTAAATATAATATATACACATATAAATATATAGATGTAAGTTCTTCTGGTTTTTGCCTTTGCAAGGTGTAACTTTAGAAAGTATATACACAAAATGTCAAGAAAGCCTTGTGTATATACATATTTCCTTACATAACAGTTATTTTTTATCAAGAGCATGTTAGTAGATGCCTTAGTCTAGGCTGGATTCATTTTTGCTATAAAGTATTTGTTCTAAAACTTTTCCCAGCTTACCAGAAGAGCACTGTGCTACAGGCTGTGCCATCACAGCAGACATTTTATTTGGGATCGAATTAGAATCTGGGTCTTGGGATTTGAAAGACAAACGCCTTAATCCCCTGAAAGATTCAGTCAATCTCTGTCAATTCTAATCAGGTAAAGGCATTGGTCTTTTTGCTTCACAGCAGTTGGAGGGATTTTTTTTTTAATTCAGGGAGCTAGCCTTTTTATTTCAAGCTTATTTCATCTTTGAGGTAAAAATGTCCCTTTTCTGTGTGAAGTACTGCAGGATTTAATGCACTCATATGTCCCCTTAAGCTATCACAATTCTCTGTAATTTGCAGGAATCTTTTGTGGTCATCAGCACCAGCTAGTAAGTAGGACACAAAATTATGCTGGTTTTGCTAAAACAGATTGGGGGCTGGGCAGAAGGAAGGTGTTGGAGTAGCTTGGAATATTTGCCACTTGAGCAGATGACTTAAGATAGTGAATTTATCTTTGAAAGAGAGCAAGGGTCTGCATTTTACTGGGTTTTCTGTGTAAAACATGAACAAGCAGGCTTGCCAGGTAAACTGAAATGAAATTGTTTTTCTATAACCTTCTGTGTGATAAGAATGGAGTTGACTTATGATGCAACAAGTTACTTTGCATTATCCAGGAAAGATCCTGTGATGAAAAAGTTCAGGGATTAACAGTATCATGTTTTCTGATGTTTTCTAGTTAAAAATAATCATATGCAGATGCAATGTTGGATACCCTGGGCAGTGTGTTACAAGATTTGTATCAGTAATACATGTTTTTCCTGTAAATACTTCAAGACATCTCTGAGATGTAGTGGCTCACTGTCCAAAAACCCTTTGGAGAGGGAAAGTCACAGGCTGAGAGCATGGTATGGAAGAGTAATGGCAGCTTCTTAGGTGCTCTTATATAGTTGTCAGACTTAATGAAATATATCTCTTGGTTTTCTCCAGTGAAGTCCTTCAATTTGTAATATTTGTGGACACAAGGTGGAAGAATTGTTTACAGTGCTGATGAGGTGTGAGGCAAAGCCTGCTTTCAGATGGGTTTTAAAATAAATTATCCCTTTGTCTTTCCTTTCACCCTCTAGTGAACCCTCATTCTTCCATCTAGAAGTCCAGAAATCCTTGTCTCCTGACACAAAAAGAAATCTGGAACAGGTCATGGTTTCCTGTTTTCAGCAGTGGGTGGTAACGTTCACCTCCTGGCTAAAATTCAAATCTTCCTCTCTCACATCTCTTTGTATTGCCACTTTAGTGTGCAAGATTATCATGAAACAATGTGTTAGAAAATAGAAGACAGGTTCTCTAATGTGTTTTTTTCTCTTTATCCTCTTTGTATTCCTTATTGCAAGAAATCTGGGAAAGCAGCTGTGTTGTTTGCCTCACCTGCTCTTAACTCTTTGTACATTACAGTGAAGAGAGATCTGCATTTGATTAAAGCATGTCACTCTTTGGCTATTCCCAGAGCTGTCTCTTAACTGACACCTTTTTTCTTGTTTCATGATGAGTTCTTGCCTATTACTTGGTGCCAGGTAGATGATGAGGTTATCTTCTTTTTTTTTTTTTTTTCTTGTTTGGTGTTTTTTTTGTTGTTGTTGTTGTTTTTGGGGGGTTTTTTTTTGGTTTATTGTTTTGTTGTTTTTTTTTTTTTTTTTTTTTGGTGTGTGTTATTTTTTGTTTTTAAATTCAGATTGGTAATCACTAAAGGCAAGAAGAAACTAAATTGTAAAGGATATAAGAGTGTAATAATTGCAATGCAGTAGTGATTTCAACTTTGGTAGGTGCCAGGTAGTATTCTCTGTGGTTTCAGGAGCTTGACAAAAAGTTAAGTGGTAGCTGTCATCTCTCACTCTCTTCAGGTCCTCTTTAATTGCCTGTGTTTCTACAGCTGATCTATCTGATTTTTTTGACACTCCTCCCTGTAGTCCTTGCCCTGTCTTGCCCTTGGCTTCTTTTGGTGGCTGTGGCCACATGGCTGAATCCCATCATTCCAGCAGCATCAGTGTCCTTTCTTGAAGTTTCTATGCATTAGGATGAATTTTCTCTTCTGGTATTAACAGCCATAAAAGAAGCAGTCTTCTTTTCAATTTCTTTTTAGGCTTCCTAGCATCTTGGAATGTGCAGCTTAATTATTATCAAATCATCTACAAGTAAGAATAATCTGTGTTCTTCATTTCCTCTTTCCCTAGATCACAGTACTTGTTGTTTTTATTAGAAATAAAGGGCCTCATGAAATTTGTTCATAAAATTAGGTTCTAATTTATGGCCTTAAGTAAAACAAAGAAAACAAGAAAGAAGAGTGGGAGAAATAATGACAGTAGTGTTCTTCTGTACTTTCCTCATTTTCTTGATAAGAAGGGTTTTCTAACTTGCTGGTTCTATGCCTGGGATCAGTAATTAATGTATGGTATAGGGATTTTTCATGGTCTTTGATTTACACTTCTTTAAAAGAAACTTGTCCTCTGGGTAAATCTCTGGCCAGCTGCATTTGTGCGTTTGCCCACACTTGACTGAAGTAGGTGTTTCAGATGTTTGAGCTTCCCAAGGAGCCCTGTGATGTGATTTCCATGGGAACTGTAACTGGCCTAAGCATTGGGAAAATAATCCAGTTAGTATCATAAAGCTGTGCAGTGTCTGAAGTTCTGAGAGTTATGAAGCAGTAACCTTTTATCTCTTGCTACAGCTTGATATTGGCCTTCAGGCAGGGCGGGACATGTGACACATGGGACAGCAAGGCACTGAGGAAGGAGGTGTCTCTGCAAGCTCACTTCTCTCCTCTAGCAGAGCTATCTTCTAATCCTAGATGTCACTGGTTCATCAGGCTAACACTGCATTTTTCATACTGATCTAGACCTTAATATAGCATATTCTCAGCTCTGAAATATGTGTAATGTAACTGGATCCTGTGAGTGACTGAAGGAGACTATAAATAAAACCTTTGTTTCCCATATGGCAGCACAGATTGACTAGAACCATCCCTTTAGAACTCTTTTATTTGGTTGTTTTCTGGTAACACTGTTAGTATTCTGTCTGAAACATGAGACTGACCTATATCAAATAGCAAAGGTTTTCATCATACAACCTGTATAAAATTGATAGGAGACTTTCTAGTACCTAATTTTAAACTAATAAAAGCTACTGGTTTTATCAGTATTTTGCCCAATTCATGTATCTTTCATTTGCAGTGGTGATGAATATTTGGTTATACTGCCACTGCAGTCATTATCCATCATAAGCAAAATTCGTTTGGGGGATTAGTGAGTTGATTTGTGTTTGGGCTCATGGGATTCTGTTTGCTTTGTTGTTTTGGATTGTAGAACTGGACAACAGAGCTTGAATGACATAATGAATCTCTCTGTGAGGTAATGTGATATAGTGGGGTTTTTTAAAAAAATATTTTCTTTAACCTTCCGAGAAAGAATGAGTGCATTGTGTTTCTACTATCTGATGTGGCTATTCCAGGAGAAAATAATACTTAACAAATTCAATGCTTAAAGTGATGATGGAATATATTTTATTCAGACCTTGTTGACTCCTTCTGTTTGCTTCACTCCCTCAGACAAGCGTGTTGATGATTGGCCCTTGATGCAGTCTCCATTTCCAACACTGACTATAAGCACTATTTATCTCCTCACTGTCTGGCTGGGCCCCAAATGGATGAAGACGAGAGAGCCCTTCCAGTTACGCTTCCTCCTGGTTGTTTACAACTTTGGAATGGTTCTGCTCAACTTCTTCATTTTCAAAGAGGTGTGTATGCCCTCTTGCAAGAGGGAATTCTTACTGAGGTTTGAGGATGCCAAAATGAAAATGATGTTGCGTATTCTTGATGGCTATTGAGAGTGAATGTTTTGCACAGACTTTTAAAGATGAGTTTGCCTTTGAGGTGAGTATTTCTGTAAATAGGTCGTTTCTGTTTGAGAATAATTGCACTAAATGAGTCAATAGAGAGAATTTGTGTTTGAGGTATTCCAAGTTCTTCTTAAATTTATGTTAGTCTAAATACTGGAGAGACTAAAATCTGTAGATTTAACACCTGTAACTGATACTTTTTTTTCATCTTAATAATCCTAAAGGGTATCAGAATGTATCTTGTTAGAAATTGAGCTATTTATACTTTCAATGTGTTTATAATATTTAGAAATTCAGTGTTGCTGCATTTTTCCTTTGTTGGATTTTCTGGACAGAGGGAATGAATAGTAACACTGCAGTGGATCAGCTGTGTAGAAGTAGCTAACTGGGATTACTTAACAGTTTGGTAATTATTATTCAAGGGTGGCTGTACAGAAGATGGCTGATGCTAAGTTTATGCTGCTGTGACTGCTCATGGGGATCAGGAGTTGTCTTCCTGGAAGACCTCTGATCATAGATTTTAAAAATCTATTTCCAGAAATAAGCAAATGAACAGAGCAGTGAAAATTACAGCGTTGCAGAACTGTCTGGTCTGTTCTGTACTTTTGCCATGAAAAAAATAGCATATCTGATGATGATCTGCAATTTGACCCTTTCCCAAAGCTCCTAGCATAAAATCATTAATCATAAAATGATTTCAGCCTCACTTTAAGACATGGTTTAGTAAAATTTTAACCATCACACCTTAGTCATCATTTTAAACTGTTTTCTTGGACTATTCAACAAAGTAGTGTGACAGGTACAAAAGAATTTAATGCTGACATGAAAGCATAGTTGAAGGAAGAGATTAAATCCAATCATCTTGGCAGGCTAAAACTGAAACTCCTGGAATTAGTTCTGCAGTGTTACTGCAATGCCTGTCTTTTTCAGATATTCTTTTAAACTGGTTTGTTTCATCCATAAGCTGAATTATACCAAACTTGCAGTCAAATAATATTCAGACCTATGTTCCTTATAGGATATGTGTTTGTAGCATTTCCAAGTCACTGAATTAACATAAAAATGAGTGGGACTACAAATACATATTTGTTGCTGATATGCTGAAAGCTCTTAACTTTATACACAGAGGTTCTAATTTCCTCCTCTCTCCTAGTGGTAGGTTGTTATTCAGTGGATGTTGAGGCAATGGATACAGCACTTCCAGCAAGTGTCTTTTCTTGATTGTAGAGACTGATAGAAGGAAGGTGTTCAAGTTTCAGTTGTTCCCTGTAACAAGGCAATTCCTGCTTCCAAAGTTTACAATACCACTGTGCCACTATTGTAATTCACACAAGTTTAATGTAATTGTTTTGAGAAAAATGATACTGTTTGTATTTTGTGAGTGTTTGTGAAGTTTCCAGACATTGCTAAGAACAGAATTTTAATGTGAAACACCTTTAAAAGTTATTTAAATAAATATCCTGATGGCAAGCTCTTTTGTTCATCTGTGGTAGCTTATGTTAAATAGTAAATCATAAAGCATAGTGCAAGGCTCATATGCAGAATTCAAATTCACGTCCAAATTTGGAGCAAATTTTGCTTAGAACATGCAGAAGTCACAATGGAATAGACCCTATTTTGCCACAGAATCATGAATTTCTTATTCTACTTCAGGGCAGTTTGGTGAAGTCAATTTACTGCCTTTTACCAAGGGAGCCTTGGTTGAGTTGTCCAGTAGGTCACAGTAGGGACGGGTTGGTTTCTGTAACAGTGCAAACTAAACTTTCCCTGCTCTTCTCTATTAGTACTGGATGTGCTTCTGCCCATGTGGGACCACACTGGAGTTCCAGTTAGTTACACTAGTTTGTAAATGGACTTAGATGATGCAGAAGTAGTTCAGTTTCTTTTCTAGGATAATTTCTGTGGGCAGTTCTTTCATTTACCTCCTTTAACATACGTGCAGCAAACAAGTCCAGAGGTTCACAAGGTTTTGTATGTTGTAAATAAGATGGAAGTCAGGTTAGTGGTAAGAGTAGTCAGTGCCTGACCATGACAGGTTTTTTTGAAATCTTTTTCTATCACCCCAATTTATGTCTGCCCCACTGCTGTTTCTCTTTGATCCTTAATAGAGTGGGATTACTTGGCTTTAAACATTCTTGGATCATAACATTTATGAATGTCAAGATTAGAAGTGTTACTTGAACTTTGTACTGCTCTAGAAAAGTACTTCTTTCCAATGGGAACTTGTTCAAATGTCAATTTTATCTTCTCCTGTCCAGGTTTTTGCAACGTGCTTAATTTGGAGAGGCCCTACAGAAGCACTTCAATTGCTTTAGGCCATTTTTGTTGGCACAAAATGGGGAACTTTTCTCCATCCTTTTTCCCTCACTGTGTTTAGTGGGTATTCAGCTTTGGCTGTTCAAAGTGAGGCAGGGGTGGGGGGGAGAGGTTCTGGATTTTGATTGTTATACTGTGCTAAGAACTGTACATCCATATTATCTAATCCCTGTCTCTTGAATAGTGTTCTCTTGAATCCATACTGGGAATAGCATTTCTGTCAATTGTAGTGAAAGCAATTAGATATTTTCTGTTTCTGAAGCTAGAGCCATCAGAAAGAGTATTTGTGTCTGAACAGCTTAAGATCATACTAGAATTTGTTGTACAAGACTCTAATTATCTGGGCAGATACATGCAGGGAAAAATGAATACTTTCTTTTAAATTTATAAGAAAAAAATAAATAGTCTGTAACAATAGGTTGTTAGTACTAAATATTGTCTTTCTTCAATAGCATTCTCAGGACCAATAAGAATATTTTAAGTATTTCTGTTCCAGTAAGTTTGATGTAGCAAGAAATTTGCTGATAATTGCTATAAATGTGCTTTATGTATTATATTTCCCCTCATGTATGGCTTTAATATTTTCAGTTGTTCTTGTCATCAAGAGCTCGAGGGTACAGCTATGTCTGCCAGACTGTGGATTATTCAGATAATGTTTATGAAGTTAGGGTGAGTATTTCTTTTTTGTATTTGTATATGAATGTGTGTAATATATAGCACTACACGATGGTTTAAGCCTTTTCTGAACAAGTGTTTCCACAGCTGCTGCCAGCAATGACTGTATCCCGTTACATCCTCACAGGCCACTTCAGCTTTGACTACATCATACGTAGCAGGTTTAATCAAAATGCATCAGCTTATTTGTGCTAACTTGCATCTGACTGCAACAGCTGAGGGGAATCTTAAAGATACCATCCTTGGCTTCATCCAGAGTTGTACAACCCAGGGTAAACTTTGTGTACATCCTTTGCTTCCTAGATTTGCTGAAGTTTGGGATACCACCAGTAAAGGTGCTGTGTTCTAGCTAGATCAAAGCAAGTGAGATTTGTCATCTTATCTTGTGGTTGCATTTCACCCATACTGGTGTGGCAACTCTTTGTCTCCTTTATCCATGTTTGGCTTTATGAGGTCTTGCTGGCATTTGGCAAATGTATTATCAGTACATTTCATTGTATTATCTTAGATTTCGAAAATCTGGGTTTTGGAAAACATTAAAAGCAAAGTGCAGTTCCTTGTTCATTTTCATAATGCCATTGATTAGCTCATGTACTAAACTTTATCTTCCAGCAGAGCTGACGCTAGAGAATCTCTCAGCTGTTCTTGCAAGTTTCATGTACAGATTAGGACGTGTTCCTGAAAATGCAGTGAAAATATGCATTATGTTTATGGTAGTTTGAAAATGTTTGTCTGTGAGGTAGCTGTTCATGGACAGGTTAGTCAAAAGCTTGTGCATGTGGCAGGGGTGGTAGTGAGAACAAAAGGTTTGAGTCTTACACCTTATTTATAATGGCTGATATTGCAGAACAGCTCTGTGCGTAGATTTTTATTCACCTTTTTGTAGCTGCCAATCTTTCACCTTTGTCAATACAGTGCTCTCACTATGTCAGTCACTAGAATGATTCTGCTAAAAATTTTGTTAGAAAAACAACATCTAGTAGAGTGTAGCAAGTGCTTGACAGGTTTGGGGTTTTTAATAGATAAGCAAAATAGAATGCCCTTGTACTTAGCTGAATGTCATTGAGGACTGGTGTGGTGTATATGGGAAGAATTTTTATATTAGCTAAATACAAGCAGTACTCTGTTTCATAGCCTCCCTTTTAGATGCACTTGTTTGTGGGAGGCAGTGGAGAGGTCAGACCTGCTCAAAAGAATCATCCATTTTGTTTGTTATGAGAAGCACAGCATTATTATACAATGAAATAAAGGCAAAATGACCTGAAGAATGTATTTATATCTGGACTATATAATATATCCAGAAGGAAGGACTGCTCTAGCAATATATATTCTTTTGACTTCCTGACTTTTTTCTTATTTTTTAAAATTTTATAAAATTATTTCCCAGATTTGTGGATTTGCATGAAACTTAGCCCTGAAGTTTAAGTTGTAGCATGTTCAGTTTGCAACTGAGGGAGTTGAGGAACAAGGGAAAATGGAGTCCTCTCAAGTTACTGCAGCAAGTGTATAGTATGTTATCAGTCAAGATTCTTATCTTGATCATTTTCTGGTGATTATTTTTGAATGAATTCTCAGTTCAGGTAAGTAAGTTGCAAATAGAAAATTATACTTTCCATAAGTGTGTTTTGTCGAAGTGAGGATTCTTGGATACATGTCTGTCCTGCTTTACATGCTCTGGATTTAGAAGGTATGCTGTTTTATGACACTGTCAGACCAAAAAAAAACCCAAAACTCCAAACCTTGTCAAGATTTCATTCACTATCGTCTTTCATAATACAAACCTGCAAAAGCAATTTTAAAATATGTTTTTGCAGTTTTGAGTATGGAATCAATGAGCATTTTAGCACATCTCTCCTGTCCTTTTAATAGATCTAGATACTAAATGGTTAGCATTTATCAGCACCAGGTTTGTTGCACTGCAGCAGTAGAATCAGTTACAAATGCAATGACCATATTTGCAGGGGAATGAGTAAATAAATCCTGTATTGCTCAGATAAAGACTGGGACTAGGTCCCATGAAAAAACCACTGAGCCCAGAAAGCGTTATGGAGCATGCTCTGAAAAGCAGAGCTTCATATATGACTTTAATTTGGGGCATTGAAATTTGGTACAAATGTTGAGAAACGTGAAACTAATTGTATATAGTGGTCTAAATGGCAACATAGGAGCCTTGGTAGGGCCCCCGTTTATGGCTTTTTGGGAATGTGCCACTGTGATATTGCCATCACATTGAGTGGCCTCCTTTGTGTAAAGCTCTTGATCAAAATAAGAGGTCAAGAAACCATCCTTTGTCCTTCAAGAGACTACAGAGAGCTCCCAGAAAAAGTCCCCCCTGCAAAAAAAAAAAAAAAAAAAAAAAAAAAAAAAAAAAAAAAAAAAAAAAAAAAGTTTTGGCTATCCTGGGTACCAGAGAATGTCCTTTTCTGCCTCTCCAGCCCACATCATGTCTCAAACCAGTGATTTTAAGGGAGCAAAGTAAGGGCATGTGGTGGCACTTCCCCTGTACAGTTTAGCAACACAGCAGCCTGTGGCTCAGAGACCTCTTAAGCCAGACATAGCCTCTTTGGTCTTGCCAAAGCTTCTAGGGGATATTTTCCCATGTATTTGTCTGTGTATTTTCTTCAACTTTAAATTGATCTTCTGGCTTTCACTGATGGTTTATTGTGTAGGTAGTTTACACAAAATGTGAAGAAGCTGGTCCTCCTGCTTACTGTTTTGAACCTACCTACACATGTGAATCTCATTGAGGCTCCCCTGGCTATTCTACAAGAAACAATGGACAACTGGAGCAGGCAGGGATGAAAATAAAATTCCCCAGTTGCTGAAACATTTGCTGAAATAAACTTTTTTGTGAAGGACTTATCTGATGAATGTAGTAGGTAGCCACTGTACTGACTGTTGGCAGGAAGTTGAGTGGTTTTGTTATGAAAAAAAATAAAATGTTCGTAGTATACAAGGAAGAAAAGGGGGAACAAATTTCTTAGAAAGTATTTAGAGAGATCTACAGATGTATCTTGCAAAAACTTTTTTGGTTATAGCTTAAGAATCAAAACAATAAATGCAAAGGGCTGAGATGTTAAATCCATGCTTTGTAGTACTCCTTTGGGAGCTTCAGTATTTGAAGTGAACAGTTTTGTTGCACTGTCTAACTTAATGTATGCTGGTGTCTGCCAGTAGTCATTTCCTCCCTCTGCTTATGTTTGTGACTTCTTGTTTACCAGGTCAAAGTTCATCTATTTTATTAGCATTTCTGAAGAATTGGGAATATGGGGCTGTGTGAATTAGTTCTTATTTTAAGTGTGCTGATTGTAATCATGAAGGTAAACAATGGTTCTTTTTCTGTATTGTAATTGTAATCTACATTGTTATGTTCTATATGTCCAGAACTTGAGTGGTTTCCTTTTATAAAAAAAACATAATATACTTCAAACTTCAGTAAACTTGACTTCACAAGTTCTGTAAACAAAAATCCTATAACTGAAAATTCACTATTTTGATTTTTCACATTGCTGTAATCTTCCAAGAAGTACATGTCCCTTCATACCCCTTAATGGATAAATGTCTCCAACCCAAAATGAGGAAAAATGGTGCAGAAACAGTCCTGTAATAAAACAGCCCTACAGTCAAAAACCCTGCAGCAGGCAGAGGACATGGGATTGGACCTCTTGTTGACCCCCTTAATCCTAGGCTGTAATGTAATCTTTTGTGCCATCTGGTGTTTTAACAGACTTACATTGGTACATATGAAAAATACCAGAAAATATATAGTTGTGAAAATAATAGTGGCTACTATTGTTCATTACAAGGGTGTGCCTTTTAAATGCACGTTCCCTATTCTTTTCAACTAAATCTTTCTTGCATGCAGTGTCCAAAGGCTAAAGGTTAGGTCATGATTTTTGATGCTATGCAAAAGAAATTTATTAGTAGCCATCTGCTCCTGACATAGCTTACATATCAGTGTATTGTTCTCCTCTGTTGCTGCCATTTTTCACTGATTTTATGCATAGCCTCAGGCAAATGACATTTGTTTCATTTTTTTTCTATAAGCTAATGATGAAAACATCTGTAGAAGTCACTGGAAGTACTGAAATAGATCATCAGTACACAAAACCCATCAGGTTTGAGAGTAAGTGGCAGGAAATTTGATGATAGTAACAGAGCAAAGAAGCTGACATGCAAAAAATCTACAGGAACACAAAATCAGCAGGTATAATCCTTCAAAGAATCCTGTTGTTTTTTTTAAGTGATGGGAAGCATTTTGATCAAAAGTTCAGATTCTTTTTACCCATGAAGTGTAATTGCTTTCTCCACTAGGTGCAATTCAAAAGAAGAGCAATGACATGTGTTATGTGACTTGCCCAAGAACATGTACTGAACTTGTGGCACTTTGGGTATGAGACAGAAGTATTTTTGTAGGATTTTTATATTTTTCTCTGCGTCACAGTAAATTGGCTATTTGCTTATTGGCTTTTGGACTTATTGTTCCCATATTTTATTAACAAAAATGTCAATTTACTTTATAAAAGATTTTATGGCAGTTTGCTTTTAACTGACCTCCTGGTTCTCTGAAAGTTTTTTTGAAGGGAGGACCTCCAAAGAGCTAAAGTATTGCAGTGCTGGATTGTTATTTTATGGATATACAGTCCAAAGTGTTTATTGTTAACTTATGAAATGAAAAGATGCTTATCTTAATTTATGTAAGAGATGCAACTTTAGCAAAGACCTATAAGAGATGCTGGACTGTTATGCTAACCCACTGGGTGTGAGACAAACCTTGATGTGGGTGTTATTGAATACCTGACTACCTGTCCCAGAGGCAGTACTGGATATTGAGCAATATATACATATATATATATATGATTCTTGCAGCTTGCCTCTGTGTCTGGGAACTCCAAGATCTGTGGGAGTCACTTTTCTGTCATTAAGCCTCTCTCCAGATTTAGATATTAATGTCTTTTCATATAAAAGTAAAAATAAATCTGCCTCCTCTTCCCAAGTCATGAAGGGGGCTAAATCACATCCAGAGAGTGAGAAGGGTGTTCATTAATGGACACATAGAAGGCTGCAGTTTGGCATCAGTAAGATGTGCAGTCCCTCTGGGAAGCTGCAGAGCCTGCAATGCAGATATGCAGCACTCTTCTCCTATGCTGCATTTTTGCTTCTGCTGTAATTTCTCCTAAACTGTTCACCAGACCAGCCATGGCTCTGACAGTCTGTGGAGAGGTGCTGTCCTTTCCCATTGGTTTGGAGAGGTGGAGGAAAACACCATGCAGGGTGTAGCATTGCTCTCTACAGCTCTTTATGAATCCCCATAATCTCACCTAAAAATATGTGTGTAGTTGGGAAGGGAAGCTACTCTGTGTTAACTCTTTTTCCTTCTGTCTTCCCTGTGGACTGAGGGGGTGGTGGGGTTATTTCACACCATATTAACTTAAGAAAGTTTGGTTTACCATCAACTGAGTCCTGAAAGACAAGGCCAACTTCTTACACATAGTGTGTTGTGACATTGCCTGCTCTCCTTGCTGGTGGTACCAATTCCAACTCTTTTTTTTTTTTTTTCCCACTCTCTGTGTGAGTCACCATCTGGTCCCACCCTTGCATAACAAGCTAGATGACTTACAATGCCAAAACTAGACTTGTTGCTATGTTTTGGGATCTGGGAGGGAGTCCCTACCACCACCATACTCCCATATCATAGCATTAGCATATTGCTACACAGAGCTTCTGGGCTTTACTTGCTTTGACAATATCCTAATTTCAGCAGGAAGCCGTGTTTATGTTGCATCCTGGGCAAGATGTGCTGTGATGGGTGGATGAGAAAAAGAATTTTGGGTGTGTAGCACTTCCCTGTTGGGTGGATGGATTATATCTGTTCAGTTTGTATGGCTCCTGTGGTCTCTGTTTTTTCTACTCCCTGAATGGCAGAGAGCCACTGGGGGAATGCTGCTTTACAGAGGGCCAGAAGAAGCTGAGGGAATATTGCTATAAGGAATGTGAAATCTGTGCTGCATCTAACTTTTTTTGGTATCTTTCCACCCATATGCCCATGGTACTGAAAGTTTCACCTTTGCAACTTCATTTTGTCATAATGTTTCTGCCTCGTTGTTCTGACCACATCAAAGTGTTGCCTCATTAGAGGGGGAAGCCCTGTGGCAGACTTCTGCTGCAAAGCTTAGGAGACAATGAGGACACAAACTTCCCATGTTTAACTGGTAAACTGTTCAGATATGGCAAAGCTTCTAACTATATCAGCTTTTTTACAGATGTGATTGGTGAGCAACAGGCACAGAAGAATCTTCTTCCATGTCCAGAACAAATGAAAGGAGCATTTTTTTGTTGTTCTCATACTGTCAGATGTTTGACTCCACCTCAGCATTTAACCAAGTTTTATGGAAGGAAGAGATATCCTTCTCTTAGATGGATAAGGCTGCATCTATCGCTATAGATGGTGAGAACTTCATTCCATTCAGCTTGGAATCACTAAAACTTATATATTTTCTATTTTTCATTACAGATAGCTGCTGCTTTATGGTGGTATTATGTCTCTAAAGGAATCGAATATTTGGATACAGTATTCTTCATCCTGAGGAAGAAATTTAACCAAATTAGTTTCCTTCATGTCTATCACCATTTCACCATGTTCACCTTGTGGTGGATTGGTATTAAGTGGGTTGCAGGTGGACAAGGTGAGTTCCCTTCCTCTTATGTGTTTTTGACTGGGCAGAAGGGAGAATTGTTATTGTTTGGGAGCAATAGAAGAAAATCTTATAGACTTGACTTAATAATATACAAAACTGTTTATTAATGCATACATCTCCTTCTGTGGGAAACATGGGGGAGGAAAAGATAGCAGGGCAATAATCTAATGAATTGCAAAACTTCTTTTCTTTTCCTCATGGGCATCAGTTGCAAGCCTGAAGTTCTGCCTTTGAAAGTATCTGTATGTGTGTGAAACAGAAAGTTGTATGCACCTTGCTTAACTTTAATTTTTGCAGATACAGAGAGCTGCAAAATCTAATTGTGGGCCACGTTCTGTGTGCAAATTTAATGAAGTCAATGGAGATGTTATTTTGGCATTGTATATTAGTTTGAGGTTTGCTTTTATTTTTATAAAGAGGCATGTATAAAATTCTGAAACCTTCCCTTGGAGGTGAGCCAATAAATCTGTCAATTCACTTTTAAAACCTGTTCATAATGGTACAAGTCTAAATTCATTATCAGCCTTTTTTTTCCCTCTCTTCTTTTCTAAAGCCTCTATCAAATAATTTCATTTTTGTTTGTTGCATTTGCTGCACCCTTCATTGCCTACATTGTACTCTTGTTCCTATTGTTTAGCCTTGTCTCTCAAGTTGAAAGCTCTGCAGAGCTGAGGGTACTTTTATAAAAAGCTTTGGCCCTGTTTCCTTTGATGTGTGCTTTGTAGGCTTGCAACACTGAACATACCACATAGTAAACACAAAATACCATATTATGAACACCAAACTAATATTTTGGGTTAGGTGTTTTGTTTTTTGGGTTTTTTTTTTGGAACCACACTAATACTTACTGCATGGGTGGTTTCTGCCATTTACTATAGACATTTTGTATTGAGTGGCCACTTACTTTGCAAGGAAGAAATATGTAAATTTAGTGTCTCTGACTACCTTTTAATTTCTCTTATGTAATATGCAAGAAGCAGGTACACAACCAGGTGTTTCATAGTCTTTATTTGCAACTGCACCTATAAAATAAGATTATTGTAGACTGGATGGTTACTTGTAGTCTTGCATAGAAATTCCATGGCTATCTCAAAAGGCCCACGCCCTTGTTGCCTTTTCAGAATTTTCATGCTAAATATCTGCAGTTATTAATACAACAGTTACAACTGTTTCCAAATTTTTTCAAGTTTTGTGTTCTAGCACTGCCTCTTAGTTCCTAGAGCCTGCGAAAGGAAAAGCAGCAGTTGCTTTTCTGCATTTATGCAGCACCACTGCATAAACGTGGATAGATCTGTGTTCTGTTTTCTAGCTGATAGCCTGTTGCTTACACAAACAGGTCTATTATAAACTAGACACTATTACAACAACTGGGGCCAGACCACCCAGGCATCTGAGCTGTTTGATGTCAGCAAGTGTTGTCTGTATTGCCCTAATCTTATACATGAGAGCATTTTTGAGCCTCTCTATCAGTGTAAGAATACCTTAACAAGATATGATGTGTTTCTGTTAAATGGCTGCTAATCTTGACAAAGCAAAGAGATTTCAATGCAAATGAAACTGTCAACATGGATCTAACATGGATCATTCTGGAAAATGTTATACTATACACTGACATATTTAAGAATGCTGGATATTTTAAATAATAAATAAATAAACTAAGAATTATTAATTTAGACAAACTCACCTGGCAATGCCTTAAAGTTCTTATAAATAACAAGTCAAGTTTTGCTTTGTACGGGCTTTTTTTGGCCTATTTAATAAGACTTCCATGTGAGTTTCTTGACTTCTTGCTGAGAAATGAATCTTTTGCATTTAAATACAGTTGAAAAGATTTAAGTTCAGAGCCTGGTACTTTATACTTTACTTTGTCAAAGCTTTTAATAATCCTTTAGAAAAACAGTTGCAGTTACAATACAACAACTAATGTGGAATAGATGTCATTTATGTTTGTTCAACAAAAATTTTATAAAAAGCTTTGGCATAAGTAGTTACATGGAAGATGTGACATACTACTTGCATTAACGTCTGTTTGTGTTAGCACATGTTGACAGCCAGGTCTGCATTTTACTATTCAGTACTTTGGGGATGGAATCTTGACATGTCCTGTGCTTTGTAATTTTTACTATTAAAAATAATTATGTGAGTAATACTAGAAAAGAATCCTCTTTTCCAAAATTACATGATGGTCTTCCCTTCTGTTCCTGGACAGCTTTTTTCGGAGCTCAAATGAATGCATTTATTCATGTCATTATGTACATGTATTATGGATTAGCAGCTTGTGGCCCTAAATTTCAGAAATACCTGTGGTGGAAACGATATTTGACCATATTGCAATTGGTAAGTAATTATCCTCCTTTTGGGATAAAAGGTGTTGCCTCTGTGTGGATTTGCATTTGCAGAGCTTTGAATCGGGTGCTGCTCCTTCCAAAAGATCTTCTCTGCCTGACACTCTTCAATTAGAATACTTTCTGGAGATGGAAGCATGTATTCAACTTTGGAAAAAAAAAAAAATGCAGCATATATAAGAGTTGTGTGAGTTAAAGTCTAATGCTTCCTTGCTAGTTGTTTCAACTGAATGACAGAAACATGTTCAAAATGTAGAGAAAATCCAGATCGCTTATTATCTTCTCATTTTCCTGTTTCTGAACACTGATGCCAGATACTACAATAAATGTGATGCTCCTGGTCAAGCACAGATGTGCCTGCATGAATGTGACAGCCAAATACAGCTTCCCTATCACCTCCCAATTCAGCTGTTGTCATTACTTAATGAATTGGTATAAATTGATGTGCTCAGACCTACAGAATATATCCAGACATTTTTGATTCTGTATTTTCTGTCTTTCAGGTGCAGTTCCATGTGACTATTGGCCACACAGCCTTGTCTATTTATATTGATTGTCCTTTCCCTAAATGGATGCACTGGGGTGTCATTTTCTATGCTGTCACCTTCATTTTCCTGTTTGGTAACTTCTACTATCGGACATATAAGCTGCCCAAGGAACCTGTAAAGAATGGCAAAATAGCAAATGGTGCTGTTGCAAACGGAGTAAGCAAACCAGAAAATAATGCGATGGTGGAAAATGGAAAAAAGCAGAAAAAGGGAAAAGCAAAAGGAGAGTAACTTGATCCAGGCCTTAACCATTGTTGGCAGTGAGGAACCTCCAGTTTGGTTTATAAAAGGAAGAAAAAAAACATTATCTGTACCAATTAACCTTAGGTTACTGAAGAGCTAGAACACAGATATTTTCATTATTTATGAAGATTGTTTTAAGAACAACACTAAAGTTGAATTTCTATTGTAATTATGTAATTATCATGCATATGGTCTCTGTGTAAACTTGTAGACTGCTGGTGTTGGTGAATGTAAGGAAGAATTACAGCTGATTCCATGTTTAGCAGTCCAAAAGTTAATACTACAATTGATACAGGCAGTTTTGTTGGCACCCACATTTCTTGGGGGGTGGGGGGATGGGAAGGAAGTAGCATTTGAATATTTGTGCTTTCTTTCCAGAAAACTATTAAATTTCAAATTATGATGTATTATCTAATCAGAATCTGCAAGTTTTCTTGTCCTCCTTGGAGAGTACCTTCAGACAAAATATGTGCTGTCAGAACAGTGTTTGATTTTTCAGACATTACTTGATTTAATTGAGTATCTGTTACCGTTTGGTTTTTGTTTTATTATTTTTTTTCTTGTGTGGAAATATACCTACCTCTTCATCTGCTGAAAATATTGAGCATTAAATAACTGGTTTCTGAAATACAGAGTCCTCTAATCTAAATATCTGCTAATATTAATTCAGGAGAACATGTGTTTCCCTGTGGGAGTAAAAGGGATTTTTGGTGGTATCCTTTGACCAAGTCATCATTTTAATGTAAACTGAAATTTTGGAGTGATACTTTTAGTAGAGCCAAATCAAGAGTACATTTTAAGAATGTGTAAATATGAACAAATATATTGGTTGAAGCAAGAAGTAAAAATAGGCCTGCTGCTTGTTGTCCATGACCTGCATTCAATCTGTGGCACTGACTGATACTCAAAATGGTAAGATAATGCAATGGTGGAGAGGAAACAGCATGTAATTCTATTTAGAAATGTTGTGTGCTTGGGTAGCCGTGCTAACTACAAGACCAACCATCACTTTATTGGGAGAGAGAATTCAGTTTAAAAGTACTAAGTACAGCAAACATAAAACCTTGAAAACGTTGCTATTGCTTGATACCTGTCAAAACTCTATTTGTTAGACAGTTGCAGACAAAGTATTACCTGACAGACAAGTCACCATTATAAGTCAAAACTGCTAAAATAAGTAGAAACTTTTAGATGGATTTTAATTTACATGTTACATAAAGGACTTTTTACCATTCCTTTTGTGAAGAAAATAGGGAAAGATTTATACTCCTTCTGAATAATGTGATCACTGAGAGATACATTTTGAGCTGCTTAGCATGCAATGAGTAGAAGATGGGTGGAATTAGAAACTATATCCTGAATTACTGTGTTCCTTGGCCATCACTGCAAGAGCTGCATTGTCCAAATGCATTCCCCCCCAGCTCTGGTCAAAAACATATCCAGAGGTAGCAACAAACATATCTGGCAAGTAGCACCATTGGTGCAGAGAGAGTACATGGAACTGTAAGTATAAAGCGAGTGACACATTTATTAGATGTTTTTATCTCAGTCATCCATTGACTGTTTATAATATGCAAGCAGGTTACATATTCTGTGTCTCAGGTTTGTCTTGTTTCTATAAAAAAAAAGTCTAAATCCAGAAAGCAAGTCCTAGGAAAAAGAGTTTTGGATATAGTCTGTTGTATTAGAAAATAATTTCTAATGCTCTAATGCTGGAGTTGGTTCAGCTGGAAGGTGGCTCATGCCTAATCACCACCACTGTGGATTTTTGGGCAGAATGTAGAATTGTGAAAAACTGACTCTGCTGAACTCAAATGCATGTGACCATTAAGTTTCTTATCTGCTGTGTCTTCTGATTCTTCCAGCCTTTTAATGATGCTTTTTGCATTTGCATAACTGCGTATTTACGTAGCGTGGCACGGGGAAGAGGGATGGTGATCTACCCTTCCTTCTTGGACAAATGCCACTACCCTTAACCAAGCCAAAATGCTGGCTGACCCACTAACTTTGGAATAGCTAAAGGAGTAAATAACTACAGAGCAGATTTACAGCACACCTGCTGCTCCAAGGTGGTGACTGGTATGAGTGCAGTTACCCTGCTGTAATTTCAAGGTCGTTTACCTCACTTTGATTAAAGGGTAGCTTCTTTCTATTTGCCATGCGATGTGGGCAGCTAACTTCTAAATCTGTATCATTCCTTGAATTGTGTTAAATTGCTTGTTTGCTCTGTCATTCATTCAATAAGCCAGCTCAGCTAAACTGATACTCTTACAGCATACTGGGGACTATTCCAGCGCAGGATCAATACACTTGCTACACTTTCTGACTTAAGAATTATGTCTTGCATGATGATAAATATTTAAATAACTGAAAGTCAAAGGTTTTTTCCCCTCATCATGCATGGAAGTGGATTAAAGTTGATTGCAACTTGGAACATTTTTGACAGAATTCAAGTAGAAGTCTGTCAAATTCTGGGGTAATTGTTAAATACTAAAAAAAAAAAAGTGAAAAAAAGTCATTGTGAGAATGCATGTGTACATACACATCATATCATCTGGCCCTGTGCATAAAACCGGTTTAAGAGATTGCCATTTCATGGGAAAAAAACCCAGTTATTAAATTACTGAACACTGCTGTCTTGAGTACATCTTTTGCAGTATGACTTTCCTAGGTCTATTTATGATATATTTGATTGTTCATGTAATTCAAGTCCCATTGCAATCTTGAATATAATGGCCTTATTAAATGTGCATTTTTGTAGGCATGGTCTTGAGTGCAATATTTCTGTTTCTGACTATGCAGCCAGACTCACAGAATACAGGGCTCAACTTGTACAGCTTTTTGTTTTTCAAAATATAGGCAATAATGCACATGTGAAATACTAACAGATTCATTAGAGTCATCTTTGAATCTAAGGAAGCTTAAAATTTTGCCATGAAAGTATGTATAAATATGTGTATTTTCTATACATAGTACTGAAATTCAAATTATACAATCTTTTGCAGTACAATTATTCTTTACAGGGTTATTGGGGTTTTGTTCTTATAAATCCTTTCAATTTATTGAAAAATTAAATTCAAACCATTTGAAACTTTTCTTTTTTTTGCCAATGAATTATTATTTTTTGCTAAGAGTTCTGAAGCTCTTGGACCAGAGTCTCTAAATATTTGATGCCATATAAGTAATACCATTTCATTTAGCCTCATCTCTAGCAGTGACAGTTGTTGGATTATTTTAGCACTTTTTCAGTGTAAAATTAAATACATATTATCTATACATGTGTGTATATATGTGTACACATACATAGTGTATGTGTGTGTGTATATATGTATGGGTTCTTAGCAGATTCTTTCAACATGTGAAGTAAATTGTATTTCTCGAATGTGAATTTGGCAGGAGCTAATAGAATGATTCCTACAGCTCCAGCAAGAAAACGAAGCAGTTTTCCTTCCACAAATCCAGTATCAGTCTTGCAAACATAAATAGTATTTGTCAGTTATTTTAGATATAGGATGGCAGACAAGACAGAGCCATTTCTACCAGTGTAATAAATATTTTGAGGCATCAGTTGTAGATTCTGAGGGGAGAGATCTCAACTCAGGGTAGCTGGGGAATTATGCTGTATTATGGTAGGGATCATTTTAGTAAGAGTAACTTGCTCCAGGTGAGTCTTTGAAATCATTGCAATCATATTCTCTGTTTAACAGAAAACTTTGAAAAATAAGTCATAGACATCACATAAAACCATTTAGGTTGGAGAAGACCATTAAGATGACTGAGTCCAATTATTAAACAAATGTTTCCCTGTAAGTTCAAAAGCACGGCCTATTTGATTACAGGACCATCAATTACTTCCAGCTCCAGACCAGGATAAAAAGGTGAAGGCAAAATGAAAATGCTGCACATTTTTTCAGGTTAACCTAAGGGCACATTTCTTCAGAGTAAGCACTTGAACTGCATGTGCTGGGAAGGGAGGTAAGAAAGGACAAATAGCTATTGTGATGCAAGGTCTCAGTCCTAAAATAGTTTACAAGCACTAGCTATCTCTTAAGAACTTGAATAAAACTGTTCATGGTGCATAAAGTTAAACCTTGCATGAAGCTAGTGTGGGCTGAGAATCATATTTAAAATAAGATTTATTTTGGTTAAAATTGAAGAGAATGGGGAGCTAATTCAGTATCTGGATAGTGTATTTATCTTGGTTAGAAACACAGGCTTATCTAATTTGATACCTAAGGCAAGACACCCATGTGACATCTCATTGCACTGCAGTCTGATGCGCTGGCCCCTTTGCTAATGTAAGCAGAGGGAGCTCCATGGAAATGAGTGGGTTGGTTCCCATTTACCTCAGCAGACTGTGTTGAGCACTAAAGAGCAGAGAAAATACTTGCTTTCTGCCAATATCCTGGGAGGACTGAGGGAAATGTATGGTTCAGGGTGCTGCTTTTGCATAAGGTGTTCATGCTTTTGTAAACATTGAAAATAAACATTACTTTTTTCATGCTGTTTGAGTTTGGTTTTATACATTCTGTTGTAGGTTCTTCTGTGTCCCATCTTGCCTCAAGATGCCTGCTAACTTTAGTGTTGTGCAGATTGTGTGATGTAATCTGTTTTGTTGCCCAGGAGTCTGAGAAAACCATTTTTTGTGACACATCCTCCTATTTTGAGGTTACAGGGACTTAAAATTTTGAATATTGTCCCCAGATAATAATGGAGTGGCTTTGAAATCACCCTTAGGAAACTGACTGAAAATAGGATGCCCACTTAAACAAAAAAAAAAAAAAAAATCCCCGAAGTTTCTGTATTTGGTCTTGGAAGCATTAACAATTAGGAATACAATTAGCCATGAAGTTTAGCTTTTGCTGGACACTATGTGGTGTTAATGAAGTCTCTCATCTCAGAGAATCTGGAGCACTTTTGGCATTAGGTGCAATTTGTGGTTACATGTGCTGGGTACAGTAAGTTCCTTCATTGTCTGCCAAGTATGAGTTCTGTAATCAACCTTATAATGTCAAGTTGCACCCATGTTGCACTCCTAGAACCTCAGTGCAAATAGCTACTCCGGATGTCAAGTAGTAGAGAATCAAGTCTGCCATCATAGCAAAATATGGTGTGGTCAATTATGTCTTGCACAATTCTTAGCTATTGCTTCAATCCACTGCTTACATCCTCCCTGGAATCAGAAAATACACTAAGTGTTCAGAACAAGATTTGTCCTTTAGACGATTAACATGCTGGGGTAGGCTCTCTCTGCAGGCATCTTTCTCATAACTCTATTCCCTCACCATTATTCTTTTTAAAGAATGTGATCAAATTAGATTTATCAGATGATAGGATAGAATAGACCAGATCCTCTGATGTTCTATTTTCTTTTTTTGTATCACTTGCTTCTTAACATCTGGGAAATTGGAGTTCAGCGGGGGAAGGGTTTTATTACCTGTTTTCTTGCTCAGCTAAAAGCACTGGGTGAACGTGGGCTACTCTCAGACACACACAAAGCCATGTACTCAAAGACAGCTTTGAAGGCAGTGCCTTCTATGGACTAGTGCTTTCAGTGTATTTTTATGCTTGGGACTTGTAGGTCACCTCATGAATGCAGGCACACTTTTCTGTTGACTGCTTGACATGTCAGTGACATCACATTTGACTTAATTACAAAGATACTTATTGATGGGTAAGTTTATGTCTCTTGATCATCCAGGCCCTGATTAGTGCACACTACAAAACAGTGCTGGCAATTCCTGCCAGAGCACCACACAGTCAGTGCTGCTTTAGGGGAAAAAGCTTTTTGCATTTTGATTCAGTAGGTGGGAATTGATACAAGCTCGTATGGCATCACTGCTATCTGTCAATTCAATATCAGGTTGGTTTTAGTCTGCTAAGCAAAAAGAAATCTTTGAGTTTTGAAATGAATCAAAGTATTTTCTGTCCTGATCATTACCTAGAGAACTATTGTTCTTGCAGTGGTGTAACCTTAATTTGTTTGACAAGAAAACCACTGTTACGCTAGTATTTTTTGGAGTGTGTTGTGAGAAAAAATAGAGAAATACAAGAAACAACTTGGGCCAAAAACTAGAGAACGTGAGGTAATTGCTCCTCTAGTTTTTGCTGTTACTCCTGAATGTTGCAGGAGTTAAATGACTACTCTATAACTGTTACTGCTGTGTATTCATTACAGATGCTGTACTGGTATACAAGTAGTGTACTTGTGCATAATTGCATTCTGAGGTACGTAAAATTTGCTTTGTCTTAAATTACAATCGAGAGAGAAATTTATCTAACTACAAATGCTTGGAGTGAAAGTAATGCCAAACATCATACTCCTGCATTGGCAGGACTCTGTATTTTCTCATTGATAATCTTCAGAGCTTCTGAGTAGTTTCTTGCAGTAACAGAAAGCCCTCCAAAGCTGAAAATTGCTGTATAACTGCTAAAACCCTGCTTTTCCAGAGCTTCTGTTACTGCTTTGTTTCTTTTTTGTACATGTATCTTCAGGTCAGGTGCTTGCTTACTAAATTATTCCAGAGTGGGATGTATGTCATAGAAAGATCTTGTAGTAGCTGCAAGTGAGTAAAATGTTAAAATAAACTTTGGGGTGTTTTACAGTCAAGGGTTTCAAGTCCATGGCAGCATTTGGCAGACTGGGTTCACCTCAAATGCTGCTCTTGGGCACAGGGTACAGCAGTCTGGGTCTACCCAGCCTGACAGGAATTTTCCTTACTGAACAACAAATTCTCACCTGGAAATTGGTGTCTGACCTGGTTTCTACACATTTGGTAAGTGGCACAGAAGTCCCTGGGCCAGTGAGGAATTTTTTTTTTTTTTTGTTTGTTTGTTTTTTTTTGTAGTTCTACCTATTCTCAAACATTAAATTTGGTAGGGGGTGTTGGAACATTTTCTCCTGACAGCATGAGGTACGGAGTTTGAAGAAAATGTGTCCCTGGATGCAGTGCTTGTAAAGAGCCTAGAATACTTTTCAGCTCTTAGTTTCTTGACATAAACCAAATATGCTGCAAATGCTCCATTAAATAGGAAAAAACCCACCACATTGTTAGGATTTACTCAGAAAATGAGATTTTACTGAAAATTTCCCCTCTTTTCCTCTTTGCCCACTTCAATCACTTCATCTGTGCATGCCTTTCTGCTCTGCTGGAGTGGCTCCTTGGATGAATGCAGACTGTGATGTGTTCAGGGAATAGTTTACTGCTGTGATTTGTCACTGGGACATGTGAAGTGCAGTCTGAAATGCCAAATAGTGGCCACACATTCTGAGCAGGTTGAGTAGTAACAAAATTTTTCATGTAATGATCTCAAAACTGGGTGTTCTGGATACAATAAACTAATAGAAGGAACAGCTTTTATTAAATTTGGTCTTCCTGCTTAACAAATATGGGGCTACAAGGACAAACTCCAGTTTTGTATTCTATGATATGAAGGCACACTGTACATTCATAACCAGAGTTTGGCTGCGGGAAACAGAGAGTTTACTGCACTATAAAATCACCTTGTTAGAGATTTTATACTGAGCTCTTCTGTGATGACAATTTAATAAATATCAGATTTTTATATAAATCTGACTTTTGGGTATTTTTATTTTAAAGTCAGGTAGGTTTTCTTGCACAGATAAAATCCCTCATTGTGACTTCTGATGCTTTTTGGTATTCTCTAGGTGAAGTTTCACTTATTTCTATGAGAATTTCACTAAGGACAGTCCATGATGCTAACAGAATGTATAAAATTTACTTACCATCTAGACCTCACACTGAACACTAGAAAATCTAGAGTATAATAGAAAAATAAGGACCAAAACCTTTAAAATTTTTTCCACTTTGTTTTTTTTTTCTTTTTCTTTTTTTTTTTGTTTTGTTTTTTTTTTTTTTGTTTTTTTTTTTTTTGTTTTTTTTGGTTTTTTGGGTTTTTTTCTGGGTTTTTTTTTGTTTGTTTGTTTGTGGTTTTTGGTTTTTTGTTTGTTTGTTTTTTGTTTGTTTTTTTTTAAGACTTTACAGTGAAGGTGTAATTACTTTAGTAAAATACTAGAAGTGGCAACATATTTTGAACTTACAAAGTGTTGTCTGTGGCAGAATTCTTAGAGAGAAAACTCTGCTTTGTGCTGTAGACCAGTGCATGAGTGATTTTTTTGCTTGCTTTATGGCACTTTATTAAATCTGCTTTTGATAAGGGATGAGATATGAGACTTGTATGTGCAATGCTTGTAACTCAAACTCTCCTTAATGCCTCTAGTTGCACCAGCACTGTGGAGTACCCTTGTAGTAGCATCTTGAAAAGCACTTGGCATAAGTTGCCTCTCTCACAAGTCTATAAAATCTCTTGGATCCAGAAGGTGTTGTCTGAAGCCCATTGAAAGCTACAGAGGGATTGATTTACTAAAATCCTTGAACTGAACCATTAGAATTTCCCTAAGGACAATTTCAATTCCAAATTAAGAATTTGTAACTTGTAATTTTGTGATTTTTGAAACTGTAATTTTTTTTCATACTCAGACTCACAGGGTGCCTTTCAAAATATATTTCAGCACATTTTTGGCAGTGAGACAATTTTTCTTTCAACACCTTGAGTCTGATTTTGGCAGCCCCTGGTTCAGCCACTGGCTACCAGGGAGCAGCACTGGGCTCTCTGCAATTCATGGCAAGTATTAGAAGATGGCTGCTCAGCTCAGTAGGAGATGCACTAGAAAGAAGGAATCCATTTACTTTGTAATGTGTTTTGTTAGGAATTTTAACTGACTGGGAAATAAGTGGGTATTTTAATCTGACCAAAATATTCTTGATATTTTCTTCACATTATCTCTTGATGCATGTTTTCATGGAGAGTAGGAACATGTGCTGTAGGAACAAAGAGATGCACAAAGCATTAGTGGTCTGCTTGCTTTTGCATTGCAAGGATGCTGGAAATAACACGATATTTTATCCAGACAAAGGATTTGAGACTCTGATCTCAATTTAATTTTTGGTGTAGCAATTTTGGCAGCATGACATCTTGAGGCAATGTAATTCTTTCTTTGCTGAGACACCAGCAGAATGCTGTGCAGTGCCTCCAAATTTCCCATTATGAGCATAATGCCAGACACCAAGATTAGTTCTCAACATCATTGTGACCTGGTGAGCAGTCCATTCTGGATCTAAATTAGAAATTTAAAAGAATTCCATTATCTGCCTCAAAGTCAATATAGTCAACAGCTTTTTTTCAGCACAGTGACTCGGCCAGGATATAGAGATTAGTAGCTGAGAAAGCTATGTTTAGGAATTAGGAATTCAGAAAAATAAATGATAAAACTCAACAGATTGTTTGTGTTCTATTTCTTTGATTTAAATAAATTTTAAAAATAATTTCATTCAATACAACTTTGTCATGTCTTTCTTCAGCATTGAGAAATAAGGTAAAGAAAAATCCCTGAACTCTGCTCATTGAGGTTATTACTTACTGTTCTTTTTGTGCCCTCTTCTATTCCAGTAGCTAAAGCAAACAAATTAAGAAATTCCCTCATTTTTGCTTATTAATGCTATTTATATTAAGAAAATAATATCAGGTTTTAAATCCCCAGCTGGAGCCTGTTTCTCTTTGATGCTTAGATAAAATAGCCATTACAGTTGTGAAGAATCCTTTAGAAAGAGATTGATGATACACTTAATCAGACATGAGGGTGGGCTAATTAACTATATTTCTTAATTTATTTTTTTCAGCTGTTATAATGCAATCTGAATGTTTATGCAAGAATTTCAGGTCTTGAAACTGGAAATTCCAGAGCAAAAGGAGCATTTTATAATTTATTTAGCAAGGAGAAATTCATCCACACCCAGTGGGATGGCCCTGCTGTCCTATGAAAGTTGAAAGAATAAGAATTCATGGCAATATTCGGCCCAGAACCACTTTTAAAATTACAATATTCTCATCACTGGTCAATCCTATTTCTTGGGACTGGTTTACCTTTGAGGACTTATGGGATTGACTGAGCAGCAATTTAAATATGTAAATAAATAAAGATAGCAGATGTCAAATATCTGTTCCAGATGATTTAGTGGGGAAAGTGAAGATTCCCATAGCTGGAAACTGCATCCAGTTGCAAAACATTTTCTGGGTGGCACTTGAATTTAGCAGGCTTGCACAACCTGCGAGCTGCAGCCAGATTTCAGGATGAAGGGATGAATACAGGTGAATGGTGGTGAAGGCACAGACAGCTGGATGATGCATTTCATTACAGTGTTTCCTTTGGAAAACCTGGAGCCTTCCTAACTGCTGATGTTTTCTAAGGAAGAGCTAAATAATGTTCTGGCATCCATAGGAAGGGCGTTTCTGCAGCTCCACCTCCACGGCTTTAGAGCTTTAACTGATGGGCAATCTTAAAATGGCTTTTCTGGCAGGTACCTACCACAAGAGCAAAAGCTGCTCTTTCCAGAACTCAACACTGGTAAAAGACCACTCTCAGTTGTTTAGCTTTGGGGTATTCCTTACCTTAACAGGGAAAAGAGACCAAAAGAAGACTTACAGTTTACTTTGAATGGCCACTGTGCAAACTGTGAGAGGTTTTGTATGTCTTCCAGTGATTTACAGGCAAGGATGAGAGGACTAAACAAATTTTGAGCAGACACCCTTTCTGGAGTGTGGTGTCATGCCTTAACAATAGTGTTATCCCTCTTGGCAGGGCTATAAAGTAGGGAGATTATTAATTCAACAATAAAAAGCACAGTAGGTAATTTGCGCTAGTCCTAGCTCTTTGTTAATATCTTTTTTTCCAAGGAAAAAAAAAAAAAAAAAAAGAGATATTTAGAAAGTGGTTGGAATACCTGATAAACTACCAGAAACAAGACTTGCAAGGACTTGGGTGAGGATGACTCTCTCCTTTGATCCTGTTCCTTCTGCAGCGTGGCAGGCTAATACAGGGCTAGTGCTGCATCTGCAAGCTCAGTGCAGGACTTGTCACACGGTGGGGTTGGAAATGAGGTCCTGCAGCCACTGCTGCCTCCTAGGACATGGTGGTGTGGAGAAACACCGAGAACTGGCAGAGCTTTTGCTCTCCTGCCCATGCCCAGAGCACCCTGAATCCTCTCGTGCGATGAACATGCTGCAACGCGTGATTTGTACCGTCACGGCTTTTGCAGTTCCTGGTCTGGGATAAGAGACTGAATACGTTTGCACAGCATTAAACAGGAATTGTGCTGAATGCTGAAATCAAATGCCAAATCCCTGTATCTTATTCATTAATAAGGTATTTTTTAATTTGGGATGTAATTAGCTTACATCATAAAAAAACTAGATAAGCATTTTCTAACGAACAGCTGAAAAGCAGTCACGTGGAAATATTCATAATTGCTGGAAATAGAGCTAAAACCATTTTGCCTAAAAAGCTTCTAGCTGTGTTAGCCAGAAAATCAGAAAGTGTTTCTTTTTGCTACATATGTCTAGATGTACACAAAAGGACACCCATCTTCCCAGTCACGGTGCTGCACTTTTTAGTTTTTCTACAGCTCTTGCAAAGTAAATTGTAAGATGCCCAGCATCTTTCTGGTGTTGTTCATGAGCATTCCCAGATACACCAGTTTAGCTGCCCGAGTGCAAGCCCTAAAGTTTTTGTCACCTGCACAACTGCTCTTCCTCAGCTTTGACTGTCTCTGAGCCACAGGAGGGAGATTTTTATAATGTCACAGAACTCCTCTGTCCTGAAACTCCAGAGCACTTGGAGTAGCACAATGTCAATGATCAGCTGGTTTTATTAGTTGCTCTTATATACATATTTTATCACCCTCTAATGAAGATTAATAATGTGACAGTACCACAGCCAGCAACAAAAAAACCTGCATATGGAAGTGTTTTGAAAAGCCAGCAACAGCTCAGGGACGAGACTGGTGGCTCCCCTCAAAAAGGCTCATTGGCACATGGGGTCCAACCCCTTCACCTTATCCAGGGGATGTGTCCCACAGGGCTGGCAGCCACCTCTCCACTTCACCCGTTCTCTGTGTTTCCTCATTCCCAGCCTAACCCTCAGCTCATGCTCATCTCTTACAGAAAGGATCAACCAGTCTGGCTCCTGCTGCTGCAGCACTGGCTCAGGCAGGAAAACATGCCAAAACCTCACCAAGCAACAGGGAAACATGAGCAGGTTTGGTCTTGGTGTCGCCCAGGCTGCCTCTGAAGAGCACTGGCTGTGCAAGGCAGGCCTGCCCCTCGCCTGCTGACAGCCCTGTGTTATCTCCCCTGCCATCCTTCCCATCAGCTCATTCTGCTTGGCTCTACCAGTGACTCAGTCTATTAAATGGGCGTCATATTTTATTACAAACCTGAGCTGATTAATTACATGCTGTTAGGCAAAAAAATTGCAGGGCAGCTGTAGAGGGGAGCGGTGATGCAATGGAGGTGCGAACAGAAAAGTTGTCACTTCTGGAAAGGGAGAGAAAAGGATTAAAGAGTTAACATAACCAGAAGAGCTGCTTTCCTAAGTGACTCAGTCACTGGAGGCATTGGGAAAGCATGGCTTCACAGGGCTGCTGCCATGGGCAGCACTGCCACCCATCATGCCAGTGCCTTGCAGGCCTGGAGAGATGGGGAGCTCCTTGAGCCTTTTCAAAAGTAGTCATTGCCACCGGTGCTAATTAAAACAAAAAATGGTGATGCATTTCAGAATAGATTTTGAAAGTTCTGTAAACGGGGAGCATCTGAGCTAGCATGGAGGGATCCAGAAGAAGGAGAGTTTGGAAACACGGTGCTTCCCTCCTCTGGCCAGTAATAAAGCAGGAGGAGGAAGTGCCTGCTCATCCTGGCTTTCTGTTTGGGTCAGCATTATAAGTACGCAATCTAATCAGAAAATGGCAAGGCACCTCTTCCCAGGAAGAGATGGAGAGTTTCTGGCAGCTCTTTGTCTCAACTGGTGCCTATGGGTAGGGAGGACACACTCCATCCTTCAAGGGGAAAAGCAAGCATGAGGGACATGAGTAAGGCCAGGGAGGATGGTAACTTTCCACTGGCAGACCTGTCTCTTGGGGCACAGGCTGGGATTGCCTGTCTTTCAAAAGAAGGCTCACACACACACACACACACACACACACACACATACATACAAGCACCCTTTAAGAACAATTTGGAAATTTTGGGTCTAAGACAAAGGGTTAGTGGTGTGGTTGAAGAAGCCTAGAACATCAGTAGATGAGAGCATGAATCATTCAAGACACCTTTTGCAAAGGGGAAGTCGGCAGGAATCACGCTGAAATTACCATGGGTGGCAGCTCACACCCATTGAAGCGCTGGCTAAGCCAATTTATTTTTGCTATACATGTTTGTTGCTCATGCTTGAAATCACACAGGAAAAAAACCCTCTTCTGCTTGCTCTGTAAAATAGCCTCTGCTTAGTGCTTGAGCTGGCACATCCCTGCTGGTGGGTTCACCCTGGCTGGATGCACGGTGCCCACCAAAGCCACTCTATCACTCCCCTCCTTCACTGGGACAGAGGAGAGAAAATGCAATGAACAGCTCATGGGTCAAGGTAAGGGCAGGGAGAGATCACTCACCAATTCCTGTCCTGGGCAAAACAGACTCAGCTTGGGGAAATTAGTTTAATTTATTTGCCAGTTAACACCAGAGTAGGGTAATGCAAAATAAAAGCAAATTGGAAAACACCTCTTCCCGTCCCTCCCTTCTTCCCAGGCTAAACTTCACTCCTGATTCCTCTACCTCCTTCCTCCCAGTGGCACAGGGGCACAGAGAATGAGGGCTGCAGTCAATTTATCACATGGTTTCTGCCTCTCCTTCCTCCTCAGAAGGGGGCTTCTTACACTCTTCCCCTGCTCCAGTGTGGGATCTTCCATGGGCTGCAGGTGGATCTTTGCTCCAGCCATGGACCTCCATGAACAGCAGGGGCACAGCTGCCTCACCACAGTCTGCACTGTAGGTTGCAGGGGAACCTCTGCTCTGGCACCTGGAGCACCTCCTCCCCCACTTCTTCACGGATCTTGGTGTCTGCAGAGTTGTTCCTCTCCCATATTCTCACTCCTCTCTGGCCAAAATTTGCTTCTGGGCAGTAAATTTTCCCCCTCCTTAACTGTGTTATGGCAGCAGAGCTACCACGGTCACCGATGGTCTCAGTTTGGCCAGCAGCAAGTCTGGCCATTGGCTCTATTGGGCATGGGGAAGGTTTCTAGAAACTTCTCACAGGAGTCACCAGTGTAGAGCCCTGCTACCAAAACCTTGTTGTGCAAACACAATACACCCTGTTTTCCAATGACACATGAAAGTAGAGCAAGTGAAAGGGAAAAAAATTCCTCCCATATTCACCACTACACTCTCAAAGCCAAAGCCATGGACTCACTAACTCTGGAGAGGCAGCACAAGTGGTAGATGTGCACTTGCAGAGCTCTCTGACAAGCCAAGGCTGTGTGCACCTTGGGGCCAGCTCCTCAGAAAACCACCTTTATCATTTGCTGGTGCTGGACTCCCTCCTGCAGCCCCACAGCGTCTGGTAGGTGTCTCAGAGCCCTGGCTAAAACACAGCCAGAAATGGCACAGATTTTTGAATGCATTATTAGCAAAAGCAAGTGACTCACTGCTTTCAAAACAGCAGTGTTATCACTGTCTCACTTACCAGAGAGGACAGGTTCTGAGTAACTGAGGAAATGTATGTCATCATGTGCTGGGTGCATCCCTGGGCACTGCAGCTTCTCGTCAATGGAAAACCTTCAAAGCAACTGAAAATATCATTGGATTAGTGAATAGAACATTTTTCAAGAATGGTTGTACACTTCCTGTATACTTTTTGCTTCAGGAAATAAAATTTAAAAGAATAAAGCTTTTTCAACAACGTAATTATGTCATGTGTCTCATCGTGTACTCTACCTTTGTCTCTTGGATACTTTCAGCCAGTTTACCAAGTGATATACCATACTTTTGCATAGAATTATAGAACAATTTGGCCTAGGAGGTCTCTCTGGCAACCTTCTCACCCAATTTCCTACTCAGGTCAGGAGCAATTTTTAATGACCAAGAAGCTCCTCAGATATTCCCCTTCCCATTACTGAGAATGTGCCTTTCCAAACATTCACTCTTTGGACACCTTGGCTAGCCCAGGGACTGGGCAGAAGGGGCTTGGAGGTGTCTCAGATGTTAGTGGAGAGGGTGAACCATGGAGGATCTGAAACAAGAGGTTAGGGAGGGCGTTTGAGGCTCAACTGGCCCATCTGTTACCTACCTGCACATAGAGACAGTCTGGTTTTCTTCTAAAACATGACACACTGAGAGCCAGCTACTTTCTGGAAATAATGATGATTCCTAGAGAAAAAAAAAAAAAAAAAAGGCAAAATCTCAACCACCAAGATGGTTCAGAAATTAAAAATTAAGAATTTGGCATAAGAACGTGGCATATGAGGCCCAACTCCAGGAGCCATGGCCAAAAGCTCCACAAGAAAAGATGTTAAAAAGGAGGTGAACTTACAACATGCCACCAGGAGAGCCCCAAAGCCTTTTAAGCTGTGCATATAGAGGTCTGTATTTTTAATGAAATATCCAACAGACCAGCACAGAACTTGTGCTCCAGAAGGGAAACAGGACATACAAAGGGGAAAGCCTGATAGAAACCTGAAAAACAGCAGGCAGCAGTGACATCCTCCTAAGGAGAAGGGTAAGAAAAGGTAGGCAGACAAACAGAGATTTCTCTTACACATTTAGAAAGAAGCAGGATGGTATTTTCAAGCGTAATGAAAGAAGTGATTTTTTTTTAGCTGTTAAGTTATAAGTGAGGACATTAAGAATCTGCAGGTTTAAGTCTTGCTACATACTCAGGAGGCCTGGAAAATCTGCCAGCAATATAATTGACCTACTCATCTTCATTTTGAGAACATCCTGGTGCACCAAAGAAATTCCTGAAGTCTTACAGAGGATCAGCATTAAGCCACTGATAAAAGGCATGAAGATGAGCATGCTAATGGCACAACATTTATTCTGACATCAAGACAAACTGACAAGACTGCTGACTGACAAGACTGGACTGACAGATGACGGGAACAGAAACTAATGCTGCTCAACACTTCAGTGAAAATGTTACTGGTAAGCTGTAACAGAAAGAGCAGATAACTCTGGATGGGCAGGGGAGGAGGAAAAAATGAGAAACAGCAGAGGGGACACCAAGGGCAGAGGAGGAGAAGGAAGGGGGTGGGGGAGGAGGTACTCCCGGAGCTGAAGCACATATCCACTGCACTGATGAGGATTCACACCAGGGAAGGTTTATCCAGAAGACCTGTAGCCCAGGGAGGACCCCATGCTGGCTGGAGCAGGGGAAAAGCATGAGAAGGAAAGAGCAGCCATCATGGGCTGACCCCAACTTCCATTCCCACATCTCACGTGCAGCCTGGGGGTAAAAGGAAGTAGAAGAGTTGGGGATGAAGCTGAGCCTGTAAGAAGTGTGAGAAGAAAGGTATTATTTTAATGTTTATCTTTGTTTTTCACTACCTGAATCTATTTTAATTGGCAACTTAAAATATTTCCACCCACCTCCACCAATTGTAGTCTGCCTGTGATGCTAACTGGCAAGTTAGCAAGCTCCCTGTCCTTCCTGTGACACAAGACCTTTCTCACACATTTTCTGAGGATGGGGTGTGAGTGAGGGAGCAGCTGGGAGGGATTTAGGCTGTTTGGGAAGGTTAACCCACCACATACAGATCATGGGAAGCAAAAAGCAAAGGCATTAACTAATTTAGGAAAAAAAAAAAAAACAGATGATTAATAAAGCTAATAAATAAAGGGTAAGGAAGCTGATCGTAGGTTTATATTCTTGCTTCTCCCAGGAGCCTGTCCTCAGATGCCATAGGTCAGGGGCCCATTGCCATCTCAGGCTATTCCAAAAACTGAAATTGAATGCCATTGGCAGATTAATTTTCCTGACAGGTATTTTTTGCCTTGTACACATCTACCAGATTAAAAAAAAAATCAAGCAGCTTGTCTGGAAGTATTGATTTTTAATCTTGTTTGCCCTTCATGATTGATTTAACTAAAGAGAAGGAGCTTTTGTAAGCGTTTGCAACTGTTTGCATGTGCTGTGCTTTCTGTAATCCATCCCCCGTGTACCTTAACTAGAAACATAAGGCTTTCCAGAGAGCTGCTGCCAAGGCTCCAGGGGCCAATAAAGAGCTGAGATATGTTTTCCAAAATATCCACTAGAGGGTACTCAATGACCTCCTAGCGGAGACAGGCTTGCGGTCTAGCGGCTGGGAAAGGGAAGCCAAAAGAAAATGTCCCTGATCGTTGCATTTACAACAGCAGAGCACAGGGCAGCCCCGGAAAGCACGCTAAGTAGGATTTCAGAGGAAAGAAATGCTGGACCGGCTTAAATCCATCAGGACCAACCATATGTGTACCACACACAGCTCCAGTGGCCCCAGACTGCCAGATGGAAACGGGGCAGTGGGCACTGGGGGTTTGTTGCCCTTTCCTGGGACGTGTGAGCCCATACCCAGCCCCGCTGTGCTGGATGTGGGGCTGGCTGGAGCCCAATTCACATATCTGTGACAGAACATTGCTGCGATTTCTTCCTTTCTTTCCTTCTTTTGCTGTCTGACCTGCATTTGGGATGGCCTCTGTGCAAGTTGGTTTGGCATAGATAAGGTTTCCTGGGGGAAAAAAGTGCATTTTTTCATACTGCTGGCCATTGAGAGAGTTGAAGTGGGATACTGTGGTGTAACCACCGATCTCATAAAGCAGCAGTGATTATTGTTCCACAGAGATCTCTTTTTTTGTGGTGTGTTTTTTTTGTTTTTTTTTTTTTTTTTTTTTTTTTGTGGGTTTTTGTTTTTGTTTTTGTTTTTGTTAATGAGTCACAATCACTTTAAATGGGTAGCCAATGACTGCTCTTTTTTTGCTAGAAAATGAGATAATTTTACCATGAAAATAAGACACAAACAGAGGTTTTATAAATCCACCAAATCTCCTGGTCACAAATTTCTGCTTGTTTTATTCCAGGCTTTTATTTCCTCATTAAATGCTACAAAGGACATGTAAAATGCTAGGCATGGCATCAAAATGCTGGCCTTGCAAGGATATGCCATTCATCTTTTGCCTTCTGCTTCCAACAAATCAATAATAAGCATCTTATTTCAGTGTTGAAAGAGAAGATTTTTACTATCCAGCAGGACATCTGAGTTACTGACCTTGAATGCTAATCAGTGTGTTTGAATGCTCTCATCAGGTTTAGAGCTGAGGCTAAAAAAAAAACTAATTAAATCAGCAGGGGGCACAATTTCTTCAAAATATCACAGGATTATCCAGCCATGTGCTGGGTATTCTTTCTGTTTCACAGAGCAGAGCTGCCCACCAATTCTATTTCTAAAGATCTAATGTGTTTTTTCTGAGTTAACCTGTTCAGGCCTTGAACTTTCCTACAGAGAAACCTCAGGTCTTACTGACATAGTTCATGCTTCTGCAAAGGGATCCTCTGCCCTAGCAATGGGTCAGTCCTCCAGGACATTGCTTAAATCATCCTGGCATCCTTTTTTTTTTTTTTTTTTTTTGTCTTTTCCCAAAAGTCCAAGTTTCCTGGGGACAGCCCAAGCCTTGGCTACTTTACCATTAGCCTGCAGAATGCTGAAGAAATGCTGATTCACTGCCATGGGTCAAGGGGACCAAAGCCAAAGGTCCTGGGGGGATGCAGGAGGCTTGCCTGCACCCCTGAAATCCTTAGCAATAAGCAAACAGGAAATCCTTTTCCCCCTACCCCAGTATTTAGCTTGCTCCCCATTATGTCCCATTGCAAATACTCTATGGAAATACACCTTCAGATCAGATTCAAAACTCAGGGATAAAGCAAAGGTCAAGGGTAACTGTGGGTGAATAGATTTTATCTAGTTCAGGATAATTAAATTTCCCCATTTCTCTAGCATTCTGGCTGTGTGTACTTGTCATTTCTTCACCAGTTATGCCTCTGGATGATTTTCACCTGCAGATCAGGCAGGGCAAAACCAGTGAACATCCAGAAGGTGGTCAGTGGGATGGTGCCCTAAGGTGCCACAGTCAGGTCTGATGCCCACAGCAGTATGGACAGATGAGAAAAGAAGTTCTCTAGTAAGTACATATCCTTATTTTCTGTATGTCACCTTGGATGCTTGATCCAAAGGCTCATGCCATTTTCATTGGAAATTCTCATTCAGACTGTCTCAAGTGCTTGGAAATTCAAGTTCACCTTCAGTCTTTGACCAATAGAGAAGAGGATTCTCTCCTTGGCATCAATGACTGTACACAGTTTTGGAGGCTCAGATTGACTGAATTTGCTTTGTCTTGCTATAAAAATTGGCAATATCACACAACTATGTGAGTCAATCAAAGTTCAGAATACAGAATAACCCTAAATGCGTGGCTCGTCATGGTTTATAAAGCAACATATTAGTTATTTTAGTAATTACACAGTCTTTTTGTTTTGTGTAGATTCCCTGCCTTCACTCTAATTAGGTCCCTTTGCTTCAGCATTAATTGCCTTTCATGTGCATCTCCCCCCTTCCTGCTTTTTGATGCCTCAGAAAATAAAATGGGGCTGGTAAGGCGCCTGCCTGGGCTTTGCTGTACAGGTCTGAGTGACAACACAATATTTCCTTTTGTGCTAAGATTCTGGCAGCAGGAAATCTGCACACTCAAGAAGACTTCCCAGAAGACAATGAACTTAATCTTTGCTGCTTCCCCAGTGAATACGCAGGTGTGGATTAATGGACACCCAGCCTTTTCTGATCTCAGGCACAAATCATGGCTCATGAAGTGGGCCCATCTTACTGCCAGCTGCTAAAAAGCCTTAGTGACGCAATTTTAAAAAGCTATTAAATGCTCAGGGGAAAAAAATGCAAACAAGTGTTTTCCACTTGGGAAATGTTTTCCAACCATGTTTAATGAAAAAGCAAAGGGGATAGAAGGCAGAAATCTTTTTACTTTGTCCTCAGTGCCCCCAACAAGTGCACATGTAACTCCCCTCCTAAAGATGTATGTGCCAACAACTTCCCTGGGACAGGTCTCTATCTCCTGACTAGTCAAGACCTGTAGATCAGGCAGAGGGATGTTTATGCCTGCCCACAGCCCCTCTGACACTTCATTGTAGACATTTGTGCTAAATGGGCTGACAGGGCTGGATTGCCCAGTAATGTGGTATGAGCAAACTGCAGAAGCAATGGCCACAGGAAGAGTCAATTGTCCCATCAGCCAACACTGGCAACCTACTGTCTGGGTATTTCCAAGAGGGGAATATATGAAGACAAAAAACAAAACACAAACAAAAATCTGGTTTTTTATCTTCAGGATTAAGGAGAGAAACAGATAGCTGATATTTGCCCACCATAAAATCCATACATCTCAAACAATGGATATAACATAAGGGCAGGCACTGATCTCTTCTCTGTGGTGACCAGTGACAGGACCCGAGGGAATGGCCTGAAGTTGTGTCAGAGGAGGTTTAGGTTGCATAAAGTTCTTCCCACAGAGGGTGGTTGGGCACTGGAAAAGGATCCCTAGGGAAAGGCTCACAGCACCAAGCCTGATGGAGTCCAAGAAATATTGAACTTGAGGAGCTTGAGGATGGTGCAGGGCCAGGAGTTAGACTCAGTGATCCCAGTGGGTCTCTTCCAACTCAGCACATTCCAGGATTCTTTCAATATTTGGGTGTTCTCAGTAGCTTTTGGATATTTCCTTATATCCAGCACTTTGCAGTTTCTTCTCTGAGACGGGTTCTACCATCTTGCACAATCTTACCAAAGGCTGCACAAGCATTTAAACTCCTTTTTGTCCCTGGCAGCTGGCTGATCTGTGTTGGTGTCGCTCTTGGGAGGCTGCTCAGGGGAGGACATACTTCTGCAAAGGTGGAGGTCAGTTTGTGCTCTGCTGGGTACCCGTGACGTAGAACACGTGTTGAATGCTGGACTGTCTTTCAAGATGAATGGAAAGCCTCCTGATACTTCTAGCTCGAGGTAGAAGTAAGAAGAGATTTTCCCTGTGTTCATTTGTTTGCTGATCCTTCTCTGAAGATCATAATTTTTAACCTCGTGTTTAAAGATTAGGTGACCAAAACTGCCTAAAGCATTTGAATACAGGAGTACTACTGACTCATGAAGTGGCATTTTTTCATTTCTCCATCTCAGTCCTTTCTGTGTTTTGCTGAAGATGCCTAGATCAGACCCTGCTGTTAGATTATAGTCCCAAAGATTGCCCACATTTTGTCCAAAAAAGGCAGATTCACAAAGAGATGAAAAAGGGGACAGACAGCTCAACATATTTCTGTGAAGGCTCATTATCTCATACTGACAACAGCCAATTTTCTCTTCTATCTTGTTTCATAAGTGCCTTTCTTTTGCTAGTTTTTCCTGGAGTTTCCCTAGTTCAGGAAAGACAGATTTACCTAAAAAAAATGCTGCCCTCTTCAAATTTTTACCTCTGCGCTCTGTATTTTTGAGGTCTCTAAATATGTTTTAAAATGGTCAACAGGTTTGCAATTTTCCCATCTCTTATTTCCATTTCTGCTTTTACTAATGTGTGTGTCACCCTTTCTTTTTCTGCTT
The DNA here is from genome assembly GCF_024509145.1 of Vidua macroura. Classification (NCBI taxonomy): domain Eukaryota; kingdom Metazoa; phylum Chordata; class Aves; order Passeriformes; family Viduidae; genus Vidua; species Vidua macroura. The sequence goes on from NC_071573.1 coordinate 82,488,906, forward strand.
CAGTTTTGTTTTCCCCCTGTAAAAAGCTGAAGACATCTCTTCTACGTAGCCCCTGATCCTTAGCCAAAATCATAACTGGTATGTGATGTGTGAGTGGATATACAAACTCTTGAAAGTCTCTGTAACTTATATCATGTGAACCACTTCCCATTTTACTCTTTATTTAGCAAAATTTACTAGCATTGCTTGTTTTCCAGTGTTTCAATATGTTTCTCAGTAAATGTTATGTACAAGATGATCATCATGTAAAATACTTAAGGAAGTCCAGATCTATGCATAAAACGTGTCTAGCACCAGTCTTTGGCATAAATAGATACATCTATATTTACACATGCATACTGTATATATACAAAAAGAGATCCACTGCATCCAAGCTGTCCACAGGAGCAATGCCATTGGGAGTAGCAGAGATTAGCCAAGATATTTCCTGGCAATGTCCTTGCTTTTGGGAGAGGACAAGGGTGTTGAGCAGGAGCAAATCCCAGACTTTATACCACAGTGCTCACACCTTTTTTGCACCACTCTTAGGTGTCACTCACACCTGGGATTGCTACATCTTAGCCACCAGTTCAGGGCCAGAGCTCCAGGATCTGGAAACAAAAAGGGGAAGCAGCACAGCGGGGACAGGAGTTGGGCAGGCAGAATCTCATGGGGACTCCACTTGGTTTTGGAACCCTGCAGCAGAGCAGCATTCCCTTAGATATATTTCGTCCCAATTTTAAAACCTGAGGCTGTTAAACTGGCACTCCTCTGATCATATGCACCCATTGCAGTGAATTTTTGAAGCAAAACGAGCAATATTACAGCACAGATGGGTTTCTTGCTCTGCTAGATTATGTCATCATATTGATGTATGGGCATCCAGGAACGCATCTGTCTTGATTTATTAATTCCTAGTGGGCAATGCTCTCTTTGTTTTCCAACTTCTCAGCAATGCAGGCCATTAATTAAAATGTATGGCTCTCTCAAGTGCTATTTTAATTGCATTTCAAGTCCAACCTACAGGGCTGGCAAATAATAAACTGGGTATTATGTCCATTCAGAAATGCTAAAAGATATAGGGGGAACAGACAACTCCTGCAATTTATCTGCAGCCCCATGCTGCTCAGTTACTGAGAGTGTCATTTGTTTGATTAATGGATGTTGGGCTTTTTCTGTAAAAATCAACAATTTTAATATTGTTTTCCATCAGAAATTATTTGTGCCTTGCTTGTGGATTAAAAAGAAATTTCTTTAGAATGTCTCCCATATGCTGGTGAAATCATCACTCAGAGCAGCCTCTCCTGACCTGGAAGGACAGGAGCTGTTCCAGGCACTTTGCATGCATGTGGCTTGGTTGCCTGCTTGTTTGTGACTGTATTACTCCATTGCCTGCCCTGCACTTCCTCCTCAAGGAATCTCCCCTGGCCTTCTCATCTTCCTCCTCCCTTCACTTCTCCTCCTCCCACCCATTTTGATTGGATGGGCAGTGTGGAAAGCCCATATGCCCATCCAGGGCAGCCTGAGGTGCTGCAGGGGAGCTCAGCCAGCCAGCAGATGGCAAAGGCTCAGAGTCCCATTAGCCACGGTAACAGGGCAGAGGTTCACACCTCAAGCTCCCAAACCTGGTAGGATCATTACTACTTTCATATTGAAATAGCTGTGATCAAACACCACATTTTAAATGGTCCTCCTGCTACCTCCTCCTGCCCCACAGGTGCCAGGGCCCACTGCAGAGGGGACATATCTACAGGAAGATTAGAAGCCCCCAGAGGTGTGTGGTGAGACGGATGTCACTGTCATCTCCTGTGGCCCCTTTCATGGGGATCTCCAAGCAGCTTGTCTTATTCCCACTCAGCATTCATCTGCAGAGCTCTAAACTTTCCCTCCTTGGTCAGTATTGTCTTACCAAGGTTTTCTCCTGATAGTGAGATTAAATAATTATGTTTTGGTTGAGCAGCTGCATCCTACTTCTGATCACTACTGACTCCACCAGAAACACCTCCTATCTGTATGCCACTTTTCTGTCTTACCAGGAAAGTCAGAGGAAAGTTGTGGGATTGAAAACTCTTCTTTGACCCCTCAGTACCTTTTCTTACTACAGGTAACAAATACTTACATATATATTCAAAATAAAGGAAGAGCTTTCCAATAAGAAAGTCTAGCTCTTGCTCTTTGTACCACTTGCTTCACCAGCCTCACTTCTTTTGGCTTGGCTGGTGCAAAGCAACTGGAACTCACCCTCAGACTCAGCCCATCCTCATGGAAAGGCTGGGGCAAAGCTGTACAGTACAACAGAGGAAGGCTTGCCAAGTAGTTTACTTTCTGCCAAGGAGGTGCTTCAGGCTTCAGGAAGCTCCTGATTGTTTCTGTAACCTGGGACATGACATGGGTGCTGCTAACAGGATCAGCAACTGTGTTTCAGCTCCAGCCTTCCTCTTGCCCATTTCCAAAAGGTCACTGACAGCATTTCACAGATTCACAAAGGGATGGTGATTCACAGAGTTTGAAGAGGCTGAAGTTTGTAGAGGATGAAGAGGCACATCCATTTATTTTAAAGCCAGTATATTGATATGTATTTGTGGGAGCTGTAGTTTCAACAGAAGTCACTCTATTCATTCCTTCCTTGCTTACATGTCCTGAGCGTAGCAGACATATCTGCCTATTGATTTCATATTCATATATATATAAATATTGGGGTTCCTAAATCATGGTTGTAGAGGAAATGTTTTTCTTTATTAACTATTAGCCTCAGTTGTCCATTTGGATGCAGCTCACTCTGCAGCCTCATGAATTTTATAACACTTCTAGGAATAAATAGATTAGTCCTGGGTTTAAGAGTGCAGCTGGTATCAAAAATGATGAGCAGATGAAGAAAGACCATTGACTTTGTCAAAAGAATCTATGTGATGCACATATGAGAGCTGAAATGGGGAGTGCCTGATGCCTGCTGTGACATCCCATTACTGAGTGTCTGCCATGCTTATCACACACAACAAGGTGGGGTTAACTGGGTTTTGTGTCAAACCCGGGAATTCTGATACTGGGTCTTCCCATCCTCCATTTGAATCACATACCTTTAGACCATTTTGACAGACACAATTTATTTTTTAAATCCTGTTGCAACCGGTACTTCTTTGGCTTGCACTGTATAATAGCTTTGCTGCCAATTTCTGTGCTTCTTTCATAATACTTGGTCTGACCTGACACCTATCTGTTACCTGGTAAAGCTTGTCCCCTTCACTGGAGAAGAGTATTCCTGACTTAGACAGTAGCAGACTTCTGATTTATTGAGATTTCCTCACCATCTTTTATCAAGATGAACAAGAGTTAGCTAATACAGAGAAGAGCGTGCCCAGTACTTACCAGACAATTTAAATTTGTCTGGCATTCCTTTAAATATTTTAATCAGATGAGTGCAAGGGGAAAGCTTGGTCTCATTAATCGGTACACTGAAAATGTTCATGGATAAGCTCCTGAGGGAAGAATTGCAGGATGTGGGTTATTTTAAGCAGCATTTGCCTGCCTGTGCAGAACTGAAAATGCATGTGATCTACAACACTTGACAAATAAAAATTTGAGCAATTACGTGGAGACAAGAAAACCTGTGTATTCTGTGCTGAATTATAAATCCCACTGCATGGACAGGTGCAAGGGAGCAATTGCACTGGCTAACAAAAGGCCAAACAAGTCCAATTACATAACAATGGCCTCAAACCCAACTTTTAATCTCCTCTCAGACCCTCATCACTATGAGGAAGGGAAAATCTTTGAATGTTTAATACACCATCAAGCTATTAAAATGTATTAAATAAATTAAACACCCGGGAGCCTTAAGAACTTAAACTTGTGCTATTTTGGACAAATTAAAGTTGGCTCTGAATAAATGTTAGCTTCCCTTTCGTACATTGCCTCTTAACTTGGTAACACGTAATCCCAAATCCTTTCCCAGTGCAATGCACCTTGGCAGGCTTGGTTGTGCCAGTCAGATGCTGAGGTAGGGTACAGTCAAATTGCTTGAGCATACTAGATAGGTGTGTAGGGTTACTGAAAGCACATTTTGGGTGGGTGATTATCATAACTTATCAGCTGATTTACTTACCAACGACATCAGCTATGTTGCGTGCCAGGCTGCCATTTGACAAATGTTCCCTTTGATGGCTCCTGCTCTGCCTTGTCTCTCAGTAATCCCAGTCCCATGTTACCTCCTCAGTGTTGCCTCCACAGCTTTTGTGGACCATAAAATGATGCTGATATAGGCCTTAAGTGAACCTTCTTTAATGGATTCTCTCAGGCAGATCAGTTCCTTGGTGTGGCTCACTGTATGGCCCCAGATGCAGAAATACTGCTGTGGTTTCCCCACTGGCTGTAATATTTGGGCTGGCCCTCAGCACTTCATCTTTCCCCATGTTGCCTGAGTGAGTGATCCTGGACATTGGTTACAACCCACAAGAGTCCATGTTAGAGGTTTTTCTCAGCTGTAATTTCCAGTCCGATTTAGAGGCACTTGAAATAGGCTTTTTGGGATGTGCTTATGGAAAGGAGCAGCTTTGGGACAGCTTCTTCTGACCATACCCAGACACCCTCCAATCATGAACTGGAGAGTACCATGGGTCCCAGCTGGGACCCTGTAGCCTTCATCCCACAGAGCCACTAGATCTGGGAGTCTCTGGAAAATGCTCCCAATGCCCCACAAGAGTGGTGTGGGAACATACAGACCCACTCACTTCCACCTGCATTTCTACAATGACAACAGGAAGCTCACATCAGCTTCAAAGCTAAGGGAGGGAGACTAGGGGGCCTTTCTTTAATGCTGTGGTGCTGCATTTTGCCTGTTTATTTCTTTTGAACACCTCCACACCTTCACTGCAGGCTGCAGAAAGGAGCTCCTCCAGGAGCAATCCAGAATTAGTGTCAAGGAATGGCACTATTTCAAAACAGTTGATTGGGTTTTATGACAAGAGCTAGTATTACCTATCTCTAAGAACCTTAATTTTTAAGCTTCTAAAATTTGCTGTACATGCTGGGCAGTGATAAAATGGGCAACAAAACCACAGCCGAAATGTTTGGACAGATGAGCCTCTATGATGTACAGCTTTAATGACAAATTATGGAGGTTGGCAAAATGGTTAAAATTAATGGATTTAAATAAAGCACTACATTTCTACTTAAATCCCAAGGATTTGTTATAAAGAAATATTTGAAATCCTACTAGCCTCTTCAAAAATCTGTCATAGCCTGACTGCTTATGCATAGGTATTTTCTTCATGATGATGCAGGTACCTTAGTGTTTAGAGACATCAAATTTATAAGAAACGCACATACCACAGAAAAATGAATTCCCAGAGACTTTGTATGAACTGTGGGCACAGAAGGGATGAAGGCAATAGTGAGACAGTGTAAAGTGGCACAAAAGTAAAAACCATGTTCTGCAGCTGCAAAAAACATTGTAATTGTTGCTTTGGAGACATCTTGATACTGCAGTTGTGACTGTGAAATCAGCTGAGGTTTAGAAGATAATAACACAGTAGAAGGATAAGAGGATTTTGTGGGCTGCAATTTATTTATTTGAACATTTCATTGCTCAGAACTTAACCCCAGAGCAATCTAATATTGCATGGAATGATGGTCCACGTACACTCATCTCAGCTCCATTTTATACTATGATTTAGAGAACAAAGACAACAACTTAAAGGGTATTTTGTTACTGCTGCTCCAACAGAGCTAAAAAAAATAACATTAGAGAGGTTAGAGATGCTGCTTGATAAAATGGTTTTAGGCTCAAAGAGGGTAGATTTAGATTTGAAATAGTGAAGAAATTCTTTACTGCGAGGGTTGTGAGGAACAGGCTGCACAAAGAAGCTGTGGATGCCCCATCCCTGGAAGTGTTCAAGGCCAGGTTGATGGGGCTTTTAACAACCTGGTCTAGTGAAAGGCATCACTGCCCACAGCAGAGAGGTAGAACTAGGTGCTTTTTAAGGTTTCTTCCAATTCAAACCATTCCATGATTCTATGACAAAGTAATCCTCCAAGTTCACTCTACCTGCAGTACAAATGAGGTTAGAGATGTAATTGCAAAAGTTATCAAGTTTGATTTGGTGTTAGAAAAATGGCAGGTTTAATTAAGAAAGAAATAACCCTAAAGACATTTTATCAAGGTATTGATAATGAAATATATGGTGATTGTATATAAACTATATTGGGGGAGAAACTTTTAAACACCTGAAAGGGACCCTTGGTTAGTGGCAGCTAATGCATGCCCTAAGAGAAGACAGAAAAAGTGAAATGGGACCCTGTGTTATTGTATGTCCCTTTTTCTCAGCATAACAAGCCAAAATATATAAACAAGTAGCCAATCACCTTCATCTCCTCCAAAAGAAGATAGACATATTTTTTCCAACTAGCAGAAAAATGGTGTGATAATTGTAACACCTGTAGTCTCAAAATTACCAAAACCACCAATTATTATAGCAAGACACTTGAAATGCCATCTTTTGGGAAATACTATGTTTCTAAATAGGGATGTATAATTAGAGTCTGACTGTCACTATGCATCTGTGCACGTAGAAATAAATACTAAAAGCAGTGAAGTGTCTGGAGTCCAAATGTGAGAGGACCTATAAACCAAGGATGAGTTTCTGGCAAGCACAGTAGTACAGAGCAGGAACACACCACCACACTTTTGCTGATTTCAGGGCTGTTGTTTTCCATTTGCAGTGTCCTTCCCATTATTCCTCACATATATTCCCTTTACAGAGGGATGGTGGTTTGCACCGTCTCTGATAATATCATGCCATAGCCAAGCTGTCTGCTAGGCCACAAAGGTCAAGTTTTCATATCTTCCACACCAGAAAGCACTGAGTGAACCAGACCTGCAAAAACCCAGGGTGGACACACCTTGATCTCTGCAGTTCAGGGACAAAGGGAACATGTCACACAGCTCTTGCCTGGATGTCTAACCCAACTTGCCCTGCTCCCTCTGTAGGGTAGCACATGGCAATAGAGAGTCTACACCTCCCATTGCTATTTTCTTCTGTGGTCTGAACAGGTCCCTTTGTGACTACTGGCTGCTTCATATTAGTGCTTCTCTACTAATTAATACAGCAGGTTAGTTGCAAACAGAAAGCTAGGATCTCAGCTCTCTGTATTGGGGTCTCATTCCAGGCATTAGAGAAGCCATCTTCTGCCACCATAAATCTAGTTCACTGTGCTCATGCTTCTGAGCAGGCTGCAGGATTTATAAGGAGGATGGAGATGTCCCCTTTTGTTTCACTGGGATACTGAACCCAAGGTACCAGAAGCTGTGGTCCCAGTCCAGTGCCTTGGATGTCAGAAAGGACAGGGAATAATACCCAGCTAGAGCATCTCCTTCTGACTTCAGGTAGGGCAGGACTTTGTCACTACCTGTGGGGTTATGGGGGGCTCTTAGATACATACACACTTGAGCAAGTTTCCTTCTCTCTCCTGCCCTTGCTTGCCTCAGGCCAGCCCTCAGTAGGATGCTAGAAGCTCTGTGCCTCAGAAAGGCTGGAAGCAAGGCCATCCGTGCCTCTCTGCTGCTGCAGGCACCTTGTGAAGATAAGTTAATTAATGTTTGTGAAGGAGGCACATTATGAGGTAATGAATGCCACAGGAAAAAAAGTATTAGGAAATTAGCATTTGAGAACAGGGCTTGGCTGGCAAGCAGTAAATAGGGCCTGGAGCCACCTGTTCAACAGCAAGGAAAAACAAAATACCGATCACCTTGGTCCCAAAGCAGGGCTGGTTCTTCCTCAGCTCAGAACCAGGCAGCAGCCCATTGGGAAAACCAAGCAGGAGCACTGAGGGCCTGGCACAGGCAGCAGCACTGCCCCAGAGGGGCCACTGCATCTCCTTGGAATGCTTTTAATACAGCTCTGCCTGCATGTGGCTCTGTGCGAGTGTGTGTGTGGTGGAATTACCCAAGCAGAAGTAAAGCAAAGCATGCTGAGATGATGCTGCAACCTCCCACTCCCCATGAGCCAGGGGACAGTGCCAGATGGCGCTGGAGGTCCACAGCAAGATCTGGCACTGGGATTCTCTGTATTCCCATTCACATCAGGGCTGTCACATGGCCTTAAGCACTGTTGGAAACTCATACAAGAGAGGGTAATTTCAACCTTCATCCTGTAAGTAGTGTTTTGTTTGCTGAAGGGGCTGAATGCGGAAATGAATTCCAGCATAGAAATGTATTTCTGTGATGACAAGAGCTCACAGTGAGTTAATCATGCCAGCAGCATACTTTGCACTATTACCCAGCAGCCTTTGTCTAACTACCATAGCATTTTATTAGACTTGGAGTTCTCCCTTGGAAATACTATTTGTATGAAGAAGGGGAGAAAAAGAAAACTGTTGTGACTGCAGTGAGCCAGATGTCCTGATTTACCTCACACAGAAATTTGGATATCTAAAATGATCAAGGAAATATCATACAGGTGCCTCTGAGATTTATTTAGAAGTTTAATGTGAAAATCACATTTCAAATCAGAGACAGAAGGAAGGCAGAAATACTCAAAGTCATGAAAGAATGCTGATTTGTTTATATGTGAATCTCACATGTAGGGGGACACAGCTTCCCACTGTCACCTCAATGCCAGCATGGAGTGGATGTTAAAGGCACATAAATACCTTTTTGGCAAAAGTGCTGGCTGGATTTAAATCCAATGAAGCCAGCTTTCAGGAGAAGTGCTGAGAAGGCAATAACAAATGATTCTATGAGCATTAATGCAGTCAGCTTGTGCTATTTATATTGTAAATATCATCTGAGTATAAGAATTGCCTCATTGGCAAAACAGAGGTAAAATTGCCATTCATCACATTTTAAAATAGCCTAATCACACAAAATGTACTCAGTAACTATAAATGAACAATGTTCTTAACATAAAGATGATTAATATTGGGCAGATAGCTGTTATATGTTTTTCTGCTGATGGAAAGCATAAATATTTTGGCCCAAATAAAAACCCTGAGTGTATAAAGAAGTGTTTACATTAATCCACCAAATAATTTATTTTATTCCTTCAGGGATTAGGTCCTTTAAAAGCACATAAAAGAAATATGGTTATATCTTATTTATTTGATGTTTGAAATATACTACAAAAGCCATACATATACTTACGTTTTCACACTGTTGCAGCAAGCAACCCCAGGGGCTTGAACTACACACCAGTCCAAGCATAAAACCTGACCACTATCTCCAGTCCTCAAATACTGACATTATTTTGATTTGGGATACTGAGATGCTTTTATTATTCAGATGATGCTCTTATTATTCAGATGATGCTCTTCCAATGTTTTCAGCAGAAGAGCAGGCAGAAGGTGAAGGAAAGACCTTTTTCTGGAGCAATTATGTGAAATAATAAAAATATCTCCTTCCAAGGGCTGTTTGAATGTAGGACTGTGCAGCAGGTGGAACCCCCAAAGCAGAGGTGCCCAGCCTCCTGTCTGCACCATGTTTGGCACAGGCAGTCTCCCAGCCACCACTATCCTGCCTTCCCCACAGTGAATGTGTTTCCTCTGGGGAGTTCATGCACTGCTAGAAAGAGCCTGATGCCACTATGCTGCTCAGAGCTTTATGTCCCATCTCATCAGTGGGAGGATTTTCAAACCATCTATTTCCCACCTGCCTTGTCTTCAAGATCCTACACACCCAAGAAACTGTCTCAGAACCTCTCTACTGAGCCAAACAGAAACAGGTGCTCACCCAACATACAGAAGCATGGTTTTAAAACCCTGGCTTCCCCAGTTCAACCTAAAACACTAATCCTTAAAAAATACCTTATTCCCTGGTCATTGATGAGGGTAAGCCTCCCACCAGAGCACATGCTCTGCTTTAGGGATCGCTGGTACAGAACGTGTGTGATGTGTTCTTTACATCATGACTCAGACTATTGCATGAAAAATCAATTCCAACACATTATGTCATTGCAAGTAGGGCAGCTAATGTACCTACTTACCTTCTCTCATCTCACCCCTACACTTTTAAAATTCTTTTTTGAAAGCAGGTGGCTTTCTGCATTCAGCTGAAGTATATCACACATGGTTAGAAAACAGTGAAAGTTTATTCTTAGCCAGTTTGCATCACTTGTTCTTGTGCCCATGTCATCTGTACTGAATAACTTGTCCTGATTCAGGGCAAATTTGGAAAAGAACCCCCAAAGGGGCTCCTCTAGAAGGCAGATTCAATTGGCCCCTCCCTGCAACCGGTTCAGGAAAAAATACCTCCTTGGAGAAAAGTGGGAAAAACTGTTTATTAAACAAGAAAACCTAAACAATATTAAACAATGAAACATCTTGCCGCTCCAAAAGAGGGACAAACTCAGGAAATCCCCCCTCCCTGGGCTGCAGCTCAGCTCACTCAGTCTCTGATCTGTCGCTCCAGCGCTGGGAATGCCGTGTTCCAGGCCCGGCCCGCTGGCCACAGGTGAGAGCTGCTGCTGCTCTTCTGGTTGTTCAGACTAGAGCAGTTTGAGCAGGTCCAAAGAAAAGGAAAAGCCACAGTCTAGGGAACTTCTTTGCCTCAGCTAGCTAAAACTAACTAAAAGCAAAGGAGAGCTCTGCCTCGCTGTCTGTCCATCTGCAGACAACACAGTCCAGGAGCAGGAATGCGGAGGAGTGAGTGCAGTTTCTGAAAACAAACTCCGCGCTTCTTCTCCCTCCCTTCACTCCTGGAACAAGTCTTAAAGGTGAAAAACTTATTATTCAGCATAAACAGAACAGAAAATTGGGGATAAAAGCATCATACAGCCAACCTAGGACATAACTCCATTCAGGAAGTCCCAGGAGAGATGAGATCCGAAATTCTTTCTCTCCCATTCTAACTCATTATTCTCATAAGTAGGGAACAAAGTTTGACAGATACCATGACTATCACACAAAACCAGTTCGCTCACACAAATCACTTGGAATTATTTAGATTTCAAATAATGCTTAGGAACAATGGAACATTGTTCTGAAATTCATGGCAGAATAAAACAGCCCTTAACACCACTTTACTGCTCTAGACAGTGACACTTAGAGGCATTTGCTCTACAAACTACCACGCCTTGTAATTCTGCCTTCTGTGCCCCTGAGTCTCCTACTAATTCAAAGGACTCGGCAGGATAAGCAAGGCAGGCTGGTAATGATGTAAGTAAAAATAGCAGTGAGTGATGCCTCCTCTCCATTTTGAGCACACCCTTGGTACCCTGCTCAGTTCTCAGAAGAGGTTGAAAACCATCCGCTAACAGGCACCACATCTGCTTTTTAAAAACGCAGCATGTCACATTCCCCTTGAACCAACAGGGTTGTGCAGAGCCCGGACCCACTGCCCCCTTCAGACAGCGCACGGATGTGCCTGGTGATGCTACCACATACCTGAAGGGAGGACAGGACCCTGGGGGCACCTGAGCCTCCCTTTACTGCATCAGCCTTCCAGAGGCCTTCCAGGGAATCATTGCCAATAGTGAAGTGGAGTTTGTCATGGATCTGCTGCAACTTCCAACCCAAAGATTTTTAAAATCTGCTTTATCATGAGGCTCACCATTATGGAAACAAAAAGTAGTTTCAGACTACTAGTTGTTTTGGTTTTTTTTTTCATGCAACCATGTCACCTAACACTTCAGATTTTTCTACAGGAAGGTTGGCTGGGTTTTGTTTTCATTCTCAGTTTACATAATATTTTTTGTATCAAAAATGTTCTTAATTAAGAACTTTACATGTAATGTCCATATGTAAAGGACTCTACCTCACAACGTTTGACAAAGCTGCTGACAGTAGGCAATAAAAGGAGATTACAGTGTTACAAAGGACAGAGCTGTCACTGCCAGCACTTTTCAGGAGTATGCAAATGCATATCCAAAGCATTATTCTTCAATAATCTCTCTGAAACAGGTTGTTCCTTCTAACCTATTATGTAGCCTAGATAAAATTAATATTAAAATGAATGTTAAAATTAAAAATTAATGTTGTTGATGTGACTTGTGGAGACACTAGAAGGATCATCCTCTGCTGCCCAGGGATTCCTCCACACTTCAGAGACATTTGTGACAGTAATGCCTACTGCAGGAATGGGGAGGAAAAAAACAAGTTTGAATATTAGGAGGCTCAGATAAACATATTCCTGGACAGGCTATTCTTATCACTATAGTCTGACAGAATAAATTTTATAAATGACAGAGAAGGGAGGGATAAAGTAAACCGTGAGCCCTATCATCCACACTCCCACAGCTTCAGATATAAGGGATATAATTTTCAAGACAGCATGAATAAGTATGGTACAAAAAATAGAACTTTCAGTTTGGCTGAGTTTGTTGTTTGTAAAGACTCTCATAAACACTGCCTAACCTCCAACAGATACAGAGTTCCTGTAAATATTTTGCTCCTGAGACACTTGTGCACATGCCTCTGCCACCTGATTTGAGACACTCTGATGGCTGTACCTTTGTCTCTGCTAATAACTCTTAGCAACACTTCAGGTGTGTTCCTGACTGAGGCTGGAGAAGCTCCTGGACACCCACTGCCTTGGCAGATGGGGAATTCACTTGCTATTTCACCTGCTAGGCCTGGCCCAGAGGCATTTTGGAGAACGTCAGCTCTTTGAGCCTCTCCAGAACCCCACTGCAGAAGGGTAGCAGAGGAAACCACCCTCTCCCATGCTTGGTTCCCCTTATGAATGAAAAGGACCTGAAAACCCACAGGTGCATTGACTCTTTGGTAAAACTCTGCTTGAAGCAGAACATGTCCCAGATTATCTCTCTGGGTCAAAATTGCATGGTGGTACACATCTTACCTCCAGTGGTTATTTTAGGGAGAGGTAAAACACACATCCTCATTGCCTCAGCTGCACATCTAAGGTGTCATACCCTCTGTCTCCTCGTTAGCTAGATGGCTGGCAGTTACTTGGTTTGCTACTCTTCACAAAAGCAGCAAAGAACATTTACCATGCAAAGAAAATTGTACGTGCCACTGGCCTGCTTTCCAAAGGTGGTCCTGTCTGTACTGTGATTTATTCTATTTGTCTGTAATTTGTAAATTAGAGTTGAGTTGTGACATTTATCCAAAAGAAAGGGAAAAAACACTGGGGTATGCACTGAGGATATTGTATTATTGTAACTGGAGATGAAAAAACTTTCTTTAGTCGGGTTGGTAAGGACAGACAGATTTAACTACAAGTCTTCCAGGCAAAAGAAGGCTCCTCTAAAATTCTCATATCTTTCTTTTTCTTCTCTCACTAGAAAAGCAAAAGAAAACGTGAGAATTCAAAAACTGCATCTAAATTCACAGTAAAATGAAATTCAGAATTGCCTTATTTTATATCTGATTGCTGGAAAATAAGCTGAAATAACAGTATCTGGAATAAAAATAATTGACATAGGCACTATGGAGTAAACTTTCCCTTTTTTTCTAACTCCCTCAGTAATAAGATACTTTACAAGGTGGTTGTTGCTTTTCAAGGAAAGTCAGGTTCCAGCATTGCCATTTCTTTGTGACTTAGCAGAAAAAATCCTTGCAGGAACACCTGGCAAAGCAATCTGACTGTTTTCCAGCAGAGATAACACATGCTAATGGTGCAGTGCTCTCAGTGAAATGCTGAGAGCAGGTTGTATTCCTGGCTTTTATGAAAGATACCTTTCAATCACACAGCTTACTTTCATGATGCTTTGGCCATGGCAGTCAACAGAAAATTGTGCCAAATGGATTAAAAGAATAGAGTGACATAGATCCAGCCTGAGAAGCAATTTTTCGAGCTATTTGACAAGAAATGGAAGGTAGGACTGTAAAAATAAGTGAGTTTATCATTTCAAAGATGTAATTATAAATGATGGGTGAACTTGGAAAATGGAAAATACTTGAAGAAATCATCTCTCAGAGGAGGAAGAGAAGAGTGACCCAGAAAGGGCACAGGTCTCAGTGAGACCCAAAACTGAAAATAAGTGTAAGTGTAAGAGGATACAAATAACAAATAGCTGAAAGACACTGACAAAGAGAAAGGGAATTACTCTTTCTCATTTGTCCTTGTTCCTCACATCTAATTGCCCTTTTACATTGACTTGCTTGCTGGGCTGTCTCCTTTGCTGGCCAATGTGCCCAGGTGGCCAAGAAGGCCAGTGGCATCCTGGCCCATATCAGCAGTAGTGTGGCCAGCAGGAGCAGGGCAGTGATTGCTCCCCTTGGCACTGCTGAGGCCACACCTCAAATCCTGTGTCCACCCTCAGTTCAAAGAAGGACACTGAGGTGCTGGAGCGAGTCCAGAGAGAGGCAGTGGTGCTGAGAAGGGTCTGAAGTCCCATGAGGAACGACTGAGGGAGCTGGGGGTGTTTAGCCTGGAGAAAAGGATGCCCAGGGGTGACCTCATCACTCTCTACAACTGCCTGAAAGGAGGCTGCAGCCAGCTGGGGGTTGGTTTCTTCTCCAAGTAACAAGGAATGGGACAAGAGGAAATGTATTCAAGTTGTGTCAGGGGAGGTTTAGACTGAGTATTAGGAAAAAATTATTAGAAATTGTTGTCAAGCATTGGAGCAGGTGCCCAGGGAAGTGTCGGAGTCACCATCCCAGAAGGCATTTAGAAGCTGGGCATCTGTGGCAGCCTGGGGACATGGTTTAATGGTGGATTTGGTAGTGCTGGATAAATGGTAGGACTGGATGATCATATAGGTCTTTTCCAACCAAAATGATTGTATGATTCTAACTATCTGATTTTTTTTTACTGTTGCTTTTCCTCTTGATGACAGGAAAGTGAAACATAGAAATACGAGATACTAAAATTATGCCAGAAATACAAATCTAGTAAATAGTCTGATGAAATCTAGAAGAGAAGTGAAAAAACAAACATAAAAATAATGTTGTATATAATATATATGTAACATTATGTAAACAATATAAATTATATATGGTATAAAAATAAATATATATATGTGTAGCTTTGGTCATTAAATTCTAGATTAGAAATAATAAGTTATTGAAATGAAGCTATTATCAGAATTCAAATGAACCAGACTCACACATGTATAAAGCTATCTTTCCAATGGATATTTAAGAAGAATATCACTAAATAAATCAGAACTGTGAGGTGTCTGCAAGAAAAGGCCCATTTATCATGGCAGGACTTAGAAACCAGAATATCAGTGACAACCTCTGGAGACAGTTCAAAGTAAATGAATAAATAGAATGAAACCATATGGTTTTGAACAAATGTGAATCATTTGTACCTGAACAAACTGAGGCATTCCTGGGCTCCAACACAGGGAAATTTGTCCTTGTTCTCCACTACCCACACATACTGGTTTCTCATTTCAGTGTACCATGAGAAATGGAGTATGATTTCATTTCACAAGAGCATTATTTTTCCTTATGAAAAACCAAGACACATCAGAAAAACCAAATATGTTAAAAACAATAATCCTTCAAAACATCTTGGATTTGTGGCAACTTCTTCAGTCTCTGAAGAAGTAGTTGACTTCCAAAATCAGAATTGCATAATAGACTGGCTTCATGCAAAGCTGGATCAATTAGTCCTGCTCAAATCAGGAGCTACTACTCTGTTTCATTATTTTCTTTCTCCAGTTCATTTTCTGACTTCCATCTGCCATTGTTCACTGGGGGCCACACTGCAAACAGGACTAAGGAGATGAGGAACAGCTACAGTCCTGCAGTGTCAACAAACTGCAGTGCCTGGCGATGGAAAAGCCATGGAGGGGAGCAAGTGGTCTCTACCAAAGGCATTTGTGTGGGGGGAATTTGTCAAGCTAGCACCACAGTGAACAGCAATGCTTCCTGTAGAAAACTCTATGAGATGGCAAAAAACTCCAGAATGTCCTTAAGACACAGAAGTGTGGTGGTCATCCACGCCTGGTCACTGCAACGCAGACATAGATGGAGGTCTCATTCTGCTGATCTCCTACAAGTGTGAAATTCATTACTCTGGAATAATGGATGTTCCCTGCAGAAAATGATAAGAAATACAAATGCTAGAATGTTTTATTTTATTTTATTTTTACTTTTTTTGCAGGGACAACACCACTTCAAAACCAGGGGAAAAAAGTCACAGCACAGGTGGAAAGAGACATGGACAGTTAAAACTCTCCAAAACTGAATCCAGTGAGGGACATAATGCAACAGGCTTCTTCAACTGTATCATCAAAAAAAAAAAAAAAAAAAAAAAAAGGTAGGAGATACATGGGCCTGCTGAGGAATTGTACAGGAGAGCTGATGGGAAAAGCCAAGCTTGATGCCTTCTTCCCTTGGTCTTTATGGGTAAAACCAGTCTTCAGGAATCCCAGGTTCCCAGGGCCAGTGGGAAAGTCTAGAGCAAGGAAGACCAGGTTAGGTATCATTTCAAGGAACTGGGCACACACAGGTCCATGGGCCCTGGTGATGCACCCATCAGCACTCAGGGCACTGGCCAGTGTCATTGTTAAGTCAATCCCCATCATCTTTGGAAGGTCATGGCAACGGGGGAGGATCCTGAGGACTAGAAGAAAACAAATGTGAGTCCTGTCTTCAAGCAGGGTAAGAAGGAGGATTCAGAGAATTACAGGCTGGTCAGACACCTTCATCTCTGAAAGGTGATGAAAAAAGCCAGCATCCTTAATACCTTCTTTGCCTTGATCTTTTCCAGTAAAACCAGACCTTAGAAATACCTGGGATTGGATGTGGCTTCCTCCTTGAAGGGAAAAGGAACTATAAAAGACCTAATATTACACCAAGTAAATGGTCACTGTTAGTGTTCTTGTCTGAAGTATAGATAAATATTTAAATTGAGGAAACAAAAGTTTGTATAATTAATATTTTTAAAGATAACTTGAACAAGTATGAAAATGCATCATAGCACACTGAATTTTCAAGATAGAGACATAGTTCTACTCCACTGGACCCAGCCAGTCCCTTAGAATTTACACACACACACATATATATATTTTTTTTTTTAATCTAAATGTAATAAAATGTACAGGAAACTTTGTGCTTTAGGGCATTCAATGAGCACCATGGAAAAGAAATCCCTGGCTTTTACATTAATTTAGTGTTACTAGTGTAATTAGTTATGGGCATTTGATTTTTCCTGCAACCATTTTTTGTCTTTTGTCAATTCCAAATTACAGCAGACTATCATCACTATTCCACCCATATTTCTTCTATAAATGTTCCTGCAGACAAGGCAACCACACATCTCTGATGCAGTAACAATAATTTTGAGCAGGGTCAGCACACTACCTTTGCAGTGTGAGACCCTCTGAAATTTGTGTGGACTGAGATGACCCCTTGGGCAAGGTCAGTAGAATCTCAGCCACTTGCTTCCCAACCAGCTTAGCCAGTAAGCAGATTATGGATGCACTTGGAGAGTTTCTGAGTGCTTAACCCAATGAGACCCCTTCTGTGTTTTGCATTCCCAGGCCCATGAAGATGTGCAAAGCTGCAGAGGCTGTTCCGTGCTTGATAAGGCAGTGCTCAGCACTGAGCTAATATCTGCCAGAACAGCTGGTTAATAGGGAAGAGTCCAGCATTATTTGTCCATAAATCAGCTCATAAATGGTGAGCATATTCTGTCACTTTCTCAATCCATACATGTTTCGTCATGATTCATTGTAAAGAGGAAAAGCCAAGTTAACAATGTATCTGTCAACAAATGTTTCACCTTACCTGCCCCTGCATTAAGAAACACCTATTGAATGCAAAGATTGGTTTGTTACAAACAAAAACAATGTTCAAAGCCTCATGCAATACTAGTATTTTCTTTATTTTTAGAGTAGGCAATATGAATTTTATTACATTTATATTTAGGATGGGTGATTTTTTCCATTGGATGGCTGCAGTTTTATCTACCTGTTTATGAGGCTGACAAATGTAATGGAAAACTCTAACAGATTGATAGATCACACCTGGATGATTTCCAAGGTGTCCCAGCTCTGACACTCCTCTCTGTGCCCTCCCACTCCATGTGTCACTGCAATACACTTCCACCCTGCTCTAACCTACCACATAAATCCTTTGGACTGATGGGGAGTCAAGTGGATCATCCAAGGTGATTCCTTCAGCACCCTGGTGGGCTTCAGATGTGCACATCAGCCTCAGCACTGCCTGTTGGTGTCCATGCTCCTGCCAGTGAATATCCCAGCTCCTGATGTTCACAGAATGGTTTATTGCCGCATTCTCCATTTCCTCCCCCCTCCCCCATTTCTGCTCTTTTTTTCACCACCCCTGCCTACCTTTCTCCACCCAGTCTCCTCCCAGACAAACTACCTGGTTATTCCTGTTTTGCTACATTTATTTCCAAATGCCTGATGCCACTACATGTGCAATCTCAAAATTACATGTCCTTAATAAATTGGTTTCCTAGGCACAGCTGCTCTTACAAGGCTCAATTCTGCAAAAGATCTTGAATTCCCCTTGAATTACCTGGTCCATACTAGTTTCAGCTGGCTTGTCTTGTATACTGTCTGAGACATGATGTCTCACCTATGTCTCACCTACGTCCCCTATTCAGCTTCGAGTAAGCTCAAACACTGTCTTGTCCCATGTAAAGCTCCTGGAACACATTTTTCTTACCCTGATTTTTTTGGGTTCACAGCACATCCTGATCTCCCTTCCCTTCTCAGTCACAAGTCATTAATCTGAACATGCCTTTGAGACACCATCCTGCTTCCTGCAAAGGCATCATCCCAACACCACCCTTATCCTCTGTGACCCACAAGGCTTTCCTGGTGCTAGAGGGACACCCAGTCTGAGCACACCACCAGTGTGGGCACTGCAGCAGGGGCAGGACAAGGGATAGGTACAACCTCTAATTGACTGGAGGCTGCACAAAATGTCTCTGGAGTTCAGGTCTGCCTGGATCTGTCACTGCTGGAAGTGAGTTTGTCTATGTCAAGGTTTGTGATTGAACAGATGTGCACGCTGATGCTTTGTTTCAGGGAGGAAACAAATTTTCTGGGTGATACAGCTTTGCTGAGACTTGACCAAACCTGGGTTTGGCTAAAAAGAGGAGGAAGAAAACCAAAGCATTTTGCCACTTTACTTGACACCTAATGGGTAAAATGTAGTTTCCTTTCTAAGTATCTGGGAAAAGTATTTTCTATTTGTAGATATTTTGCTCAGAGGTGATAAATCATTTATTGTAATAATTTTAGTAGGAATACAAGTTTTGGGAGACCTCTCTTATCCCTGCAGCCAGTCAGTTCCCCTCTCAGGCTCTGGCTGCAAATTCAAGACAAGTCATTTTGTGAACACAAAAATAGGATGTTATAATCAGGACACCTGATGAAAGGGCAAAGGAAAGCAGAGAAGAAATCTGGGCTTCCTTTGAAACAGAAGTGCAACAATTGAAAAACGGGAGGTGAAGTTTTACTACAAAAGCACAGATGAACAGGACTTTAATTCTATTCCTTCAATTTATAAAACATTTTATGAAGACAACTGGCTAGTGTGAAAAGAGTCACTTGCTCCATTGATTGATCTTCCTTCCCATCACCCAAACTAGATGAAATGCCAGTTGAGCAGAAAAGCCTGAGTAAGCATTTTCTGTGTAAGAGGGTTTTTTATATTGGTATCTGGTATCTGGTATATTGGTATCTGGTATATATTTTATATTTTATATCTGGTATCAATAAAGACCTGATTATGTTCTTACCTGATATCAGTAAAGATCTGATTATATTGTTTCCTGATCTCTACTTCATAGGAAACATTTTTAAAGGTTATCATTGCTCATCTCAGTGACATTTATCCTAAACTCTGTGCTACTCCTGCTCCTTCTTTTGCTGCCATGGCTGCATTCCCTGTAATCTGATCTAAAAGGTCCTTCTGTGTTGTTTCTAGTTCAGTAATCTACTGTGGTAACAAACCATGGACCACGGTAGTATTTATAGAGGAGGTTGGAAGAAGGAGGTTAAATAAAGGCCATTTTGAAAGGAAGATGGTCCCATTGCTTGAAAAAAAAAAAAAAAAAAAAAAAAAAAAAAAAAAAAAAAAAAAAAAAAACAAGATATCAAGACCATGGAGCTGTAACTGCTTTGGAAGATTTACTTTCTCTTTTAAAGCAGATGTCTCTGTTGTGATTTAATTATTAAGAAACTGGAATAGCTGGATGCTATGGGAAATCTGCTGCAAAAGCAGATCTCAGCCAAACGATTTTAGTTCATACAAAGGACTTGTAAACTCCAGAGGATTATGGCATTTTTAGTTAAACCACAGAGCCTGCAACATACAGTGCTTATTGTTCATTTAATGCAGTCTGTGAAAAGCAGCTTATTAGGGAATGTTGAGATTGTCCCATTCCCTGACTTGTCTTGTCCTTCCCTGAAGAACAATTCAAGGATATTCTGCTCTTTTTTACAGTGTAAAATCAGGCACAACCAAGTTAGTACCTTATTAGCACTAAGCATTTTCACTCAAAAAGAAATGCAATGCAAATGTACAGGTTTTGAGAAAATCTTAAGCACAGCTGAGACTTTCAAAGTTCTTGTAAGACCAAACTTCTATGACTGGCCTTTCATTTTATGCTTAAATGAGTTTTTTTTCACTAAAAGGTGGAACTTCTAAAATTACTCTAAACAGACTTTTTCTAATTTTCCTGTATCCCTAAAATCTTGCCTCACAGTGACTACAGCAAAGTGTTGGGCACTTGTAGTAGAGCAAGCAAAAACAAAGTGTGTCCCTGGAGGTCTGGGAGCTGTGACACTGGTGCTTTGGAGATAGATATGGGATAAAATACAGAGATTTCTTACCTTTTCCACAGAAGACAGGATTTGGGTCCATCATTAGATAGCCAGATGCCTGCATTCAAGTAGCCTTCTGCAGATGTCCATTTGTGGTAATGAGAACTTTGATGCCTTGTTCACTTAAGAACATTCATTTACTTGCCTTAAATTGAGCTAAGCTACATCCCACCATTAGTATGCTTTCTAAACTGAATAAAGGGCTAAAGGATTAATTTAACTTTTGGACTGCAATTAATGTCCACAGAATGATGGTGCACTTATCCAGTGGTAACACCAGCTGATGAGGTGGGGGCATCTACAGACTTGCTATGATCATGATGGAATCCTTAACGCTGAAGGGTTATAATCAATATTTAAACAATTGAGAGCAGTGCTGTTTATGTCTTGTGGCTGCTCTGACCATGGTTTGCTTTAACAGAGCTTGTGCTTCAGGTGGTTTGGGTTGTGAGAAAGCACACTGCTGTTTTCAAGGTGTACCTGTCCATCTGTTGATCCTTCTGCCTACACAGCCAAGCAAGCATGCAGGAGCACCTTTGATGGCAAGCTTCTGCTTCCTGCAAGTGCATCTTTGAGCCCAGCAATGAGGAGGGCTAACTTCATTCCAGGAATTTTGGTGAACTTGTGTCTTTCTACACCATTTCAATCTGGCTGCTCAGTAAAGTGTGTAGGAGAAGCAACAGAGATTCACAGAGGCCTGTCTAATTGCAGCCTAATTTTCTGACTTGACAGCAGCAGCACTGAAATTCTCTGAGGGGAATTTTCCCATTTCTGTGTGCCTGTGCAAGGAGAGACATGTCACTTTTCCTCTCCCCCAGCAGTGCAGAGCTCCTGTCAGCCTCAGCAAAACAGCTGCTTCCCTGGAGAGACCACTCCTAGGCAAGCACATACTGCTGTGGAACAATAAAGCAATTGGCTTAAAATTACATTTTTTTACTTGAAAAGTGCATGTGGATACTATTTCACTCTGCGTGTAATTATTAATCTGTATTTCACCTTTTCTTCAATCTATTTCTAGGCAAAGTAGGGATGAAAACAGGACTTTATATAACCCTGATGAAAGCATCTGTCAACAGGAAAGAAATAAGTACAACAGACTTGTTAATAAAATAGTAAAACTATCTGGAGACATAGCATTACAACAAGGAAGCTTAGTGCTGTAATTAAACCATCTGCTTTTAAAATTGATTTCCTTTAGCAACTGGCTTGATTGCTGGCGTGTCCCTGTGTGGCACTGAGCTGAGCCCCCAGACTTGCCTCCATCCATCTTCCCTGGCCATGGAGGCACTGTCCTCCACACCAGCTGTCTCAGATGGTGCAAAACAGACCCCAAAGCATCGTTCTCATGCAGGAGTGCTCCAAAGAAGTGGCTCCTGTCCCAGGGGGGTGATGTCACCTAAGCTAGGGCCATTTCTACCTCATCCATACACCTCCTTCTCTGGGATCTATGCTGAAACAGTAAATGACAGCCCCAGTGTTTGGGGAACAGGGAGGAGGAATAAAGTAACCTTTCTCTATCCACTGAAGAAATTTCCTTGATAGTGACTACTGACTGGTTTATAACATGAAACAATAAATATTTGGAAGTTTTGATCCAGGGCACAACTGGAACAACTCTGCAATTTTAAAGCTTTATGAAGAAGTCAGTCCCCATGTCATTCAGCTCTACTGAAGCACCATCAGATGTCCACTGCCCAATTTATTTTCCACACATAATATGCTTTCACTGCAGATGAGCAGGTTTTCCTACTTTCTTGTTGTGTTTCCCTGCTTGTCCTGACATGGTGTGCAGAAGGAGCAGAAATGTCTTTTCTATCACCACAGGCATGAGGACCATGCTCGCTGTTGACTTCTTTTTACTGAAGATCTTTCAACAATCTAATGAAATAAAATAAGTACCTGCAAATGTCAACCCCTGGGATCCAATGCTTGCAAAAGCACATGTGCAGGAGCCTCCCCAGCAGGAAAGTAGGCAGCAATGGGGGTGTCTGACCAGAGCCAATGTGCAGAGCTGCTGGGAAGCAGTGGCACAGGTTACACTTGCTGCCTTACCTGCTGTCACTGAACTCAGCCTTGTAAATCCAGAGAGCAAAGCTGAAAGCATGGGAAAAGCTAATTAAATGCAGCACTCAATTAAAATCCCTCTAAACATTTTTATTAGTTTTGTGCAGAACAGTTTACTCATCCTTTTGCTATTCTTCTCAGTTTCTTTATGAGGACAGACTGATAAGGGGAGTTGAAAAACCAAGGTGTAGGGTAATCTCTGAGCCTGTGAAATTAACCCTATATGTGCCAGTTTGATGTGTTCTAAAGAGAGTGTTGAGCTGCTGCCTGCATGCTCAGCTGCCCTGAGAGGAAATATAGATCCAGAGAATATTGGGTTGGAAGGGACCTCATGGACAATCTGGTTCAACTTTTCTTGACAAAAACATTGTGTGGGCAAGATGGCCCAGGACAGTGTCCAGCCAAATCTTTAAACTGTCTAATGCTGGGCAATCCACCGTTACCCTGGGGACATTATTCCAATGGCTGACTATTCTCATTGTGAAAAATTGTCCTCACATCTCTGGTCAGAATCTCCCCAAGATTAACTTTTACTCTTTACCCCTAGTGTTTTCAATGTGATTCCTTGTAAAAAGGGAGTCTCCATCTTCTTTATAGTAATCCCATAAATACTGGAGCAGGTAATAGTGTCTCCCTTCTCAAGGTTGAACAAACCCTTTTCCCCATGTGGTGTCTTTCTAGTCCTTAAATTATCTTTGTGGCCCTTCTCCAGATCTTCTCCAGCCTGTCCACACCTCTTTTTGCCTAGCAGAGACCAAAACTGAACAAGCATTCCAAGTGTGGCCTCACAAGTGGGATAATGACTCCTTTATCACTGTTGATGCTGCCCTTGCTGATGCAGAAGCAGCTCCTTGGCTTGAAGTGACCACTTCCTGGGGCAAAAGAACCAACCCTACCCCAAAGAGCAGCAAACAGTTAAAAATAATCCCTCTAAAGCTTCCTGGAAATGGTGGGAATTGCTGTTCGAGCCTTTTCTGTTGTTTTCTACATCTGCAGAAGCTTGGTGTTGGCAGAAAGACACAGAGAAGGTGGTCTGTCTGTAATAACTTTTATTTTCTTTCTCTTCAACTGTGCCAACAAGAGGAGCCTACTGTGAAAATATGTCTCTAAAATTAAAGCTAATTTATCAGGAGCACCTGATAAATTATTTTCTTGAATTTTAAAAGCTGCCTTATCTTGCATTAACAGAGGCTTGAACAACATGTTCTTTATAGGCAGGCGTAAAGTGCTCATAATGCAAATGGATGCCAACAGGATCACACAATGCTCCTGGATGCTCCTCCAAGCAGACAGATCCCATCCAGCCCCCAGGCAGAGGGGCAGGAAACACACCTTGTGGTAGGGCTTGTATCCTACAGCACCCAGCAGCACCCCGGAGCCCCCTCCTGACCCTGCAGTCAGCACAGGGTGCCAAGCAGATGCCCATGGAGCCTGGCATCAGAGACAGAGGGCTCTGCCAGCCCCTGGCCTCCCTCACCTGGCTGAGCAAAGCCCATGGGCTTCACAGACACAGTGGGTGATGGCTCTGCCAGCCTGCTCCCCATGATGGAACTTCTGTTGCTGTCAGTTGGTTTGGTCAGTCTCAAGTTTTGTGTTTGCTGGAGAGAGGAAGAAGGCACCCACAGAAGACAGCTGGTGCCCCACAGACAACAAAAGATGCCATGTTAGTGTTCAAACCTGGGTAAAATACTTAAAGGTAGCATGAGTATGGAAAGCCAGCAAGTTTCAGCTGCAAGTATCTCTGTCCTGTGAGGGGTGCCAGGCCAGGGAAGGCTCACCACACTCGGGATTTGGTTAGCTCATGTTTCACAATGTACACACTGTCTGTGCTGTCCTCTAGATGTCAGCGACAGACAGCACATCCCACTCTTCCCTCCTTCCCTTTCCCTGACTTCATTGTCTCTGCTACGGGATTTTGTGGCAGCACCAAAGGAATTCGTCCTCCAAAGCAAGCCAAGATGCAAATCCATGACTTCCACTTTTTGAAAAAGCCAGTTTCCTGTTTTCCCATGGGTTACCACTCCTTGGTAACAGGGTGCCTCACTATGCACTTGTGGACCATCTGGGTGTCCATGCTAACCTGGCTGTGCTTCCCCACAGCAGCTGTGCCCTCCTCAGGGGTGATCAGGTGATCACTGATCAAGATGGGGAACACCACCATGTGCACCGTGGTGTGTCACCAGATGACACAAGCAAAAACGACGCACCACAGCCTTGGTCACGATGAAGAGACTAATTTATTTTTTCTGACTCCAATCTTTTATAGTTCTCAAAAAATGCCAGTGGATTGGAGGGTGAATGTGCCACCTCTCCAACGACACTGGACAAACTACCTGTACATCAAATTTCTCCTCCTCTATGAAAGAATGCAAAACAATAGGTTGTTTACAGAAAGTTGTGTGAGAAAGTTCTCTACAAGAATGTAAACTCAGAAGGCTTTAGAAAACTCCTGATAACCAGGGCGACAGTGGTGTTACAGCAGTATCTTCCAACAGCAGGTAGCTAAGGAAGTGCAGGAGAAAGAGAAGGCAACTCAACAACTTCCTGAGCTAGTTTATATGAAGTGAACTTATTATTAATGGAACTGCTGGTAAAACAGTTTTCCATCAAAGCCTTTCTTGATGAAAAATGAGGTGATTGAAAGTGCACATATAAAAAAATGTCAACATATCTTCTCTCTTTGGGGCTTTTATCTTTCAAGAAAAATGCAAAAAACAATTATTGCCTTGTCTTGTTTTCCATCTTTTTATTCTACAAGGAAAGTGAGTGACATTTTTCTAAACATCCCTAATGTAAAGAACTTCAGTCAACACAGTGTGAAGCCCATATTCACTAGAGACCTCATTCTATAATTTTACATTTTTTTCAGCCTTCCACCTCCCTTTTTATTCCCCAGGAAGTGTCAAAGGTCTTTAGAAAGGTACAACAATTATATAGTTTGCTTTTATTGATCCCCTATAGTGCTAAGTCTCTAAGAGCATCTTTTATAATGATTGCTGCTGATTGGTTGAAGATATTGCTAAGACACCGTAATGTAGTTGGGTGTGGTAGAGGAAGCTAAGAAAACCTGAAATGTTTTTCTAGATTCAACTATTACCATCCCTGAAGACAGATTAATATAAATTTTAGGTCCTCCTAACCCTGAGAGGATGTTGAGCAGCTCTTCATGGTAAAGAAAGTCCTGTGAAGTTAGAGTGATCAAAACTCTCCCCAGTCTTTAGCTGCGAAAAGCTGCTGAAGCAGTCACCATTTCATGTTTCATTCTCCATGGTTTTAGGACATATGCAACAATGTTTTTCTTACTATTATTATTATTATTAAACATAAGAGCATATGTCTCACTGGGGTTTGGAGAGCATCATCTTGATGCATCTACTCTGGGGGCTTTTGGCTGCTGCAGTAAGAGGTGTTTTCTGGTGAGTGATGCATTGCAATGGCAATTGATTACCCTTGGAAAGAAGATAATCAGTATGTTTGTTACATATCCCCTTATAAAATATCCCAAAACTTCTCATTCATCTTCATAACCTCTCAGCTGGTGACACAAGGCAGGGAGACTGATGTGAAGCTGGGGATGGTGGCAAAGAGGAGACACAATGGCGCAGAGATTGCATTTGAAGGTATGAAAAGGCATAAAGCAAGGAGACAAGACTGGAAATTACTCTGGTAAATGTGTTGGAAGTCTAGGTAGGATGCTACAACAAGGGGCGGGGGATTGAATCATAGGAGCCTGCTGAGAGATGCATGCAGGAAGCAGGTTGGAGCAAACACAAGAATGATTTTGCTTAGACAGATGCGCTGTGCTGGGGGTGAATGAGAAGCAGCAGCAAGAAATACCGGAGAAGGGGAAAGGAAGAGAGCCTGAGCCCTGTGTAGAAAGAGCAGGCAGCATTCAGCTGCTGAAAGGAAGGAGACAGACTGTGTACATGCTTGGGGAAAAGTGGCCATTGCCCTTGTCTCACTCAGCACAGCTCACAAACAGAGCCATGAGCACAACAGATCTCAGGCCCCTAGCATACAGGATCTCATGCTGGAGTTGCTGCTGCCTGCCAAGGATAGTCATGTTCCTTGCTCGAACTAGTGGGGAATTGGGATCTGCCTTTACAAACATTTTTTAATATATATGTCTATCTATTAAAATGAAATAAAATTTTAAAAGTTTTAAAAGATGGCTGGCTACCCATGGTCTTTTCCAGATCTGTATTTCACTCCTGCAGCTGTTGTAAGTTCAAGGAGTGCATCCCTGGCTATCAATTTTTCTGACACCTTTGAATTAAATGAAGGTTAAAGTCTGTCAAGAGAATATTTAATTCATGTATTTAGCAAGCACAGTTCTTTCATCTGCCCACACAATATGCCAGGAAATATGCTAAATTGGAGCGATAGCTCAATCAGGGCTAAAATGAGAAACTGTTAAACAGCAACACTTCTGCCAAGACACTGAGAGCAAGTATCAGGATCATCTCTAATTACAAATTCTGCTAGCTGAAGTAATTAAAGAGCTCATTCTGGACTTGCTTCATGAAGCTACTCCATGCTATTGACTAGTGGGAATCTCCTTATGCTGGGGATCTTAATTGGCCCTGGATGTCAGTGGTGCCATCAGGAGAACTGGACTCTGCACTGACTCAGCCACTTCTTCTACCTGACAAAAGCATAGCTAAGGCAGAAGAAACCAACTCATATGGCAGGTAATTCCTGCAAGGGAGACTTATTCAAATGAAAGAACAACCAGGACAATTAAGACAAGCTGGCCACAAATAAACTTCAGCTGGAATTTGGAAGAAAGTTTATTTTTTGCTGCAAGAGAAGCAGGATTTTGAAACAACCTTCCAACTAGCACAGCAGAGCCAAAAAACCACAGGGAAAAAAATATCAACCCAGACCCAATGTTGTACTTTTAGCTGGAGTTGAGTTTTATGAAATAGTCTCTGTGGCAACAGAAACAGCAGAGGACTTGTCTCTGTAACCCAAGAATCTCCTCTAGGCTGATTATTTAATGCAGGCCATGAAATCTGTTGCATTGAAATGCCATCCCCTCTGCAGGTTTCAGTAGGTATAAGTGGGTTTGATGGATAATCAAACTTTGCTCAGAGCAAGAATGTTCCAAAGGACATGAAATGGCCACTTAGGGCTTAAGTATTATAGTCCAGCTGGAGCAGCACTGATGCTACAGCAATTTACCTTAATGACTCAAGAGCAGATTTCTCAACAATGCTGTATACCTCTTCTGACCTAAAAGCCCTTTGTGGCTTAAGCTCAAATTTATGGCACTCACAGAATACATCTAAAAGAAAAAAAAAAAAAAAAAAAAAAAAAGCATATCCATTGAAGCCAGGAAGAAAAACAGAGGATTTGAAGCTGTGAAAACCCAGAAATTAAAACATACTGAAGGAAAATTATACCAAGAGTGCCAATGATTATAGAAGTCTCATAGTAGGAAGACCATTACCTTGGGATTCAGCAGTGAAAGCCATTAAACAGACATTTTTTAGGTGCAGCGTGGTAGGGCAGCAGCAGGATGACCAGACTCTGCAGCACCAGTCAGAGGCAGTGCTTGTGGGGCCACAGCCATCTCAGCAAGCGTTCCTGTCTTTTGGAGAGGGCTCACGGCTGTGTCACTGCTCCAGGCAGGTGGTATCACCAAAGGACTCTGCAAGGGCTATCCCCAGCAGACAGCCATTAGGCAATAAATGAAAGAGGACAATATGGGTGTGTGGCCAAAGGAAGTGAAGCAGGAAAGCTGGAGCTCCATCCAGATACAGCTTTAATTAGAAAATCTACAGTTAAATGATAAATGCTATGTATCTGAGCACATTAGTGTGCTGCTTGTATCATGCTCAAAAGTGATTCAGTTTTCTTCATTCTCACACCTGGAAGGCTGACCTCTTCACACCCACATTCTTCCCACCTCCCTTCATTAAGCATATAAAACCGTGACATTTCGAGAATCTAAGAAAAACGAAGGGAAGAAGCTGTTAGCCATAACATCAGGTTCCATGGGATGGATTTTGCAAATGAAGGATGGGCTGGTGCTTATGTGCTGCAGACAGGAGCCCCACAGCAGCAGCACCCATGCCATATCCAGCACTGTGTGTGCTTTCCTTACAGCTTTGCCCTGTGAAAGAGAAGTTGACACACAGATTGGCAGGAAAGAAGGAAAATTGGCTTAGGCTATCTTGGAAATGCATGCAGAAACCATCAAATCGGATAATTACCCTTTTCCTATTGGGAAGGTGCGAACTGGAAGTATTTAATGAAGAGGAGTAATGGGGTAGCAGCAGCTGGAGAAGCAGAATGAGACAAACCTGAGCTGTTATCTTCAGCAAACCTTACCCACTACAGCTCTTATTTGCCTGGCCTTGCCCCTGGGCTCCTGATCACCTTCTGCAGGTTTGTCTCCATGCCAGCACTGGTCTGCTCCTCACTCCTTCAGTCACTCCTTGGTGAAACAAATCCCTCATGCCTAGGTGCAGTGGTGGTCTAGTCCCTTTGGGAGTCAGAAAAGCAGTCACAGCTTTTGCTTGGCATTTGGGGGAAGTCCTCTACACACTCTGGCACTTCACAGTAATGTGTTTGCAAAATCCTGCCAATACCAGAAGTGCCTTACCCAAAGAAACAAGGCAAAGAAACAAGCTACTATTTCTTTTTCTTTGGGTTCCCAGCAGAGTAACTCAATCTGCCAGATTTATTTGTGGAAAGTGCTGTAATGCAGAGAGATGTTGGCTCACCTCTTATTTTTCCCATCTTGATAGTCATTGATTGCAGTGGAATTGATCTTGATCTCCAAAGAGGTACAAAGGAAAGATAAGCACAGGTTGCTGTGTGGCATGGCTGGAGGGGATAGAACCCCTGGACCTGGAAGTGTCTACTTTCCCTGGAGGGTGAGGTTCCTCTCCTGAACTAGATGTACTATTACTGTGGACAGCTAAACTGGATGGGGCAACCAAGCAGCTAGAGATTGGCACACGTTTCTCAAGGTCTCTGCTTTTCAACTCCCTGTTTCCAAACCACAATTTCTTTCTTGTCTTCTGAACACAATTTTTCAAGGCTCCAGTTGACCTTTTCTTTAGAGTGCTAATTCCTTAAATCTGTCATTTCCTGTTTCCCAAATTTACCAGGGGATTGAATTACATGCAATGATCACCTTTAAAGAAATCATACAGAGGACTTGCACTCAGAATGTTTGCTTGTGCTGCACCATGCAGCCTGAGGAGGCTACTTCAGATGAGACCATCAAGGCACCTTCAGTGGCAGACTGATTGAAGTCTAGGGGATGAATTAGGCAAGTCCTTCTGAAACCTAAAAAGCAAATCAAGCAAATGAAAGTTCAGTAGGACCTTCTAACAGCCCAGACTGGCTGCCCTGGGGTAGGAATGAGATGCAGACAGACTGGCACAAACACCACTGTACAAACACAGTGATGACTTCCAAGCACTTTTTTTGCACTGAGGCTGCCCTGGCACAGGGAGCAGAGGCAGGACTGGGATGCACAGAAGGATGACAGCCAGTGGCAAGGCATGCCACACCGTGTGACCTTTGCCTGCTTTCTGCTCTCAGCACGGTCCCCAGCAGCCAGGCAGGAGGAATGGCAATGCCACTGGTTTTCACACAGAGAGCAGGCCGTGGTGCAACATGAGCAAGGTGACACAGAACATCACTTTCTCTGCAAATCAAGAAGATCCTGCCCACCCGTGCAGCAAAATCTGTCTGCCTCTACCCACCATGACATAAGAGCTGAGCTAGCACAGCTTCTCTCACTTCAGAGCAGTGCTACTGATCCTACAGCAGCTCAGGATCCCACTGCAAGCATTTCAGACTTGCCTATTCCATCTGTACCTCTTTTATGCATCCTGCCTAAAGCAGGATGTATAAAGGTTTAGTGTAGCCTAAAGCAGGATGCATAAAGGTTCTGTGCTTGCTCCAGGGTGCAGCAAAAGTCACAAATGGAGTTTTCATGGCAGCAACCCCAAGACACTGGGCCAGTTTAAGACAGGAATGATAAGGTATTAAAAACTATTTACTAGACTGAGAATCAAGGGAAAACTGTAATTATGCAACTTGTACCTTTGGTTAGCCACTTAAGTGGTAAAATGTATTAAATTACCTTCTATGGATTGGTAAAGTGGATAGGCAAACCAGGAACTCACATTTCTTTCTGACATAAAAAGCAGTGAAGCTTTTAACCCTAGGAACAAAACTTCATTGTGTGAAAACTTCCTGTCCCCAGTGTCCAAGCCACCCCAAAGGATCTACCCTTTATTTCCAGGTAACCCAAGTATAAAAAATAGAAGACAACACATAATCCCTTTTTTTGATTTCTTTTCTTTACTACTATTTACCTGGGGAGTCCCCAAACCATCAAGTATTCTGGACACATTGCAACTCCCATGCAGCCACTGGGGTTCAAAGCCTATCAACATCTTACAGAATCAGGCTCACCCACCCCAGGTGAAAACTTCTGCAGTGCTTCCACCTGCAAAGGCTGCCCAAACCAAAGCAACAGGCTGCCACCACAGCAAGCCACAGCAAGAATAAACTCATATTTTTTCATTGTTTCTTTTAGCACATACAACACAGTGCAAATTTATTTTCTGAATTGCAGTTTTTTATTAGACGAACACAGTTTAATACATAACATGTACACAACCTAGGATGCAACATGCTCCCTCCCCTCCCGAGTTACAGAACACTGAAGCTGTGAAGGGGAACACCAGCTCTGCATTTGTGACCCCACAGGGATGTTACAGATGGCTGGGAGTGGAAGCTTTGCACACAGGTAGGTCTACACAGGACAGGATTACACACGAGGAAAAGACAACGAAGAAGGGAGTAAGCTGGGTCTGCCCTGGCTGAAGGACTGCTCTCAAGATGTTCTCTGTTTTCCCTCCCAAATCCCTTAGGGAGCAGGAGGGTGAAGCACAGACCATGATGCAGCTGGAGTCTTGTGGAAAGCAGTGGTGTATGGAGTCACACTGCAGTGTCACTGCCAGCCAAGGGCCCCTGTAAGAACCACTGCTCGGGGTGCCAGAGCAAGCTGTGGGCCATTCTGCACTGGGTCCTCCACTCGGGCTCTCTGTGAAGGGTGAACATAAGGGGCTCCATCCTCCTCTCACTGTTCCTGCCAAGGTGTAGTGAAATCAGTGAATAAGTTACTGCAAACTAATGAGATTTGGCATTTTCCTGGTGCTCATCCCACTCTTGCACTCCTGTGAAGGGCCACAAGGCAATTTCAGGGTCCTACTTCTGAACCATGGTATTGCCTGAATAGAACACCTCAAATAAATGGCCTGATGGTGGAAAAAGATAGGGAGGGACAACCAAGAAATCCACTGAGAGCTTGGCAGCTACTCTTCATTTCAGTGATAGCACTTGGGCTGCTAAACATTAGAATCAGACACTATTTTAATAAAAGTGTAAACATGAATTTATGGGCTTTACTCCAGGTTCACTTCCCTTGGAAGGTTTGATTCTAGACAGTCAACAAAAAGGAAATGAAAATTAAAAAAACAAAGTCATCTAGGAAAAATCAAGAGTTCAGAAGATTCATCAAAAACTGTTTCAGTCTTACAAAGCATGTGCCTTTTGACTCAAGCATCAAAATTAATTTACTGTATTATTAAAAAATAGCACTATAGAAACTATGCCTTTCTCAGTTCAAAGTTTAAGCACATCTAAGAAGACCCCACAGAAACAGTCCTCTTTCTGGCAAGGCACTATCCAGTAGTGTGTGGCACAAACAAAACCACCTCTATCAAAGCCACTGATACAGTGAATGTGCACGTGCACGTCAGCCCACACAGCAACTTTAGGTACAAAGATTAAGTTTCACTCACACTGCTCTCCATTTTAAAAAGTGGGGTAGTTATATGTGTTATCTAGAAATTGGGATCATTTGGTTCTTAAGCATAACTTTATACGCCAAAATTTTAAACAGAATTAAGAATTTCCTATTTCCTTCAGTAAATGTCTCTAGATTCCCCAGACCTTTTCAGTTACCTGATAGCTACATTTCATTAATACAAAACTGATTACAAATATTCCAGATCATCTTGTGTAACAAACTAGAAGTCTACTTGCTTTAATTACAAAAATAAGGCTGTCATTCAACAGACAAAATTCACACCCAAACATATATACTTTTTTTTTTTTTAAACTAGCTATTTATAATTCAAAAGCACACATTCTAAGGGACTTACACTGCCAATCCATGCAAGCAGGATATCTTTGGAGCTAGTGTTGTCCTCCATACAACTGACTATGCCCACACACACGCTCTGAAATAAGCCAGGTTCACTTAACAGCTGAAATAAGACAACTCTCCACTAAATGAGAGCCTTCTATTCTACAATTATCAAAATTCAAAAGGAGCTTTGTGAAACTAATTTCATCCCTGGAGAAATCAGTGTGGTTTTTCCTTTCACATCAGTAAGCCTGGGATTTCATCCAGGATTACTCATGTTTATATGCTTACACACTTAGGTAAATTTTTCAAACCTGGGACTTCAGGCAGTTCTCAAAGTTTACAATGTATCAAGTACATGATAAATCCAGGATGGCTTCTCTGTAATCAACTGCAAAATTACGTACATTTATATCTCTATTCATTTACAAAGTTTAATATTTAACTTCTTTTTAGGAATAGTTATATTGAACGTGGTGAAGTTAACAATGTACAGCTCCACCTCATGTCATATTCCCTTCCTATAGTGAAGTTCAAGTCTTATGAAAATATGGGATTGGTTACAAGAATGTCACAGTACCTTGATATAGACAATATAATTCTTAAAAATGTACATACATACATCAATGCATGTTCATAAATCATCTAGAGAAGGTGCTCTAGCAAAGATTTTCACCAGCAAATACAGCCACGGACTTCAAATCTCTGTGTGCTCTTGCTCCATCTAGCTCTTTAGCTCAGCTGAGCATCCAGGTTTGTTCAGTCTTGTAAGAAGGCTAAGAAGTGACCCAATGGTAGCCTATAACTATCTTGAGTTAAAAAAAAGAATGGTGCCAATCTCTTCTTGTGAGTGTCAAAAAAACACAGCAAAGGCAGCAGCCTCAAATTAAAGTCTAGGAGTCAAAGCTGGACTTTAAAAGATAAAATTTTCACTAGGAAAGCACTGCAGCAATGTCACAGATTACCTAGATAGTTATAAGATCTTCATCTCTGGATATTCTTACTGCTCTGCTAGACAAACCCATATCTATTTCAAGCTAGTGTGGTTCTTCGGCCTGATTCTGACAGTGCTGCACCAGATGACCTTCAGCTGTCCCTTCCAGCTGACATGTCTCGTATGCCATGTTTACTGATGTCAACAGAACATGTGATTTGTTTCACAGTGTTGCTTTTGTTGTGACAGTGCTGCTTTCTAACACTTTTTTACAAGTCTGGCTTCCTTCAAACCACACAGTCTGAGTGATGCTGTTATTGCAAAGTAGCTTCTCTACATAGTGCTTGTCTTCCTTTCACCCAAAGACATAAGGACAGTCACTGTGATGGCACTACCTTGCCAGTATGAGATCCCTTTAGTAAAAGCTACATTACAGCACAGCTGCTATTTATGTATCCGGATTTGATTCAAAATGCATGATGCAATTTTACTTCTGCCTAGAATGCATTTTGTCATTACTATTGGCAAGTCATGGGCCTAAGTTCTGCTATGTGCATCAGTGCAGTCCCACTGGAATAATCTCCACTTCCTTTACTTGCTCCTCAGCTGAACAACCTCTCTGACTTCATTTGGCATAGCACACACATCACCACATCTGGGGATATAACCAGGACAACAGCTAGGCTAGTTAGGCATGCTCTTGGACCATGGTGGAGTGTTTAACCATCATGGGACTGAAACCTGGCTCTCAAAGTATCCCCTGACTCTCATGTGGCTTATGGTGGAGCTGTGTGTTATTGAAGGTAAACTGAAGTTTTGGCAAAATTTCATTTTAAGACAGTCCAACTATAGAGCTCCAACCTTGAGTGTTAAGACTTTATCATTTAAGAGATAACTTCATCTTATCATTAGCTATGAGACCCCTTTAGTTCTTCTGGACTCCCCAGTATTTCCACTGAAATGTTTTACTGAACATTTCACCTGCATTTGGAAACATGTCAAAGTATTTCACTTTGGCACCTCCTTCATGATAGCAACTTGTTTTAAACAGTCAGTTGTGATGTGCATCGTTAGACAAGTCTTCATTAACAAGATTAGCAGCCCATGTCTCTTAAAATAACCATGATCTAGAATAAACATTGCAATAAATAAATGTAGAGCAAAAATATGGCAGTTATTGGCTTAGACTGAGAGTTCAAGATTGATGCTTTTTACCTTCTGGATCATAGCCAGCATAAACATCATAATAACCACCAGCCCTTTAACTATCATGATGAGCTAATTTGAACTACAGTAGTGGGAAGAATTAATAAAGGTAAGGAGTATGACTATATAAGAATGCCCATGAATGATATAAAGCCCTACACTTTCACTCCTTATTCTCAAACAGAGGTGCCTGTTAGAATATCAGGGCCAGTTGCAAAAGCAATCAAAAGACAAAAGTGAAACATCAACAGTGAGCATTTTTACAACAGAAGATGAGTAGCCCAGCCTTAATCCTATTTCATATGCATGTTATTAGCTCCACATTATTGGAGAGCACCATCTCATGGCAAGCAGACTACTACTAATGACACATGTTTGCTCTATCACAGTGATCCATTAGGGAAGCTGTTATGTGCTGAAGAATAGTGTCACTCATTCAGGAATGTGCTTGTTGGTACTTCACATGGGCTTTCTAGGGTTCTGACTCCTATTGAAAAGAGAAAAAATAAAGAGTATTATTAATTATTATTAACATAATATTAATGTTATGACTACACTGTCATCTCCTGTACCTGTGACCTTTGCTTATAAGGTGACCCTAAGCCCAGACCACCTAGGAGCTGAGGACGCATCTCTCTGAAGTACCACCAGACTGAAGGACAAAGTTAACAGAGACACCACTCCAGGCCTCCAACACTATATTTTCTAGGAACAGAGCTGCATAGAAGCTGCTATTTCAGGTTGTGTCAGAACATCATCTTTTTCCTAGGACAAGTTCTCCAAACTACAAAGTGAGGCAGGCTGCCAAAATAACCTGCTTCTGTGGTTCTCTGCTGAGGTTCCTTCATACTGCTTCCCTCACGGGGTCCAGAAATAAATGAATTCCTGGCAGAAGAGCTCTATAGATACCCACGAGCTACCACCCAGGCCTGAAACAGTACTAGTACCAAATACATCTATATCTACAGTAACCAAGGAAAGGAAAATCCTCCCCTCTGTGTCTGATCTACTGCCAAAAGGTGCACCACACAGTCTGTTTGAACAAGTGTCCAGACTTCCATATGGCAATAAAATTTCCTCTGTTATACTGCCCGCAACAGAAATATGCTATTTGACTTTGTGTTTTGACCTCTAGATATGTATTTGCTAAAACTGAATTTAAAAAAGTTAATATTTAAGTTTTGACTACTCCAGCATTTCAGCATTAAATTAATTAATGTCTAATGAATAAATGCTGAGCCATTATGCCAGGCTTCAGAAAGTCCAGTGACTGAATTCTGTCTCCTGTTATAATTAAGCCAGTTGCTTACAATTTAGATTGATAATGTGAAGGAGAATGCCATCTTTAAACTTAATTTATCTGCTTTCCAAAATTACTCCCATGTATATGCTTGTTTTCATTTAAAATGCTTTACTCTTCCTTACAACCATCTCGATTACTTCATGAGCACTAGGGTGATATGAACAAGGTATGGATCACAGCAGGGATGCATCCAAACAGAGTTCCATCCCACACAGGGATCAAAGAAAGTTCAATCTCAACATCTCAAGAATTCCATTAAAAGTCTGCAATACTACACTGACCTTTGATGCCAAAGTAGGTTTCAGTCCAAGAAAGGAAAATACAGTGTTGCTCTCCTTTGATTCAAAAAAGCCATCATAATCCTAGAGAATTAAAAAAAGAAAAGATGAGTCAACATTTGTATTCCTATTTTCCTGATTGATATTACCACACCTTGTATTAGACTAAAGTGTGACATGTAATAATGCTCAGGAAAATATTGATACTTATCCCTATTCTCCTACCCCAACCTAAAACCTAAAGTGCAATGATATCACAAACTGCAGGGGCAAAGAAAAACACATAAATTCTCTAACTTCAACATCTCTCACGACTTTGATAGGAAAGTATAAGCATGTACCTGCATCAAAAGAAACTCTACTGTGGGTATATTTTAAAGGTATTTAAATGCAGATTTTCTCCTAAAACCTTTATGGTGCTCTAGATTAAGATGCTTTACCTGCATTTCAACAATGATATACTGTTATATCAGTGTGAACTGGGATCCTGTGCAGTTGCATAATTATTTAAAAAACCTCAGCCTCCCCAAAACCACAACCATAGCTGCACAAGGGCAGTTTCTCAGCCTGACCCTCTATACTAAAAGCACCTGTGAAAGACACCAAAAGGCCAGCAGGAGTGTATAAGGGTCCTCAGGCCTCAGATATATTAGCTGACATAAGTAGAAAGAGTAAACCTCCTTAAGATGACTTTTTGTAGTTTTCTTCATAAAATATGGCATATGCTAACTTAGGAATTAATAAAAATTTACAATGAATTGTCAGAAAGTAAATCCAAGTAAAACAGGCAAATCAACTAAGCCATGGTGTAAGCTGAAAGATTACTGAAAGGATTCCCAACAGTGCCGTGGATTAAAAAGGAACAATGTAATCACTGAATACCTAGAGGAGTAATAAGTAATACTGAAGCTCTGCAGAAGGATGTTTTATTAAGCCCTTGACCTCTAAGAATGAGACTTCAAAAGCTGCATGGACATATTAAACCTTAAAAAGGTTTGTTCTGACTCTTCTAAGGCTGATGAAAACCCATGAGGGACACAGGCTATATAAGCAACACACGAGAAGACAGCCATGACCTACCTGAGAAAGAACCTTCATTTGCTCCACGGGACAAGTGAGTCACACTCTCCGGAGCTGAAGGTAAGGCAGCAGTGGATGAGTACAGCCCACAGTGAGAAGGACCCTTCCTTTAACATCAGGGCAGGTCTGAATTGCCTGAAGATGCCCATTACAGCCCTGTGAACTACCAGCAGCCAACCTGCAGGCAGGCAGCTGTTGTGGCAGACGCCTTCTTGGGTCCCTGCCAGGAACACTCTCCCTCCTAAGCATCACAGGGAGTCTTCACTAACCCTCAGACATTTCTTTGTCTCAACAGTTTGTCCAAGGAAGGTTCTGTGTTTGTTCAGCTGAGTCATCATCTCTCAGCACCGTTTTCAAATGCTGGTATTCTCCTGAAGATTCTTAATCCCAGTACTTCAATTAGCTCTAGAAGTATCACTGCTTTAAGACCATGGTTTTTTCACTCTTTGTTAAACTGGTAAGAAAAACAGAGCAGAGAAGGACTCATAAACTGAAAATAATGTCAGAAGAAAAAAGGCTGCACTCCTGGCTCTGACAATGACTGACACTCAGCTAATCCACCAACATCTGTTTAACCTAACCTTTGTAAAGAAATTTAATACTCAATAATAAAAAGCTGTCTTCAAGTACTAGTTATCATTTTACTTTCAGAATTATCAAGTCCTGACTTATTATGTTTTTACTCATTAACAAACCTGGATTCATTTACTGAAAAAATTGTGAAGGTTAAACGGTGAGCTAAGTCTATATTTGAAAGAGCACAAAACCCAGTGGATTGATTTGTTTTAAAAGGACCTGAATATTTAAGAACCACAAGAGATTATCCACCAGAAGCAATCTCCCTGATGTTTTGAAATATCTGCATTGCAAAATGTATTTAAATTCTATTGACACTTACTTTCATGGGCAGTGAAGACGAAGCATCATACTTTCAGATAAAGTAGAAGTAAATTTTAAATAGGAGAATTTTCCTAGTGATATCTGCAATTAAAATCTATGATCTCAAAATATTCAAATGTGAAACAAAAAATGTTACAAAAATGCATAACAGTCCTATAAAAATTTTAAGAAATCACTTTAGCACAGCAGTTTCTGAAGAGATTATTGAGAAGTATGATCTCAATGACTCAGTGGCTGTGTCATGAGTGGTAGGAGTTCAAAGTGGGCATCCCTGGCTTTTCCTGTAACATAGATGAGATAAAGGATGCTCCAAAAACACCCTGCCTTTGATCTTACCATTAGAAGGAGAGAAAGTCTGTGCAGATTTGGGCCACATGTAAAGACAATAAATCCATGGGTGAAGACATAAAAATTCTTAGCTCAATAAAGGACATCACACTGCTATCAGCAGTGTCATGCAGAGGCTGAAGAAGGAAAACAGCACAAACTCAGTGAAAATGAGAATTTCATACCCAGGCAGGAGCTGAACTCACTGGTGACCCAATGAGTTCCATGTAGGGAAGCTCTGTGGACATTCTGCCTCCCACAGAGGAAGGACCCCACCATTCACTGGTTTTGGCAAAGCAGTGGTTCCCTCTTTCTGCACCATGCTTCACCACCAGCAGCAAGTTACTACAGCCCTCTTGTCACTGTCCCAAGCAGCTCTAGCCAGGGAATGCTGTGGCTTTGCTGGGATCAGTGGAGCAGTGCTGTCCTGCCCCTGTGCAAGGAAGTGGCTCCCAGTGTCAGACATCAGCAGTTAACCTAAAAATATACAAGCACAACAAACTGCTCCCACTGCCCCACTTCAAAAGGCAACTATGTGTACAGATATAATTTTGACTGTAGCATTTTAAATTATAAAACTTGGTGCTTTCCAGAGCTGCTAATCACACTTCATTAATGTATAGAATTCTGGCAACACCAGTAGCTTATCAAAACTGACTAAAAACTGAGTACTAAAACTAGTAGGACATGGAGACAGTGCATATGAATCAGCAGCAATGCAGAGATGCTCAATCCCTCTGGAGAAGTTGAAATGCCAAAAATACAGATAATGAATCCCATGACAGAGGGTATGAAATGCTACCAAGAAAGACAAATGCCAGTTAGGAGGAAAAAATATATCTCAGGATGGTTTAAAGGGACAAAGAAGGGACAGGAGGATAAAGAAGGCAACTAAAAAGCTATTTCAAGGCAGAAAGGATTTTTCATCAGGATAACAACTAGCTGACTGCTTTAGGCATGGTTCTTCACCCTTAAAGTTGGTGGCAGGTCCATCACCCACCAGGTAACCTGGGCAGGATACAGCCTCTGTTTTAACACCAAAACAGTTACAGCGTTCGATGCGCTCAGTGAGCTGCTAGGGAGTGGATTAGCTGACCTAATAAGCTCTTGCTTTGTTGAAAATAAACTGAAGCCACTGTAGGTGAGCTGCTTGCCTGCAGCTCACCTATAAACAAGCAAAATCTTGTTGGCCTTGTGCGGCTTAAAGCTCTGCTTTGCTCTCCCAGCTCCTGCTGAGTGACTCTAAACTGGGACAGAGAGACAAACTGTGGCTGCAAAGGTCTTCAGGAGCAATGTTACCCCAGAGGGTAATGGCAGAAAGGCTAGGAAGGCTGTGAACCTCACTGTGGTGGCAGAATGCTTGGTATTAGATGTGTTAGTGGGCACATGGAATGCACTCCCAGAGCATATTGAAGATGCTAAAGGTTCCCACCAGAAGGTTCAAGTTAATGAAAGAAAAATGTAGTAAGAATTACTAAATATGTTAAAGTGACATTTATTTCAGAAAAATAACTAGAGACAAGGAAAATACTCAACCATTTTATATCTTGACTTGTTTGTGGTCTTTCCTAGGCTTATGGCCACTGTTGGGACAAAACTGGGCTTGATGGACCTTCAGTCTCACAAATGTAAGGCCATTTATGCTAATCTTAAGGCATATCACACAGTAGGTTTTAAAATTATCACAGAATCAGAGAATGACTTGGGCTGGAAGGGACCTCAAAGATCATTTAGTTCCACCCCCAATACTCAGCACGGCCATGTGATGTTGTCCATTAAGTATGATGGTAAAGGGGAAAAAATGAAACCAAAACACAAAATAACCCAAGCCTCCAAGCCTCACACTTCCACAGCTTTGTTTCTAAAATTTGAATCTTTGCAGCTTATCCTGGAAATAAAAGGTGCTGTAGCTGTGTTGCACCTCTTTAAAACCAGATAAATCAAAGACAGGAGAACTTTGTTAATGTATACATTATGCAGTAATCCCAAAGACCACCTACTGCCCAAATGCTACAGAAAACTACCATCTGCTTAGTCTTTGAGACACTGGACAAGCATTCAGGAAATCTGACACAAATGTCTTGGGTTTTTCTGGCCTTCATCTGGGTTTTATGCCAATTTACTCCACTAGGAAAACCATTGGTCCTTGGGAATTCTCACCTCTTTAGGAATCCCACTTCCAGGGTAGGTTCTTCTCTCAACAGCAATGACCAAGCTCACAAAGCTCACGCTGGATACAGCATTAGCTGTTTCCCAGCTGTGATGATCACTAGACCTTAAGTGTGATGTATTCCTGGTGCTGGGAAACCAGATCACTGCAGTGATGTAATTACAGACACTGCCATAATTAATTTGGCTCAGGATTTTGTTAAGCAGGTATACTCAGGATTGTTTAAATAAACACTGTCACTGCTGAGAGAAACTACTGACTGCACACCAAAGTTAAAATTGGCAATACTGCAGATCAACATAAATAATTATTTGGGTTTCAAGAAACATAGCAGAAACATGAAGGCGTTGGATCAAAGTAACACATTAAAACAAAGTAGATTTACAGTGAGCAATTTTACCTTCACTAATGCACTGAAATTAGGAGAACATTATCAAAGACAGCAACTGTGAATAAAATTCTTTCCAGTAAGCTTCTTTAAACAAGCAAGTTGCTTTTGTTGCTGCTTGCTTTTAGTTGGCAACAAGCGTGAGCTTGTTAAACATCTCAGACAAATCTTTATGTTTACCAGACTGAGAAGCAGAAAAACAAGAAACCCACCCAAATGTAGCTTGCATAGCTGTTCCTATGAAGATTTTTAAAGTGCAGTGATTACTGGACAACACTTACAGATTACTCCATTGGCATGCTGTCCAAATTTATTTCTCTTTGTCAATATTTTTAATGTAAGATTATGATCTCTCTGTTCTTATAAAACGGGTGACATAATTGCTCCTTCAAGTAATAGAGGGGAACTCATAATTTAAACACATTGAATCAGCACTTTGCTACTGACTGAGTTAATACTGTATGCCATTGAGAATGAGCTCTTAACATCCTCCCTGAAAAAGGCAGTTCAGTTCTCCAGAACAGATGACATTCATTTACTGATCTGATTAGGATTACAATAGAAAACCCTTATGCAGCACAGCTCTCCTTGGAGAATGTGTGTGCATGTGTGAGTCTCTTCTAATATTATATAAACATATAAATAAAATAAGATCTTGTCTGTACAACACAGAACAAGCAAAACATGACAGTTTTCATTACCTAACCTTCTGATAAGATCTCTGCACAGGATTTTTAAAGAGCTTATAGAATTGACTCTACAAAACAACTTGTTACTCCTCTACTAAAGGCCAGATGTTTATTTTGGTAATCTGTCTAGTTGTAGCCTTCCAGAAACAAAGGCTTTAATAAAAGGGAGCAGATGTCAGCCACAGCTCTATTGTTTGGACAGTACAGAACAAACTCAGGCTGATGTGATGTTTGCCATTCGTGCAGCAATGATGCCAGGCTACACAGACATCAACTGTCTAAGAACTGATATCCCTCACCTCCAAGGCAGGGAGTCCAAGTGCAGCAGGGCTTCCCTTAGACAAGCACTGAAGACCTCAAATCTAGTGCCTAGTGCCCACCTGGGGTAGGGGAATATTCAGGGGAATTAGTGGCAGAATCCATAAGTACTGTGATGGTGAGAGCTGTCACCTCCACCTTATGTGCACCTTCCAGCTCACTGTGTCATTTTACAAATTGTTTGGATAAGAATATTATCAAATCAGACCACGACAGGAATTTGAGAAAGCGAGAGGTGGAAATACCAGGGAGTTAACTATGGTAGTCAGCCTGTTCCATGAGGCAATGACTAAAAGACGCAAAATGACCATGTTGCACAGTAGCTCTGCATGCACGTATTTTAACTTGGACACAAGTGGAACAGTAGTGGACTGAATTACTTATTTCATCCTGGCTGTTCTCTGACAACAGTCATGGCCTTTTCTAGATATTGTTCCAAAATACTGCTACATCTGTATTCTGTGCAATATTATGTGACTTCAAAGTGTTACTGCCACTAATTAAAATTTCTTAGCCTTTCCTCATATCATTTATCCTCTACGCTAGAACTGGCCTCTTAAAAAGACATTAGTTAAAGTAGTCCAACATCTTAAATAATAAAACCTGTTTTTTTCAAGAAAGCATGGCACAATAGGAAGTTTCTGTTCCATGAAAAGGAGAATTAAGATCCCAAACAAAATTTTTAATAATTATGTCATACTTGCTGAAAAGATTTGCAGATTATCAGTGTAATAAATATAAATATAAAAAAGAAATGTGTGGTATTTTCCACTATATCTTGTAAAAGTAACAATTTTAATTTTACACCAGTCCCTTTTAAGTGTTCTAAAATACATAAAAAACTTACATTGTTATATTTAGGAAATAAAAAGTCTGTAAACAGAGTTAGGTATCTCCAGAGACATCTTTGATGCCTATCATCTTTACGTTAAGGGATTGTTTACAAAATACCTGCTACTTCGCTTTGAAGCAGCTATTAATGAAGTTTATTTAGTCCAAATAAAAACTGTGGTGCTCAACAGGATTGTACTCTCTCCACTACAGGGTAAACAGCAGCACTATTATACTTTACTGAAATTACTCCTGACTTCTCTGAGGAAAATAAAATTCTTGGATTATTTCATTTTTACTCAGTTGCTGAGCTTCTATTTTTTAAGCCTGGACACTGGGCAAGCTGGCTACTCTACACTTTGCCTCTGGTACCACATTTCCCTTTATAAAGTACATATTGCACAGAACTAAAGCTCTTTTCCTTAGCACACAGAAAAGCAATGGAGAAGTGGATGGCAAAGCACAGGCATAGTCTGGAAGTTATAACTAGCCCTTGGGAATGATCTGAGCAGAATCCTCCCAGCATGGAGAAGACCCTTGGGCAGGGGCTGCTTTCCAACACCAGCTCTGCCTTCTATATTCCTCACCTGAGACAAGGCCTTAATCAGGAAGATAAACAGTGCATGTCACTGGCCTCAAGTCACATTCAGCCTCGGGTTTGTGGATGCCTGTGAGCCAAGAACTGCTCCAATACAACTGCAAAAGGTAATTACAATTTCACACAGAGCTTAAATTAGCCATATAGGAAACTCTGCTTCTGACGGCAAAAATAATTAGTCAAG
This sequence comes from Vidua macroura, assembly GCF_024509145.1. Classification (NCBI taxonomy): domain Eukaryota; kingdom Metazoa; phylum Chordata; class Aves; order Passeriformes; family Viduidae; genus Vidua; species Vidua macroura. Next base: position 82,533,046 of record NC_071573.1, read on the forward strand.
AAAGTTTCAGCATCATTAACTATTAACAATTGTTACATGATCTCTGAACAATTCACATTAACTTTCATCTAGCAAAATAATGCCTCTTCTAAAAGCAGACCAAAAAAATGTTAAGTGAATCAGATATCTCCAAGGGTGCAGAGAATCAAATGCAAACTTGCTGGATACCAAATTAGCCTCATTAGCTAACTCCTCTAGCTCCTAAAGTGAGCACACTACAGCAGGCATGTTAAGGTGAATTCTGCCACATTGTTTGAGTATCTAGAGCCAGAGTTCAAGCTCTCTGTACCTGTAGGCACAAGAATAATAACAAACTCTCCAATGACAGGCCAGGGCAGAAAATCTGAGGGGGCCTCTAGCCAGTTTTGTTAAATTCTCTTCTTTTATCAGAGCGCAGTTACTTATTTGTAATGTGACACCTATAAAAAAGGAAGAAAAAGAAACATGTGTGCACCTTTTCACGATCTTAAAAAAACCCAAAACAGAATGATACAGAACAGTGCAAACGAATCAGCGCTATAATAATTGTCTGTGCACTGAATAGTTTCCCAAGAACACTGTACCTCTTTCAGCAGCCTATTTTCTTTCTTTCTTGTCTATATGCCTTTGCTGTTTTGTTGGAGTTAACACCCATATATTACATTTCAGGGGAGGACAATAAATATCACATATCTCTGTCTCTACTGCTGCCCACTAGGCACTCTATCAGGACTCACCATAACACTCTAAACCATATGAACAGTTTCAAATGAAAAAAAAAAGAAAGAGTCAGCCTGATATGTAAATATTTTCCCTTTGGCTCAAATTCCCACCTGGAGATAGATTTCCTTTTAATTTTGGTTGGCCTGAATTTCAGGCAATCTCCCTTCAGTGGCAGATTTCTGCATATAAAACCGTCACTGTGCAACGTGCTAACTTGCAGTACCACAAAGTGCAGTTTCACTGGGAAGTGGCTATTTCCAGTCTTCTGAAAGATCCAGGAGTCACTTCTAGTCTAAGAAAAGTTGTGTACTCAGCTGTGGAGAATTCAAGAAGAGGGAGGTGTGAGGCACAGGCCTAATTTCAGACATTCCGTTTTCCAGCATTTCCAGTTTTCTGCTTGAATACCTGGGCTGCTGCCTGGGTAGAGAACCTGGTGAAAGGATGTTATGTAGATACTCACATGCCCAAGAGCCATGTCCCTGAAGAACATGGAAACAAGCAACAGGCAGACCAGGCTGCCAGAACTGAAACAGCTGCAGTGAACCTGGATTGGGAATGTAAGGACAAGCTGACCACAGCTCAGTGGGCCCGTGACACATCAGGACACCTAGGAGGAGACACAATGTAGAGACAGGCTGATGATCAAGGGGGGGACCTGACCACTGAAGTCACTGAATAGGTTATCCATGAGTGTGAAACATGTACCATGACAAGCAAGTCAGGTGGATAAAGCCCCTCTGCTGTGGAGAACAGTGGCTGGGAAAGACAGTATGGGATTATTTTCTTCGGGGAATATAATCCACAATTTGAGTTGCATTTCATAGCTGTAGGTCAAAGTGCTATAGCAGGAGCTACTAAATCTAACTGAAGATGAGCTCTGTAAGAAACTGGGCAAGACAAAACTGATTCCAGTGCCCAACTACACAACACAACCTAGCAGATCTGATTAAGGCTCTACTCCAAATTAAGCCCACTTTACTATTCTTTATGCAAAGTGCATGAGTTTTCTCCAGAAACATGCACTAGACACTAGCTCTTACAGAGCACTAACTATACTAATTTCAGGATAACTATACTAATTTCAGATTTACACTACTGCAAATTTGAAAAGCAGGATCATGTGTCTGATTTGTCTGAAAGGTAGACTCTGTTCTTACACACAATTTTATAGCAATGTCACTAAGATGAAACAACAGACTGTAAAGTCATGAAAATATGTAAATTATCATACTGTTGGTGCTATAACATAGCACTTAATTATCTGTAAAATTATTTCTGTTCTTGTGTGTTTGCAGCTCTTATCTCGTTCACAGGAAATAAAAATTGTTCTTGCCAAGTACTTTATTTCAAAATCTATTAGCATAACTTGGTACTGAAAAATTGGGAGTGCATCTCAGAAGACTGAGGAAAAGGAGAAGATAGATTATGATTGTATCTGCAATTACATCAAGTCAGAAAAACCACAAGGTCTTGCCCACACTTCAAAACATGGAGTTTGTCTCTTGGTACCAGAAGAATCCCTCCCTCTGTGGTACAAGACAATCTGTGAACCAGTAAACATCCATCATCTTTTGGTACCTTTCTCCCCTCCTACATGAGTTGTCAGATGTTCAAATGGTTGACACAAATTCATTTTGAATACTTATTGAAACCATTAGATACAAACCTCCTCTAGCCTGCAGTTACATCCTGAAAAGTGATTACTGCAAATAGTGATGTCCCTGCCAGGATAATCTAGTCTTAGATAAAACCCCTTGTGCACATTGCTGAGGTTTTTTTTATTAAGGAGAAAATAGTGAGAAAAAAATATCCCAGAACTATTAATGCTAATACTAACATAGAAAAACTAGTATAGCTATGAACATAACATTGAGTCATGGACCTCATATGCTTGTGAACTTCTATTGAAATAACATGACCAAAATAAAAAGTATACCTATTTTGCTTTGCACTGTCTAGCCCTCATACCTTTAGAGGAATAGCAATGGGCCTGACCAGTTTGTATCGTGTGTGTGAACTGTCAGCAACAATGCATAAAATAGAATAAGTACATAGAAAATCTCCTGATAAGACTGTAGAATGCAGAAAAACAGACAGTGTTTTTTAATAGATAAAACTGGATTTAAAATTGCCCGGGCACAAATCAGAAATGATAAGGTACAAATTTCACTAATTCAACTAACAGAAAACTCAGTATTTTTTGTTTAAGTTATTTAATAGAGATTACGCTTTAGTTATTTATGTCAAGATAAGCACATGAAAACCCTCAGTGTGGAAATGACAGAGACAAGATGTGCAAGGTTTGCTGACTTTTATCTAATTGTAATATTTTATCCCTGCTTCCAGCACTGATCTCCTTTGCCTTCTGCATGATGTTTTGCCTCCACTCTATTACCTAAGAAGTTCATTAACTAATGCAGCAGGTTAACTCATGAAGGTTGGAGATCCTGCACATACTTTCTCCTTCATCCTAGAAAACATCGTTTCTTTCAAAGCATGTTTGCTCTTTAAAGATGTTCATGCAGACAGTGGAGTCCAGTAATAGGATTAACTCTGCTCAACCAAAATGGCTATCAGCTCAGCAGACAGATTAATGAGATCATCTCACATGTTGCATGACATCTTCTGCCCTGCTAATTCCAAGCAGCAACTTCTAAGACTAGGTTAAAACACTCTATAAAGGCAATCTGAAAGGGTAAGAAACAACAGCTTTAAATTGTTGTGTTTCCCAGGCAAACTACAATCACACAGAACAATGTAAAGGTTGTCATTTGTGAGTGAGGGGCTGATCCATAAGCGAGGGTAATAATCCCTTCCACGTCCCAGATACATTTCTTTGATTGACTTACCTTACCTGGAAATAAGAAGATAAGAGTTAAACTGCTGAGGTAAACAAGTAAGGCCAATACAAAGCACATGGGAAGGATGTTAAATACTTGCTTTGAGAAACCAGTTAGCTGTGGCATCATACCCAATCTCTTTGTTGCAGAGGATCCTAAATCACTTTTTATATGCTTCCTGCATTAAGCAAGCAATTGCACTGCAGTCAACAGGCTCTCAAAAAATCTGAGCAGCACAGTTGAATCCAGCAGGGACTAAGTCAGAACCACTTTGGGTGTACATATCAAAGGCTACTGCTTCATCTTGCACTGGTGGATGGAGAAGCTTACACCAAAAAAGCAGCCCACCCATCTCCCTGTAGTCAGATTTACAGCAAATAGTGCTCATTTATCCTAAACACTCTGATTGCATAAAGATGTTCTGAGCATAGATGAAATCTACACCATGACAGCAGCAGAGAAGAAGCTTAATTACAATAACAATAAAACTCAATCTAGCCAGTGTTCTCATTTACTGTGCCAAACACAGACTTCCTACTGAATTTTTGTGCTTGAACTAGACCAAATCAGCAAGAATGCCACAAATTCCCAGCTTACAGTGGTCTCACCAGGCACTTTACCATCAACAGGTCATACATTAAGCTTGTGACATTTCAGATTTTTACATTCCTGGAGGGAATCCCCTAGACAGCCCTAGGATTTACAGAAAAATGACCTGAATTTTCCCTGTATGATCATTACCTGATCCTATTGCCCCATTAATTCAGATTCTACTAGAGAAAGCTCAGCAGCAAATCCCATGTTTAAATGGCCAGCTGAGTGTACTAATATGTTGTCCACTGAGAACCAGAACTTACCCCACAGTAGCGATCATCACTGAATATCTGTGGTGGCAGTGGATTGCCTTGTGCAGGCTGCCTATCCTCAGGAATGTTTTTATACATCCATTGTCTCTTCTCCTCTGACATGGTGATATCCACTTCTTCAAACTCTATGCGGTTGGCTTCTAGAAACCTCACCACATCCTGCTGCCTCTTCTTTATCTAGGTGGAAGAAGGAAAATTAAAAAACCTAGAATCAGAGCAAGTCCTCCATAACACAGACATGCTTACAAATCTGAGAACATTCCTCCCCTCCCATCCCACTTTCATAGGATGGGAAGTCACAAACTCAGAAAGACAAAGGAGATTTTTTTTCAGTTTTAAATTCATAAAAGCATTGCTGTTTCTTTACATGTTGGCAAAGATTATACTTCTTCACCTCACTTGTGAGGTGGCTGTCTGTTTAATTCAGCTTTGGTAATTTCAGCCTTTACCCTCTAAAGATATTTTTAAAAAGCAAACTGTAAGGGTCTCTTCAGAAGTAGAAGTTAAAAGAGGCATCCGGTGTTCAAAGATATTAGGGGCTATATTTTTATAGCTCCTAAAAATGCAAGGCACCTAAAAATGCAAGGTAAATAACCTGGCAAGTCTCAGAAGAATTTACTCCTAAATTGTTCATTGAGATGAAGATGACAGGACATCTGAAAAAAACCCACCCCAGCTACACACATTTTTGTTTTTCTATACACCTACACTTTTTTTTAAGTGCAGCTCAACAGTTTCCCAAGCAAGACTTGTTGAATATTTAGCTAAGAGTGTCTGTCAGCATAATACACATGCCTGAAAGTACTGAAAGTACATGATGTCATCTCTTGAAAATGAACTTTTTTTTCAAAAAAAAAAAAAAAAAAAAAAGCATGAGGTTTGTATTAAATGTATGGGGTTTCTGTCCCTTAAAGAGATCATCATCTTTATACAAAGAGGCAGAACACTGAGAACACTGGCAGTTTTTATCTCATTGTAGTTAAGATTGGTTGGACCCAATGATCTTAGAGGTCTTTTCCAACCTTACCAATTCTATGATATTAAGATCAGCCCTTAAGAGCTAGCTGGGCTTCAAGAAGATACTGTCAGGTAAAGACAACCTCTGCCTCAAATAGGACTTTATATCAAGACAGCAACCTTGGAAATGAAAGTCTGTACTTTTTGCATCAACCTGATGAATTAATACATTCAGAAAGGAACTATAAATTATGTGCCATATTTTTTACAGCTATCATCACAGTGTTATTTGAAAAAAAAAAATCAGCTTTAATAATTTTACACTCTTCCTGGAGTGTCATATCCATGCAGTTGCTGGCTGGCATAAAGCCCAGGTGGATGAATCATGCCTGTGGGTATCATATGACCTAGATACCACTTGGAAATCAAAGGATTTTCAAAATGCATATGCTAGTTGCTCCTGTCACACAACCGAGTCTACCTGTCTAAATGCATCACAAAAATACAAAATTTTGGAAGCAATACTGATGGAATTCTTATTTCCTTGAAATAAGGCAGCCATCCTAAGAAACTACAAATACAAAATATTGAAACAATTACTGTCTTTCTTAAGAAGTGGACTGCACAGTGAATTTGTGTCACAATGTCTTATTCTTTTTCCTTTATTTGCACACACTGGTGCAGTTTTTTAGGCATATGTGAAAGAATCACTTTTTCATAGAGAAGGCAGCTCCTAAACTTTCATGTAAGTAATGCATTATCAACAACAGCAAAATTACTGCATCATCATCACTGGTGGTACCAAAGGCAACACACCTTTTACTGCATCCCTAAAAATTCAAAGTATAGAAGTGAAAGAAAAAAACATTTTCCTCTGTGTTTCAACAAGAAGCTGCAAAAGAACACAAAAGAGACAGAAACAGCAATATTCCTAATACAAATATTAAATATCTGGTTAAACAGAAAAGAGATGTCTAAAATTACATGTGGGAGAGGTCATTTCCTTATAGTGAAGTGCTACCTAAACTGACATGAAATCCCCCCTGCACTGGTCAGAGCAATGAGCAAAGTTCAGAGTGGCTGGGCCAGCCCTCTGGCCCCAAGGCCAGTTGGCATCCTCCAGCCAAAGCTATTAAACCTTCAGCCTCTCAAAGCTGCTGCTCACAAACTGCACACTGGGAATCATCCCTGGCGTGCTGTAACATCTAAATCATGGCCACGGGCTGCTTGTGAGACTTTAAGTTAGCCTTGGCCAAAGCTGACTGAGCCAGCAACCATTCTTCAAACAGTTCCAGAGTGCTCCATTCTCAGAGCCAGGACATGCACTAGTACAGGTGTACCCACATGGACCCATTTCCATCTGCTGTCTCCCAGCAGCCAGTAAACCAAGCAACTTAGCTTTAGTCAGATCCCTATCATTTTACAGTTCACACCATTAGAATTCTCCCACGAGCACAAATTTCCTAATGCTTCATTTTATTTTTATAAAACTAATTAAGATGTTGAAGTGAAGTAAATTGGGGTTTTCAGTTTTTTTAGCCATAAGCCTTACAATTCTCCACATGACATCTGTATGAGTTATCAGCTGTGGATGTACCAGCTGCATAAACCTAAACAAACTAGCCTGAAAATTTCAAGCCAAAAAACTAGCATTTTCTCCTCTCCAATTTATTTGATTCAGGCCTATAAACTGAAACAAGAGCATTAGTTGTATTTAAAATCCTATTAAATTACGCCTTGTTGTTTAAGAGGGATGCTCAGAGCATCTGTCACAACAGAAGCCAGCTGATTATTCCCCAAGAAAACCACAGGACCTTTGTCTCTGTCTACAACTGGATCTGTGCCTCAGAAGTGCGTCAGCCTCCCAGTCCTGCAGCTCTCATCAGTGCTCACCCAGAGCCCTAAAAGCTGCCAGCATTTGGCCACAGGGAACACAGAGCAAAGGCAGCATGGCACAAGGAGCAGTGTCACTCCCTGCTTCCTCACCAGCCTGTCCTGTCAAGAGCCCAGTGGAGAAAAATACATCCTCATCTGACAAACCACGGAGGTGGATAATACTCTCTGTAAGGTATCTTGCTGCTACCAAGGTTTCTTGACTCTTATGCAACTGAAAGCAACCTGAAAAAAAGAATCCATTGTCAGAGGTACCATGTTCAGAAATACTTGGTTTGTGGCTATTCATGCACCACTTTGGGAAAGTGTTTGTAGTCTTACATGACACACTGCTTCAGCATCAATATATTTTGGGTTTAATACCTTTCAGCACGCCAGATGACACTGCAAAATACACCTTCAAACCTATATCCACTGTGAAGTTTCAGAGGAAAGTCTTCATGTAATATGATCCTAATCTATCTTTAAATGCAGTGAGAAAACTCTGATGGAGTTAATGGTCTGCTATTATAGTCCAATGTTTGCCTCCCCTATTTTTAGGAGGGTAATTCTTTTCTGAACATCATTTATCTGGGTTCGGTTTTAATGTTAATCTATATTTCTATTCACAAAACTAAGACAGGAAAAAAATCCCCAGAGACAACTCAATTTTATCCTTGTATTCACAGCTGGTATCTTTATTAGGATTAAAAAGCAGCAAAAATAGGATGCCCATTATGATACATAAAACTGCTAAAATGAGCTTATCACTTAATCAGTAACCTGATTTATAAAGGAAGTCTTTTGTAGCTAAAGTATTCTGTCTTTCTGTCCTAGTTTTCATTTCTTTCTACTGATTTGCAACAGGTAACAAAAGGATATATTTTCAAACTGCTTTGGAGAAATATGTCAAAGACATACTCAGGCCAGTCCAGGTGGGACCACTGGGATAATCTGTTCTGACTTTCAGCATCCCTGAATTAATTCCTCTAAGGAGTAAAGGGTTTCTTCAGACTTCTTTTTCACTCTAAGTTCCATTCCTGAGCTGATAGTAGCAGAGAGCTGGTCTTTGCAATTTGTTTGCAATTAATTGACTGTCTTTACTTGACATATTTTCTTGCTTCTGTTCAGAATACACCTCCCTTCAGCCACCTCACTTTTCACATCTTTGCCCAGACTAAAAAGGGTTCTGTTCTAATATTTCTGTTTCCCACACAACTAATATCAGATCTCCCAGCTAAGCTGAACACTGATCTCTGGTAGCAAGAGAGAATGAGAAAATGAGGATATTACCATTATAAATCATGTCCAAGTTGGAGCAGAAGTTTAGAAAAATCAGATTACATCCTCTATCCAAAGTTCCCTGGAAGCTTCTCATCAGTTCCAACAAGTAAAAGGTTCCTTCTTTTTTGCCCTGTCTATGCTTCCTGAACCTGTTTTCAGAAGTTCTCCTGTCCTCGAAAGGCTTCCCTACTGACAGCTGCTGAACCAGAGGAGCATAGCACGTGGTCTCTTCATTACTACAATCAGCTGCATCTCATCATTCTTTACCATTTTAACCAAGATATTCAATACCTTGCAAAAATCTTAGTAGTCCAGGATTTATCTAACTCAGATAAGATAAATGAATATTACTTCTGCTCTACTGTATGCAAGATGACTCAAGTCACAATACTAATAGGAACTGTGCCATGATTCAAGAGAACTTCTCTGCCTTTTTTCATTAGCCCAGTTAATATAAATGGGAAAAAGCAGACCCATTCTCAGTTTCAAATGTCTTCACAGTGTCAACAGGAGGAATGTTGCTGAGTGTCTGGTTCTCACAAAGCGGATGTGGAAGCTTGGTTTTCTGCTGTAGACTCTACCCCCCTCCTTCTGGAGATAAGGTATTCCCTGGCTTTCTGTCCTCCTGCCTGCAAATGGAGGGAATCACAGCAGGTACCCTCCATGAACTGGTTGGTGACTGAGATGTGCAGCACTGACTGTTTTACAGTCTCATCCTCTTGGAATTGAAGGAACTGACAGCCTAGCCCGAACTGTCCACTCCTTCCAGACAGATCCCAAGAAAAAATAACCATCTTTCTAACACAAAATCTTTCCCCCAAAAATATTCAGACCACACATGGTGAGTGAGAACAAAGCCTTATGAGGTTATCTTCTAAGTTGGCTTGTCAGATCACAGGCACATTTTAGAAGCTTGACATTTAAAAAACAAAAATTGAATGCATGTCTAAGTATACTTGTTTCACAGCCTGGCACACCTGTGCCTCTAAAGATGGAGATGGTCCTGCTAATTTTCTTCCTTTTTTTTAGTTTGGTTACTCTTTCCACACACCTGCCCTCACTCCAGAACTGCATCAGCCACGTTATCCACCCACTGACTCAGCCAAAAACTGAATGTATTGCATTTGGCAGGGGCACCTTTATGGTGCAGTTTGATGCTACAACTCAGCAGATCTCACTGCTGGCTGTCATTGAGATGACACAATGTGCCTCCCTCCTGCCAAGTACCTCCTGCAGCTTTCCTCACACAAGCATAATGCAGGAACCAGGGGAACAAGGGAAGGAGCATCAATAACGTCAGCACCACAATCTCACCAGTTTCTATCAGGAACAAAACTGCATCCTAAGAAAATGGCTCAGCAGTGGCTAAAGGTACAGGTATCTGAAACATGAACTGTAGAAGCAGCATGTATTACATAAAAACAAGCTCAACTCACTCCCACAACTGAAAATATTATATGTGAGCCTCTGCCTTTACAAGTCATACAAACATAACCAAAGGGACTGTTGCAGTGTAAAATGCAGATGTAATATTGCTACTGCAGAGGATTACTTATCCTCACTTTTCACACAGATGTGGCTTAACATATACTCACAGATAATAAGGAGATACTATGCTCTAACAAACCAATACAAGCCCTAAACACATTAAAGGAACAGAATTTTAAACTGTGTTGAAACATCATCTTCTTATGTTTCCACTATGTTTCTGCTCCCATAAAGTAGCAATAAAAAACTATCCCACACACACATAAGCTTGAAATGCAAATCCTCATGGTCCTGTTACACTTGAGACCTGTAGTGACAGAGATTTTCTGCCAAATTTCTCTTTTCTTTGCCTGACTTAGGAAAGAAGAGCATAACTGACCCCTGGCAATTTTTACTGCAGTGAAATGGCAGCACTGTGACAGAACTTTACAAAGGTTCATATGATTAATTCATTGTTCTTGGCACAGGAAAATACAACTCAGCTATATACATATGAAAAAAAGGAGCTGTGATGAAGAGAAGAAGGTTAACAGAGAAAATTTTTTTTAAATAAAAAGAAACAAAAATCAGCATTGCATAACTATTTCCAAAAGTAAAGTGAGTGGGTCTCCACCGTAGCAAATACTGCATTGCATTTGACAGAAGGAAAACACTGTCTTCTATAACAGACCTCCAAACAGCTAAAAGCACCTGAATGCTTCATCCTCAAAAAAAAAAAAAAAAAAAAAAAAAAAAAAAAAAAAAAAAAAAAAAAAAGGAGATGTTTCAATGTCCTAAAAAGTAACCATAGAACTTTTCAACCTCAAGAGGAACAGACAGAACAGTATGTGAACAGAGGCCGCAAGCAACCAGCACTGCCCTGGTCTCCTGCTAGCAGCAACCTTCCGCTTGCACACAGAGACATAATTAAGGACACACAACATGAAACACTATTAAACTGGGAGGACAATCTGTTCAGCTTTATGCAAAATCAGTCTGCAGGTCTCTGAGAGCTGCTGAGATACAGCTTAGCCAAGGACTCTGCACACCTTTGCCTCTGAGCAATGTTTGTACAGTAACTTTGAAAAGAACCCAGTATTTAAGAAATGCAATTAAAATTGGAGACAGGTTTGGCTTTTAAGAGATTCTTAATCACAAGCAGTCAGCAAAGGAAAATATTTTCTATAAAGCTACAAAGACAGTTAAACTGCTCCATGCCCAATGCCTGCTAGCCTTATATTTTCCTGGCCAGATGTTGCACTCTGATAAATGCATTTAAATCTATTTCTGTGTGTGCACATACGTCCCTCACAAGGTGAGGGGAAAAGTTTATTTTTTAAGGCAGTTTGTCTAAAATCATTGCTCTCTGTGCAAGTAACAGTGTAATATTCTGAAACACAAAGGGGTCTTTAGCAAGTATAAATACAACTATCACTGCTAAAAACAAGAGATGACGGGAATTTGCTCATGGGTTTACTAGGTATTGTTTCAATAATCAAAGGGAAAAGGAGGCAAAAATGGAAGAAACAGAAAAAGGGGAAACACTAAGAAAGGAAAAAGACAACGTCCTACAGAAAAATCACCTAGAGACAGTGCCACGAAGGGGCCTTTGAGATGTGCACAGCTGGAAAAGCCTCTGAAGTCATACCCAAGTCTAGTTCTTTTGAATTCTTCTGTATTTTGGGAAACAAGACTTCCCAGCAATGTACACAAATAAAGTAAGTGATTCTATAATTTTCTTCTTGTAGTAGGAACAGTGTGTTCTTACAGCACTGAAAATCCATTTACACAGGAGTCTCTGATGGACTGTAAGAAAACAGATGCTATAAACCCCAAAATTTGGCTCATTGCTTCCTCATCAAAAGAATAAAATGCCATTGATGCTGGATCTACCCTCCAATTAATAGTGTGAATTTTCTTCTGTTGCATCAGAGTGAAACTAAAATATACAGCATTCCTGTGGAAATAAAAAATGGCTAAAACAAGGTGAAACTTGAAGACTGCACAGCAGGATTGAACCAGAACCTGGAAGTCTCACTGAGGGTACAGGCAGCTCCAAATTAGTGAGACAGACTAAGAGCCAAAGGACTCCAAGCAGACTAACACAGCCAGAAGATTCCCTTCCCAGCCTGGCAAGCAGCAGGTGACTGCCAGATTAAAGGTCAGGATGCAAAGCTGGTTGTTCTAGGAGGGGAGCTTGCAAAGCCTGCTGCCAGTTTAGATTATAACCCATGGGAAGAATCTGTGGAATTACACTATCCTGAAAACATTTCTATTTGACAGAATGCATGCTTGAAATTGTATTTTTGCTACAGACACAGGATCTTTCCTAGTCATAGGTATTTTCTTGTGAGGACACTGGGAAAGTGTGTTGGCTCTTCAATGGTTCTTCACCTCTAACTAAAACAGAGGGCAGGTTACCAGAGTTCGCCCATAACTTCACCTGATTTTAAAAATATCTCAGCCAACAGTGAGCCAAAAAGTCAAAATTATTAGAATTATGTGTTAGGACATTTTTTTTTCCTTTTCAACAAAGTGAGGATCTTAGTGGCTAGAACAAGAGACAGGAGAAATTTTGACCAGCTTGGAAGATCTCAGGGATTTGTAAAATATATCCTCAGCTATCAAGAACTTCTCCTGAAGGAATCATCCTGCAGGGCTAGACTATTGCTTCAAAAGGCTAACAATTCAAATCTTAGCTGGCAGCTAACTTCTTTCAATAGATAGATGGTTTTGTTTGCAATTTACCATATGTTTCAGTAATTCAAAAGAGTGGTTAAAAAGAAAGTGTTATTTTCATGCATTTTTTTCAGCAGAAACCTTTCAAAGATGCCAGAGAATAATTTAAATCTCGTATTTGGTATTCTACATTTTCCTCCTCTTTGTACTACTCCCTTTTGTCAAAGTGGCATATTTATAGCAAGTATTTTGCATCATGAAAGAAACCCTTTCAACAAACAACATCTACCTTCTTTTTCAAAATACATACACATAAATACAACTATGATAACTGCAACCCTTATTATTTCAACTAATTTTCAGTACCTACTAACTAAATGCAAAATGTTCTCTGATCTCCATGCTATATTACATTTATTCATGTTTATTTCTTCTTATTTGATTCTGAGGAATATTCTTTGCTCCCCAGAAAAGTTCCAGTTCAGCAAGGTAGATGAGAACTGTCAAGTCTAAACTATTGGAAACTCAGTCCTGCACAGATGAACAGAAAGTTGATCTTACAGTCTCACAGTTCTGCAGAGTGTGCAGAGTGCAGAATAGTTTCTTGCACATGGGAGTCCACAACTGCTACAGTTAAAAATCTGCAGGGATTTAGAGATGTTGCTTTGTTGTGTGCATCAGCTTCCTTTGTAGCATAATGATTTTGGGAAGAAAAACATCATTAATCCATTTTGTTTCTTTATTTTCCTAAAACATTAAATATTTGGTAATTGATTAAAGTTCACTGAAATAGCACCAAAGAGGGCAGCTTTATAAGCAGGTTTTGGAAAGTAAGCAAACGCTCTAATGCTCAGCAGTGTGCCCTGGCAGCCAAGAGGGCAGCCCACATCCTTGGGTTCACCAGGAACAGCATCACCAGCTGATCCAGAGGGGAGATTATCCCACTGCATTCAGCCTTGGTGCTGCCTCACCTCGAGCGCCGTGAGCAGTTCTGGGCTCCACAGCTCAGGAAGAGTGTGAAGGGCCTTGAATGCATCTAGAGGAAGGCAGCAAAGCTGGTGGTGGGGCTGGAAGGAAAGTCCTGGAAGAGCACCCTGGGCTTGTCCAGTCTGGAGAAAGGGAGGCTGAGGGGTGATTTCACAGCTCCCCACAGTTTGCTGAGGAGGGGAAGGGGAATGGGAGGAGCTGATCTCTTCTCCCTGGTGTCCAGTAATGGGATGTGTAATACCTTTGTCAGGGGAGGTTCAGACTTGCCATAAGGAAGCCTTTCTCCACAGGCAGTCAAACACTGGCACAGGCTTCCTAGCTTGCAGTTGTTTAAGACACATTTAGACAATGGCATTAATAACATGCTTTAATTAACTTCTGGTGAGCCCTGATGTGGTCAAGCAGTTGGATTAGATGATCACTGTAGATTACTTCCAACTGAAATATTCCATTCTACTCTAAATTCTGTGAAGAAAAATAAAAGTTTAAAAACAAAAAATCCCCCTAACAAGCGATTCACTCACATTTCCTATTATGTAACATGTTTACCACCTGAACGTTTAAGACGAAAACACAGAATTAATTTTTTTTGTGATAAGGTGAGTCAGCAGAACACAGAAAGTGTTTGAACTAGTTCTCTGTGTTTATCAGTCACATTGTTTTGTCACAATGAATAAAGCATTCCCAGCTATATTTCCTGCATTTATTGCAAATGAGATATAAAAGAAAATTTTCAGCACTAAAAAAAGTAGGTCATGTTTTTTTCCTTCTCATTAGCTTTAAGCAGCAAAACCCAGTGGCATAGGAATATTTATCTACCAGAACGGATAAAAACACCTAGCAGTGTGTTACCAGGAGATGTAACAAGCAATTAGCCTTGTTTCATCTGGGTGGGGTCTTAGTTCTGTCAGCTTAAGATACAAGTTCTTCTGGCCTTCTCCTGCCATAACCATGAGCTGCACCCTCTAGATTTTGTCACTCAGGGCCCATAGCCCAACACCAGGTACACCCAACTGCACTCCAGCTACTTCTGAAACCAGAGCCAGTGGATGCAGGACGTGGATCCATTAGATGCCACAAGCAGCAGTCTCCTGACAGCAAGGCAGAGGGTTGAAGGCACATCAAGGCAAGCTTGAGAGCTGCAGTAGTGTCTAGCACAGCAGTGACATGCTGGGTTTAATGCAGAATCCTGTTCCTACATAAACAAAAGGTCACAATTCCTCCATGAATTTTGGGGAATGATAAATCCCTTTGACCACTTGGAAAAAACATCTAGCCTTTCCTTCAGAAGGACTATGCTTGCATTTACTTATCGGTCACCTTAAAGGAGCAGAGATACTATGATTCCAACATGCTCCCAAGAATTTCAAACACAAGTTTGTGAAATAAAGTTGTCAATGCTTTCGCTATTTTCTCCTGACAGTTGCTATCCACACAGCACAGATGTGTCATTCTGCCAACTACAGATACACACACCCCTGACAATGCACTTTGAAACAACAGCAGTAACAGCAGTGCAAGTCATCCAGAATTCGTTCTGCTACGTTTTTGCAGATATTTACAGGTTTTCTCAGCACTATATGAAACTGCAACTGAAAAATGCATTGTGGCTCAAGACAAATGTCATATTTCAGATAAAATTGGACTATATTACTGCAACATTTTCTCATGTTTTTGTAAGGCTAGGAGGATGGATTTTTCTAAACCAGGGCTGACTGCCACTGCTATTATTCAGATCAGTAACAAAATTATCTTTGACTCAACTGAGCAGAACAAGGTTTCTAACCTTATTAATAAATGTCAACATTATTTCTCTTTCTGCAAATGCAACTATATCTGTGTAGCTTGTGTGTTTTTGCAGCTCTGTATCTGTAAATTCTCTTTTCTTTCATACTTCTGCAGACCCATTTCTTAGTGGCAAGGTGCGTCCCCAAACACAGCAGCCATCTGATTATTATCCCATAAAACTGCAGACACATCTCCTGTAAGGCCAAGAGGAGTCACCTCCACACAGCCAAAGGTATTGCTGAACACCACACTGCATAAACCCAGAGACTTCCAAACCTCCCTGGGACTTGAAGCTGGGAACCTTTACTAGAAAACAGACCTTGCTGCAGGCAGGCCAGTTTGAGCAGGAAGGGACTGCTTGCACATAGCAGCTGTCTTCTTTGATCAAAGACTAATTTTGTATGTCTTTTCTAACTAATTTTACCTTCCTAGCTGGCAAATACTGTAGAATGTAATGGTAGGCATCCTTCAAATGCCACTCCTGTCTGTTTCTACATAAACCTATCAGATCACTCAATTAGATATGTTTCAGAAAGACTATCTGACCTTAGGAGATGCAGATCCAGATCAAAGGTTTAAAGCATACTTGAATTGCATTTCTTTAGATGACAGGGATGACAATTTCACTAGCCCTGCAGCAATTTAATAACAGGTTTCAGTTGCTGATGCTCTATTGTTCATCAGATCAAAGGAAGCTTCTTTTCAAATGAAGTCACACAAAAATTCACTTGATTTTCTCTCAAAAAACACAGATTAAGAAACCAGTCTTTAATTGATTTGTAAAGTTACTACTAAATTGTTCCAAATAATCATGCATAAATGTTTTAATAGCACTGATAATACCCAACATCATCCTCTGCAGCATACAGAAATGCCAGGAAACAAAACAAACTTGTGGAAGTTTAAACAGAATTCCCACTGTTAAATTCTGATGAATTTTTTTCTGAGTCACTTTCTCTTGCTTCAAGTGGGACCTATCCAGTGCATTCAGAGGACCTGTGCTACACAGACTGGTGAAAAGAATCACAACAGGCTGTATCTCCCAGCCTGTGAAGGTAAACAATATTCTGCCCTTTTGTAACAACATAAAAATCCAAAAGCCAATGGGAAAGCATATTAGCATGTGTGAATGGAACATACCCAATCATTTTGATTTGCATTTAATATGAAGTACGGGTTCATGGTTTCAGGACTCTTCTCACAAAAAAAAAAAGCTCTGAGGGTAACCCTGCTGGCAGAGTTTGCAACAGAACAATCCCATGAAATGGTTCATTCAGAAAGCCAGAGACTGTGGCTGTTCAGGGCTTTGCCACAGGCAGAAGCTTGCCACAGGTTATCATTACCCCTGTGACAGGGGCACAGCTAGACATGGCCTGGCGCTGCAGACACTGGGTTCCATGGGCCAGTGTCTCACTCGGCCACCTCAGCACCCACGAAGGCAAATGCTCACAGCTGTGATGGAGGAGGCCAGAACACAGCCAGGGGCTCAGCCCAAGAGCTCTGAAACAGGCAGAAGAGCAACTTTGAAGTCAACATCACTAAGGCCTTCCAATGCCCCTGCCATCCCTGTCAGAGCTGTCAGATAAAAATCTTTGGAACATTGTTTACATGAATGTTACTTTTTTCCTAGGCAGGAAAGGAACTATTCTATTCCACTGTATGTCCCCATTAGCCAGCACAATCATACTGGTGTGTATCTTATGTTGGCATAACTATTCTGATATTCTGCAAACAACTCATTAGCTGAAGTAATGTACATAAATAAAGCTCCCAAGCACAGACCAAACACATGGAATAACATAGAATAATAGAGATGGGTGAGCAAGCACCATGATTTCTGCTCTCTAACTTACACTGAAGACAGACATCCACAGCTGCAATAAAGGAGCAGGCATTTTTGACATGGCCCTGACAGATGCTGACATATCTTGAGCATCCTAAAGGCATCAGGACTTTAATTCTCTCCTGGGAATCCTAAAATCAGTGGTTTATTTTTACTGAGGGATAATTAGCATCTATCAGTGATTCAAAGGTTCAAGTATGTATACATAAGCATATATATATATATATATATATATATATATATATATATATATATATATATATATATATATATCCATATTCACATATATATATATGGATATTTGTATCTCTCCATATATATGTGTGCATGCAAAAGTACATACCTACATACGCATATTCAAACAAAATGCAAGTTGATACACATGCAAATGTCACTCCCAGGCATTAACTACTGCAAGTTTATTCCTTGCAGCAAAATGACAAACACCTTGTGCTTTCCCATTTTGTCTTAGTAGGAATGATGGGTATTAGTTATCCAGGGATAGAACAGCAAAATCAACAATAACAAATCCTGGAACTCTTACCTGTGAAGACAAGGTGTGTCCTACCCAAGGCAGATGGGCAGCAACAGAAGGGCACACTGTCACTGATGACTCACTTGACTCCCTGAACAACCTGCATCTCCTAAGAACTTCCCTTCAGAAATCAGCTAGTAAGACAGTTACTCCCTTTTCTTTGTACCAAATTCAATTACAGTGAAGTACAATATTAAATTTAGACTAAATAAGCTTGTTTACTGATGTAAATCAAATTGATTTTCCCTTCCCCCACTAATGAGATAGAAATAACTTGTTTTGAGTAGGTTCCTCATCACTGTAGCTCACATGCTTTAGACTCAGCCCCTTCAGAATGTTAATAAATGTCTTACAGTATAGTAGCACACCTGAGTGGAAAGACTGCCACAGCTTTGAAGAGAAGAATTAAAAGATTTCACCCCAAAATACTTCATAGATGGAGGTCTACAGCCCACATAAGACAAGAAAGGAAGTTTTGTGTCCATGTTCTCTTCCAATAAGACAAGCTATGTTAAATGAATTGCCTGTACAATATTTGTATCTCAGTCACTGCTTCTGCTTAGTCACCAACAACTTTGAGTCATTCCTTGAAAGATCAGGTCACCCTTTGCTCATCTACATGAGACACACTGAAATCTGATGTTTTCAGAAATGACAGGCAACAGTGACTTAAGTCTCTGAATTGAGTCCATCTGCCCATCCAACAGGTGCCAACTAAACAACATATCAACGTCAGGAGAGAAGATTATGGAAACAATATCTCAGCTACTGAGGAATTCAGAAGCTCTTCTGAGCTTTGGCAGCTATCTGCAGACCAATTTCATTGACAGTCACAGGTAAGAAACATTACCACCGCCTCTACATTTACTCTCACCTTGCCAAGGAAGAAAATTTGCCAACTTAATGGACTTGTGAAATGTTAACTATCTTCTGTAAAACTTATTAAAAAATTAAGCTGTTAAAAAACACTGACATACTTGAACATGGTCATGCTTTTTTGGATACAGTAGATTTCAGCCAGGCATAGATTCCATGGAGTACTGTGTTTCTGTGTTCGTTACCCTTCTTAGCAAGCTTCCACACTGTAAGGAAAACAAAGACTGCATCATTTCCTTCTGGACAGACTCCCCTAGGGGGCCAACACTTGAGGCTGCAGCTGAGGAAGCTGTTGCCCTTAGAGTACTTGCTAGCAAAGAGATGCACTCTGGGTTACCAGCTCAGTGACAATTTTCTATCTTCAAGTTGCACTCAGATTGATAAAAATAAAAGTGATACTGATATTATATAATGAAGAACTTCCTTAAGTGCTATTTTTCCACAACTCCCAATTTCTGAACATTCCTAAGTAATTTGTAATAATATATTGCATGCAAGTTAGCTTTTACTTCAATATTCTTTTTCATTTATTATAATCAAATTCAGTTATATGCAACATCCAGCAATCACTGGCACTATACCAGAGTTAGGAAAAAGAATTTCTAGACTTTAACAATATGGGTGGAAGATTAAGGAGAACAGGTCACCATCAGTGAAGTAGGTCCATTTGGGGACTTGGACTCTATAGAAAAACAAAGGGGAAAAATCTTCACAACCTCAGTCAGAACAATACCTCCTTTGAAGTTTTATTACAGCTGATTGTAATCAAAGGTCGGTAAGAAACTTTCTACACACGACAGCATGTAGTCCAAAGTGTGTTCTTTAAAGTAGCATTATTTCTGACATGATCTATCTGCCAAGAAGAAGTGTAAATATTTGAAAAGCACTAGAGCATACAGGAATGGTGCAACAGTTAGGTCCTAAATACCATACACAAATTCAACCTGCATCCTTGTGACTGTGGTTCACAATCAGCTCCCTCCTGAACACATTCCTTAAGTGATCTGAACTGCTGTTCACAGGCTCACAGTTCTCTTCATCACAAGGCAGGAGAATAAAACTAGAGTTTAGACTTACTTGGAATACAGACCTGAAACCTAGAGGCAAACAGTGAGTCCTTAAGGTGAAAACCAGCTAAAGCCTTCAATATTGCCCTCCCTACCTCACAGAATTCATAGTCATGAGTGAGGCTCTCAGGCTCTCTCTACCACAACCCTGCAAAATAGTACTCACAGAAGCCAGCAAAAATGAATATGAGTCACCCAACCTGATAATAAGAAACTTGAGGAAGAATGAAGCCAAGGGATTAGAACCAGAAAGTCCCCACGTGTCTCCTATGCACCTGTTATAATTGCTAATGTCCAAGACTGGATGCATGATGTGTCCAGTGACTGAGTAAGGATCCAGCTTTTTTCTTCCACTATCACTGCTGTGGTTACAGCAGTGCTTTGCAGGTGTACAGCCAAAAGCACCACCACCCTGAACAGGCAAAGTGGCACAGTATGATGTTCATGTGGGATTCATAAATCAGGCTTTGAGAATCCAATCCAACAGGTGTATCCCCAACATGCTGACAGATGTAGATAATACTATGGTTAAGCACTTAAAATGCTGCTACTTCCCAGGTAAATATTTCAGGATCACTTCCAACTGTAAAGATTATTGTCTCATTTCTGAAAAGCTAGCTTACCTGCTGCTCTGATTTTACAAAACTCAAGTATTAAAAAATCATGATAATATTTAAAATTTACAAAGCTCATTATTTTTCTAGTTGAATTTGCATAAATCACATGCAACAAGTTGTAAATCCCTCCAAATGACCACCATAACTAATACTGTTTTCTCAAAAGGCACTTATATCACTCAACCAAATTACTTTCAGTTTTGACTGTTGTGCTTTTGGGGTGAAGAGCGGCAAACAAAAAAAAAAAAAGTTAAGATGGTGGATATTCTATAAGTGACATATTCTAAATTAACTTATTTCACAACTCCAACAAGAAACACAATCTTTCTGATAAGTGCTGTGAGAAATGTTGAGTTACAATTACTTTTAACAAACAAGGGTGGAGTTGAAATTCATCGTCCATTGGAAACCAGCTTAGCCTTAAGAATGCTAGCACTGTATTCATCTCCATTACATTACCCAACAACAAGTGAACCAAACAAACATGACTACAATTATTCTGACATTCCAAAGTTTTATAATGTGATTTAAAGTCATTCCAGGAAACAAAAAATCCAACTCATTTGACCTCCATAATACGCTTAATCAAAAAGAGAGCTTTAGGCTCATAGAGCCAATATTTGCTATAGAAACAATGTAGCTATAACTGCACCTATCTTATCAAGCTTCCTAGTAAAAATTCCATAATCCTCTTCAGTTGCAAGAGTCAAAGTCCAAGTTTTGGTCACTTAAAAAAGTCTATTCTTTTCAGGTCGTTGCTGTTCCTCCCCAAACTCTCCTGTCCTCCCAAATATGTTTTCCTGAAGAATGTGGCTGAGCAGCACTTATCTTTGTGGACTAAAAGGAATTCATTTCAGTGACCTGGTTTTCTCATCTTGTGAACATACAAAAATTTCAATGGAAAATTGTTTCACATATCTCACTAGTCAAAGTAGATTGTACCTGCTGTGCCATAATTTCACTAATTTCCCTATGTTATCTGTTCAGCTCAACAGATGAAGCTTCAATAAATTAATACCACAAAGGAGAAAGTACCAGTGAGGCAGTTGTTTGAAGGTTCTCCATTATTTAACAGCTCTTCAGTGATATTCCCCTTACCTGATCTTCAGCCCTCTAACTGCAAGACTGAAGTCTTCTCTGGTTTGGCATTTCTAGGGAACTGCAGGAATTCCTAACTTAAAATTACTTAGCTCATACTACCAGCTTCCTGACAAAGGTAAAGCTGCTTTAAAACACTGAAAACCATTTAACTATGATGTACTATGTATGTAGTACAGTAGCACAAGTGTAAATTTTTATTGATAGACTGGAGAAAGCGAAACCGATAAAATGACAGTCATCTGGGAATGATTTGGTGAAAAACATGGGCATAAACTATTTCCTGAGAACAGTGAAGCACTGCTGAGGGAGAAAAGCAAAGGCTACTTTTAAAGTAATCTTTCTCTTAGACACAAAAGAACATTGATTGTCCTTATCAGGGAGGAGTAGCAAAGCCTGCCTCCTCAGCCCTACAAAGAAGTGCTTGGAATTCGAGACACAACTTACCGACACAAGGAGAAATTCAGGTCAGAAAGACCAGGAGACAGTCAGGCTTGTAGAAACATGCCTGTCTGCCTACTCAGAGGCTTCACGCTGCGATTCGATTGAATCTGCCTAAGGCATGCTTAAAACAACGCGAGGTGATTTAGAAATGCACCTGCACGCACAATGCCTCCCTCCTCCCTTCCCACAGGAAGGTCTCAGACACTTCTCTACAGCGTCCCTAAGGCTAAACCCGCTGTCCAGCTTCACTAAACACTGAAGATCAATGTTTCCACTCCAGCAACAGCTACCTTTTGGGATCTGTGAGTTATTTTAAGCTCATGAAGCATTTATAGTCACAAGTTTTATTAAACAAACAAAAAGCAGTTGCAAGAATTAACCTCTCGGGGGTCTAAGAACTTTTAGATGTTTGGAAGATGCTGCTGGGAGAACTCCAAAACCAAATGAAGGGAAAATTCACATTATTCTTGGCTCCTTCTCTTTTGATTCAATTACTTCCTTTTCCCACTCTTCGGAATGACCCTCAAATTATTTTATGCGTTAGACTCTTAGAATTAGGCATGACAATTATATATTTTCATCTTCTTTAGCCCAAAACAAATTACACCAAGTATTGAGATCAATAAATACTTTAGTAGTTTCTAGATAAAGTTATATTTACACAAACTAAAGCCTTTTCTGAGTATACAATCAGTGTATTTCTCAGGAGTGTTTCAGCCAAATGCCTATAATCTGACCTGGGTATCCTGAAGATTTCAAAAGGAGTCATACACAAAGAGTTTAGCTCATAATACTTGCCAAAACAAAGGCTTACCCTAGAGACTACATGGACTTTCCATTTTAAGATAAAGAGTAATTTAACAAAGTATCTCTAGAGACTGGAAAAATAATGATGTCACTGTTATGTCATGCTGGGGTTTTTTTTGTTGTTTTGTTTGTTTGGTTGGTTTTTTTTGTCAGTCAGTATTACATATAGAAGTTTCTGGTCAAAAACACCCACTCTTATAAGCAGTTAGCCTACAATTTGACTCAAGTTGACTTACAGGTAGAAATTAAACCACAGATTCTGACACCATTTTTAGCAGCAGACAGAGTAGGATCTATATGGGGTACTCATTTTTTCTCGATGGGGAAATAATTCTGTCTTGTGAATTGCACAGGATCCCCAAAAATAGCTGATGTAGTGCTGAAGGCTGGAGGAGATGACAATTGTATGACTCAAATACTTTTTTCTTTCCTTTCACTAATGTTTAGTTCTAGAAAGATGATAATAATTTTAAAACTTCCCTTAAAACTGTTTAAAGACATGAAATACAGTAACCACCTTCTTCTCCAGATGCAGATTCCCACATAACTAGCTAATAATAGTGTTTTCTTCATAATTTTCCTCCATCCTTAGCCTGGATCTAAGGACACCCCCTGCAAAGCCTACAGAAAAAAATGGAAAGCCTCTGTGATGCAACACTGAGAACAGCAGGAACCTAGCCCATAATTAAAGTTCTTAAATGCTGTGATAACACAGATAAAAAAACTGACAGAAAAGAGATGTCAGAGCTCTGGCCCTCTATAACAGTACCTTCAATCATTGAATCATCTGTTATGCTCTGCCTAGGCTCCATTCAGATGCACTACTGACTAGATGAAGAAAGTTGACTATCACCAGCATGCAAACTGTTACCTGTATTCTGTCATCCTCTTGTTGTCCAACCCAGAAAAAAAGTCAGCAAGAGAACTGATGTGCAATTTAAATTGCTTGTCAATTGACTCAAATTTAGTTTGCTGGGTTAACAGATAGTTATGAGGATTATATTGCTCTGCTAACTGCATAGGTACCTTGCAGGCAGACAGGGTAAGGAGAGAGCAGAATCAAAAAGTCCTATGCTTCTTGCAGACTGGACATGGGGGTGAGTGAACTGTGTGGCCCTTTTCTACTCTCCAATAAAAACAAAATACAAAACTATGTATATTGTTCAGCCCATGGAGCATGAAACAGAAACTAAAACCAGCAATGCTACACTACCACAGCATGAACCAACTGCACATGCAGGGAAGATGATGTTTCTCTTATGGATGCTTGATGGACATGAATTACAGAGTTCTGAAGACGCTGTGTTTACTCAGTTGGCTACTGAAATGGATAATTAGTTTTTATTAGCTGTAACGCAGCCACTAAGCATTTTGAACACTTCATGCCAAAACACATCAGAACACATACCTGTCATCATGTTGCTGAACTGAACACTAGATCCACACAGTAAAAGGCTGAAGGAACTGAATACACAATAAACCTTCCGACAGGAAGGTCTGCAACACTGAAAGTGCTGCTGCACTCACTGCTGAAGCATAAAGAATATCAATTATATCTAAATCCTTTAGATGTTTCTCATTAAAGAATGAATTCAGTAGGATGGTAATGCCCAGATTTCCTTAACAGAAAGCTGTCACTTTATATGAAAATATGGAAATTCACAGGTCACATGCATAATTAATTAAACAAGAGATTAATGTATAAGCTTCAATTAAACAGAGAATGCAGTGGTGCCCTTCAAAAGCAAGTCTGAGAAGAGCTGTACCTATTCCAGAGTATTTCTTAATGCAGAGAGGTGCTGGTGGCCTGAAGCCTGTCCCTAGTCTCTTGTATTTATCTGTCCACCCTGCCGTGGGTGGCAGGCACCGAGGCACCGCACCTGACCGGGCTCGCCTCCCCTCGGGATGGTCTCCCCTGCACCGCGGCGCTGGTCTCCTCCCAACAGGGAAAGTTTAGCCCCACTTAACGACCTCTAAGACCCTTAAATACACCCAAGATTTGTCCCCTACGAAGGTTTCGGGGTGCTTGGTTTGCCAAAGGTAATTTACAAGCTAAGTTAAGCTTCGGCAGCCTTGCGGAGGAGAGTTGTGTTGTCCGCCCCCATCGCACACGCAACCGCGGCAAATCCAGCCCCGCGTCCCAGGGCAGCCCGCGGACGGACTCGGGTCCGTGCCGGCCTGCGGGGACAAGGCTCGGAGCCGAGGGCAGGCTGGGCAGCGCGGGGAGAACGAGCTGCCAGCCCCGCGCAGTCCCCGGCGCCGCAGGCTGAGCCCTGCCCGCGGCGGCCGCGCTCCTTTCGCTGCTCCCCGCCGCTCGCCCCCACTCACCGCCACCGAGCCCGAGGAGGAGGCGACGAAGACGCGGATCACCATCTTCACCTCATGAGCCGCGGCGACAGGAGCGGTCGGGACGGGGCAGCGAGGCTGCGAGGAGCCGCTCCCCGGCACGGGACGGAGCCGCGGCCGCCCAGCTCCACCTGGCCACCGCCCCCGAGCGTGGCCACCGCCCGCAGCACCCCCTGCCCTGCCCTGCCCTGCCCTGCCCTGCCCGCGCAGCCCCTCTCTCTCGGGCGAGCCGGGTCCGGCTCCCGGCTGGCAGGAGGCAGCGATAGCGGCAGAGGCGGGGGGTGTGGGCGGCGCGCAGGGACCGACGGGCGCTGTAGTCCTCGCCGGGCGGGGACAGCCGTAGCACGGAGCCAGGAGGGAGCCAGGAAGGAGTCTGCCCGCCCCCAGCTGCCGGGTAAACGGAGGCATGCGGCAGCCTGCCCGCCCCAGCTGCCGTGCCCCAGCGCCCGGGGCTGCCCGCTGCCACCGTGCGCCCGGGAGAGGCTAAGAGGGGCTTGTGTCGCCCTCCGGGTGCGCTGCCCGCAGGTCGAGGTGAACAACGCCTGGAATTGCTCCCCCTCGGCAGGAGGGCTGCTCCTCGCTCCAGCTCAGGCTGCTCCTGGTCCTCCTACCCCATGCGGAGCCGCCAGATCTGGTCCGCTGGGTCCGGGTCTGGCCCCTTGGTCGCCGCTTACTGCGGCAAAGGGATGGAAAATGAGCCGTTCTGGACAGGCATTCCTGACAAGGCAAGCAACCGGGACGAGGCAGGAGAGGCAGGACAATGGGTGAGAGGGCTGTCCTATGCCATATATCCCAAAGGAGTTAAACAGCGCTGCCCATTTTCACTCCCTGGTATGGATGTACAGTTCCCAATATTGTCAGCTCTGGAACAGATGCTATTAATCATCAGGATAAGCAGATAACCCCAAATAACACTTCATCAGTCAGCTCATCTGCAAATGACCAAGGGCAACTCGGTCCCCATCAGCTTTTGGGTCTGTGAGGATGCAGCCTGCCGTTAAATAAAGTCAAGAACCACACAGCTCACAACCTTACACATATTACTATAGTCGTAACCCTCATCCTCCTACTTGCCTGCGTGCAGCCAGATGGTTGCTCATTCCCTCTGACTAAATTTCCCCTTCACACCGTTTCACCCCAATGATGAAATGTGCTCTGTCATCCTCCTTCACACCTTTGCATTGCCACTGCCCTCAGTGAATTTCCACTGTTCAGACTAAGCACAGACCTCGACTTGCTGCTAAATATATCCTTAAAGCTTGTTATACATTTTAATATTGATTATTTATTTTGAAATCCTGAATTTCTTGAGGAAGGCACCTAGCAAAAGCCATAAAACTCTCAGTGCTCTCTTAGAGCTTGATTTATCTTGTGGGATTCATTGGAAAGCTTTCTACTGATTTCACTGTCCTCTGGACTGGAGCTTAAGATCAGGAGTATAAAACAGGAATATAATATCAGGAATTCCTAAAAACAGGAATTTGAGTACCAATCTTGCAGAGATGTATGCATTACTTTGCTTTCGTGAGAGTGCTTGTTGAAAGAGAAGAAGAGTAAACTTTATTGGAGTGCACTTAGGTACAAAGGTTAAGATTTTCTGGCTTCCAGTGCTCCCGTCTTCACTTGAGCATAACCTTTACTATGGGAACCACAAACTGGTGAACGACAAGTGTTCATTGTTTAATTCCTGCTGAATGACCAGGAAAAGCAGCAAAGGAGACAAACTTGTTTTTATGTTGGTTCATAAGGCAACACCAAGCAACTTGTTAAAATTCTGTGATAGGTGAGTAATTATAGGAATTTGCTGGGAAATTCTCGTTACCTTACTCAGTGAATTTCCTTCACACTGCAGGATTATTTATGACAACAAATTTTCCTGTATGTCTCAAAAGTTTTTCTTTAAAAGATGGAGCTGCTTACTTCCTACTTATTTCTCTATTTACTCACTACTAGAAAATATTGGGTTTAATATTCTGTTTTGGCCATATTCTCATTTTATTAAACAAAATCAGGGCAACTCACTGCATCTGGTTGTATATGATTCACTCACAGCGCTAATACACAACTTTAAACTATAATATTAATAACTCCTGTTCACTAATATATTTCATAAATACTGCAAAGCAGAAAAAAAAGATAAACTGATTTGAAGGGTGGTGGACATCTTTATTCTCACTAAATAGAAGAGAATGTTCCTACATCGCAGAGACAACCTTGACACCTAACCAATAAACCAGAGAAAGCATGTGGCAATGGCATTATATGGAACAAGCAGGAGCCATAAATAAGAAACTTAAGAATTCTAAAGGGACTGTAGAAACTGGAACTAAGGTATTTTTTAAGATTGTTTCCTCTTTGTATAAGAATTCTCTATTTTGATAGCTCCAAAAGCCACAGAAACAGCCTCCTTTGCCATGGGGGAAACAGACAACTTTCATTTCAGTTCATTTGAAAGTGTTTATAAGCTGCATAAATCCTCATAAGCTATGGGGGGAAAATGACATACAAGACACTGCACTTTTGTTTTTGTTTTTGTTTTTTGTTTGTTTGTTTGTTTTGTTTTGTTTTGTTTTTTGTTTTGTTTTCAGAGTCTCCCTTTTGTTCCTTCAGCCCTTGGGTTGGTAGGTTCCTACAGTTTGAACTTCAAAACAGAGTCTGAGCAGCTAAACTCATTGCCAGAGCTGATAGACTCAAATGGAGCTAAAGTGCCAGAGCTCACGAAGATCTTCCCTCTATCACACTTGGCACAGCTTCAGCCAAAGCTTCAGCATCTTTATTCCATACATATTTAGAGAAATCATCAAAGAGTAGGGGGCTCCCTGCTCACATTCCACTTGATAACTAATTCAACAACTTAATTAAAGGATCCTTTCAAACACTCTTTGGAACTGATTTTGAAAAATCTCAGCCTGTATTCCAATGAATTTTCTTGTATTTCTCAATTTTAAGTATATTTATAATATTTTGGGCTAAAAATTTTGCACCTAGCACTTTTCAGTATCAACTTTGATGCAATATGGGAATTGAAAATCCAGACAGCTTTCTCATGTCTCTCTTTTGCCAGTCTTTCCATACACATAATGAAGCTAGTTCATTGTGGAAGTAATCCAGAAAGTTAGGAAAAATAAATGTTACACTGAGAAGCTGAAGATTTTAAAGCTTGTAGAGCAGCATCTTACTTTATGTGGTTCCTAAGCAGAGAATTGTTCCTCTATGGTGTGTATAGCCTATTGGACATCAGCTTGTGATGTTTGGCATTTTCAGGTGTTGTACAGGTTAAGACTGGACATCACCCTTTGTCCTGCAGCTGCTGCTGGTAAATGTCCTGAGGCCACGGCTGTAACTCCATTTCTATTGTAGAGTTCTGGACGCTTGAAGACAAAGTGGTACGAACTTTTAGTTAAGTAGAAGAAATGTAATAAATTAAAAACATTGCTAAAATGATTTATGAGCAGTTTCCCATGTTTACAGGAGGAACATGCAGAAAGACTGGAATAGACAATGAGAATTTATGGGGGGCAGGGGTAGTTCCTAAAGATTTTTGTGGTAAGAATGATTCATTGTTATGCCAGATCTTCGTGGAAGATTAAACAGAACTTTACTGCTGCTAAGGTAACAAAGTACACACAAACCCAAGGCTCATGAGTATGTGGAAACAGATGTATAAAAGTACAACTTTGAACAAAGAACATTCGAGTTATGATAAAAGATGATTGTATAGTAAGATGCAACAGGCATAGAATAAAAATATGGGAGAAAAAAATATTGTGGTCAGGACTTAAAAAATTGTTAAGTTGGATTTATTTCCACCTGAAAGAAGCAGTCTGTCCGAGGCATTTTAGAAGTTTTCTGGTCTGTGGGTTGTTGGTGCCAATCAATTATTTCTCTGGGTTCTGTGAAACATTGCTAAGAAACAATGAAGTCTCGTAGATTCTGCAGCAGTCCACATACTTTAAATTTCTAAAGAGGTCTTTATCACTTATTAAAAATTCCAAGTATAAAAACATGTTGAAAATTACAGATGTAGTATGCCATTAAATGCTCTGACAGTTCAGATCAATCTTTTTTGGTAGAAATGTGACTGTCATAGTAGGGAGAAGAAAATGAAGTTAAAGGGTAGAGAAGACCCAGTGCTCCAGCTTCAACAGAGCTACAGAGTACCATCAGCTGCTCTTGCACTGCAGAACACCAGAGAAAGATAACTGAAAGGCTCTAAACTACACAAAATGGCCACGATAATGTAATGTAAGTACAGGACTGTTTCACTTGTTGAGTAATGGCACTCAGTGTGGTGGCTGATAGCTGTCTTGGCCAGACACAGCTTGAAAGCACATGAGATAATGCTGCTTGGAGCCCAAGCATACATCCCAGAAGCCACTGGATTTTTAAGGTATCATTTTATTCACAGAAGTAACCTTCAGGGCACATTTTCTCCATTGTGCTTAAGTGCCTGCAGCTGTGGGTTGTGCATACTCTTATGAATCCTCCTCTACATGCACAGCAGGTCAAGCAGCTCCTACTCAAGATCACTATATCCTTTGCAAAATTTTTTTGATGTTTTATTAATCATTGTTGTTTCTCAAAAACAAACTCAGTTGCTGTTCTTTCCAGAACCTTCACTGTGGCCAGAAGTTTACATTCAGGGCATATCTCAGTTTTCCCCACAGTCAGATTTTAGAGCTAACATCCCAAGATAGAGCTCTTTCTCTTCTGACTTGAATTACTCTGGCGCTACAACGAAGCCCATGTGTTAAAGTAGGCTTGTGGGAAGAGACAGAACAGGAACAATTTTGAGAAAGCTATTGGTTCTTGCATTTACAAATTTGTGGCATGTTGAGGAGAGCAGAGAGGTATATCTGTTTTTCATTTCAGAATTATTTCTGTACCATCTCTTTATAATTGACAGAAGAAAATAAACCCAAACAAACTTTTTTTTTTTAATTCCAGAGATCTTAAGTAAACCTTCCTTCATGCCATTAAATCTAAATGTACTTAGATAACTAAAAACCCGTATGAATCTATTCTTCTCAGTGGCTGCTCTTTAGGTGAAGTCACAATCTGCTGCTCTTTAGTTAAAACTTGACTAGTTTTAGTATCTGTGGCTGCTTTGATTCCCTCCATGAAATCCTAATACTAAGGACCTTTGAAAAGAAAAACATTTTCCTGTGAAATTCCACATCTGATATAGGTCAGTCATCTGACTTTCTCAGCCAGCTGGATCTGAAGGTTAAAACACCTTTCATGTTCTGTATAAATCAGTCATCATTCCTTAAGCTTCCAGCTACATTGTGTAAGAAGTTCTAGAGTTCATTTTCTACTTGTGTCTTTAAAGATCCGCTGTTACTGAAGGTGGTGGCCCTGACTGAGGAGCAGGAATTAGGCAGGTTTCAGTCAGTGTCAAGCCTTCTACCTTGTCTACACTTTCAGCACAAGATACTGCAAAAAAATCAGGCCCAACAATATCAGGTCCAGTAGGTTTGCATTCATATTTCTGCTGATTTGAACAACATTTAGTAATCTACCTTACTGCAGAGGGATGAGGGATGAAAGCCCCCACAAATCTCATTTCCCCATCTGCCATTCCAATGAGACCTAAATTAGCAAGCACTCAAGATGTGAAGTGCTCTCAAAGAGCAGCCATGGAGCCTTACATTCCTGCCAGCCCTTTCCGGGAGGGATCTTCTGCCAAGCCCTGGGAAAAACAATCTATCACCACATTCATTTTGGCTTTTTTCCAGTGGTTTTCCCATATCTGTTCAGTTCCACTCTGACAAGGCACTTTAGAAGACTAATTTCTTGCAGGATGCAGAAGTGGGTCGGCAATAATATTTACACACGCAAGGACAAAAAGAGAGTAATCTTATGGAGAATAAGGAGCAGTTGAGTACATGAATTTTGGCAACTTTCCTAAAGTGTATGCACTAAATGAACTAAGAATAGTTATTATTTTTATAGTATTTTGGAGTTGTTTAGATGTTTCACAGAACAGAGAGGTGAGAAAGCATCTCAAACGTGGAAAGCTGATGTAAATTTGAGGATAAGGGTTATGTGTGCTCTGCATTTCAAGCATGGGTTCAAACCCACTCTCCCACTGAGGGTACACAGGACTATACTCGGTCACAAGTTTGAGATGACCTTTAGGAGCCATCAGAAAAAAATCTTTGGTGCCCACCTTTACTCCTCATCTCAGAGGCCAAAGGTGCTCCCCACATGCTGCATGGGTGGCCAGTAGTGGTCTGCTGGCCCCTACCCTGTCTCAGGTGTAGCCCATCTCTCTGCAGAAGGTGACCCAGAGCTGACAGAGCCCTTCTCCACAGACAGGACACACGAGCAGCATGAATTTAACTCTGTGGAAGCAGTGCAGACAACTGCAGCCAACCTGCTGGCATTCTTCTGCACCAGGGGAGTGATGCTCTGACACTGCGCATTGTTGGCTTCTTGGGCAGGGGCCAAAGGGAGTGAAAGAGTGGAGAAAGCACATGGTTCTGTTTCCCAAACTGGAGAGGGGATGACCCAATGTGGAGAGGGGACTAGCAAGTGGGAGCTGAAGCTGGTACAAGGAGAAGGCAGAAAAGGAAAGAGTGGCAGCAGTAATTAGGCCTGTGCTGCAGACTGACCATGTATTCCATGTATTGACCTACATGGGAAGTGACTGCAATGTCATAGGTAGTTTGAACCAAGATCACCCTTTACTGCCTGGACAGAAGATGAAGAGATGTGGACTCAGAGCAGGAGCACACAGAATGGAAACCAGGTGCTGGCCTGGCACCATCAGGTTAACATAGATACAACCAGTACAACCAATACACTGAACAAAGGAACATGTAGGAGGCAATGCAAGCCAAACAAAAAGGCAGCCAAATAAATGAGAAACCATACAGTGTGTCAGGGGATGGGTAGAGAAATCATTCATGTCCTTCCATGCATCACTTCACAAGCCCCAACCCAAACTGTTTTGAACTAAACATGGACCTGCCTGTCATAGTACATGTACATTTTGTATTCTTTGGTAGGGTAACCCTGAAAAATTTGCTAATATTTGTTTATTCCTTTTAGATTTGTAGAATAAAATTGGTTATATTTTGTATTTCCGTGTCCTGTGTTCTGCACAATGTTTTCCCTGATCAGATCTCTAGTGCACCTGCTACTGTCTCAGAGCTACCTGAGATTTATTTTCCTCTGCTATAAAGGAACTGGGGAGGTAGTGGTTGGAAAGTGGTATTTTCCATAGGGGGCTAATTAACCTGCAACTGTTGTTCAGTTGTAAAATCTAAAGTGGTGAAAATGCTAAGTGGAATTTTTAGCACTTTCCAAAAGTCAGCTACAAAACTCAGTACTGTTACCCCTGGCCACATTTGATCTTACTACCTCTTCTGTGCAGAAAAAGAATGACATTCTTTGCATCCATGTTTTTCCACTGGGAGAACTGCTGGTTGAACACAATAAGTATGTATGACTTTGGTCAGTGAAGGCTCACCTTAGGCCAGCTTCCAGACTCGTCAGAACATGAATTGGATGGTAAGAACAAAAAGCTAATACAGCCCCATTTGTTTGGGGTTTTTTAATTAACTAGACAAGGATGACGAAAGACACACAACTAATTTTCATAGGAAATCCGTAAAACAAACATGGCTTGATCAAAATGAGAAGCTAGGAGAGGCTAGCAAAATTAATCTTGCTGCAAGAAATATTTTGTCAATTCATCAGAACCATCTTCTCAAGATATACTTTCTATTTCACTAAGCAACAGACATCATGCAGCCAGCAGGGTCAAGTCTGCTGCTCTGCCAACGGCATGGCAAGGGTAAGCATGTCAAAGATGCCATTGATTTTTTCTAAATGCAGCTAGACTGAACAAAAATTACTTTCAGAATAGCAGATATAAAATAACTGATGCAGGAATGGCCAAACAACTATGCTGCTAAACCTATTTTGACAGCATACCTGTCTCAGTCATAACCTATTTTACTCATGGTCAGCATAGGCTGCTCTTAGATGACTCCTGAAAAAGAAGCTACAGTATTTTAAAAACCTTACTTGTCTAAATTTTCTTTTTTGTATACAGGATGTTGTCTTTTGACCACAATTTGTCCACAAATGGACAAATATGATATAAAAGCTCTATCAGACCCTAAGTGGGTTAATATTTGTGATGTCCACTTTCAACATGTAAACCCCCTCCACCCCTCAACCATTCCTATTTAAAACAACAGGAGATAACTTTGACTCAATACTAACTTTTTAATGATGATAACTAAAGTTTAGGAAAGTCTGAGAAATATTAAACTCAACACAATTGTGTCATAATTGGATCTATAATATCCTATAGATAATAGGACATGCAACAGGCCCATTCTCAGAGTTTTTGGACTACATCATAGGCTGCACTGGAGGCCAGTGTGAGGGGTTCCTCCTCACATCACCAGTGGTTCAAGGACTAGGAACACTTCAGCAAAGACCTCATGGGAGACTTGACAGAAGGGAAAAATATTGTTTCATATACCCACAGAGCCAATTCAAATCTTTCATTTCAAATCCCCATTGAATCAGTAAAGTCTGCAGCTGCAGTCCTCATTCCCATTGAGTAGACCTCACTCAGACAAGTAGCATTCAGTGAAATAAATGGGACTATCTGCATGAAAGACAGATACTCCACAACATGGGTTGCAGATTCAGGCTGGGAGACAACTGTGAGTCATCATGAAAGTAAGAGCAGACTTCTTTTTAGAATGTGACTGGCAAGGGCCTTACAAACCTTCTATTACATGACCCAGTGGTGAGATATGGGCCTAGAGAAACCAGGCTTGCTTCTGATTTTAGCTGCCAACCTAGGTGCAGCAGGCAGAAAATCAGAGAATCATATGCATCCTGCATATCTTCTTGAAAGCAACTTCTGAGAGACAGTCTGACTCACAATGTTTCTTTTAGGATCTTTCAATTTTGTCACTTTCTGCCATGCAGCTATTAAGCATGACAAGCAGTAAATAAATGTTAAACATGGTCTTCATACCTCCAGACATCTACATCTTACTCAGATTCAGCGTTATCTGTGGCGTCTTCACGCTGTCTCCATATTGCTGCTACTTCCAAGGCTAGGCTGCATCACCTCTTAGTCGGGAATTGCATCTGGTTCAAAACAGATGTTGAGCCAATGAGAATGATTTTTATGGGACTAGGATATAATGAAGATCATGGCTGAAGATGGAGTTTCTCTCACAGGCTGCAATTCATGTATTAAGAATAAACCCTTTGCGTATTCAGAGCAAATTTCTCATGAGACTGATCAAAAACAGTGCTGTGAGCTTCCCCAGGAACTAAGGGCTATTTATATTTCTTGGTACAAGTTGCACTAACAAATAAAACCAAGTAAACTGGGTTATAACATTTCTCCTATGTCTGGAACTTGCTGGATTCCAACAGAGATAGGAACCTTTGTCAGTGAAGCAAATATTTTTTTGTCTGTCACATGGAAATTCATGTCTTGTTTTAATATGGGAAATGAAAGACTGTTTCCAAATATGCTTAGTGCCATGGAGCTGGTTCTTGGACAGAAGCATCTCTCTTATCTACAGAATATTAGTATGGACTTACTAAATTCAAGTTACATCTGCCTACATAATATATTTTATGATATTTATATTCTTCAGGAATTCAGAAGACTAAAGGAGGAAAAAACAACAATAAAAAAAGCAACCCTGCAGTCTTAATCTCAGCTCCCCACTCTCTGTTTTCTTCTGTGACCTTGGAGTTTTTTGCAGTATTGATTTGTAGCATTTCCTAACATATTAGTTATTTTCTAAAGGTTTTGCTGTCCTCTTGCTATTTTTTTAGAAAGAAAAAAAAAAGTTTGTTTTAGTAATAATGAATGTTTCATTGCCTCTACAGATCATTCAGGGACACCATTCATAGTTAATGATTAAAATGCAGTAATAAAACATGAAAAGTTTGAAAGTCAACAGTGATGCCTCTGAAGATAGATCTTTGACAGAAATTGCTGACAGCATCAGAAATTCTCCCTCTATAAATATATATACAAACATAATAATTTTGCTCTTTATTTTTTCTCCTTTTGCCTTCTCTCCCTTGCAGGCACCTTTTGTACGTGCAGTTTCAGGTCAATATTCTAGCAAGATGGCAGTTTGTCTATAATTTAATTTAGTATTTTTCTCTCTTCATTTAAATTTTTTACTCATTTTCAGCCTGCAGTGATTATTTGCATGGAAAGAAATTGTCTTCAAAGTCTATATTTAGCCTGATATATCGGATTAGAAATGTAAGCCAATCATCCAATGAGGTTAATTTTAAATCCTGTGGAAATTGTACCACTCTATTCAGTTTTCTCAGTACTGGTACCCATCATGTGTGAGGTCATATGACCTTTAACACCAATGTCAAATGTCATTTTCCACCAAAAAGAGTACACGCAATACCCTTAAAACATTCATTTTAGAATTTATAAGGAGAAGAAACCTGAGCAGCAGCTTTTTTTTTTTTTTAGGTTGATGAACTGAGGGCTGTGATTGTGTTTTAAAATATGCAAAGAATGAACAGAAATGTCAAGATAAAAAAGCAGAAACTTGTGCTCATTCTACTTTTCCTACCACAAGCAGTATTCATCATTTCTTAGTTCAGGGTCACCCACCAATATTGGTAGACCTGCATTTTAACCAGTGCTGTATTTATAATAATTAGTCAACATTAATATCAGTTAATACTATTTTAAAGTTCTACATCTGCCTTAACTGCTGCTTTCTTCTCTGTTTGTCCCCATTCTGCCCCTCTAAAAAAGCAAACATTTTGGATTTTTTTTTTTAATAATACTATTGTTTTCTTGGCAGTAACTGTCTAGGGATGACTATCACATTCATCATCTCCATCAAATCTATTTATATCTATTGGTTCAAATCCAGCTTGTGATCACTGAGCTGCAGATGGAGCTCCCTGAAGAGCCAAGGAGTGCATGCGTCCATGCCAGGAACACTTGGAGTCACTGTAGAGAAAGGGCTGAGAGGATCTGTCATCACACAGTCTTTATCCTATCAACTTCAGAGAGGTGGCAAAAAAAGGCAAAGACTGTTACCTTACCTACGTATTAGTGCCAGGACTTTTAGCAGGCTTCAGGGTTTTTTTCCAAGGGAAAAAAAAATTAAATTTACATGTAATTAAAGACAATATAGGGAGTAGATGTGATGTCCAGCTTCCAATGAACTATTAACAAAATATTAAATAGATATACTTTTAAAGTATGGAAAATGCAGGGTAGGAGTTCTTTTTAAAACATACTTTTCCAGCAGAGCTTGTTAAACAAGATCAAGGCAGTTCTAACCTATAAACTTCTGGATGATCTGCAACAGGGATATTTTTGTTTTCTAGGGCATGGGCTCACTTGAATATTTCATTCCTCACAGTGCATGAACAGGAACTGAAGAAGGGGTTTTAGGAAAGAAGGAAGACAGAATATTCTCCTTCAAGGCCATGAGCCATGTGCAGAGCTGCACTGGTTTCAGAAGGGCCCCACTCCAGGTGGACATCAGGCTGTCTCCTCGTGGAGCACTGCAGAATTAGGCTAAATGGAACATACTTAATATGATCTCAGAGAGCTAAGCTGCTTATCACTGTGTGACAGATAATACATTATACAGCTGAGTGGCTAATAGATTAAACAGAGAAAGGCTGATGGCAGAGGGCATTTTCACTTCCTTTGGCTTACATTCTCCCCCAAGGAACAACACTGTGAATTTGGAAGGTGCAGGAAAGATTCTCGGCTTCCTCAGTTTCTCCTGAAAACCTGCTTAAAGAGATGCATAAAGTAAATTCTGTCTTCTGTATGTGGAAAAACTGAGCAATCCTTAAAGTCATCATGTTTCATAAATCTTTATATTAATGGATCTTAAATAGGAATAAGGAATTGGTAATTAGCTAAATGTATTATTACAGGAAATCAGTCAAATGTTAAAAACTCTTCAGTTCTGAAATTTCAGTTTCAAAACGAAGTTTCAATCTACAAAAGTACAAAGGAAATATCTCTGCTAATGAAAAGAAATCTATGTTTAGTTGTAGTGGTGTGTACAAGCCACTGATGATCCTTGTTCAGAACACAGCATGAGAAGGATCAGGATTTCACATTGGTAACTATTGTCATAAATCAGATTAACAGAATGAACAAGCTAACTGTACTTGCATGAAAATAAAGAGGTGTTTTTATTTTCTGAATTTATATCTTAGGAAACTATATTTATTTACTCAAACTATTTCAGAACTGTAACTCTGTCTCCTTCCCTGTGAAAATGTGACCACAGCCAGTGCCATGGTGTTCATGGTTCAGCTAGCACTCTCCACAATGATCCCTGTACATGCTTTGGGAGGCAGCACAGGCCAGGCCACACTCCTGGCTTGGAAACAGCAACAGAATGTCAGAATCACAGCATTACAGACTGACATAGTTTGAAGGGACTTCTGGAGGCCAGCAGTCAAACAAGCTGCTCAAAGTAGAGGCAACTCTGTTGGGTTGTCTGGGGCTGCATCCAGTTAAGGTCTTAACATCTCCAAAGCTGAAGACGCCAAAACTTTTCTGGGCATCCTTCTTCAGTGTTTGACCACCCTCATGGTGAACAATTTTTTCCTACCATCTGGCCAGAATTCCCCATGTTGCAATATGCATTCAGCTGCCTCTCATCCTTCCACTGGGCACCTTGGGAAGAGTGTGGATAAATCTTCCCCACACCCTCCCAGCAGGTAACAGCAGACAGCACTAAGTTCTCCCTGAAGCATCTCTTCTGCAGGCTGAGCAAAGCCAGCAGCCTCAGCCTCCCCTTGAACATCATGTGCTGCAGCTCCTCACTGGCTTGGTGGTCCTTTACAGAATTCAATCCAGGTTTAAAATGTTTTTCTTGTACTGGAAATCCCAAGCCACATTGCTGAGTCATGTTCATCACTAGGATCCCAGGGCTTTTTCTGGGGAACTGCATCCTGGCCCATACTTGCCTCACGGGGTTATTCTGTGCCCAGGGATGACAGTGGGGACTGCAGAGTCCCGCTGGCTGAGGGCCGGGCTGGGGCGGTCATGGGGTCAGCCCAGACCCCGCGGCCACCAGGCTGCCCCACAGCCACCGGGCATGAACTGAGCTCCCATCTGCAGGGCACTGCCCTTGGCACAAGACTCGCAGCTGAAAGCAGCTGCCGATGGCAAGGGCTGGCCCCGGCTGCACGCCCTGCACAGCACTTTGGAGACAACTCTTGTCTGCGATGGCATGGAACGAGCCCCCAGAAGAGCCAAACCTCAGGAATGGGAATACATACCCAAAGCCCCAGCAAACTCCATCCCTTGGCCAGCTCAGTAATAAAGACATTAAACAATACTGGCTCCAGCTTCCATCCTTGAGGGATGCCTCCAGTTACTAGCAAATCCTTATGAAAAAAGGCAATTGGATGAAAGGAAGAAGGACGAATTTAAAGGCGGTTTCCAGCCCCTCCATCGCCTTTCAGGTCCGGTTTTATTCGCTGCCTCCGCCGGTGCTGAAGCCCCATCTAGAGCATCGCCGCGCTATTGCGCCCGCCGCCCCGCCGGGACCGGGCACCCGCGGCTCCGGGGCGGGAGCCAGGGCGAGCGGCAAAAACCTCCCCTCGCCCCTAAGGAAGTGGAGAAGGGTTAAAAAAGCGAAGGCAAAATGGCCTGCTCGGCAATCCTGTGCTTCTGCTGTCAGGGCCCTCGGCAATGGCACCGCGGTAATTCGAATTTCAGACCTTGTATAGAAAAAGTTAATGTTGAACCAGCCTTTTCAGGCAATAAATATAATCACTTGGGCAACTACAGGCAGCTTTAGCTAGCAAGTCATCAAACAAACGAAGAGAAATGCTGATATGGGATCCTAATGAAGGAATTAACGGATTATGGGTTTATTAGCATCAGTCGACACAATTTCCCAGGAATCCAGTCAGTCAAACAAATTTGATACTGTTTTAATGAGATTAAGCATTAGACTGATAATGAAGATTGTGGCTGAAATTGTGTCTTTGCCAAATATTTGACATAATCTTGCTTTAAAAAACAACTATAAACAAAATCAATGTAGCATATTACATGTTAATTTTTAAAACTGGTTGAAAACTAGGTCATAAAAATACATTACAGCTGAAGAGTTTTCAATTCAAGGGATTGCATATTTTTCAAACTTACGGAAGAATCTTTTGGGTATTAATTTTTTCCAATCCAAGGGTATTTATCAATGCCCTTGATGAGAACTGTATCACTGTACATAAAATTTGCAATATGACACACAAATTGCTGCTTATGTGAAAAACAATAAAGGTAACAGTTCTATTGTACAGACTGACTGATCAATTGTTGAGATAAAAACATCGTCCAGTTTTGTTAATTCAGATGTGATCACAAATGCAAGCTCATGAACCTGAAAACCAAAACCAGAACCAAATATCTAGATCTGGGGCTGAGTCCTAAAATGTAATAGGGCATGCCAAAAGAAGCTCATAAGAAGTAAAGGGGTTAATCAACAGCAGTTGACTGTTGATGCCACAATAAAAGTCCTAATCAAAACATACATACGTGAGACACGCATATCTGAGAATTTAAATGACACACTGGCTTAGTAGGACCAGTGTCATCAGCTCCAGCATCCCTTCTCCATAATATGTATTCTGGTATTGCAGAATCACAGAATGTCTGCTGTCCCAGGGACCTCTCGATATTGTCTGACCTGCTCAAGCAGGGTCAGCTAGGGTAGGCTATTCAGGACTGTGTCCAGTCACATTTTAGAGCATCTCCAAGGATGGAAATTCCTCAACCTCCCTGGGCAAACTTCTTGTCTTTGATCGCCTACACAGTAACAAGTCTTTTCTTATGTCTAAATGGAACTTCCTGTATGTCAAAGTGTGTCCATTACCCCTTGCCCTGCCATTGGGTATTGCTGAGAAGCACCTGATTCCTTTGACTTTACTCCCCTCATCATGTATTTACAACCTCTCATACATCAGATAGCTCAATCCCTTCATGGTCCTTCACTGGACCCACCCCAGTATATCCATGCCTCCCTTCTACTGGGGTGCCCAGAACTGGTCCCAGCACTCCCAAAGTGTGCCACGAATGCCAAACAGAGGGGAGGGTCCCTTCCCTCACCAGCTGACAGCACTCCCCCTTGCAGCCCCAGGTGGCACTGGTTGCAAGAGTGCACTGCAGGCTTGTGTTAATGTTCATACCTCACACATGGTGTATCCCAGCACAACCTTACCTACATCTTATGTTCAACCAATCTGTACCTAAGTATCTCCCTGGCACAGGTACTCAGCTTTCCTTGGCAACGTCGATGCTGTTCCACATTGGAAGTGACCTTGGAGATGGGATCCAGTTAAAACCATGGGGCAAGCTAATTTCAGCATCCTGCCCTGAGAACCCCTCCAACCTGCTTAGTCACAATTATTTCACCAAGTGACAGGTAATCAGTGTCAACCAGGTCTCACAAGTTGTACTTTCAGAGCATTGAGGACACGACCCACCAGTTCTGGCAGACATTGTCAAGGTAATTTATCATATAAATTTCCCACTTCCCTGGAAGGGAAGCTACAGTCACAAGTGAAGACGAGTTTGACTCAGAAAACCAGATTTACCCGAAAATACCTGAGATACAGCCATTCACCTCCTTCTGTAGGCTCTCATAAGAGCAGGCAGCTGGGGCCTTAAAACTGAACTTAAACTTAAAATAACTTAAAACTCCCACATTTCTTCCAGTCAATTTATCTGGGTAGAAGTACTTCTTTCCACTACTAAAAAATGTGCATTTTCTTGCTTGGAACTAATTCCAGCTCCTCACCACTAAGGTTTATTACGCCTTCTTACCTCTGGACTAAAAGTCCTCTAGCAAGAGGAACAATAGAACTCACCATCAAACAATCTCTCAACCTTTATTGGTATTGAATCTTCTCTTGGGTCTCTCTCCCTGTAACACTGAGTTTTATAGACCCCTGGTGATTCTTGAAATGTGTTTGTGAAGCCTTTTTAGTTTTTCAACACCTTTCTCCAAGTGTGGACACCACAACCACCTACCTTAGTTCAGCTGACAGGTTTTACTTGTGGCACAGAAAGATATGATACCACTTTTCTCTCCAAACTATTATCTCCTGGCAGTATCCAGGGAATTAACTGGGCTAAATCTCCAATGATAACACTTCTTATTGTTTTTTTTTTAATTACTTTAACCACATGGTGACCAGAAAAAAGATTAGGCAAGTGAGAGTAAAGCCTATTTCACCCACTTTGTTTGGATGGACATATCTCCATTTTTTATTGATGATATGAGTTGTCAGAGGACTAGGCCCTCACACCCAGCATTAGCTTTTGTAAACATCCCTAGTGCAGTCTGTCAATCTGTCTGAGCAGACCCATGATTTTTTTTTCTTTGACTATATGAAACATTCCTCCTCTGCAGTCCAGGTTACTTCAGTCCCTTTCCTTGCTTTTCTGACAACTACACAGTGACTGATCTTATTAGTTACTAGGTTTTAGAAGAGGATTGACAGTTTTGTTATAAAACAGAAGGGGAAAAAACATCCCAAAAGCAGTCTTCATCAATCTAAGCATCCTTGAAGCACAGTATGGAACAGTATGGAGGCACAACATGAATAGTATCATATTCTAGCATTTGGGAAGGGGGGAACTTCAGATCCTGAGAAGACAAAAAGGATGTTCACACAATCATAGAATATCCTGAGTTGGAAGGGACCCACAAGGATGACTGGAGTCAGTGTTATTTAATGCTAATGAGGAGAATTCCAGGAAGTTGATGAAAACATTGCAAAAGTTTATGCACTACAAGCTGTAAAGGCTCAAATGCACCCTACAGAGGACTTTAACAAATCAAGGATATGAAGTCAGAAATGCTGTCACCAAGCTGCTGTCCTGCTCAGTGGTGCCCAAAGTGCCCAAGGCACATGTTCGGCTCAGAGGCATCTAAGCCTTCACAGCGACAGGCAGAACATCTCCTGGATAATTTCAGTCTGCCTACACAAACAACTCTGATTTGGGGCACATCCAAAAATCCGAGGACCCAAGTTTCATATCTCTCCTATGAATGGGTTCAAATCCCTACCTCCTACTTGCCCAGAGTATGTGATACACAGGACTGTGGGCTGAGGTGCTGGCACTTCTTCCTCATGGGAAGCATTCCATTTTGCATTAAAAAAAAAAAAAAAAAAAAGAAAAGAAAATTTGATGACATGATAAGGTGTCTAGAAGTGGGGTAAGTTGTTCAGATGTCTTTCTGGGTTTAACACTAGTAATCAAGATGTGTCTATGCTCTGAATAAAGATTTTTTTTTTAAGGGGACAATTTTTCTGTGTAACTGAAGCAATAAAACTATTCTCAAAGCAGTTCACATTGAACATTGAGCCAAATTTATTTTGATATTACATCCATTATTTTTGCTGGTATCAAAGATGCATTTGACCTCATTCCTCTACAACATAAAGTATA
The DNA here is from genome assembly GCF_024509145.1 of Vidua macroura. Taxonomy (NCBI): domain Eukaryota; kingdom Metazoa; phylum Chordata; class Aves; order Passeriformes; family Viduidae; genus Vidua; species Vidua macroura. Next base: position 82,575,603 of record NC_071573.1, read on the forward strand.
TTGCAAAACTGTAAAGAGACAGAAGAAAATTAATTTTCTACCCTAGCAATACAAATTAATTTTAAAGCCAAAGGACATGGATATTCAGAAGCAACATACATTGCTTATAATTAAAGAGTTTTTCAAAATTATTTGATCACTGCTTTTTTTTTTTTTTTTGTCAAAGACTAAGGTACATATTGTGAATATGAAACTGCAGATTATGAAAAAGCAGCAGAAACAAGTCCACAGATGTCATGTTTGTCCTTCAAAAAGTGGTTTTCTAGAAAAATGTTACTAAAACCTTCCATGAACAAATGCAGCACTTAACATAAAACTGCCAGATCGTGAATAATATGTGTGAAATCTTCCTCCCAGTAGCACATGTCTTTCGGAGAAAGATGTCCTTAACTGAAATGTCTCCTTCAAATATTTTTTTTCCCTAACTAAACATTCAATACTTGTTTGCTCAGCATCTTCTTTACCTTCCCAGGATTTACTGGGCTTTTTTTGCAATTTAAATTGCTTATAAAACACTTGTTGCTAGACCATAGGCAATAATTACCTTGTTTTAATTTGTGTCCCTGCTAAAGCACACCTATATTCACAATATGAGCAGTTAAAGCTTTGCATTATAGTAACAGAGCATCTTATTTTATTATGTGGAAGTGTTAACTCATCACATTGTAAATTGTATTCCTGTGATTCATCAGCAATCACTTCATGTTATTCACTTAGTATCTCTCCACAAGGCAGCTGTGAGCTCAAAATCCAAGCAGGTATACTAACACAAAGAATTCTAATAAATTTGTAAAACCTCTGAAATCAACTAGTGCTGTGAAGTATACGTAAATGTTTCTTTCATTGCACTGTATCTGCCCTTTAATATTTCAATATTGCACAGCCTTGGAAATTTGTATTGTTAAAAACAAATCCCCATGAGCAATGCCCAACGTGCTTCTTTTATACATGCTCAAGTTTAGCTGAGTTCATGGAAGCCCTTTCTCCGGTGCCTGTCAGAGACAGAAAAGGACTGTCAGGAGTGCTGAAGCAGTTCCAACACCACCATGATCAGAGAATGCTCAAGAAAATCCTCTTGAGGGGGTTGAAAGCAGTCATAGTATGAGAAGTGACACCAAAAGACATTGTTTCAAAGAGTGATAAGACTAAGCTGTCAAAGGTGAGCTGTCACTTGTCACCAATGACTCAGGAACACTTGTAAAAAGAAGTAGAGAGGTCTTGGGTCACTTCAGAGCCCAGGCCATGGTAGGAAACCTCTGAAAGTGATCTTGGGGTTTTCATTTCTCAAGATAGGCAAGCATGAAGTAAGAAAAACAGCTGGCCTCCAACAAAACCACAGCTTATTTTGACACATGCATTAAAAAGTACAAGGAGACCATGAATATGAATAATGTCAAAACAAACAGACATTGATTTACATTCAAATTTCCAATATTTTGATTACATGATTGCAGAGAGCAGAAAAGAAATGGATGTGCTCATACACAGAGTATGTTGTACTCAAGACAATATTCCAACATACACAAAGGAGAAAAACCCTCAGGAGTACCCTAATTATGTCCATATTCATGCTCTAATACAGAAGTCTTAGTCACGTCATAGACTAATTTTATAGCAGTGGACAGAGGGGGTGATTTCCAGTGGGCCAGTCCTACTGCCGACATAGCACAGTGTTCTGCATATCCAACAAATTAATTTCTGTGGTGCCAAAGCCCTGCAGTGTGTCTGGGATGAGCAGGACTTTCATTGTCTCCCCAGTGAACACAAGGAGGCACGGCAGCAGTGCCTCTTGCTTGGTCCCTGCCCAGCCAGAACTGCCAGGGAGTTTCAGAGCCCATGTGGAATGGCCAGCATGAACAGAGAGTGCAAGGGGAGCACAGGGCAAAAATCATCTTTGTAGCCACCGTGGTCTTCCGTGGCTGCTGCACCAGGGAGACCATTGAGAGGAGCCATGCAGACTGAGAATTGTGTGCGCCTGTTAAAAAAGCCTTGCTGTTAACAGTGTCTACTCCCAGCCAGTCACAAATTCACAACTGGTGGAATTTACAAATGCCCTAGGTCTGCCTGAGTTCAAGAAGAGCTTGCACAATCCAGATACTGGAATAGGCCAGTTTATTGAAACAAATCCAAAGAAGGTTGAGGGTTTCTGAATGCACTAACTAGAGGGTACTAATGTAAATAGTAAAAGCACTAACTAGAGTGTCCCTACACATTGGGTAAATTCACAACTAGAGGGTCCTAATATATATATATATATATATATAGTAAATGCAATACTAATGGGGTATTAATAAATATAGTAAAAGCACTAATTACAGGGTACTAATATATACTGTAAATGCACTAACTACGGGAGGTTAATATACACAGGGTCTGTCAAGAGGCCCCATAAGCACAGCTCTGTGCACCAGGATCTCTTTCAATGGCCGTGCATCGGCAGTTGTTTGAGCCGATGCAGCAGGCAATTGTACTCCTGCACGGCCTTCCTGTGGGCATCTGGGCTGCTGGCCAGGTGCTCAAAGAGGTTGGGTGCTTCAGCCACCCGGAAGCCGGAGGGCAAGCTGATCTCCGTTGGAAAGCTGGCATTGCCAACGACAAAGTGGTGAAGCTGTTTTGTGTCCACTGAGCAGCGGAGGTACTTCAGGATATCCATCAGTCGCTGCCCGAAATCCCTCCTGTGCCACCGTGTCAGCGGTACGGTGCTCAGGAGGTGCATCACCACGGTCTTCAGGGCATAGCTGGAAAAACCTACGCCCATCAGGAAGCCTGTGAGGAGCTGCAGACACTTGCAGTGACAGCTGTCCTGGGGGGCCTGCCTGGAAATGTGCCTGAAGAATTTTGCCTCTGCCACGGCGTAAGTCTCCAGCCACGTTGTGCTTGGGATGCCTACTTCTGTAGGCTGGCTGCCCACAAAGATATCGGAGTCTCCTTGCTGCACTGCAAAGATCATCTCAGCTGTGAAGCTTTCCTTGTCTTTGCTCAGCTGAAATTTACAGGAGCGGCTGCAGGGCTGCAACACTAAACGCCAGTGGCGGGACTGAGGCAACAGCAGCCAGGCGACTCTCACACATCGACAGAACCAGTGGACAGTTTTCTCCACATCTAGATAGGAGCCGGTGCAGAGGGTGTGCAGGAGGCTGGGGTCCTGTTTCCTTCTCAGCTCCTCCTCGGGATGGTGGAGGAAACATAGCATGTCCTCCTCAAGCCTCTCCCTCGTGCAGGTGCACAGCAGCTCCACACGGACACAGAAGTTCCTCTGGAGCATCCCTGCAGTGTCCAGCTCCAGGTGGAAGGCATGTCCTGGAGGGGGACTCAGGGGTACAAGCACATGGTACACAACATCTTGTGCATGGGGACTCCAGCCTTCAAAGGCGCTGCCCACTCCAACGGCTTGTTGTGGCACCGGGTAGAAGCTGTTGGACAAGCCTTGTCCAAAGATGTGGGTCAGTTTGTCCATCAGGTCTGTTATCAGCTGGCGACCTTTGTCCAGACCCAGAACAGGCAACTGCACGCGCCCCTCTAAACGGCTTCCAAGCTTCCTTTTGGCATTGTGGTCATCATCTTCTCCGTTTGCCTTCTCCTCTTTGGCTTCTTCATTTCTGGCAGCACTGGCTTCCTCTGCCTTCTCATCATGGTTCACTTCTTCCTTTGCAGTGTTGTAGCCTTCTTTTCCTTCACTTCCAACATTACTTTCTGCCTTTGTATCAACACTGCTGCCTTCTTCATTTCCATCCTTATTGTCTTCTTCCACATTTGCAGCAACACTGCTTTCTATTTTTTTCTTTGCAACAACGTTGCGTCCTTCTTCTTCCTCCTCCACCAAGTTGCTGCTGGACATCTCCTTGTGGCCACCATTGTCTGGATCGCGTCCAATCTTCCCAAGTCCAAACCACAGGGCCAAGTGAAGGACGAGGATTCCAGTCACAGCCCAGAACTGCCACCCAAGCAGGGCTCCCCAGGCCCCACCACTTTGCTCCTGCTCCATGTGCTCCAGCTCCTGAATCAGCCGAGTCATCTGCTGGTTCAGGTAGTCAGCGTGCTGCCGCATGCGCTCCAGTGCGGCCTCATCCAGCCCATCCCCGGCCTGCTGCGGGTATAGGATAAGGCCTTGCACAACCAAGCAAAGGAATGTAATGGCAAGCATGGTCTAGGGCAGTGAGCAGGGCTTGAGTGGGGCTGGGAGGGAGCTACTGATAGGGGAAGTGGGGACAGGGGTCCCCAGGATCTGAAGGCAGGAAAGAGGGGGCCAGGCAGCTAGCAGGCTGCGAGGCCCGTTCCCAGCCAAAGGCACTCCTGCCAGGGACTGGCCGCTGGATGCCCGCTGAGAAGCGCCTCCCTGGCTACTCGTGTTTCTGCCGAGGCCCTCGTGCCGCGCTCAGCACGGCCTCCTGCACTCGCTGAGGCTGTACTGAGGCTGCGTTACCTGCTGCTTCTGCTGGCACCTGCCCCCATTGTGACACTGGGGCTCTGATGTCACAGGTGTCGGCTTGCATTCCTGCCAGGACTAAATAACAGTGGACTTCGTGACCTTAAAAACTTTTTCCAAGCTGAATGATGCTATGATTCTCTTCCATAAATATCTACCTTGCTATTGGACACTGAACAAGCACTCCTGGCTACCAAGACCTGCTTTGAGGCAAAATCTCTATAGTAGAAACCCCTCTATTCTGAACAAAGACATTTTTACAAGTGTGTCTGCAAGGTACTACCTTTGGTATATGCAGGGAGATGTATATAAAGGTTTATGCATGTACACTATCATACGGCCTATTCTGAGGGAAAACCTCAGAAAATGTCAAGGCTGAAGGAGCCAAAAGGGGTCTTCTTTGGTACTTTATACCTTGTCTGATAGTTTTAACCAGCCTTTGATCTTTTGCAGAAACTGAATGTCTAAGTCTGAATCTGACAGTGGATTTTCACATCATGTACTCTAGTATCATCACATGCCTTTGACTCCATCATTTGTATGACCATGCAGTTTTTAAGTCCCCACTTCTTATAGAAATTGTGGTATTGAATGCAGTACTAGAAAGATATTCCCTTTTCAAATTTGCATGTCATCTTTGTTCTGTTGATTCAGGGAATCTGTTTTATCCATCACATTAGGTGCATTTATTGGAACAGTTCCCACCCTGTTTGCCACAGCTATTTCTATGGTGCAGTAGAAATCAATAGCATTTTTTCCATGCATCAGGGATTTCCCATCAATATTTTTGTACAACAATTAAAAGAGCACAGGTTCCACTCATCTGAATAAGCCTGGTAGCTTTATCCCTTTTTGGAACCTCTGGAAGTAGCAAACTGTTACATAGGACCCAATTTAGTGTTTGAAGGTTTCCACCCTGCCTTTCTAGAGCATCCTTCCCCTCAGTTCAGCTCTGAGGCTAGGGCTGTTCCTTCTGAGCCTTCTACTTCCCACTCCAGCTCTTGAATTTAATACTCTGTTTAAACGACCTTCCCAACCAAGCAAGCAGTTAAGACATCAGACTTGCTTTACACAGACTTAAGAAAATTGCAAAACTTTGTCCTGCTCAGGTGATTCATCTATTTGTCCTGTCCAAGGGAATGTGAAATACAGCACCATCATTCATCTGCCGTGTATCAACAACGTTAGGTTGTTAGGACTATATCTAAAATACATTATTTGTAGTTTTTTGACTAACAAATTTCTATCAATTAATCCCTATGCCAACATTTCACAATACCTGAATTTTTTCCAGCTCAGCAGCTAATTCAAGTCTGTTGGCATTATTCTGGATGGAGCATTTGATGGAGAAATCTGATGTCATTTGTTGTGAACAAGAGGCCTGCTTTCATTATGACTGAATACCTACATTCAGTACTCGGATTACACATACATACTGCCTAAATTCAAAACCTGTGTTACCCATATTCAGTAAGTAATGATTGGTTAGTCACTCACCAGGCTTCAAATGGGTAGCCATGACAATTAGTCTATAAATCATCAACACAAAAAAATAGGTCTCTCCCACGTATTTTAATGCTTTTTCATGTTTGTTTGGTTTTTTTAATTGCTTTTTCTGCTTACAATTTTCCTAGCTACAGTGGGCATGGAGATGAACTATAAATCCCTTTCATCCTATTTACAGCAGAAACAGCATCTCAGATTCTGGCCTGGTTTGCTGCCAGATGCAAGCAATACATTTCCTCCAGTTGCAAGCTATAAAATTATTCCGTCTTTGTCATTCCCTGGATCTTTTTGAAGGACATCAATGATTCTCTGCCAGCATTGCTGTGATGAATTATATGCTTTTGCTGTTTAGCACAAGGGTGAGCTACACGAAGCCACAGAGGATGAATTTTAAACAGATCCACGAGTTTTTATTGTTTATTGAAACCAATTTCATAATAGCAATGCAAGTACAGCAAAAATATTAAGTGCAATTAAGGAGACAATTGAAATTAGGAAATTCAAAGGCTGGTTGTTGGGTTTTTTTGCATGCTTCATGCCTGTTTTCTTGCCTATTAGGATCAAAAGATGAAAAGCTCCATTCAGCTTGGGAGACTCCATGTCAGGTTTATGCCACACAGCTATTTCTGTGTTTCTGAAATACCACTATACATCTCCTCTCCTTTTACAGGAGTTTCTGATTGCATTCTAGCCTACTACTAAATTACATTTTCCAGTAACTTAATTAAACATATTCAGAGTTCTTGTGCACAATACACATAGTTTTTGATTTTCTTGAGTCTTTCATAATCACATTTGGTTTTTTTTTTTCATTTTTCCTCCTAAAATTTATAGTCAGGGAAGAGGAATTGCAATATTTTAATTTCAAGTGCATTAAAACCATACTCTCCTGACATATTTCCTTATTCTTATTGTGAAGTGACAGATTGTGCACAAAAATATTGCCTTGGTAAACAAAAACTGGTAAACAAAACCAAAACTTTGTCCTGTTTCCTCAATTTTTATTATTTTCATTTAATGGTCACTAAGTATTTATTTTGAACATTCTGAATTGTGGAGACACAGTTCTGCCAAGGGCAAATATGTCTCCCTCTCAAGAATGTCCCATTTATGCTTTCCCATACAGGCAGGGTATAATCTTCATCTGAAATGTTCTACTTTATCCTGCTCCACCCAAATTCTTGTGTCACTTGCATCACTGTGCTAACATAACATACTCCAGCAAGTGAAGCAAACAAGATCTCCTGTTTCCTTTTCCCTTCCTTTCTCCACAAAGAAATTTGCTTAACTACATTTTTTAATAAAGATTAGGATTATGGAAACAAAAATAACAGTAACTCGGAGTAATAAAAGCCAAGGTTTAGAAACCCTCTTACTTTTTTGTGGAATAAACCACAACAGCCTCTTTACATTGGGCCTGCCTTTGAAATCAAGCCTTTTTGGCAATACTTTCATCCTTTTGTCAGTACAATCCATTCCTGCTCCCCCCTTTTGCTCTCATCCCTGTTCTGTCATTATCCCAGGTGCCGCCCTGACCCAAAGCCTTGTGTTCAAGCTGGCAATGCCAGAACGTGCCCCAGGCTCCCCAAAGGCTTCCTTGGTCCCACTGCCTGGAGGGGACACGATGGGTCTCAGCACTGTGGCAGGCTGCTCTACTAGCCTTGTGCTCCCGGGCAGCTCTCTGAACAAAACCACAGAAATAATTAGGTTGGAAAAGACCTCTGAGATTATCAAGTCCAACCTGTGACTGAACAACATCATGTCAATTAGACCATGGCACTAAGTGCCACATCCAGTTCTTCCTTAAACACTCCAGGGATAGTGACTCTACCACTTCCCTGGGCAGCCCATTCCAGTGTCTAATATCCCCTTCTGTGAAGAAATGCCTCCTAATGTCCAACCTAAACCTCCCCTGGAACAGCTTGAAGGAAGCTACGTCCCCTTGTTCTGTCATTAGCTGCCTGGAAGAAAAGGCTGACCCCCACCTGGCTACAGCTTCCATTCAGAGAGAGCCAAAAAGCCTCCCCTGAGATGGCTCTTCTCCTGGCTAAACACCTTCAGCTCCCTCAGCTGTGCTCCAGACCCTTCACCAGCTCCATTGCCCTTCTCTGGACTCGCTCCAGCGCTTCAATGTCCTTCTTGTAGCGAGGGGCCCAGAACTGGACACAGCACCCACGGTGCGGCCTCAGCAGTGCCGAGTGCAGGCCCACAATCACTGCCCTGCTCCTGCTGGCCACACTACTGCTGACACAGGCCAGGTGTCATCGGCCCTCCTGGCCACCTGGGCACAGCTGGCTCATGTTTACCCGGCTGCCAACCAGCACCCCCCGTGCTTTTCCACAGGCTGCTTTCCTTCGATGTCACAGGGGCGCCCGACAGAGCCAAGACGGTGAGGGCTGGGCAGGGCTGGGCACGGCAGGGCTGGGCATGGCAGGGCACGGCAGGGCTTCAGGGCACGGCAGGGCAGGGCAAGGCAGGGTTTCAGGGCACGGCAGGGCTCCAGGGCACGGCATGGCAGGGCAGGGCAGGGTTTCAGGGCAGGGCTCCAGGGCACGGCAGGGCAGGGCAGGGCAGGGTTTCAGGGCAGGGCTCCAGGGCACGGCAGGGCAGGGTTTCAGGGCAGGGCACGCCAGGGCACGGCAGGGCAGGGCAGGGTTTCAGGGCAGGGCAGGGCAGGGTTTCAGGGCAGGGCTCCAGGGCACGGCAGGGTTTCGGAGCTCGCCGCTCTCGGGGCACAGCGCCGGGCACGCCTCGGGCCATAGCGCCTCCTGCAGGCGGCGCCGGGGCACAGCGGCGCGGAGAGGCAGCCCTCCACATTCCCCCCTCTTCAGCAGCGCCTCAGCCAATCAGCAGCCGGGCCTTGGCCTCCTGCCAATGGGAAGAGCTGCTGCCGCCAAGCTGGCAGGGCGGGCAGCCAATGGCTGACGAGAAGAGCCCGCCCCCGCCCCGCCGCCCGTTGCCGGGCAGCCGCTGTCAATGGCCGCCGCGCGGCCCCTTTAAGCGTAACGCGGCAACCGCCGGCGCGTCCTCCGGGCGGGCCTCTGGGCTGGGCAGGTACCGCCGGGACGGGCCGGGGGCGGCGGGGACATCGCGGACATCGCGGGGCGAAGGGAGCGGCACGGGGAGGGACAGGGCCGTCGCGGGGCCGTGTTTTCCTGGGGGCTGTGGGGGCTGGGAACGGGCCCCGGCCTAGGCCTGGGGTTGGCCTCCGAAAGGTCTCGGGCCGCTGGCGTTCGGGTCCTTCCTTCTGAAGTCATTTAGTGTATGTAGGTTTCGGTGACTGCATTTAAAATGTACCATCTCGAAGTGCTGCTAGAAAATAACATTCGATGTGTTCTTTAAGAACGGCTCCGCTGAGCGAAGGAAAGCTGCCTGGCTGCGCTGCGGGAACCGCAGGGCTGCTCTCGGGGCGGCTGCGCTGGGCTCGGTAAGTCCGCACGCACCGGGCTGTGGCTGGGACTATGAGCGACGGCACGAGCCTCCGCGATTTAGAAACATAATCTCTTCTCCCGGTTGTAGGGCTGGCCTGCATGTGCCCTGTTTGAAGTGCCATTTCCTCATTTCTGACCTGGGACTTACAGCAGCTTCTTCATTTTGAGATCTCACACAAGTAGCGTTGTGGCTGACTGGGACACACAGTCAGGTAAATGGAACATAGGTTTTTAAAGTCATGCAGCGTTTTAATTCACCAAAATGCAGGACAAGGCAACAGTCTTAAGCTGTGCCAGGGGAGATTTATGTTGGACATTAGGAGCAATTTCTTCACAGAAAGGGTGATTAAACACAGGAATGGACTGCTCAGGGTGGTGGAGTCATCATCCCTGGAAGTGTTTAAGGAAAGACTGGACATGGCACTTTGTGCCCCGAGTTTGTTGACGTGCTCATGTCCAGTCATAGTTGGACTTGATGATATCCAAGGTCTTTTCCAACCTAATTGATTCTGTGATTTTGTTAAAAGCTAGTAAATCTAGAAAAACTACATACAGTTAAGCCAGCAGCTGCAGTACCTAATGAAGTTATACTTAGTCCTCACTGAGGCTTGTCACTCAGTATGTTTTGATGTCATAAAAGTAAATAATTTTGCTTGTCTCTCTTCTGGAAAACTTGCAGTATTTGGATCTGAAAAGGATGGATGCAGGGAGAGGAGGGAGACAAATTTCTTTTGAAATTATTCTCTGCTCTGAAGTTCAGCACTTCAATGACTTGGATTGATGCTTTTGTACTTGTCTGAAGCTGGCTTTCTTGCAGTGCCCCTGTCTCAGAATAGGTGGAAGGCCGGAGCGGGCCGTTAGAGGTCAGTGTTTGTACGGGAAGTGCCATTCGGTGACCAGCAACAGCACCGGGCTTGCCCTGGTCTGGGAAGGGTGTTAATACTGAAAAGGACTTAAGAAGTTTTATGAGTCTTGCTCTAAGAACTAAGCTCTGGGTGCACTGCATGAGAAGAATTGCTAAGTAATTTTCCTTCCTGTCTGTTGCATAATACCGTAATCCCACCGTTCAATTTCTGTTTGTGTGATTTACTTAGGAGTAATAGGGAATCTCCTGTCTCTGTTGCAGTTGTTTTGTGTGTTCTCTGTTTTGTCTGTCATGTCCTTTGTGGTGACCTGGTGCTTGATTGTTTTTTGTAATTATGAACATGGTTTTGATACAAAATACGTAAATAATAGCAATAGACAAAATATGTAAATAATAGCAATAGACAAAATATGTAAATAATAGCAATAGATAGAAGTAGCAGCAGTAAAGGAGTATGAAATCTTGGAAACAAAACTCTTTCCAGATTTCCTTCAGCCACTCTTATTGATGTGATCTCAATTCATTAGGCTTTAAAAGCATGCCTTGAGCTTCTGAGGGGAGAGGGTTGGGATTTTGATGATGGTGGTAGAGTTTAGTAGACCCACTGCTAATCCATAATGTTTCACTCCTCACAACTTATTAAACCTACAGGGGAAAATAGATATCTTTGTGGATCTTACTCACATGAGTTAAACTCACTTTATAATCAACTCAAACTAGTTTGTAACAATTGGACAGTCAGGGAACCAAAACATTTCTTAATTAAGCAGTCCTTAGGCTCACTCAAGTGAAACTCAAATATCCTAGTTATTCTTTTGTTCTCAAGATAAACTGTGCATTCTTTTGTTAATCAAATTTATTATAAACGGTTGGAAAAATTAATTTGGCAAGACTTGACAGATTAAGGGTTTTTTTGTTTTGTATGGAAATTATGATAATATTACCAGTTTATGGAACTGAAAACCATTTGAAGATCCAAGAGATGTTTTTGGGTATTCCTCAAGGGAGCTTTCTTTGTTTTACCTTTTTCAATTTGTTTTCATACCATTGCTTTTCAAGTACTTCCAGAATGCATTGAAAATTCCTGTTCATTTATATCACTGTTTGTCAAAATTATACTTAGCAAAATATTCTCAGGAGTGAGGAATATCCAGTACAGGAGTGGTGGATAATTCTAATCCTCCAGTTCTTACTATTTGTTTGTTTTAAATACAGTGAGTTATGAAAAAGCATTCTTCAAAAAGATTATTGCCTCTTCAGTGAACTCTTATGAGGCTATAAAATAATTGATCAGCTTTAAGTTGGTATGTGAGAGTGAGTGCTGTTTTATATATATAATTAGACATGAACAGTAGGTATTTATGCTTTCCCTAAATGTAAGAATATGAGGTCTGTGCCACCAGAGTACTATTTTTATATCTCACATTATTTTAGTACTATAATATAAATATATTAGTTTATCTTTTTTTGCATTCCCTGAAATTCTGTCCTGTGGAGACAGACCTGATGCAGTCTTGCCTGTGCCTCTTCCAGGGAACAGATTGTGCCCAAAACACTGCCTGTTCAGACTTGTTTTGCTCTTCAAGGAGCAAAATAACATCCATTCTGTACAGGTGCTTGTGGGGCCAGGAGTTAGGAAAGGAAGTATTTGGGAGTAGGGAAGCACCATGATATGTTCTAATATTCTTACATGATCTTAGTTACAGTTAGGATTAGCTACATCCTTGCAAAATTTTAATAACTCCACTATCTTGGAAGGAAAAAGAACAATTGTTCCCTATTATTTGAATATTCACAATAATGATACCTTCCAGCTTGTGTTTAGCAATCTCTAGGACAGGCGGTCTCAAGCATAGCTTATTTAACTTTCTAGGCTTTGCAGTGAAATTTTTGTTTTCCTCAGATTCTTTTGACATAAGTTTTCGGCATCTAATTTTTTTTTATCACTTTGAAAATATTTAGGTGTTTGAAAAACATTATTTTGGAAAGTTACTTCCTAAGTAACAAGAAATATTCTTTTCCAGGTAATTCAATATTCATTTCCAACCATCTTCCCAGTTTAGAAACCTGATGGGATATTTATTCCTCTAATTCCTTCTGTATAGATTATGAGGCCAAATGGATTCCAGTCACTGGAGACAGAGTTGTGCTAGCAGTGAACTGAGCCAGAAAGCTTGAATTTGTAATGAAAACTGTCTTGGCAGCTGACATTTCTGTTCTGCTTGGCTCTGCAATAATGCATGTATAGGCAGTGAAGGCTGAGAAGAAGGCCAAGTTTATTTTATTCAGAAATAAAAATATAGTGAAAAATTTACAGCTCATTTACAGGTATGTTGAATGTCCTGCAGCACAGAGCAGTTTTGACTGAAAGCAGCTCAATTTTTTGGTGTGTAATTTGCTTTGCCATTTATAAATCAGCTAGGAGGTTCTGTCATTCAACAGGTGGAACTGGTGGGCTCTGATGCAGGCCCTATTTATTCACCCACTAAAGGCTTGCTATCTCAAAGTTGGATTGAAAAAATAGAGATGATGAAATTAAGCTTGAAAGCTGCCAAGAGTGGTGAGAAAGCCAAAAGACAAGGGAAGCTGAGCGTAGTCAGTAAAACACTTCCTAAACTGTTGAGAAAATTCTTTTGACCTTCTTTGAAAGTGAAGAAAATTTTGAATATATTTGCTCCATTACATTCTCAGGAAGTGTCTCCAAATACAGAATGGGATGGTTTCACCTTGTGATATGGGATTTTTCAGTTCGCATTGGGCTGCAGGAATAGCCCTCCTTATTTTATACCTGCTTCAGATGTAATGTTTATCATGTACTGGTGGTGTGGTCTCTCTTATCAGATACAAAAAAGGTATAAATATAGATGTAAATATATAAATACACATGACACAGATGTGTGTGCTCTGGCCAATCCTTGGAGGCATGAAGCACCAGATGTTTCAGGGTATGGCAGTACTTTTCAGGGTGAAGATTGGGATAGATAGGTACAGTCTCATTAGGGGTTAGGGACTGGATGTTTTCCAGACAAATGACAAATTGATATTCAAGCCCATTATTTAACATCGTTGGAATGCCAGAAATTGAGAAATTGAAGATTTAGTCAAATTCTACAAATATCTAAGTCACACAAATAAGTTGTTAATTCATTTGGTTAAAACATTTTAAAACATGTCTAAATTAGCTTCCTGAATATCATCAAACTTTCACTTGTGCTCTCTTTTGTTTTCCAAATTCTTCTTTTCCCTTCTCTAACTTGGGAGTAGTTTCTTATTCTAGATTTAGCTGTGTTAATATTCTGATTTCTCTTTTGGGATTGAAATACCTCAGGCTATTGAATGTAATACTAGCATTCCTAGAGTGATATTTAATATATATAATTAATATAAATATAATTACGAATATAAACAATAGGTAACACAGTGGATATCATAAGGTTATAGGAATCATTAATTATTTTACAGCTTTTTTACCTTTCTTTCTTAAACAACTTTCTTAGCAAAACCATTCTCACTGGTTTTTTTCTCTCTCTCTAAATTGTTACAGAAAAATGCATTCTGAGTGATAACTACTGCTTGCTGAACTGCAGAGATCTCGTGCTTGGAGATGAAGAGAATAAACCAGAGGAAATAATCTAAGTGCTGCCATTGTGACAAGTCAAAGTTCCTTTGTGCCAAAATGAGCGGTCTTTGAGAAAATACTGGAAAGCTGTTAAACCTGAAAAATGGGAGAAAGAGTAAGGAGCCCAGATTCTGAACAGGAGAGGAAATCAGATGAGGATAAAAATAGTGACTCCTATTATTCAGATGAAGGTAATGCATCTCGTTCATCCAGCCAGTCGCCAATACTAAGCTCTCCATCTACGAACCAAGAAAAAAGACATCACAAAACACAGACTTCAAACAGCCTGTTGCACTACCAAGGTGGGTAGGTAGCAGAAATTGCTGCTTTGTAACTGCTCCAAAGAGTTAATTATCTTTGAAAACTCAAAGTAGAGAATCTAGCATTATGAGCATCTACAAATACAGTCCATGTGAATTATACTACAGATGGCAGGTAGACAGTAGCTACTCCATTGAAAATTGAAATTAACCTTCTCCTGCATAAGGAGAAGTTGTGGTGATTTTCAGAATTCTTCACAGCTTTCTAAGCAAGTGAATATGGCTTTTATAGTAGCCTTCTGTTGAATCATGCTGATGCTTTCTTTTTGTCACTGACAAAAAGCTCAAGGCCAAAAACCCAAGGCATGTCCTTGCTATGCAGTCTGTAAAAAGGAGACAATTGTTAAAATTTCCTTGACCAAATAACCTACAGATAGTTGTCTTGTGGAAGTCTAGTTGACTAAGCTTTACAGGATAATAGTGTAATGACTTTAAAAGACTGCTAATGTGAAAAAAAAATATTTTTAATGAAAATTAGTTTCAGATGGAGATTCAAAAGAAAGTTTTTTCTGCTTCTTCTCTGAGGGCAAAATATTTCCAATTTGAGATGACACAACTCCACTTTGAGCTCCCTCACAGACATAGGCTGCTTTTTTGATATTTTTTTGGGAGGTGAACATCCCTGCAAAGAAGAGTAGCATGGTTATGCAAGCCCTGGGCTGAAGTAGGGCTGTGAAGGCTTTCTGCTGCACTTTGACAGCTTGTTCTAAATAATTGTATACTTTTTTTGGTGAAGTCTTAGCATGTCCTGCCTTTCTTGGGCAGATGGTTTTGTCTTTGATAAATGTTTGATACTGGGTGAATCATTTGGTATGTGTTACAATCTAGACTGTTCCAAAAGGAACAACCTTAAGTGTTTAATTTGCTCAGGGAATGTATCTCTTCAGATCCTTGACAGTGTGGGTATCCTGGTGCAACTGGTGTTTTGCTTCTGAACAATTCTCCGTGTTGAGAGTGGCATCTGCTCCATGGTAGTCCTGGCTTATGTGTCTGGGAACCAAAACCAGCAGTTCCACCATGCTGTTTAATTTGGAGGGGACAAATGTGTGACCAGTTCTTTGTTTACATAGCCAGAATTGAATATAATTATTACATGAAGGTTCTGTGAATGTCATATTACATTGTCTTGAAAGACACTATTCCCCAGTGTAACTGTATGATCAAAAGTACAATATTGGTAGTGGGATTTTATGAGTGGCCTAAATAAGGAGAAATTCTTACAGGGGCTGTGAGTCTAGGGTTAATGGGAACTCCCTTAGCTGGTGATAGGAGTGGCATCATTCCTGCAGAGCATGTATTAGATAATCTTTTCACACTTGAATGTGACATAAGTGTTCTTTGTAAAGGAAAAAAACACACCTTCTTTTGTTTGCCCAAGCTGTGGAAAAAATGAGCACCAAGCAGAAAACAAATGAGTATTTTTGCAAAATGTCTAGAGGAAATTATAAGAAGGTATTTTTAAGCTGTTATTTTTGCTGACAAGTATTCTCAGTAGAATAGAAACATGGTGTGTGGCAAAGGAGAGGAAGAATTTGCTGTCACACACACTGTCCGTGTACACGTAACTGGACTACTGCTGTATCCCAGCTTTCAAGCCAGAATTACAGACTGCTGCTCAGTTTGCTCTTCTTTCAAACACTGATGTACCTTAAGGAATTATGCACTCTCTATTAATTCAGTTGTTTTAAGAGATATTTTTAGTGGATTATATGATTCATTCTTTGAGCTTGGCATGAGAGGCACATAAGATAGAAACAAAATGTTCAGCTTTTATGTGTGGGGATGACAATAATAATAATAGCAATAAATAGGAATGCAAGCGGTGCATACAAGTAATCAGATGAGAATACTGTGTGGAAAATAACTTGTGATACAAGAATAAATTACTCAGGGAGAGCTGAATTTTCATGGGATTTATAATTTTGCTTCAGAGGCTTTTTGCATTGAGCCTTTGAAATCTGCTATTTTGTCTGTAAGCATGGCAGCTGGATTTGAAAATACTACTGCATTTGTCTGGGAGAATTACATTTTGCATAATACATAACTGGCTAATGCTCAGCTAATTGTTGCTATTTTAAAAGCACGTGATAATTTTGTATGCATTTACAGTATAGTATTTCTAAACCATTTTAATAAACAATATCAAATATTAACAAAATATTACTCTTATTTCTGATATGATTTGCAGATGATTATTTTACAAGAGTCCTATATTAATTGCTGCAGATATTACCTCCTACAGCAGATCACAGCCATAAATCTCCATTTTTCAGCTATCAAAAGGAGCATAACTCTATCATATATATGCCTTTTATTGTCTGGTTTGAAAGCTGCCATCTCTGCTAGATATTGTATGATTCAGGCAGATCTTGGTTCCAAGGATGTCTGAATAGACAAACTGCATTGTCTAATAGTAAACACGCTTTTTATTTTTCCTCTCTCAGCCACAAAGAAATTGGATTCCAAATATGCACCAAGCAAAAGAGGGACACGGTGGGGTTTCCGTTCTCAGAGCCTCACTAGGGATTCTCCTGCAAAAGATATAGATCTTGTTACAAAAAGAGTTCTTTCTGCTAGGCTGCTGAAAATCAATGAGCTCCGAAATGAACTGACTGAACTCCACATCAAACTGGATGAGCTGCAGAAGGAAAACAGGGCACTGAAGAGGCTTCAGCATAGGCAGGAGAAAGCCTTGAATAAGTTTGAAGATACAGAAAACGAAATCTCTCAGCTCCTTGCTCGGCACAACAATGAGATTAGAATATTAAGGGAGCGCCTACGAAAATCTCAGGAGAAAGAACGTGCAACTGAGAGACGGCTGAAAGATACAGAAGATGAACTGTACAGGAAGAAAAGTGTCTTGCAGAAACTGAAAAAGCTATCTGCAGATAAGCACCTTGCTGAAAGAGATGACCTGGCAAAGAAACTAGCCTTAGCAGAGAGCAAGCTGGAGGACAGGGAAAAAAGAATTAAGGTGGGATGACTTTCTTCTTGCAAGAAATTCTGGTACAGATATTTCTTTCCACAATGGATTGTAATTTTACACAGCTGTGGAGCAAATAGAAAACCAGTATTTTTTTGTTTTACCCATAAGTAGAATCAAGTAAATTATTTATAAGGTGATTATATAGTTACATATAAGATAGTTGTGCATTCAAATTTCTCTTTACAAATTAAGCATATTTTGTCAGAGAATATTCTGTGTATTTGTGCTTTTAAATGTTTTTATACCTAGCAATAACATTTCAGAAGTGGGTGCAGATGTAACAACTTTATGCAATCTAGTTTCATCTTTTGGAAGGAAACAGTTTGTAAAATTTTCTGGGTATTTAGGGAACTTTACACTAAAATTTAAAAAAAAAATTATCTAATAATTATTTTCTATTTTTGAAGAGCATTCATACAGTGTTTGATTGTCCACTATTCTGTACATCTAAGAGCTCAGCTGGACAAAATTACATTATCTTTTTTAAATACTAAAATATCTTTAGACCTTTTTATGGGTATCCATTATAAGAAATTTGTCCAATACATTTTAATTTTGTCCAGCAAAAATGTTTATGTTTCTGTAAACATGTCTAAGTATATCTACACTGTAAATATGTCTATGAACTCATCTTAAAAATTCTGTTAACACTATTAAATCTGTTGGTAATTGTACTATTTTGATGGTAGATATATTTTATATATAGTATATAAATTTTATACTATTCTTAGCTTAAATTATGTCATTGAGATGATGTTAAGTTTTGGTGTCTATATTAGCAATTAAACCTAAATTACATTACAGAGATAAGAGATCTGGAAATCCAGGGATTAACCTGGAAACTAAGCTTTCATAAAATAAATCCCAAAGTACCAATATATAAATGCTTGAGTTAGTTAAACCACCTCACCCTGTAGTGTCACCATCTGTCATGTGTGCTTTTATGATTAGGTACTTCAGCATTTGTAATACTGGATCATGTTAAAATGAATCATACTTTAAAAAGTAAGGGATTTTCTTCTAGTGTTTTTTTTCCTGCTTTCATCAACACATTCAAACAGCTATTACAAGATGAGGGCATGTAAATGAAATCATAATCACAAGCTAGTTTCTGGTAGAAAGGTTCAAAATTCCTTCTTGTTTTCTTCCTTCTAATGCTGCACTTTCAGGGAAGGATTCTCTCTCTCACCCATAAGTAAGAGATTTATGTTACAGATCTGGAGGTCCACTGTGGCAAGAGCCTTCCAGAAAGTACTGTGAGTTTCTATTATGTCCTCAGATCACCTCTGAATACTCAAAAGGATGAGCTGCAGCATCTGCAGGTGCTTTGCCCCCTCAGAGTTAGGATTAAAGGTTTAAATGTATTCAGTGTTACAGCAATGGTTGAGCCCATATCTGAACTCAAGACACCGGTTTACTTCATTTTATATAAGTAATTTGACTATAAAAATTACTTCAGTTATTTTAAAATATTATTTTGTTTTAATTGAAGGATCTGGAAAGAAATCTTGAATTAAGTAGTAGCAGTTTTCAACGCGAGTTACATTCAAAGAAAAAAAAGTTGTACGAGTCTCAAGAAGAAAACAGGATTCTCCAAGAAGAGCTTAATCAGCTAAATCAGAAGCTGAAGGTAAAATGTGAAAGGAATAGAAGTTGCTAACCATATTCTGGGATTTTATCTTCGGAAGTTTCTGTAATCAGGTTTGAATAGTTTACCAGTGGCTGCACTCTCTGATGTGTACTTAATGATACACAACATGTGAGTTCTTTTTCTGCATTAAATTGACATGTTCTGTGCTCTGACCCTACAGTGTTTATAACAGCAATGTCTCTGTGTTAATCATTATTGTTAGCACTAGCTAAGAAAAGCAAGATCAAATACATAGCCAAGCACTGAGAATAAACCACAAAATCTATGGAAAATTAGATTTGAAGACTTGAATTTAAAATTAAATCTGCAGGTGTAAATACTGCTTTGTTACTAATATACTTGCATTACAGTAGGTTTGAATGAAGATTAATGTAATTTATTTGTGATATCCACATGTGTTGCTAAATGTGTGCAAATGTTTATTTGGACCCCACACCACCATCATTGTTGTCCAAATTCTCAGTAAAAGTACTTAAAATATTCTTATGGTCTACTTAGTTTACTCTCAACATGTTGGAGATGAGCCAGTTCATCACATTCCCAGCTATCCAGCAAGTAGCAGTAGTGTTAGTAGCTCTAAAATGTTTAGTGTAAGTGTTTTAAAATTTGTTGGTGGAGAGTTTACAGTATGAAAACCTTTTTGTTGTCAGATGAATTCTGATAACTCACTGTTTGTTTCTGTATTTGATTCAGTACATGTGCTAAAAGTATGTCTCTATGATGCAATGGGCCTCTGTTAACTGATACTGACATGCCCTGTGACAAGTATCATTGCTTGCTTTGAAATGTTTAACACTTCACAACACTTAAAATTCAGTTGTGCAGTCTATATATATGGTGTAATGTTTATGGAAGCACTGGCATTTAGTTTTATTTTCATTGCATTGCATGGGGTTTTTTTCCCCGTAATATTTTGCTAAGGAGTTTTTTGGGGGAGAGAAAGTTGTCTGCTTTCTCACAGCGTAAACAGAGTTATAAATGTGATTGTTATCCTTAAAACAGTGGACGAAACAATTATTTATTCTGTTTCTATTTACCGTATCTATTTTTAATTTAATTTACAGCTTTGCTAGTGACTGGTAGATGAAATACCAGTAACTCATTCTTATACCTACCTCTTCCATTCACAGGAAAAAGAAAGAGAACTTGAAGCAAAAAATATATATGCTAATCGTATGTTGAAGTCATCACCTAGAAAAGACACGGATATTGTACAAAGAAAAAGAGGTAACTTGTATAAAGCAATAAAAGCAGAAAAATTTTTAGCCTTACTTTGAAATGTTTCAGCTGGGTTATACCTTTCATGCCAGTCAGTACTGAACCCTGACACTGCTTGTTCAGGCACATTTACCTTTTTGCACTTCTTTCAACACAGCACTGGTTACAAAGCATTGGTTTTTTGTCTGTTCCATAACGAAGCAGAGCCAAAACAAAGAACTTCGCCAAACAGCAGTTTTAACTCCTTTCATACCAGAAGTTCCTGGGTAGAGGAGGATGGGAACGTTGGTAGTAAAATCTCAAATAGATGATAGATAATACTTACTTGACAATAAATTAGAGAGGCTTTAAAAATATGTATCTTCACTGCTAAGAATATTTTGGTGATCTGCTTTATTTATTTTTTACTAATTCAAATGTACTGTCAGTCAGATGACCTGCACTCATTTTTTCCTCAAAGTGTATGTGTCCCAGAACATAATCTTCTAAAAGTATCAGTACAGTGATTTCTTCTGGTATGACAAGACAGTCCCAAACCTTATCCTACCCACATAAATATGTGTGTCTGTGTGTGTGCTTAGACTATTTTCACTGGATGAGTAGAATCTACTTGTCAGAAGAAGCAGAAATTTATGGGACTGCTTTAAATATTTAATGCCAGTATTTCAAACAGTTTGTCTGCTGCTTGTTTTATTATAGATGCTCTGCCATTATTTCATTTTAGGTTCAGATTTTTTTAAATGTCATTCCATAGAGATAAGTATATGTGTTTCAAAAATGCAAGTAAGTGATTTTTAATTTTATGAGTTTAATTCTGTGACAAGCAGTAAGATGAGTGAGATATTTTGTGGGGCTTTTTAACTAACATTCAGTGCACTGTAATGACCCTATAAAGTAGCATGAGGTGGGGTTTAAATTATTTTTTCAGTAGAATTTTTGCATGCATATTTTTTTTATGATTAGGTTTTACAGATGCCAAAAACAGCTGTGTGAAACTCATCAATATTTTCCACTTCCACCGACTTCAATACAGTCTTTTGTTTGCTGCAAATCATGAAAAATGAGAGACAGGTATATAGTGAGATATTTTCTAGTGAAAACAACATCTAATTAGTTCGTGTTTTCTACAGCCAACAACCAAAATACTAAAAAAGGACCACAGCTCACTAAAAGTGTACAAACCAGTGGATGCTTCTCACCAGCAGAACTTCTTCCAGAATCAGAACTTGTCTGTGGTGACACCACAAACAAGAAAGAAGGAATTCTTCCTAAAATAGTGAGTTCCATAAAAATTTGAGACCCAGTCCAGACAATTCATGTATCAGATTGTAAAATGCAGAGCTTATATTTTAGAAAATGTGTAAATATATAGCAAGTACAATTTCAAAAACATTCTCTTCTTTAAGACAAGATCTACCTTTCTAAAAATATACTCAATTTTTTTAGAGAGTTAGTCATATTCTTTGTCTTATTGAGAGCCATTAGCTCAATTTATTTTTTTTTCCTGCCACTGTTACTTCTTTGAAGTTTTTAAGACTTCATTTTCACCCTTTTTCTTTGTTTCTAATGCTTATTTAAGGAATCTGTTAAACAGTGATGGCTGCCTTCTCTCTGTTTTCTCTTTGGTCTTAATTATGGTTTCTTTTACTTTCCAGAATTATTTCACAATGCATAAATGTAACATTTCCTCTTATTGTCACAGTGCTGGTATTTCTTCTGACTTTTCAGCTTTGTCAATATGCTTGGGTTTTTCTGTTTTTCCATTTCCCCTTTTAGTACAAAATAGTGCCAATTAGAAGTATTGCTAACACTTTTGTTACCCCAGGCTAAAATCAGAGATTTGTAAGGTATTACGAATCAGAACGACATATCTGATGAATCAGATTCTGGTACAAATTGTACAAATTCTGATTACATGAGGCTAGGACCTGTTTTTCAGAAATAATGGTCTGAGGGTGGTCTTGGCTGGCTTGGTGTTAGGGCTGAAGCTTTTTCACGGCAGTTTAATTTGTGTGGTCTCTCTTCCCAAACCCTTTCTGTAACTATGGATGTAGTTTAATGTATTCTTCCAGTATATGCTTGGGTGTGTGAGTTACAGAACCACACAGTTGGTACAAGTGCAGCTCATGGAGTCCAGCTGTGAGTTTTCTGTATGTCTATTGCTTTAAATAATGTAAATTAGATTTGGGTAGTCTAGGCTTTCATCAGTTTTTCAAGTTAAGCATTTTAAATACCTGGCCACCATCTCCTTATGTAGTTTGTATTTTCAATATAACAATGATAACCTTGTACATGAAGGGAAAATTCTTGAAGGTATATATTTTTTTGTTCATTAAGTAATAGCTATTTCTTTTAGAAGGGTATTTTTAATCTAGAAGTTTATTTTGTTCTAAAATAAGCACAACCTACAAAGTTAACTCCCATATGTTGGACTATGCGATGAAGACTTTCTCTTCACTTCATTGCCACTACTTTTCTGTGTTAGTGATTTTTACTGCTGTTAATATCTTTTCTGCAGGTTCTGGCCTTTTAGATATGTATGTGTAGTCACTAGCTAAAATTGTCATCTGAGAATAAAGCTTTCTCTTTGATTGTTTGTTACTTAATACTCCATAAAGTTAAGTGCCAAAATGAAATTGTCTGAATCTGCAACTCACTCGCTTGAGTTAAAAGGTCAGATTGTACAAGTAGAGGGCAACTAATTGCTTGCTTGTTAAGAGAATATGATGGTGAAATGTGGCCTTCTATTAAACTCCTTGAAGAAGACAATGTCTGGTTTCTATGGAGAACCACCCTGAGAGTGGTAGTTTTGCTTTATGGCATTGGAGATGCAACTTCCCTGAAATGTGCAATACAAAATAGAGTTGAGTGTCTATTCATTTTGTTTCAGGTGTATATAAGTATACCAGATATGATAATATTTTGGGGCCAAACCCCTGGGTCATCAAAGCTGGTTTGGTTTAAGGTGACTTACTCATTTTATGTTTAGCAGTAAGAATGTGATTTCAGAATGACATAGAAGTTCTTATGATTTTGTTATGTTGTTTATTTTATTGACTGTTTTTGCCCATCAGCTTCAATCATCTATTAATTTATTTCAGGAGAAAGAAACTCAAGACAAAGGATGGAAAGAACAAACAGAACTCCTAAGACAAGAACAAGACAGGGAGAGGGAAGAGAAACTGAAACATTTTCAGGAAATACAGTCCTTAGAGGAGAGGGTTCCAAAACTTCCTGACGGTAAGGAAATGGGCAGCTGAAGGCTGAAAAATGCACCATGGAATACTAATGAAGTGAGGCTGCTGGTTTCTGGTGAGAAGAGCAAAATGATTTTGCAGAGATCACTACAGTGGAAAATTATTTTCAGTTACATTATGCAAAGAAGAATCAAAAAGAAATACAGGATATAGAATAATCCATGTCCTGTACTCAGCTGTGATTAAGTATGCAGCAGCAAAAAATGCTGTCCACAAAAAAGTATTGGAGTCTGAGAGATTGTGCTTTACAAAACAAGAATGACATAGAAGATAAATGCTGATGTTATCTCTGACTTGGTAAATGTTATTGAGGTAGGAAGTAGATTTTTACTATTGAGATTTGGTTCCCTATTTTTGCTATTGTTCTATTATAGTAGAACAAATGTGTTTTCCTTAATATAGCCTTTTTTTCAGTACTTTCTACTGACTTATATAATTTGAAATTTTAGTTTCTCTTTTCAGGTCTGGTTATCTGAATCATTTGGTGTGGCTATTTGAGAAATGTCAGTTTCTATCATTACATATTAATATTGTTTTTTTATTCATTTGGTTCTCACAGCATCTTAATGACTTAAGTCTTTAAGACACAAGTCATCTCAGGTGTTTTAGATGGACTGCACCCTGTCATGTTAAAGAACTCTTTCAGTGATTGCAGTTAATGAACAGTAGTACTTACTCTATATGACAAGAATTCTAAAAATCTATAGCTGCTTTCAGAGGTAAAATCTGTGAAAAATCTTCTATCACAACTTACATAAGCCAAGGATCTGATTTTATGTCTCTGAATAAGATGATTTAACCACTTTACCCATGATATGGAGTAAGCTGGTATTTCCCCCACCTTACAGACAGAAACATGGGTTTTTACTTAACTTGTATAATGATCTGCTATTAAAAAAATATCTTTGTTAAACAAATGTTAAATTAACTGAATTACCACAGTTGTTTCTGAAATCCTGCCCCAAAGTACAGTAGATAATACAGAACTCTGTGAAAGCCTAAGTCAGAAATTTGAGTAAAGTGTTCAAGGGAGAATGCCACTATGTTGGAGGGGCCAAGTAGTCATATTCAACTTCTGGCCAAATATACATCTGTTATCTTGGGGGAAAAATATTTTTAAGAGAGAAATATTTGGGGAGCTTCCTCCTTTCTTCTACACATAAGCATTTCCAGGTTCTGTCCGTAAGTTGCTGTTTTGTACCTTTGGTGTCCCTTCATAGCTGTGCACAGTCACTCTGAGTCCAGGCAGTGATGCACAGAGCACTCATGTAAAGGTCTCTTCTGTATGCAGCTGATGCAGGGTATTTTAAATCATTCACTGCTTGAAGCAGGTGATGACTCCTATGACTTTGAGGCCTGATTACTTCACAGAAATAGTTCCCTTTATGAAAAAAAAAAAAAGCACCCACAAAACATACATCCCAGGACTGTCCTAATGTCAGCAGTGGTGAAAAATAAAAATAAAGTACAGTGCAAATCAGAAGTATTAAAATCAGTAATGTTGTATTCATTTTCATTCAAACTCAGGAAATGGGAAGGCAATTGGCAGAAATCAAATTGCTTTGAAAATTCTAAAGCATGGGTAATGTCCTTTGGAAGATGGCAGTAAACTTTTATATCTTATCAGAAAACCAGGAGTGGATTTAGTTGCAATTTTTGAAGAATTTGTTCTTACAACAGGAAAATGACAGTGTACATAGAAAAGCATGTTAAAAACTCAATGGCTTTTGCTTGCATTATTTTCAAAATCTTACAAGGGTATTCTAAAACTAAAACATTTAAAGTATTGTTCAAACATTTTTTGCAGAGTGGCAAAGGAAAGAATATGACAAAAAAGAAAGCAACTTTTTATTGGATAAAGAAGATAAAATAAAGATGGAGACAGAAATCCACAAACCTGAAGTAGAGAGAGAAAGCACTGAAACAGTGGAAGAGCGGCGAAAAAGAGAGTTCTTGCTTGCTAAAATGCAAGAAATAGATAGAGAAATTCAAAATACATCAAACACAAAACCAGCTTCCCAAGCACTGCTTATAAATTCAGCAAGAAAACCTGATTCCCTGGAGAAAAAAGAGAAAAGGAATCCATTCTTTGAGATTCCCGGGAAGGTTGCTAATGGATTTCCTGTAAAGGACAGCCAGGATGATGGCACAAGAGCACAAGGGCAGAAGCAACGAAACGTAAGGACTGTCGATTTAAGTAGTGAGTTAGCATTTGGTAGTTATGTACCTTCCTTTGGGAAGGGATCAGGGAGACCAAGTTGGCTCACTCAGAAAAGTGACAAATTAGAAGAAAATGTTAAGGAGAATGCAGATTTTGATAGTAAGAAAGAAAAGAAGTCCAATTTAATGGAACAACTCTTTGGAAGCAGTGCCAGTACCGTTCTTCTTTCTAAAAATAACAATACACCACCCTTGGGCATAGACTGGGACTCTAGTAATAAGCCTTTTGTTGATAAAAACAGTAAAGTCAAAGTAAAAGAAGACAATGGGCTTTTTGGTGAAGGAAGAAGCCTGAACAGACACCGACTGCAGTACACTACAAACAAGCCAGGATTTAATACCCTTGGTTCTTTAGAAGATGAAGTTGAAGAAGTAGTCTTACAGTGATCGTGTTTTATATGTTTCATATGTAAATACTGAAAAACTTTTTTCTTGTAATATTTATTAGATATAGATTTGAAATATTTCAGATTTATTGCAAAGCCTTATGAAGGAATAATTTACATAAATGGGTATTTGTATAGAGGAGAGATGCTTGGGGTTTTTTTTACCTGTATTTTTACCTGTAGGCTGCTCACAGTACACTGCTTTTCATTTGGAGTATTTATTTTAGGCCTCAGATACTTTCTTTCTTGGGCATTTGGAGAACCTCTTAACTGTGCCAGGAGAAGGCATGTGTAATATCAGTCATGAAATGAGAAGGAGACATTCTTAGCACTAATTCTCTTAGAAAGAGATTATTTTATACTGCTGTCTTGTTATCTCAGAAGAATCTCAAAAGAAGCACAATTAACTCAGGAACAGCTGCTCTCTCCTTTTGCATAGGTTTTTGTGGACCTTACTACCAAATGTATAACTCTTCTCATATATTCAGATTATATTTGTTATACAATGCCATCTTTTGTAATTTCTGGATTTTCTATGTAAAATTCCAATCATTACTATGTAATTTTTTAACAAAATGGTTTTATTAAATGAGTTGAGTAAATTTCTTGTGTGTAGATCATCTTTAACACAAAGCTCTGACTTCTTACATCATATTATTGATATTGGGGGTGATGCCTTGTGAAGGCTGACCTGGAACAGAGGCTAGACAGAGTTAAAGAATAAAGTAGGTATTTATTAAAAGGCCTCAGTGGATACACCTTGGGCAGTGTAAGAGCCCAGCCAGGGCTACACCCAAGATGAACCCAAAATGGTCACAAAAAAATGGACGACCGGTCAGGAGGTCTCACACTTTTATAAGTTCAGGTCCATATGCATATTGGAGTTAACTGTCCAGTTATAGTTTCAGGTTATGAAGTCCCATCCTGCTTGTTTTTCTCTCTTCAGTCCACATCGTTTACACTCTTGGGCCTGAAATTTGGATCATTTGTCCTTGGTCCCCAGCTAGAGAAGGAATTGTTTTGTCTCCCTGCTCTGTGAAGAGAGCTTACTAACCCCTAATATGAAGCTCAGAACTACTCACTAAAGCAGTACAGAATCTGAAAAACATAAAAGCTAAAACGTAAGGCATCAGTGGGGAGTTGGTTGCAACTTCACTCGTGATGTTATTTACTGGTTGGTGCTGTGTACACAAATGAAAAAGATAGGCGATGAAGAATTTAGCAGAAGCATTCCAGGAAATAAGCTGAAGGTCATTCCTTAAGATGAAGGTCATTCCTTACTAGAACAAGAGATTTTCAAACACCTCTCTGATATGTTCCCTCTGAGCCTGATTCAAAACACACTAAAATACAGAGAATTCTTACAATTCAAAGAGGCATTGAGTTAAGATTTTTCTGAACACAAGATTTTTCTTCTGAAGAGAAAGGCTGGTGTTTTCATTATGCAGTAACTCTCTTTGCTCCCCTCATTCAGAAATAAAATTAGTCACAGATCCAGATCCAGGGTGTGGGACAGTTCTCAGCAGGTGCCCAGTGGTGAAGAGCAGCTCATGTTCACCTGCTTGCTTACAATCCCAGTTATATTCACTGTAATACTACAGAACTTATCTGGCTCGCTTTGCCTGCAGATGGTCAGACTATCACAAATACTTTAACCAACAACAGTGAATTTAACTCTGTGTTACTTTCCTGCAATGACATTTTGGGGTGAATAGTGTGGTGTAAGAGGTAGGAGAGGGCTGTGGTTAAACACTGTGGGGATTTGTGACTGGGTAGTTACTTGTCTTGTCCTGCCTGTGGGTGGTGCTGCCCTTCTGGAAGTGGATGCTTTGCTCCTGAAGATGACATTGAGGATTCTTTCTTTTTATTTCCTAGTAGTTGAGGAGTCTAAGGCATAAAACAAGAATGTATCTGCTGCAGGTATTAAGGATAGTGTAGTGTATGGAGGGGACTATTGATTTTGTTTCTTTAGAAGTCAGCTCATTAACAACTGGCAAATTCCAGCTGTAGTGCTGAACTGATATGCCCTATTGTTTCAATTACAAATGCATAGTTTCTAAGCTATTTTTTATTATCAGCCCCTTCTTAAGCTCACAAATATTCACATCCCGTTACCAGCCCCTTCCTAAAGCAAATCCTGTGGTGACTCACACCAAAAATAAAAGGTGTATCTGCATTAGGAGGGTGAAAATAAATTGATCTGATGGTAAGTGTCACACGTATAATTTCCTTTTCCTCTCATGACTGTCCATCTCTACAGTTTATTCTTTTCTCTTGCTGCACTTTCTACTTTTAGAGTTACTAGTAAAAATACCGTTACAGATAAAATGTGTGAAAGTAGAGATAATCTTCTGATTGTGGGAGGAAACATTTGTATCCTTGTAACATCTTTAAGCAGCATTTCTGCTGAAGAAACTTTTGCAAGGTCTTAAAGGCTCTGTAGACCTTACAAATGGGCACATTATCCCCTGTAGTCTCAGCTGCTGTAGCTGGACAGTCTGCATGTTGCTTTTAGTGGGAGCAGTGTCTTAACAGCACTTGATTGACTGCAAAAAAAATCCACCTTTTGCAGTAAAAGGTAGGTCATCAACGGTTTTGATGACGATTTGTGTATGATTTGATGGTTTTGTCCAGTTGTAGGTTCTGTTTGATGTTTAGACCATATGGCTGTTACATCTGTTGTTGCTTTCCTTCTGAACCATCAAAGGTGATGGAAGAAATTCCTCCATTCCAACAAGGAAGGATCATTAAAGTTTGATTAACAGTTTTAGTGGAATATTCAGGGACATTATTACTGCCCTGGAAAAAATGGTCTTACAGTTCTGATCCCCAAGAGAGTAGTCATCAAACAAAAGTATCTGAGGAACATCTTAGGAGGGTGGTCAGGTGTCAGGGCTCACCTGACAGAGAAAGCAGGAAGTTTTAAGAAGGAATATTTTTCTCTTTGAAAGAGGAGATGAACTGGTGAGTGTGTCAGGGGAAGTATAATAGATGTTCTGTAATCCAGAAGAAAAGTAAACCACTGGAGGAGAACTTGGGAGACGCTTCACAACTCTGAACTGAAGCCTCTCAGCTGAGGTAAGAAAAGGGAAGTGGGAAATGCTTAACATCTAGAATCTTTTTCCTGGATCTGTGGAATATTTGAGCTAGCTAAAAAGTGGGAGCGGGGGGGAAAGTGATTTTCCATAACCTTATGAGATCCTATGTTTGTGATTTTACTTCTTCTATTGCACCCATACCAAAAGAGGTGAATTGCAAATCTGTGATGCTTCCAAAACGAGGACCCTTAGAGAGCATGAGCTTAGGGTACTTGGTAGCCTCAGGTTCATTGCTGGTCCTGAGACAGAGGTGTTATCCAGCCAGGCCTGAGCCTATTTGCACTCTCAGGAGGTGGGACAGAATATCTAATCTGGTATGTTAGGAGTATGAATTTGTTCTTGGGACAGGTGGCTACAGGAGCATCACAGGGCTTTCACTGATACTTGTGCTCTACAAAGCGCTTTGGGTGAGCCTTTGCTATTCAAGAGAATAGTAATAAATTCTTCATGTGCTCTGCAGCAGAGACCAGCACAAACCAGTGCAGCAGACACGAGTGCCTTCAGGAGAGTCATGGTTGCAGGAAGGGAGGTTTTGTTCCCAGCATTGCACGGCTTCGCTAAGCCTGACCTACTCTTGTTCCAAGATGACAACTTTAAGCATAAGAGATGCCCCGGGTGACATTGCTCATTTATAAAATTCCCTTTTGTTGGATCAAATTTAACGTGGTCTCCTGTTTCGAATTATCTCTTTGATTAGCTGCAAAGTTTTGATGTCTGCAGGAGGAGAACAATTGCATCAGTGTGTGCTGTCAGCCGGGACTCGTGGCTGCTGGGGAGTTGCTAGGATACCTCTCTAAAAGGTACGATTCACTTGATTAACCACCAGCCCAGTTTGCATGAGAAATATTTTTCCTATCTTTGTTTTGTGCTGGCATCAACTGTGCATTAGATGTGCATGTGTGTTTAGAGCAAGCTACAGGTTGATTTTCATGTGTGTCTATTTCCTCCTTTTGATATGCAATAAAACCCTCTCTGCTTCACAGCAAAGAATCCAGAGCAGTTACAGCAGCAATTCCAGTAATCTGTAAAATGAGCATTGCTTCCAGAGGGGAACATCTCTAGGAACAACCTAGAAAACCAAGGGAAGGTTTGACTTTGGATATGCATTTTTGGCATTATAGTTAAAGCTTCACTTTATATCTGTGAAGATGCAAGGGAACTTTCATCTCCTATGAATTATTTTCTTTCCCCACTCTGAGCAGGGAGTTAGACCAGATGACCTGCCAAGGTCCCAACCAAAACTATTCTATGATTCTGTCATCTGTGCCACATTTCTCTGGTATTAATGCTCCCTTCCAGTGGAAATGCCTTGCACAAAGCTGCTTCGTTCCACTTGCACAAAGTTGTCTCAGAACACCTCCTGTGTGCCTGTCTGTTCCTGAATATGGGAGTATTGTATTCAGGATGCAAAGCCAATCTTAAGTCTCTCCCCAGTAGTTGCTTCCTACATATTTATCTTTCCAATACCTTCTTTTTACCTCAATTTTCCTGAAACATATTGTTCAAACATTAGAGCAATCTTGCCATCATTTCTGTGAATCCTCTCTTGTCCCACGACTTTCTTTCTGCACTTTCCCTCAGACTTCCATAAACTCCTTTTGCTGCTTCCACCATGTCTTTCCTCCAATGGACTATCATTCCTTCCTTCTGTCTGAACTGACTTCTGCTTCTCATCCCCTAGGCATGACAGTTATCCTCTCCCTACATTCCCTTTATCTACTCTCCCAGGTTTCATTCCCCACTCTCAAACTCCCTGCCAGCTATGTTGTGCTGTGTTCCCTTTCACCTGTGGGTGGAAGTAGTGTTGCCAGAGGGTAAGAAAGATGCTGGAAAGGGATGTGACCTTATTTTGGAACTGAGTTGCCCACACTGGAGCACTAAGATGCAGGTGCTGGAGCACTCTGTCCAGCGAGCAGGTACCAAGATATGTGTACCCAGCCAGCCTGGGTACCCAGGGCACAAGGCTTGCATGCTCAGAAGTTCTCCTCAGTCTTCTGTTCACTCTTTTAACTGGAGAGAGTGGCTGGCTTTGGACAGGCCATTTATGTCCTTTAGGAGCTGCCAATCTTATCTCACCTCTGCAAGTCATTAGGATTTCCTCACTGTCCTTTCTTGCCTTCTTGAAACTCCCAGGTGCTCCAGGCTGCTCTTCCCAACATCCTCCCTCAATGGCATGGCTGTTTTAGTCTAGGTATCGATCCCCTGCTATTCCAAGTAACCTAAAAAGCTGCACATTGCTGTGCTAGGATCTTGATGACCTGCTAATCTGAGTGCCTCTGACAGCCCTTCTGCTGATCCTCCTGCTGCTCCCACATCCCAGCCTTCCCAGTCGTTTTCCCTTTATGCAGTTTTCTTGTTTCCACTGCTGTTCTCTGAGC
Organism: Vidua macroura; assembly: GCF_024509145.1. NCBI lineage: Eukaryota > Metazoa > Chordata > Aves > Passeriformes > Viduidae > Vidua > Vidua macroura. The sequence continues at coordinate 82,606,964 of NC_071573.1, forward strand.
TGTGATATATTGGGAGTCATGGGACTCGGGCTATGTGCTGCTGTGCTGTGCAGAGCTTCTAACGAGCTGTGAGCTTCACAGTTTGCTGCTTAATAATTCTCATGGTAGCAAGGATGGATAACACAGGTGCTGTTATTCAGTAGAGATCACTTAATTACTAGTACTCAGCATGAAAAAAATGTGTTCAGATTGGCAAAGGGCACACACTGAACTCCCATACCTGACCTTCCTCTTGCTGTATAGCTGATTCTGGCTTTGAATTCTCAGTTGAAACATCTTAAACTGCCTGTGTGAACCAAGCATCTGAGCCTTTGGGAATGATCTTTGTTTAACAAGTCAGCATTAGTTTGACTGGTACATGGTTTTCCTTGTCTCATAACCCATCCTGTACAGTAACAACAGCAGCACCTGGGTTTCAGAGACATTTTTGACTCAACATGCTCTCTAAACCAATGGGTCTCATGCCACCCATGTGAAAACCCTGAGGAAATGAGAGGTGAAAGTGACCTTCTCCAAGTCACAGGGGCTGGTGGTGGAAGTTAGACTAGGAATTTCCACACTGTCATGCTTTATAAGGCACTGTCCCCAGACTTGTTTGTGTATGGGCATCGTCTATCCAAGTCTCACGTATAGTGCAGTTCTGGAATGAGTTGTGTGCACTTTTTTTTTTTTTTCAGAAAAGCATAAATCCAAGATGGAAACATTCCCAGGATTATTCTAATGTCTTCTGAAAATCATGGCTCTCTGATATTTTGCTTGTTCCTAGTGACTACACCACAAATGCTGGCATATGTAAGCAACATTTGTGAGCAAAGGATGTAGCTTCACCTTATCTGGTAAATTACAGCATCCTCCTGATGCTACACCTGCTATCCAGTGGGGGGAAAAAAAGCATGGTTAAAGCTTGAGCATGATCAACATTTACAAGATTCACTGGAAATACTTAATTTTAAGCAATATTAATATTTTTATCTTCTCATCAGTTATAAATTACACTCAGGGTCTAGAGTTTCTCCAAAATGTAATCAAGTAAATCCTGATTTTAATGAGTGGCAATCACTAAACCTGGGAATAATTGTCCTGACTTTCTTAGCAGCAAGGCATTGCAGCACCTCTTGAATTCAACACAAGATTAACCTTCCTGGGGAAGCAGACTCTTGTCCTGGAATAATGTATACCCATGGATAAGATCTGCACATCAGTACATTGGAGATCAATAACTCTTCTCCTGATTTGGCCAAATGATGGTGCAATCAGCCTGAGCTCAACTGGAAGATTGAGACAAAGTGTATGTTGCTGTTCAAGGTACTTCATACTTCTTGGAAGGGAGCATGTTGAGTTTTATAAGTGAATCACAAAGTAATTGCAGGCTCCTGATGGCTCAGGCTGAGACAAAGCACCGCTTATAGGGCTCGTGTTGCTCTCTGGTGCTTGTTCACTCACGTGCTTCATTCCTGAGCAGCTGTTGTCATCACTGTCTGTGTACCTGCTGCAGTGCTGTGTTATCACACACTCACACACGGGCAAGGTTGGAAGGCACCACAGTGGGTTACCTGGTCCAACCTCCCTGCTCAGGCTGGCTCATCCTACACCACATTGCACAGGATTGCGTCCAGATGATTCTCGAGGAAGGCTCCACAATCTCTCTGTGCAAGAATTATTTAGCTCAGATTAAAGTTTTATGAAATGTATCAGGGCTCACTTTCACTTGTACAGACTGTCCTGGTAGTTCAATGTACCTTTCTTTCCTTAGCCAAGATCTGAGGTCTTGGTCCCAACATTTATGTTGTTTGGGACAAGGAGGCCTTCTTACCATAAGCAATAAATGATTGAAAAAAGCTTTCCACAGGCTTCTTTCCCAAATTCAGAAGAGATATTAATGACTCTGCTTTTTATCATCTTACTGATGATTTAAGTTGTTGCACATAGGCTGTCGCTGGGTTGTTCCATGGCTGCATGGGCAGTGGGTCCCACAGCTGGGAAGCTTTCCTGTGTATCACACGAGTTCCCTTTAGAGGGCACCGTTGACTTCCCTGAAGCCTACATTGATGTTTGTGCTTGCTGTAACGAGGCTTGCTACCCCTCTGAGGTACGTTTCAGTATTTTTTTGCTCTAAATATTTTGGATGCTCTAGGCTACTGCACATTATCTACTGTGTGCAAATAATTGACATAAAATGCACCTTGTAATAGACTTCTGAGGCCTTGGCTATGACCATTTTCTCAGCCACCAAGCAAAATGCTGGAAGGGACATGCGTTCCAGAATGCTGAACTGTGTCTTCTCACAAAGGCCTTAAGAGGACTGGAAGGCCCAGCTTCAAAACATAGAGGCCAGCACAAAAGTGAGACTTCTCTTCTACTGTGTGGTCTGGGAGATGCAGATTCTCCTGTCACACCTCTGTGACTAGATCTGCAGAGATGTAGTGGATTCTCCTTCCCTACAGCTGTAGCTGGTTTACAGCAGATGGGATGTGTCTGCAGGCAGATGTTTCATTTCCTCTTCCTCTTTCCCACGCTCAATTTCTTTCTTTGTGTGCTGTCCCTAAGGTGGGCAGAACATGGCTGCATGGTCATCTTACTTCATAAAGTGGTACCAAATGAGCACAATTTTAGGGGGTTGTTAGTGACGTGTGTTCCTTTCTAGAATGAAGACATTGCTTTTAGATTTTTTAATCTATATTCCTGTTTCTTGTCTTTAGTGAAGAAGTATGGATATCAGGGAGGTATAGGAAGTGCCTACTGTAGCCTCACAGCTTCAGGCAATGCATGGTTCAAGGGGAGTCCACAGTGATGTAAGCAGGATAATTGTGAAAATAAATGTCTGCTCTGCAACAAAAAATGAGATTTAATTTTAGAATTGAACACTCAAAAGTATGTAACTCATTTTTCCAGACAATTATTGTAATTTCATATAGAGCATCCATCAAAATAGTCATTCAGATGCTCACCTGGTCTCTCACTCCATGTTATTGCTTATATCCTCTTCAGTGCAGTTGCATCAACATGGTCCTCATACGTGGGTTTATATTTTCTATTTATGCAGTTAATTAACTGCAGGGCTGCCTGAGCCTTCCTCTAATATTGCAGAAGGCTGAGGACTGTTCAGTGTTTGCAGCATCTGAGCTGGGTTTTTGATCATGCTCCTAACGCCTTCATTGGCTTGCAAGGTGCCCATGGCCCCCCATGGGAGCAGCAAACTGGTACAGGCAGAGGGACAGGACTGGGCTGGGCTGAAGGACAAAGAAAAGCCCGGTGGGGGTGTAAAAGCCATCCTTTGGAGGATGGAGGAGGCAAGGGGGAATGGCAAGCACCACGGAGCTCTCACACGGCAGAAGCAGTAGCTGGAAGGCAGCCCAGAGATGTCCCCAGGTGTGTAATCCTGTGAATCTCACCAACCCCTCACTTTCCTCTTCTTCCATCCCTGTCACGGGTGATTTTCATAACACCCAGCAGATTAAACCTCTTATTCAGCAAACTCCACGTAATTTTATCTTGTGTCAGTGGCACTTACTGTTACACTGTTGCACCTCTATTCCCAAAAGCTTTTCAACCTCACTCTTACAACTCACTGAAAACATCAAATCTCTTCTGAAATGTTACAAACTGTCTTTTTTCTTCCCCTAGTTACATCAGCAGACCCAAGATGGAAGAAAAATCTATTTCTACCAAACTTCTAGTTTATTTATGTAGTCATTGATGGCAGGCATGTTTACATCTCTGTGATCCTAAACCTTAGGGAATTGCATTTCATTTCAGGGCTGCTGGGTCTGCAAAATCCCATGAGATTTTTAGCTTTGATTTAAAAATAAACAAGGTGATTTTTTTTTCCTATGGTTGTGGAGCAAGCCTTGAAAGATAGAATTTGGAGACCTCAAAGAAAAAGAAAAGAAAGCACATTTAGGAGATAAAAATATATGATTAAATAATAAAAGTTTCCAAGTGCATATTTCATCTTGTGCCTTCTTTAAAAAAATAATATTTTCATTTTCATGACAGAAGTTGACAATTCATGATTTTGGATTTACTTAGAGAAAATCCCCACCAAGATGATCACAAGTTTCAGTCTGGAATACACCATTACACTGAATGCTGTGTTCTTCCTACGTAAAAGAGGATGTATCCAGTTAAATAAATATATATTATTGGTATCACCACCTTACAGGAGGAGAACAAATACACAGAATCTGACTCTCCCACAGCTCCCAGCTCCCAGGTACCTTAAGGGAGCCATGCAGCTACTACACCCACTTTGTCCAGTTTCAGACTTGAAGGGCCACGTTTTAATTTTGGCTCATATGGGAGCCAGTGGGGTTGGTGACAACCTCTCTGAAATCACAGGTTCTTTGTACATTTATTCCTCTCTCTTCAAAGAGGTGAGAACAGTGGTGTGTCTCAAAGTATTACCAGTTAACTTAGAAGGCACCTCTTCATCATAAAACCCAGTCCTGCAGTCAGACAAAGGAACATGGCATCTCACCCTTAGCTTAAGCTGAATTATTTCAGTCTTAAGACTGAGTTGTCTGGGTTGCTTGTGCTTCCTTATAGAAAGTTATTCTCACAACTTTAATGACAAGAAGGCCTCTGATTTTCAAAATTACTTAAATGGTACTCCTTGGTTTTCCCAATGACTCTAAGGTATTTCTGAAAAAAGCTACTCTTGCTTTGCTTTGTGATGCTAAATAAGTCAGGTTCCTCCTATCTCCTCTGGAAACAGGCCTCTTTATCCCCTGTACTGTCCATATACCCTCCAAATTTGTATGAAGTCCTTTCCCTATGAGCTTCTCAGGCAGAGGAAAATTGCTGCAGGTGTCTCCTAGAATCATTGCTAAATATTATTTTGAGTTGAATTTGATACGTGGATGTGACTAGTTTCAAAACTAAGGGAGCTAAGACCCAGGCATGTGATCTGTGCTTCATCTCTTAATAATGAATAATTATTATGTATTATTGATTTCTTATCAGTTACTGTAGTTTACAGTATTTTGCTCCAAACACTAATGAAAATGTGGCTGCAGTTATATTAAAATTCTGTGACAGTTATTCAAATACAATGAAATTTGTTATCCAGTTTATTGCTGATAACTGATGGGACCTACGCAATCCCTGTAATTTTCAGCTTTGTGGGCTAACTGCCTTTCACACGTAGCAGACACGAAGACAAAGGACAGTTATGATGATGGACAATTTCCCATTGTTTCTGTTGAGGACAGGAATGTTATCATTTAAGCAACTGGTGTTAATACAAAAGGCATAGAAGCTCTCGCTCCTACTCAGTTTGTTATGCCTCACACCTTTAAAGACAGTGTTAATCTTTCAAGCCATCACTTTGCACCCAAGCTTCAGGATTAGCTCACCATCTAGTGTGACTCCTCAATTTCTTTTCCTTTCCCCAGGATGCAATCTCTGCTCCCATAAGCACAAAGATTCTTTTTCCAAGTATTTAACTATTTGGCTTCACTGTGAATTAATTCTGTTTGCTTGTTTGTACTCAGTTTATTGCATCTGCAAGAGGGAACACCAGTCCTTTTTTGTTGTTGTTTAACAATCCTCCAGGTTTTGTTTTATGTACAAACTTTATCAACAGTATTATATATGCTCCTAGTTCACTGATACAAGTTAAATAATGGGAAGACACAGGGCAGTGCACTAAAAATATGCTTCCTTAGTAAGGATTTCCCAGGATCACTTGTCTTTGAGATCAGTCAGTTGACTGGTTTTATCATCTACTACCTTAGTGATGATTTAGTAAAGATGTAATCTACAATAATAAAAATTTCCTACATATATATACACATGTATTTATATATTGAATTGGCATTTAGACATCTATCAACCAGATCTGTGATATGACTAAAAGGATACTGAGTTGCTTTGGAAAAAGATTTTGTTTTCTTATTTTCTTACTGGTATTGATTGTACGCCTCTCCTGTAATTTGTTTAATAATGAAATACCCTTAATAATATACCCTTCTGTTAAATTTGCTGATATTAGGCTGACAGAAGAATGGTTAATTTGGTAATCTTTTCAATGCCTTTGACATACAAAAACACATTGAAAGCAGCCCTGTGGAGAAAGATTAAGTGGTTCTCATTAATGAAAAACAGGACACAAGCCAACAGTGTGGACTTGCAACCCAGAAAGCCAAACACATTCTGGCTGCATCAAAAGAGGGGTGGCCAGCAGGTTGAAGGAGGTGATTCTCCCCCTCCACTTTTGAGACCCTACCTGGAGGGCTGCATCCAGGTCTGAAGTCCTCAGCACAAGACAGACATGGACTTGTTAGAGCAGGTTCCTAGAAGGGCCACAAACATGCTCAAAGGGCTGGAACTTCTGTGTAGACAGGCTGAGAGATCTGGGACTGTTTGGCCTTGAAAAGAGAAGGTTTCAGGGACACCTTACAGCAGCCTTCCAGTACCTAAAGGGGACTTAGAAAAAAGACTGAGAGTGACTTTTTACACAGGCAGTTGGTGATAGGATAAGTGGGGAAAGTTTTAAACTGAAAGAGAAGAGATTTAGATTAGATGTTAGAAAGAAATTCTTGACTGTGAGGGTGGTGAGGCACAGGAACAAGCTGCCCAGTGGAGCTGTGGATGCCCCATCTCTGGAAGTGTCCAAGGCCAGGTTGGACAGGACTTGGAGCAACCTGGTCTAGTGGGAGGTGTCCCTGTCTGTGGCAGGGAGGTTGGAACCAGATGATCTTTGAGGTCCCTCCCAACCCAGACCATTATATGATTCTATGATTCTATGATACATTCTTGTATGTAGCCACATTTTTTTTTCTTCTTGCTTGTCTTCTAAAGGCAAAAAAATATACCTCAATATACAGTTGCTGTTGGCATAAACCAGCATATTTCCTATTGCCTTCTTTTCAGTTTGGGACAGGATGAGACTATCTAAGTCAGATGCATTTTTTTCTAAAGTCAGATGCAAAAACATAAATGAATCATCCAGAAAAGAAAGAGCAATATTTATTTCTATACTAAGTCCATTTATTTCCAGGGAGCATCCTTTAGGGATGAAAGAATTAATTCCTTTTGCTTCTCTTCATCTTGTGGGTACAATCATTGCTGCTGTGCATTTACACTGATGCTTCTCCACTGTGACACACTCTTCTTTCTTCATTAATTTCAGGTGACTGATGCTCTTGTCTCTGTTCCCAGCATCTTCTGTAGCTATTTACAGACTAGGAAGCTTGGTTTGCTCTCTTCTGATTTACTTTGGCTAGTCCTGGCAAGAGCCCAGATTTGTTTATCTGAGGAAGTGGTTGGGATCTCATTGCTGTTCTCATCAAACCATAGTGAGGTTTCCCTTTCACATATAAATGTCTCAGACACCTGAGAAGCTGAGAGCTAGAGATGGCTAGAAGACAGTTTCCCGTTGCTGCAAAATTATTTCAGATTTCAAAAGCTGTCCTATCCTATTCTGGGACAAATATTTTTCCAGACAGACAGGTTGAGAGAGCTGGAGGTGGTTTGGGGTACAGCACATGTATGCCGACTCTGCCACCCTCATCCAGGGCAGGAATTTGGTCTGTTCTCTGCAGCTCTGAGGAGAAGGAGGTATAGGTTAAGAAACTTAAGTTTAGGAATTGACTATAGGTTGTAGAAGCATATCAGACATCTGAGCTTCTTCTGGTGGGTATCAATGGAGCCAGTTCAGCTCCCTCTGCAGCAGGTACCCTGTGCCAAGTCAGACAAACTGAGTTATCCACTGCTTGATTCAGTCACCTACACATGGGGCTTTGAAATGCTCTGTGCTGCCTTGGTGGCTTTGCAAGGTGCACATCTCTCCTACTTCCTATGTTAGGTCTATGAGCTCTGAGTAACCCTTGCATTAAATAAACATCTCTATCCCATTGGGCAGGGACTTTGACCCAAATCCATCACCTCTACGTCAAGTAAAGAACAGATTTTTTTTCCTCTGGTTGGTAGATCTGTCATTTATACAAAGTGGAACAGCCTGGATAGCTGAGGAGTGCCTGCATCCTAAAAGTTATTGAATATTGCCAGAGGAGCCATTGGCACAGTTATTGGTAGTAGAATATTTTGGAGAAAAATGTTTGATAGCAGACACATTCCAGGAAAAAAAAAAAAAAAAAAAAAAAAAAAAAAAAAAAAAAAAAAAAAAAAAATCGAAAATTCATGACCTGATGCTCCTAATCAACACACTTGGAGTACAGTTCATGCTCAGAGCAGTGCTGAGAGTCTGGTTTATCTGCCTGCCTGGACTGCTGCTCTGCCTTTGGGGGAATTGCTGAGCTGCATCCCTTCCTGCCTCTGTCCCCTGCAGCTGGCCCTGCAGCAGGAAGCTCTCCTGAAGAGGAGTCCCTCCAGGCAGGCAGCACTTAACCTCCACAAGGAAAGAACATATACAGGCAGTGGAGGATGATGAGGTGAGTGTGCTGTGGCACACAGGTGTTCTATCAAGGAGATAAAAATGCTCCTTTTGAAAGACAAAGTTGAGCTGCTTGCCCCTCTGTCCCTTACAGCTGCATGGCTGGCACCTTTGCAAAGACCATTTGAAGCTTCTTTCTGCTTTCTGTCTCTATTTTACTACTTAAGATGGAATTTTGGAGATAAATCTTATACTTCTAAAATCCCACTTTACGTATTATCATCCTTAGAAATGTTTGTGGGTTTTTTCTGGCTCATTTACACTGTGAAATACACAAGACCACTTCTCCTCACATCCTCTTACCAAGCATGATTTTTTTTAATGGACATGGAGAAAATGCAAACACTCGCTTGGATTGACAGGGTGTTCAAGTGGTGTCAGATTTTCTCTGTTGTGATTCTTTATTAATTAAGCAGTATTTCTGTATGTAATTCCTCAAGTTCAACATGATTCTTCATCCCCTCTTGAAATTACTCTGCTTTTGAGGCTTCTGAGTCGAAAATGGCCTGGGTGCTGCAGGTTAGGATACATCTTTTTTTTTCTTATTATTTTTTTTTTTCCCTCTCCTTTCTTGTTGTCTGGGATGAAAAACTTTGGATTAAAAAGTCTAGGAAGTTATCAACCCAAATACACTGCTATTATATATCCACCTACCCCAGTGCAAGTCCTTTCTTGCACTGTTGCAAGAAATGCAATGCTACCACTTGCAATGTTACTACTTGGCTTCAATTCTGTTACCCAAAAGGACAATAGGACAGTTTTGGGTTTGTGTTTTCGAGTGGTGAATAAAGTCGTCGTCTTCCTACATCTATCCCCCAGCAAATCTGGAGTTTCCACTTTCAGAAATTCTTTTGAAATATCTTGGCTAACAAAACTGTCTACTTTCTGATTTTGTTTACAGGGAATATTTACAGAATGCCAGATCTCTTCCAAGGTCCTTCATTGAGGTTCTTCTTTAAAAACTTGGGCTTGGAAGGCAGCGTGTGCTCCAGGTCACCCAGTGTTCAGAGTAATAGATAGATAGCCTTTGGAAAATAGAAATTTGGGAGCTATTGGTCAGTGTTTCTAACAGGAGTATGAGCATCTTTTCATGCACAGACACTGCTTGTTAAAATGACTCCTGGGAGGTATTCTTTTTTGGGATGTGGGTGGCTGACAAGAAGGTACTATGATTTTGGCAACTATTTTCTGCATGCCATTTTTTCCCCTCTCCTTTAAGAAGTATGCCATCTAGATATAGCCTAGGGGCATATCCTCTGTACTGAAATGAGTCTAATTTTTCCAACTGCTTTGTTCTTCCCTGACCCCATTCTATGTAGACTCTATCTTAAGAGCAGTAACCATCTGGACTGTCCCCTATTGGGGGAGCCAGTCCATAATGAGAAAAACAAACCAGCAGCCCTGAAGATCCACTGGGAAAAGGGAGAATGATAGATTTGAATCAGGCACAAATACCTGAAAGCTGATTCAGCAGCTGCAGGACTCAAACAATTTTCTTTGCAAAACAAATACTTCCTTCTACAGAGAGAGAGAGATACTTTGCTTGTTCTCTCCCACCTTCCAGACTGTCTCTCCATCTCTTTCTCAAGAACCTTAACATAATTTCAGGCTGTCTTCTTCACCCACTTCTCTTTCTGGGATGCCCCAATGGGCAACTTCTGCTTCTTTTCTCTCCTTGTGTAACTGCTGGCTGTTCCCTTATGCAGCAAATATCTCTATGCAGGTGATAGAGGTGGTTTAACTTCTGTGCCTCTCTCCTCTGTTTAATCCTGTCCTGCTGGCAGCTCTTGAATAATTATCAGCTCTCAGAGTGACAAACACAGATCTCAGCCAAGCCTTCTCCCAGGCTCCTTTCTTTGTGGGGGAAATTGTACTGGTCATCCCATGCTGCTGGCATTAAGGGCCCTAGAACCAGGGATGTGCTTTAAGTCACACCTCCCATCTTCAGGCTCTTTCTGTGACTCTCATAAATAGAGATGTTTACATGCCAAACGTCACATGTTAAAATACATTTATTTGTGGCTCTACTCTTCTAGGAGATGCAGTTTCACTGTCCACCAGCTGGTAGAGAAGTCACAAGCAGGTGCCAAATGTGACTGCCCTTTCTTCCTAAGGCCATTACACACAACCAGATACCTTGGAGCTTTCTTACCACTTACAAACACTGTGCAAGGAACTGGCAGTGGCATGGACCAGGCAAGGCTGGGAGATGCTCATTGCTCTCCAGGGGCAGGGAGGCTCTGAGGTCAGGGGCAGAGGAGCACCTGGGGACTGACACTGCTGTGAGCTGCGCGTGACGGGAGTCCCTCAGCCAGCTGAGTGGGAATGGCTGCTCCAACAGCACTGACTCCATGCAGATGTTGCAAGGTCAGTTTGTACACTTATTGGAGAGCCCAGCTGACTGGTGAAACAGCATTGCTCAAGTTTTGGAAAGGTGAAAATTCAAAGTCAGGTTCTAACCAAGCCATGCCGCCAACGATCTATGATTTGTAACAATTAATGGCCTTTTTGTTCTGGCTTTCTGCATCATGCAATGAGATCATGATCCATGACTACACTCCTATGCAATAAAATAATACAAATAAATAAATAAATAAATAAATAAATAAATAATAATAATAATAATAAATAATAATAATAATGAGTTGAGTTTTATTATGTCTCTTGCACTGCTTAAAATCCCCTGTGAGCAGTTACTGTCAGTGAGAATATTTAATGTCTTGATGCAATTTGAAAATGTAGCGCAAATGACAGTGTAATAAAACAAAGAACTTCATCAACTTCTAATTGAAATTAATGAGGACTGAACTTCTACTTTGTGCATAAGAGACTTTTTCCTCTACTTTAAAAGCTGTTCTCCTGGCTCCAGGAGTGGCATGACTCAATTTGAATTATCTTCTTTTTCTACCTCAAAAATATTTTACTGCAGAAAACTAGTCTTATTTCAGACAAACAGTAAATTTCATGCAGATTAAGAAGTTAGACATTTCTCTCAATTCCTGCAGAAATGTTTTCCCTATGTATTAGCAGATCTGTAAGAAATCCTAGCCATCTGTATTTTGTGAGACTAGGAGCTGAAAATACACTCCTTAACTAAGAGACTATTTTCTATCATACTATTTCAGAAATTTATACATAGACCAAATCTTAGCAAAAAAGACTCTGTTATTTCAAGGTCATTTTGAACCTCTGCGGCAGAGGTACAAATATTAGTAACGTCATCAGGCAGAAGCACAGTGCACTGAGGCATGCCAACATGTTTGTCAAAATGGCTGTGGAAGCCCTTTTGCCATCCCCTGGCAGCAGAAGGGAATAACAGAGATGACTTGAACTGGTCATTGCATTTTATTACCATGCAATAAGACAGGAAAATATAATTCTCCATGCTGACATTTGGCACTGGTACAATTTCACAGACCCCTAATGACTGCAGTGGAGAACAGTTCAAGCCACTCAGCTCCAGGTACCTGAAGTGTTCCTTGTCTTCCAAGTTATATGTAATGTTTACTTTTCTTATAACTTTTTTGCTATAAAACCTGCTAAACCAATAATTAATATTTTCTTTTTCTTTTCTTTTTTTTTCTTTACTAGTTTGCACAGCTTTGCAGAGCTTTAAGAACGTCTAAATTGCTGCAAGCTTTAGCACAGCCATTTAGGTCATTCCACATTGCTATACTGCAGCTGTTTGCATTATGTCTTGTGGGTCACTTGTGAAGGGAAGAGTTGTTGTGATGTACTGTGCTTGCCAACAGCAGGCACAAATCAGGAGAATTGTACTTGGAGGCATATCATTAAATTTCAACAAACGGGTTTACTGGAGAAGTCATTCTTCCTGTGAGATCACTAAAGCTGCCATTGTCCATAAACTATTTAGAAGACCTGAGTAAAGGGCTACTTAAAGTCTTCAGCTGATAAGGCTTAATGCTGTGTTTTCTCATTCCTTTGCTTATGATTCTCCTACTTGCCAGTGGTTTCTTATCAGTGCCAGAATAATTTGTGTTCACAGGCACCTACTTTCAGGATTGTTGGAAAGACAGGATATTTAAATACTAGCTCCATCTAGTACCTACAGAGAGAGACCTAAAGGTCTGTAAGTTTTGTGATGCCACAACGTAAATGGATGGTTAGCTTGTGATAAAAGCATGCCACACAAGCCTCTAAGAAGGTGAGTTCAGGCAACACTTTTTACCTCAGATACTGTTGGTTTATTTCTTTTCATAGCAGTTACACACACTGCTTCTAAAAATAATTTTTTTTCATATACCATCAGCCTGCACTCTGGGTCTAACTCAAAGACTGTGAAGAAAATTTAGATTATTCTAAGAAAAGATAAAAAAAATCTCTATAAATAGGACAGAACTTGTGATATTTTGTTACATTTTACTTTAACCAAATGTGAAGATATAAAAACTAAAACTTCTGTTTTCTGAAAATGTGATTAGTCTGCACCTTCCAGAGACAAAGGAAGCAGTGCCCAGAATCCACAAACTCTTCTCCGAAATGGTTACCCTTTTGGAACAAGAAACAGCTTGTCAAAATCCCATCTTTCATAGTGGAATTTGCTACTTCTTGATGGAGAAGGATGCTTCCTGCAGCAGTCTTATATACTTACAAGGCATGAACCAATTTGCATTTTAATCATGGGGGACCCATACCATCAACTGGTGAGAGTGCTTTTAGTTTACCTGAACTCAGTCATTGGGTTGATCCCAGCAGATTTGCCTCTACAGCAACACCTGATTTTATCATGATATCTCTTGAGTATTCAGCCTCTATAAAAATAAATAAATTCTCCTGAAACTGTGCTAAATTCCTTACCAATGAATCTCCTTTCACTATATGAAATTCTAAATAAAAAAAGACAGGTTTATTTTAAGCTTTTAACAGACTGTTGTAGTTAATCGTGTATATCAGGCAAGAGGCTTGGTTGCTAAGAAAATCTTTGGCATGTTTCCATGGGATTTGTGTGTTATTGACAGAAAAAGTACCAAATGATAGGAAATGCATCTGCTAATTTGAATAGTGAAAAAAAAAAAAAAAGAAAAAAAAGAATAGAACCATTTTCTGCCCAACTTTTGAGTTAATGCAAGCTCAGGCCAAAAATAACATACTTCCTATCAATTTACAGAGAAGATTTTTGGCTTCAAAGACTTGATTAAGATTAAAAAAAAAAAATAAAATCCCCATTTCTATGTGGATAGAACATATGGATCTCTGGTTGTCAGTGGTTGCCCTTACACTGCTGCACAGAGGTTCCCAGGATGAGCTCAAAGCCAGAATCCCTTCTGGAGGTGATCTGCAGAAGCACCCGGTGTGTTTGTTACTTCCAGAAGAAATATCAGTTGTATTTACATTGAATGTTCTCCCACGTGCAGATGTCTGCCATGTGATAAGGCAGACCTTTCTCCATAGTTTTTCCAGCTGTCTCAATTATCATGGTCCAGAAGAGAGGGAGAAAAATGGCCAGAGATGGGGAAGACAGAGTGGGGCCTCCTTTAAAAGGCCCTGACAGTGCTTGCCTGAGGAAAGGACACAGCAGTAGGCATCCAGGGCTTTAGTTGAGCAAAGCCTGCCTAGAGGAACAGATGCCTAGTACTGGGTCATAGCCTGGAGCTCAAAATGCTGCCAGGGAAGTTTTGCCAGGTACTGGAGCAGCCAGTTGCAGAGAAAGCCAGCAACCCCAGTGTGGAGATGGAGCTCTGCATAGGCCAAGTTTTAAAGACTGGCTGACCATGAAAAACATACTTATTCCTCTTTGAAACTTTTTCTTTTTTTATATTTAAATATCAGCCGGAGTCATCAAGAAGTCAAGAATCAAGCAATGGGGTTAGATCTTATTGATCTGTTCTCAGAAACCATCATTTTAGGTGCCCTGTATTTAGACCCTTGGCTATGCTCCATAATCAGTGCATGACCCCATAATTTAGGATTTTGGAAAAGGAATGAGTCCCTCAGGTCTACAAGCCAAAGAAAACAGTGGATGTGTTGTGGGAGGATATATTGTTTAGCAGGATAACATAGCTTAACAAAGTAATGTGGTGGCCAAGGAGACTACTCTGAGAACAAAGTTCCTGGCATGCTGAGGACATTGATCTACAGTGTAAAGTTCATAAAATCTTGTGGAAAGTTAGTTATTCTGTGGGATGATAATTTTATTTTAACTTCTTTAATTCCTGATGCTTTTAGGCATCTTTTTTTTATTCCTGGGCAAGGAAGATCAATGGTACAGCTGAAGCCTATAGCCACATAAGGCATGTGTGGGGCTCCGTAGTTGCTACCTACAGTGTTCTTTTACCTTGTGAAAGAAACCCGGATTTTTTGTTCTCTCTCATTTAAAATAATTGTTTCTTATTTCAATTTAAACATGGCAGAATTTTAAAGGCCAAGGAACAGGGTTTCTGCCTCTGGTTACCAATGAGCTAATTAAGCAGCAAAGCAGTACTGGACAATGAGGGAATCCTATGGAGGCAAGAAAATTGATAATATAAGACTCCCTGTTACAATTCAGTAATAGTACTGGAGAGAATGATCATTTGTTGTGGAAGATAGGCAGCCAGGGATTTTTTCTACTTTCTTTCTGCTTCTCTTTTTTTATCCGTTCTGTGATTTGGGCAAATCCTTCCAACTTCTTGGTCCCTCAGTTTTCCCTTTCTGCAAAACAACGAATCAAACTACTTTGCTAGAATTTTGGAGGAATGGATGTAGTGCTTTATAAATATGTAATGAGTTCTATTTTTGTTAGGAGGCAAAATGGACTACTATATATATAAATTTAATGTTTGCCACTGGCTTTGGAATTTTTTCAAGACATGCCAACAAGAGAATATACTTAGAAACTAGTCTGACATATCTCATCGAGTGTCAAAGGTTTGCATCAAATATTTGATTCGAGCTTCTCTACAAGTCTCTTTTTGAAACAGCTCAGAGACAAGGCACATTTGCTTAGCCTGCATATCCCTAGAAAGAAATGAGATATACATTTTTAAACCATCTTCATTTACTTATGAGAAGAATATCTATCTGCAATACTTCATGTATAAAATGCTTCATGCTCGCATAACATATGCACAGAGCATATGTTTTAATTTTAGTTCAGTACAATATTTCAAATTTAAACAAATTAGCCCAAGGCATAAAGTACTACCAACCATTTTTTCCGCTTTTAATACAAGCCAGATTGTAGAGAAGCATTACTAATGAAAACAGCAATCATAAATCTGAGCATATTTTACTTATCCCATATTAATAACACAATATACCTCTTTTTTAAATTTAGATTTTCATATAGTGAAAGAAAATTAATTGGTAATGACCTTATCTTGATATTTCTTCACAGATTTTTGTCATCACTGTTTTAAGGAATTTTGAGTTGATGGTACCATTAAAACACTGTTATTCAGGGCTGTATGCCTTCAACTTGTTCAGTTTTCATGCTCAGTAACAAGGGAACATGGACACCACAACCTCTGAACTGCTTCCAAGAAAACTGCTAATGATAACAAGGAAAAGCAAGTCAGATGGCTTAAATTTACTGTTCAGGAGTCCACATTTTTAATCCTGAGAAATGGTATCTATTATGTATATTGAACATGTACTCCAGTAAATTCTCCTTCTCCCACGGAAGGCTTAGCTTAACAAATGGGATGCTATTTTTCCAGTTACAAATATTCTATGGCAACACCATAGGTAGTTGCATTTCTAGTTATATCAAATTTTATGGTGAAGCCTCTTTAACTTCATTCAGAAGTCAGAAGTACCCTCTTGAGAATCCTCTCACTGAAGGGAAATTCAATAGTTAATATTATTGCATGTTATTGAATACTCAGCTATTGCAAAGAATTGTGTTAAGTCATTTGAATAGAGATAATAAATAGACTGCTTTTTCTCTCCTGTGCAGCAAATGGGGCATTGTTACAAAAAAAAGATTAAAGACCAGGTTTAAAGTCAGTGTAAAGCAATATATTTAAGTATCTTACCAAAATTTATTTGGGTATCCCTCCTTCTGTTCACAAGAGCTCTTTCATCAGACAAGGCTTCCTACAGGGTCCTTGTTTGTGGAATCTATCTAGCTGACTTGCTCATATGAGCCCTCAGATGAGCCCCATTGGTATTAAGTGTAGTTATCTGGGATGGCTTGAGCAGAATTCATACAGGTCTTTGACACCTTCTCAGGAATGACTTATAAGCAGCTCAGCTGGGAGGCTGAGGAGGATGGAGATCTCTGGTGCAAAGAGGCAGAGAAAAGGAGAGAAAGGGAGGTGTGTCTGTATGGAGAGGGCACTCAAGGCAAACAGGGTAGCAGAAGAGGAGTGAAAACTCTCCCGCTGGCTCAGTTAGAACTGGAGGAAATGTGCCCATGTCAGGGTGGGTCAGAAAGGGATCCAAAGGATGGACTTGGTGGACTTGGAGCTTGCTTTCAGGCACTCAGTTAAAGTTGTCCCACTCGGTGCAGCACCAGCAGCACACAGGAGACCACGAGTACAGCATGTGCAGCTGTGATCCCACCCTGACGCTGGCTCCCATGCCACACACACAGATGCACACACCCACAGATAACTCTCTGCAGGGAGACTCCTACACCCGTTGCATTCACAACTCTCCCTGTTCCTCACCCACAAAGGAGAAGTCTGAGGGACTCACTTTTTACTCCTTTTTGTCTTAGAGTGAGCAACCTAGACTAAAGTCTGGTTCCATATTCTCTCCAGCTTGAGAGAATTTAAACTCCAGTCACTCCTCTGAGGAATTTCCAGCCCAGTATGGATAAAGAAATATTTTAACTTGCTGTGCCATTTTCTGGAAATCCTCGATTTTTTTTCTTAATAGCAGCACCTAAGTACCCCCCTGAAGGGTTTATGTTTCAACAGTGAGTACAGTGGGGTTCTGTAGGGAGCCCAGTCTCGTCAGCATGCATTCCATGTGTGCTGACAGTGCCTGACAGACACACCCTCCCTTGGGGACAAACTGCCTCTTTCCTGGATGGTCCTGCAGCTGAGCAGACACCAGACTACTCAGCCTTGTTTGAAGTAGGGCTGCCCTAAAACAGGAGTGTGGTTTAGGTGTATAAGGAATGGAAAAGCACTCCCAGGATTAGACAGAACAGATTCAGATTCTAATTTCTGTATGAATCTTGCTTTAATTTCTCTTTTCTTTTTTATCTCTCTGAGATCTGGTCCTAAAACTCTTGCTTGGCATCATATAAAGATGCTGCAATGGAGCAAGAAGTGGAATTCTATGTCCAGCTCTCAGATTAATTGAATACCTAATTTGTGTTTCAGCACAGCCACAAGTATTCATTTATTTATTGAAAGATGCATCAGTGCAACAAAATAAACTTTTCACATGAGCTCCCACAGACCTATTTTTGATTTATGGCATTATACTAGAAGCTCAGTCAAGCTAATTTTGTTCACCACGTATCAAGGGAACAAATTTTAAGTGCTCTGTTGAAGCATTTTTCTAGTCTGAATTTTATGTGCAAAACAACAGAGTCTACTTTTGACTTATTCCAGTGCAGATGAGAAGAAACTCTACTGCAACTATGGTACTTGAAAAGCTGCCTGTTTCAAAGAGTCATTTCTTAACATGTCACTTTCTCATCTCTCTTTGTTTCTTGGTTATAATTAATCTTTAAAAGAAGAATGGTTCAAAATTTAAATTCACTATAAAATCTATAAAAATATAAAATGAAGTATCTGAACCCAGGCCTTTGACAATTACATTTATTACTGCACACTGACTGAAAAAGATTCTGCATTAGATACAGAAGGACAATGGACGTCAAACAGGCACTTGACATAAAGTGCAACAATATGTATTAGAGAGGAAAGGCATTTGTGGGGCATTTGATTAACATACTTTTAATTGGACTTTCCTGCCTCATTGGTTTTATTCTTTCAATTTAGTTCAAGCTGCTCAAATACGTAAATAGGCAAAGCACCTCGTATAATTAACACAATACACAGTTTGCAAATTACCATATTTCTCAGATTGTGTATACACAAATAGGATATTGTGCAAATATTGCTGAACTCCTACAGAAATATAAACAGGAAGGGAAAGTCCATTATTGACCAGAAAAAAAAAAAACTGAACAACCAAAAAAAAAATAACACAAACACCCTCCTCTTTGAAAGCTATTTGGATCACTTGATCTTTGTTTTCAACAGCAATTTTAACTTTAGTTCTGTATTTCAGTAAAAATTCATAAGATGTTCTGTCAATACCATTCAAGCTTGAATTTGAGTGTACTAAGTTTTGTTCCCTATGTCATGCTCTCTAGTCATATAAAAGAATGTGTGAGACCATACTTGTATAGCCAAATTCAAGAAACACTGAAAAGCAAGCATATACTGCATAAAGGATGCCTAGAGCATAGAAACCCAACAGAAAATGCTAAGTCCTATTGCTATTTATAATGCTGAACATATTCCAGGATTTTTAAGATCACATTTTAGCTGCTATTAATCTAGGATGTAATTAAAAAAGAATATTTAAATTGCACAATTGCCAATAAAACCCATTAAACATTTAACAACTGAAAATCATATAGGTAATTTGGATTTGATACTTGCATTCTCAGAAAATGTGAATTGTATCTGGGCAATAAAGCACATGGACAGAAATTCCATAGCCAGGATATAAGAGAAGTGAACAATTTGTTGTGTGAATATTTGGAAGGAAAAGAACAGACTGAAAACTGCACATCTTCCATGTTTGTTTGAGAGGCCATCTATTCACATGATTTAAAAATTAGAGTTAGTATAATATTTAAAATTTTTTTAGACATTTTACACTTTAAATACTTTTCAGTTGCCATTTTAAAAATCCCAGAGTTCTCCTTCCTCAATAAACACTATTTAATTTTCATTTTAGGCTATGATTTACCTTGGGAGCACCACCTACTGTTGAACACCTACATGTACAGTGTGCAGGGGGAACACCTACAAAATTGATGGTTCTGGTCAAATACACCTGAGAAAAATACAGAGTATTTCATTTAAAATAAGCATTGACAATGAAAGACACAAGTTCCAAAAGTTACCTGTATATTATATGAGCCAATAGGGAAAGATATGATTCTTTTCCTCACACAGATTATGTAAACATTGCTCAGGAGGAATCAAATATTGGATTTGTTTTACATGTACTTCTCTCCCTTCTTCACTAAACTTTGCCACATAAAAGCATAAAATTCTTATTTGCTTTTTCGTTATAATGTTTTTTACCATTTCACCCACAAATTCAATCAAATAGGCTTGACTAATTATTAAAATTAATATAGTTTCCCTCAGTAAGTACTCACAAATGATTTTACAAACATTATTGGAGTCCTTACATGTTCTTTACCTACATTTATGAAAAGCTAACAGTGTGTAAGATGTTACAATTTTCTCACTGGCAAGGAGGATTTTTGAACTTATACTCAGTTTGTGGTGCACCTAGGTATTTCTGGGGGATACCTAGGTGTCTTGCAGACTGACAGGGCACTGGGTGTTCATTACTGCCCTGAAACAAAAGGTTCTGTAATGTACACACTTAGCTAAAGAATTCATTTTATGGGGTAAGGAATTTAAATTGAATCTCCCTATCTGTGTTGCAATCTTTTGTGCTGAGCAAAACAGTAGCAAAGCAAAGTAAATGTCCATTAGGAGGTAATAGCTGGAGTATGCTCCACTGCTGCTGTTTCTGCACTGATTATGCAAAACAGCTGTCAGTCAGGAAATTCCTTTGGGAAAACAGCACTTCCTTCTTTCCAAATTAATTACATTAAATGTGGTGAATTACATTAGGGAACAGGAGCATGCAGGAATGGCTGTAGGAATTTTGCTTCCATGCTATCAGAAAGTTTCAATCAGCTGTTTTCATGGAGGTGCACAATGTAACTGAACTGTCCATATTAGTTTCTTCTCCAGATGGGATAAATATAGAACAGACTTGGAGTTTTTATTTTTAAATGAATGCACAGTTGCTTTATTTTGAAGAGAAAAATCCTCACCTACTTCCTTCTCATAAGCTATGTAATGATATATATTTCTGAATAATTGCCTGTAATATGTTTCCAACACACATATCAGAATTAACATTCCTCTTATTTGTATTTAATACTCTTCAGACTCACAGTCTTTCCACAGAATTGCTTCCATACCTCTAAGAAATATGCTTCTCAATGGCCAAGCATCCTCTTAACTGAGGACAACAAAAAATTGATACAACTGTTGACAAAATATTTTAAAATCTGAATGCTGATGAATGGCTCTCTTATCTCTACATCTAGCTGTCTTAAGGGAAAAAAATAGCTTCCTTTAGTATTCTCTGTCCTCTTTAGTTCCACATCTTGTGTCCAAGACAAAAGGAAGACATTATAGGCTAGTTTTACTTGTGTCTACAAAATTTTCTAAACAGATTGTCAAAGCCTTCTCAAAACCACATTGTTCTGATTGCTTAGATGTTGGGTTTTTTCCAATGTACACATTTGTTTTGAATTCAGACTGCCATAGCTACTTTCTATTACCAAAAATCACTTTTATCACTAAACCTTCTCATTAATTTACTTGTTGCTTCACTTTGTGGTACAAGTAGTTCAATAACTACTGAATAATAATAGCTGAATAACTCTGATTGTATATATATATATTTTAATTAGCCATTATTTTTTGATCCCTGAATGGCAAAAGGCTGGCTCTGAAGATGTAATTGAAATGTGTGCCATTGTAGTTATTTAACAATATCATTATAACATAGTCTCCACATGTGGGTTGAATTAAATCAGTCAAGTTTGAGGCCAAAATGAGTAGAATTTCACAATGTTTATCACTGTATCTTAAGCTTCATCATTCTCCCAGTCAGTCATTCCAAGCTATGGATTTCCTAAAGTTATGGCCTTAATCTAATATCATAAGTTTTTCTTCTGAAGTTAATATTTCAGAGCAAGAAATGGACTTATATATTCCAAATATACTTTCAATACATTTAGAACTGTCTGAAATTAGATTCTTCCTGCTAAAAGTTTTTTAGAGTGTTTTAACATTGACAGTTTTCTTGACAATCCTGAGCAAGCTCTGCAAATATTCCCTTGTTAGAGATCTCCAGTTTTTCTACATATAGGTCCCACCCTGCAAGCCCAAGCAAGTGTTACTACTGTGTTCAGCATCATTATCCAATGTTCATAAAATTCAGAAATAGTGGAAAGAGTGGATGAAAATTCACCTTCACTGAAGAGAATGGACTGACATCAGTAAAACAGGATTTCACTCAAAATGCAAGAAATAGAGGGTTTTCACTTTTTCACTATATGGTTTATGCACCTGCTGTATCCTTGAGGAAAAGCAACACTTAGAGCTAATTTAAGTAATCAGAAATATTTAAAGAAAATTACTGTTTCAACTAGTGAATTATAATAACTATATACAGCTGTTAAAATTGCTTATGCTGCACCACCACCAAACTCACAAAGCATCTGTGATGAGAGATCAATCATTTCCTGGTATTTATCAAGACATAGCCAATTAGAACAATAAATAGGATCACACGCATTTTCATGTTGTATCATCAATTCATCTTTTACAATATGTAGCTTTGATTGTAACCAACATTTGTTTTGCTGAATTCTGTCTAAATGCTCTCTCGGCTTCTCAGTTCAAAATTCCTTTAATGCATTTCTTCTAAAAATGTTCTAGTTTACCTTTTTCTATTGCCAAACTCACTCAAGCCCTTGAAAATAATTTGCAGCATATTAGCTTCTGTAATACTTTATATTTGTCCTTCATTTTATATGGTGAGTGCTTGTGGTTTAAAGTGTATTAATTTCAATACTGTTAAGTTCTTTTGGTCTGAAGGGACCAAAAGCTCCAGGGAGCACAGACAACCACTTCAAACCATTTTAATGAACATTGTCATTTTATCTTGACTAGAAAGAAATCTTAATCAACTTCAGTGCCAGATAGTCCAGTCACCATTCACACTCAAAAGGATTTGTGGTCTCTAAGTATATCTAAAATTCTGGCTATCAACAAGGCTTAATATTATCCAGTTTTAGCTCTCTAATAGAAGGAAAGGCTTAGTCTGTGCTAGTTCCCAGATTTCATCTTCCCTCAGTGAAGAGTGATGGGCTCCTCCAGAACTGTGTCCGTGCAGAAAGAGTCCAGCACTGCTGAGGCTGCTAAGTTTAAAAGAGATTCACTCCACAAAGAGCAAGCAGATGAGGCACATTATAGAAACACTATTTCTACAGCAGGAAAATCAAGAACTCAAAGGAGACTACGCAGTGCAGCAATTCTATTTAAGCTTTCTCACTAGTTTGCACCAGCTGTTACAACAGTCAGACTTTGCAGTTACACCTTTGCAACAAACTTCTAGTCACAACCACTGCCCAGCATGACAGATGCCTCCATTCTCAAGCATTACCTACATTTCTTTTGTCCCACAGATGTACAGTTTCCCTCAGACTGTCCTGAAGTTCATGTTCAGCACACTTAAAGAGCAATCCATGCTGCTGTCTGTCTCATTCTCTGTTACTTTTTCCTTTCACACCCTCTTGTGTTGTCTTGAAATAGTATTAACATCAGAATTTTGTTGCAAGTCTGGGCCCCTCAGCTGAGCCCTGTGGGACAAGTTAGAACCACCAGGCCATTGGTGATTCCAAATTTATGACTATTATTTGGAGACATTGTCAGTGAAACAGCTTATCCTTCTTTTACTCCATATCAAACACATATCAGTTAACTTTGTATGCGTGTACATTTTTGTTGTGGTATACCAGGTCTTGCATTTTTTACTTACTCTATTATCTTTACAGATTAAACATGAAATGTCACTTTAAAAAATCAACACAGCAGGAACAAATCTATTTTCAGTAAAGTCCTGTTAGCTGGTATTAATTATATTTCCTGGTTTTAATTCTTGATGAATCAAGTCCCATATCAGTCATTCCATTAATTCACCCAGGATTGATATCAGGATGTCAGAACTATAATTAGCTGGGTCATCCTCTTTGGCCTTAGTGTAAAAACTGGTCACACTCTTCTCAAGTTGTCATAACTAGATTATGGCTCACTCTCTTCAATTGAAAAAAAAATCATTAGCTATGTGATTATTGCTGTAAATCAGAATTTCTTCAAAGTAATCTTCCAAAGCAGAGCTGTATAGTATTAAAGTATCACATTGCCTCACAATTTTCTTGTGTCCAAGGGAAGTATTCAAGAAGGATGTTCTCCATGCTCAGATTGACAAGGGCTTGGCTCTAGCTTCCCTTCACAGCCTTTCTAAACATAATCACTTGTGGCTGTTTGTGAAGCTGTTAAGGCAACCTCATCAAGCACAGAGACTTGTCTAATGAGAGAAGGGACAACCTCCATAGGCACACAACCTCCAAACTGCAATCCAGCTGCTGTGCTGCCCCAGCTATCCTCAGCTGCCAAGTAGAAGTTACCTCAGACTTGTGGTCTTGAATGGACAATGCTTACAATATCATAGAATCATTGAACATTTAGGTTGGAAAGACCTCTAAGGTCATCAAGGCCAGCTGCTAACCCAGCACTGCCAAGTCCAACCCTAAACCATGCCTCCAAGTTTCTTTTAAGTACCTCCAGGGACAGAGGTAATCTGCATAATCCACACTCATTGTATCATAGGGTACATCCCTGCTCATTTTCTTTACTATCTGAATCATGTAGTCATAGAATTATGGAATCATGATCTGGCTGTCAGATCTTCGGCCTTAATTTGTCCAGCCTCATATGAAGCTGCCCCCACAGTCCCCTCTGGCAACAAAAGTTCACTACCCAAATGTGTAAAGATGTACTTTTTTAAATCTGGGCTTTAATATGCTCTATCACTTGTTTCAGTGGATTTTTCTAGTTCTAGTATTGCAGGTTTCAGTGATTAGCAGTTCAGTTTAACTAACACCTACAAGATTCTTTAAACCCACCTTGGTTTTCTCCTCTCCAGATGGAAAAGTCCTGTATTTTCACAGTATTTTTAGCCTCTGGAAAGGGAAGAATGGAAGGTTTTAAGCCTGTTAAAATAAGAGGTTTTAAGCCTTCATTTTGTGCTATTTCCCACTCCAGGATGCTCATCCTTTCCTCTCATTCCATGTGTGATGGAAAACCAGATAGCACCAAAGCTACAGGGGAAAGTGGGAGGCAGGGGTTGATAAAAGAGGCTTGACTTTGCCTGTGGTTGTGGGACAGCTCACAGCCTTGTTATGTGCAAGAACCTTGTTGTTGACAAGGCTCCTGTGTATATCCCAAGCTCTGTACCTAATCCCTGCAGACACCTATCCCCACAGGACTGCTGTTCTCACAGGATTTGTGAAAAGGCAGTTCATTAAACCCAGAATGTTGACATAAGTATGAATGAGAGCCCCAGCCTCACTCCCCAACCCCACTCTGCCTGCTGGGACTGGAAGCTGCTCATGGTGGTGCTGGTGTAAAGCAGCTTTTTCAAGGGTGACAAGTGAGACTCCTCACAATAGATCATCCTTTGAAAGTCCATCAGTTGAAGACGGATATGCCTCTTTGTCTTTACTTTTTCTTTTAAACTGCTAGTGCTTAATGCTGTCTAGCATGTGCTTCATAATATATTTTTGGCCAATTTTCCGCTTGCCAGTCTGGAAAATCAGCATACAGTCATCTTTCAATATTGAGCTTTGTACACAGCTAATGTTAATGGAAAACAAGGGACTGTTAACAAAGACAAAGAGCATGAGCTGACATTATTTCCTTCAAGCTTCATTCAGCAGGAATGCCCTGTCAAGTGGAGCACATTATTCCCAAAAGCATTTTGAGAATGAGTGGGTGAACATCCTCTATCATTCTGTAATACTTGTCAAATATCAACTGTGCTGCCGGGAGGGATATACAGCATTAAGGATGTGGCTAGAGGACTGACACTCCTGAGCAAAGAGTAGCACAAAACCTGTAATTTTTTTGTTAGCTCTTTGAAAAATAAATAAAGAATGATTTCAGGGAGTGAAAAGCTGGACAGAGTCTGGCTCAAGTTTACAGCTGAAAAGTATGCACAAGGAAAATAGAGGACAGAGTCCTCTGTAGGAAAAATGATCTGCCTGTATTTGTCATTGGATCTGCAGTACATCATTTACAAAAGCAAGGGTCTTACAAATGTTTCCTTAATGGTTTCCTAATTATTCTAATTAACGAGTGTATAGTAGGTTCTATCAGTCATTAGTGAACTCATGTGAAGTGTTTCTACTGCTGCCTTGCCTTTAGAAATTCTGTAAAACAAAAAGTCAAGAATACAAAACAGCAATGAGGAAGAATCCAGTGACAAGAACTTGACAGAAAATAATAAACAAAAATAATTATCATGATTCAAAATGTAGGTATAGTGTTGGAAAAAAGGCAAAACCAGAGGGGAAATGGTTTACTGTCTTACTGACTGGCATGATTAGGTCTGCTGTGGATTTCTTACCTTCTTTGCTGGTCATAGTGATGACAGAACAAAGATTTGACAGAGCCTTTTCTTTCTGTATATATTAAGCTATAATCTGCCATTTTAAAAACAGCAGAGAATAACATATTACTTGGCAATCTAATATCAAATAATGAGCAAACAATTCAGGAATAAATTAAAGTCCCACTGAACTCACATTGTTGTTTAAGCTGAACAAGCTATGAAAACATAATTATGTTTTGGGAGTTCATCTTGTCTTTCTGAGTAATTCTAAATATATATTTCACTAATCAGTTCATAGTTTGTTTCATTTTTCTTCTTTTTTCCTAAGAAAACTTTCCTAAGTCAACACAATAGAACATGAGAATATGGACAGTATAACAGTACCATGACACAGAGACACAAGTTTATGTTTTTTTCTTAATGTCACTCTAGAAAGAGTACCTAACATGTTACACATTACTAGGGCACCATTGCTTTTCCATGAAATCCTGGCTGTCTGTATCAGTTAGGTGACATCAAGGTTTTCCAGCTAAATGCAAATCAATACAGAAGGGAAAGATGACAGCGGAAGAAGCAGTTTGTTAGAGGGAGAAGTTTGGGTCACAGGTTTTCAGATACTGAGGTTCTATTGCACAATTAATCTTCATCTTCCCAATGCAAAGCAGGAATCTGCTGTAAAACACTACTACCTGGTTTTTCTTTAGGAAGAAAAATATTCATGGTAGGAGTCAAAAGAAGCAGTGAAGTCATTAGGAGATGCTAACAAAGTGATTCAATGGGATCTATTCATAACAAACCAGCAGTGTTTTTTTGCTTGGAAAGAGAAATGCATTTTTTCCTACTGACAACATCTGAGTCCCTGAAAATCATAGCTAATTGTACAATCTGATCCATATTAACAGTGTTATATGAATGAAATATGCTCCTGAAATTCACACTATTAACAAGGGTCCATTATGCTGATCACCTTAGAGAACCTGGTCACCAAAATTAATTTCCAATTGATCAGCTTAGGCATGAAAAAAGACATTATTGTACTGCAGTCAGCCTGAACATCAGCAGCACCAATGTCATTAATTCAAAATTATGTTATTTGCAAACAAAAGTAGAGTCTCTATGATCTGATCACTGGTGTCAAGAGGACACAGAAAGCATAGCTGAAATTTTAGAGCAGGCAATAGCTCTGTACAGCTCACTAGCTGAATTATTTTCCTTTTAATGTCAAACCTAATGTGCTGCTAGAGGATGTTCAACACAGCAACACCTAGCACTGCATTAAGGCTTTGCTTAGCAAAGACTGAGCTTCCCAAGAAAGGTGGATAGTAATAGCCAAGACATAGAAATTCATCCCAGTGAAATCTTTCTCTGTCTTTTGAATTTTAATCACTTGGTCTGAATTTCACACACTTTTTTTAGGTTTAGTGCAGGACATGCAGTATGCAGGCTGCACATGGCTCATTCTGGACCCCAGGTATAATCCATGGTCTTAGAGACCCATATCAGTTTTCATTTCTGTTTTCCTTCCATAATTAACAGTGAAACAATACAGTGATCCTAGGACTAAGCAGAATAAAGCACTTAATTTCTGCAAGAACACAGAAGGAAACACTCAACAATCTCTTATCCTCTCCTCAGGCTTATATGTACCCATTGCCAAAGCTGAAGAATTTCTGTGAGGGATCAGCTTCTAGGACTGTATTGAGATCCTACAGTTCTTCTTCTTTTTTTTTTTTTCTTTCTTTTACAGATTTCTTATATTTGTACAGTTTCTACTCTTGAAAACTAGATCTGATTACATTTAGCCATTCTAGAAGCCATAAATGTTTTTTAAATTAATCTCTGAATGCCTCAGACTGAGGAACTTTTACATGTAATTGGTTAGAATTAATTACAGCTTAAATGTATGATTCTTGTTCCAAATAATGACTTCACAAATGTTCCCTAAATCCTCAGACCTCTCTTGTCCACACTGGTGAGGTCACTGCAGACAGAAACTTATTAAGATAATATTGGAAAATTTTCTCCTAGCCAAAAATGCTAAAACTGATTCTACAAAAATCAAAACCAAGGAGAGAAAGGGACATCCTGTATCTCCAAGTTCAACACAGAGGACAGGCTGATATATATGGGTTTGTTAAGCAGGAAGACTTAAGGGATGACCAGGGGCTTATAGAGAAGACAGAGTTTTCTTCTACATAGTCAGAAATAAAGATGAGAGACAACAGGTACAAAGAGCTACAGAGAAAATCAGACTGAATAAAAGGAGAAAAAACTCCAAGCAATTCACAGGAAAATGGTAAAGTGTCAAACAAAGCTGCCCAAAGTGGCTGTGGATTCTCATTTCCTGGAGATAATTTCAATTCAAGTGGACAAAAACCCGAACAACTTAATCTAACTTTGAATTTAGACCTGCCTTTGAGAAGGAGGTTGAACTAACTTCCAGAGATCTATTCCAATCTGAATTATGGCACATTTATTCTTATTTTGCTAAGCTACCCAAACCAAAATTTTTTGTCCCCCTCTCATAAAAAGAGAACCTCAAACTCATTATTATCTACCATCAAAATGGTAGGTAATATTATTTTCCTGTGTAAGACAAGAAATTGTAAAGAATGGGGTATATTAAACTCATGTAAGTGCTTGTAAGAAGTGCATTACCCTATTTGTAGGTTGATATAAAATAGAAGCTCAGTAGATGGAGACACTTCACACTGAAATGTATGCAACAGACTCATGACAAAGGAAGATATTTTACTACGTGTGAAGTCAAAGTTAGCCTGGTATAGATGACATCTGCTCTAGATTCTAGGTGAATCTGTTCCTAAATCAACAGGACAAAGATCATCTCTTGCACTAGTAAGTTATTTTTGGTCGGGATTTCTGAATCTGAATGGATTCCCTGGAAACTTTTAAAGAAACAGTGGCTGCAGGAGTTAGGATGGTGTACTGGTAGGTGGTTCCCACTGTGGAGCACAATATGTGAGAAGAGCAGAGAGAAAGAATCAGTGAAGAGAGGGGTACATCTATGCTGGTAAAAAAGGGAGGACTGTGACCAGTGCTTGACCTTGAGGGTAGATATTATGGATTAACAAAAGAGCAAAAGTCTCCAGTGCTTAGGTCCAGTCCCCTCTAGAGAAATTGATCATGTACAAACTACAGACTGCTTGGCATTGAGTCTCTTCTGTATCTTACATATCATCCACAAGATCCTACAACATAATTATTATCTTTTGTCTTTTTAAAATTTTAATCACAAAGTCTCTGAAATAACTTCAGGACAATATGTCAGCCTGTCACTTTCATGTCACTGGAGTATGAAACTGGAGGGTTTGTATCATGTTCTCTAGGAAACAAAAGTGTACAAAGCCTATTAGAGGACTTTCTGGGAGTTGAAACTGGAGGGTTTGTATCATGTTCTCTAGGAAACAAAAGTATACAAAGCCTATTAGAGGACTTTCTGGGAGTTAAACCTGATAGTCTCATCCTAAGTGACTGCTAGATTGATTTCTGGATTGAGTTTCCTCCCAAAACTGTGTCTGGGTTTTTATCTTACAGAGAATGAGACAGAGTGGTCGAATGCAGAGCCCGGGGTAAGCTGACAAACAATTACATATCCACATAGGCACCTTCCCCTTAGTTTTCCTAAAACTTTTAACAGGACAGCCATAGGGTTTAGTGTTAAAGTACACTCCCTGGCCCGGTGTGTTTGCCAGAGTAGAGATGTGTCTATGAGACCCAGTGTGTCTGCAAAGCAGACTGTAGACAAGAGATTTTTCTTAGGTGTTGATTTGGTACCAGTAGATTAGACAGTTGTTTTTTGCTTCTATACACCCTTGCAATTGTGACATCTACTTTACAATTGGAACTGATAATTTATCTTTCTTTTGACTTAAGTATGATGTCAAAGTAACTGGCTAAAGTAACTGATCAGTGGTCCCACACCTCTTTTATTTAGCAAGACATTCCTTTAGACTGGTAACAGGGCAACTGTTGGGGTAAATTGTTTACTTAGGATTTCAGCAACTGTCCCACTTTCCTGGCATAGCCAAAGGAAAAAGGACTGTATCCCCACAGTAGCTGCAAGAGCTGCTTTGAGAGTTTCCATTACTGTGCTGGTACTGTCCAGGAACAGAGGAAGCCTGTAGCAGCTCCTCACAGAGAATCACTTCCCTGGCTGACTTTTTCCCTCTTCACAAAAAAATCAATTAAAGCAAAACCAGGACATTTACAAAGATAGGAAAGGAATTAGTGTGCTCCAGTCACAGCTAGAAAAGTTGCCTAGACCATAGCAGGGTAGTAGATGCTGATTGCAGAGCATCCACACTGCCCAGTGAAACCTCCCCAAGCACAGGCTGCTCATGCACACACTTCACAGTACCTGAGCTGGGTCCCCATGGGGGCAGCACAGTGACACTGGGAGTCTAAAACATCACTTCTGTGTGTATGTCTGTAGTGGGATGAGGTTTTAGCTCCAAGTGTAAGGATTATGCTGAATAGAGCCCACTAGGGTGCTGATTTTATAACAGGATTGTGAAAGTACCTATTGCCTGTTCTGGGACTTGGTGCAGCCCAGTGTAGTTTAGGGATGTCTTGAGCCTCCTGGGATAGTGTTGGAAGAATGTTAAGGCTCAAAGAGGGGAAGCCTGGCAACTCTGTCTGCAGGGAACAACTTCTGTCACAAATGATCACAAGAATTACCCCAAAGAATGGTAGTCCATCCAAAATAATCCAAGAGCAGCTTTACTGTATGGTACTCATTTCCTGGAATCACATTTGCCTCTTTCATGGTCATATCAAGACCATGTAGTCCTGTGGTCATCTGATGGACACTTATGTAACAGCAGAGATTGCTGTTCTTTGTTCCCAAGCCTATTGCTTTGCATGTCATACTGTTACATGCCATTTCATCCTCAAACTCTTCTCCAGTTCTCTTTTACATTCTCAGATTCTGTTGATACTGTCAATATCTAAGTCCTTTTCTATATTAATGTTACTTCTCAATTTTGCATTATCATCCATTAGGATATGTATATTTTTCCATGAGAACACATACTACATGAAAATATTAAATTAGAGATTGATATGGACCAACACTGCTCCTGGAGGAAATTTGCCACATACTTCCCTCTAGTATTATGACTGTTTGCAGCAAAACCTCCTGTGATCTGTGTTCTAGCTATCCTCTTTTCACTTCTTATACATAGCTCCATCATCAGCTGATGATTCTCTGAGTGGAATAGAAAGTGAGTAAACAACATCCAAAGTGGATTA
This sequence comes from Vidua macroura, assembly GCF_024509145.1. Taxonomy (NCBI): domain Eukaryota; kingdom Metazoa; phylum Chordata; class Aves; order Passeriformes; family Viduidae; genus Vidua; species Vidua macroura. Next base: position 82,638,042 of record NC_071573.1, read on the forward strand.
AAGCTATCACAGTTCAAGAGAAACATAACACAGAGACAATACTTCTGTCCTCAAAAAATTGTGTTGTCATCATATAATCTACTTCTGGTGAACACAAACCATGTTTTGTTGCATTTATCCCAGACATACTGGTAAAAAAGCAAGTAAGATCCGCTTTGCTACATAAGATCTGCTGTTTTCTTTTGTGCTTCTCTTTTTGTATATAAGGATATATGTTAAATCTACTATTTTAATTGCATTTACAAGATCTTATTAATCTGAATATCCAGCAATTTTTAATTTAGTCTACACTTTTTGGTCTCCAGGAAACTGTTCAGTCTGTTTTTGTGTTTCATTAAGAGTGTCTACTTTTTTTTCTGATATACTTTTGATGTGGTTAATTGTTCACCTTGATTCTGAGCAACTTCATACCAGTTTCTGGTTAAAAAATTCATGCTATATTTTGCAGCTTTGACTTCAGAAAAATCCAGTTCAAGCATTCCCTTCTCTTAAGCACTTCAGTCCATCCTGCCTCACTATATCGTTTTCTCAGCTTATGAAACTTTGCCCATTCAAAATCCTCACTGCATGTACAGATCACTTTTATTAATCCTTCCATTTCATCATCATTTTTTGCCACAAAACAATGAGCTCCTTGGTGAATTCTTTTAGCCTAAAAGATTATGAGCTTCGCTAATTCTGGCTATGGTTTACAGGTCCAGATGAATGAGTCTGAATGAAGCTGTTTCACCTGAGGCACCTCCTCTGCATTTTTTTGCAGAGAAGATGAATGCAGTACCCCCAGCTTTCTTGTCCTGCTGGCATGTATAGACATTTGTTTTAAAATACAAGATCCTGGGGAAAGAGTCATGTAAACGTCTCTGTCTGAGACAGTCACTGCAGGTTGCTCTCCAAGTTCCTGAAGAGAAGCAGACATTTTAAGGCTGCAAACCAGAAATAAATTTTTCTAGTCCTTCCAATGACTAATTTTGCATAGAGAGGCTAGACATTTATCTCAGAAGTAGCTTCTACAAGGCACATAACTGCTGTTAAAGGAAATTAATCAAAATGTTGCTCTGCTTTAACCAGTTGCTTCTGAAACAAACTATTGCACCCATTTTCGTGCTAATGAGGTTGTGGATTCTCTCTGCTACCTATGAACACTGTTGGAGACAGGATACTGGTTATTAGAGCCTTTGATATGATAGTGTGGCTTGCTCTTATTGCAGACATTTTTCAAGATAATTATGTCACGTAGATTTTGGTTCACTGATAATTAATAGTAGTGAGATTCATTTGCTAGATAATAATTAGTATTATCCCTCAACAGTCTTTTATAAATTAAGTACAAAAGACAATGCTTGCTCAAAATGAAGTGCTGATCTGAATACCTGCCTTAAATTATATATTAGATTTTGTACAGAATGTGATTGTTTTGGGAGATGTCTGTAAAAGGTAGTGCATATAAGGTGGTGTATATTTATAGAAGGTTATCTACTAAAGGTAAGTTGATGTGCTAATAAACATACATTTGTCTAAAACTTTACAGTTCACTTAAATTTGCATGGCCACAATTTCTTTCTTCACCACAAGTCAGCCTGATTAACCCTGCTTTCTTATATTCTTAGTTAAGCAGTCAATAAAAAATTGGAAATTTAACACATCTTCCTTCAAGCCAGGAATGGCTTTTCCTCTGATCATGCATACAGAAACTTACTACTGAAAATATTATTCTAAGAGGAAATAATGCAATTAGGTATTGGCTTTTGTTTGTTATTTAATCATTAGGTCTGTTTCTGTTAATGTATGCCCTGATTTGTCATTAATCAGATATGTAAAATAATAAATTCTTTCTGAAGAAATATGTCAACTTTTACTGTAAGGCTAAGGAGAGCAAATAAAACTGCACTGAACTATTAGATAGTAATGAAACACCTTGACATCTGAACCACTTTAAGATACTCTTATATCTTCAGGCTGACATATAGAAGAACAATAATACCAATATTAAGCAGTATAGAAGTACCAAGTAGTACTGACATTTTGACATAAGAAAGCTTAAGGTGATATACAGACACTTAGTGCCAAAAGATTACATGATTTCCACTAGCTCAGCTGAGGTAAAATCTGGTGGAGGTGAATCTCCCCAGCAGTTGATGTGCAGTGATGAAAGGAAGGAAGACCAGTTCCATTTCAGAAACAGGAATTTCTGCAGCAGGGAAGTTGCTCACAGACTAGTGAGCTGTACAGTCATGATGCTTTTCAGGTAATCATTTTTCATCAGTTTAAGCCCTCCTTATATTGTGAATATTTTAGCAATATTCACAACAGCATTTAGGTTGCAAAATTCGCAGGTGTGAGTATTTTAAAATACTGATTGATTTTTTTTTCCACCAAAACTGTGTCTCCATCTTTCCACAATATTATAAGCTCACCATTTTCTGGTTTTCACTTGTGATGGGTAAGTCTTTGCATCCTTTCTAATTATTGATTAGAGAGAAAACTTTTAAAACAGCAGGGTAGGAAATAATGGATAACAAGTACTATTGGGAAAAAACGGGCTCTCTTTTTATAAACACAAAGCTACATCCATGAGGAATACTCAAATTATTGTGATGAGCATTTCAAACCCTATTCCTTCAAAAAACATTTCGATTACAAGCCCAATTGTACAAGGTAATTCATTGGAATTTGGAGGTTCATAGAAGTCCTTTTCTGTAGCTTTTAGTATAAAACTGGCATGAACTTGAACATTACATGGAATGAAAGTAGTCAAAAGAGATTCGATTTTATATTTGGTTAAATCAAAAAAGAGTTTAGCCTGAATTACCTGGCATTAACAAACAAAACTTAGAGCTATTTAACACAAATGTGCAGCAACTCTATTACACACATTACATGGTATTTGTCAGTAAGTGATCTTAGAAGATTAGCAGCCAGGGAACTTAAAAATCAGATGCATTAAATTCAGCTGTCAAGTAATATAGTGACTCACAAGAACTTAGAACAAATTTAGGAGAAAAAATCCCAAGTAATTCCAGTTCACTCTATGTGTGAGGAAGAGCAGACTTCTGCCCATTGTGGGTGTGGTCTCAGGTACTAATCTGAAAAATAAGTGAAAGCACTTTACAAGGTTCCTAGATAAGAACACAGGAGGCTGAGAGGAAGGAAAATTAAAGTATTCTATTATTTTTTTCTCCTCTTCGGTTTTCTTCTGTCTTAAAATATAGTAGCAGCGCCCCAGGCCTTTGAGCATCCTGTCAATTACTTCGAAATGTAACTAAACCAAACAATACAATCAGTTCATGCTTTACTACCAGGTGGTAGCTCCACGCATCTGTCTGCATGTTATTCCTTTCACCACTCTTCAAAGGGAAGCTAACAAAAACTGGGGGGCAGGACTGGGGGGGCAGGTGGCAGCATCCCAAACTCTGCACAGAGAATACACTCCTGACCCATCTCTTTCAGTTCTGCTGCACTGCAGCTAACACAGCATGTCTCCAGATTGCAACCTAGGCTCTCTTAGGTATTGCACATAAAGATATCCTAGGACATACTTGGCTCATGCTACTTTTAATTTATCTAACTATGCTAGTTCAGGAGAGTTTTACAGAAGCAGACTCATGTGGATTTACCCCTAGCTGCTTGAAGATAGAAAATAATACTGGAATTCATAATTAGACAAATTGCCAGTTTCATTACTTCTGACCTCCATATCTCAGTTCCAGATAAAAGAACTACTGCTCCATACTCTTAGATGAAAAACCATTTAGATCAAGGCTCGGCAAGAAGCCTTGGACAAACCGATATATCTATTTAGAGCCATGACAGAGAAGAGCAATTTATCAACATCAGTAAATCCTGATGAATGCCAAGACACCCAAGCCTCCTAAATCAAATGAGGTCTTCAACCAGGTTTTGTCTAATAATTGGTTGCTGAAAGCTGAATGCGAGGTAGGACATAATTAATTGGATTCTCCCTCCTCACAGCATAGCAAAGCCCTAAAGTGCAGACTGTGAAGGTTTAGGATGTCAAGCAGGAACAGGAAATTAGCTTGCAGAAGATATAGGAATGGAATTCTCACCTTCTCCAGCAGGTAAGATCATGTGAGACGTGATTTTTTTGGATTGACTTTTCCAAACCCCAAAATTTATTTTGAAGGTCAAGAATTCTGTACTCCATCTGCTAATCCATTGTCAAAATACTGTGAAAATTCTGCATCTACTTGGCAAACATGAAAAATCCATATTTGGTTTAGGTACTGTATGATAACTAATTCCACCATAATGACGTACTGATCTAGAGATTAAAGGGCTAAGGGACAATTTGGGGCTTATTAAATGAATTAATGCACTATTTTAGCTTGAGTCTCTCTGCCAGGGGACAAATGTCATTTTCCATGACCATGAATATGTGTAATATTGGGCAAGTCACTTACACTTTCTTTCTGTTCCCTTTCCTTAAATGGGAATACCACTGCCTGACTGCAATGAATTTATGGACAATACATTTGTTAAAAACTAAAACTATGCTGTAATAGAGGACCTATGTAAGAATCTTCCAAATAGAACAGTGACACTTTTATTTCTCTCACATTTAACCAATCTACAGAACATGAGGATGAACCTCCAGGACTTGTGGCATCCAGCAGGCAGCAGGAAAAAGTGAATAAGGGAGAACCATCTTTACATTCCTGATGTTTCCTTGGGACATAGATAATATGAGAAAAGAAAATGCTGGGGTCTGCACCTGATGCATTTGGGTTTTGCCATCAGGATAAAAAAATTACACACAAATACGCACAGATATCTATAGGAAGAATTCAGAGAAATAAGTGAGCTTGCTTTCTCTTATATCAGTTTCTCCTCTGCAGAGGGAAATGGAATCCTAAAAAACTCATTTTCCTTTAATTTGCCAGAAGACAGCTTTGCCTGAGAAACAAGCTTTCAAGCTAGAAGTCAGACTAGCTCTAATATTTACCCACCAGTAATCCCCTGTAAGGATTATACATTTTAAAATGAGGAAGGTGTGTATTCTGTGATGATCCTTTTACTTCTCAGCATTTTTCATAGTTGTTCTGTCAAAAAGTACTGCTTCTTTGAGAACACAGTCCTCCTGTAAATGTGTAGGTGACTAAGATTGTTGACGCTTTTCAAAACCCACTGGTAAAAATCCCCAAATCTCAGAAAAACTAATTCCCAGGCATGCAAGGCAATAATAGCCAAGATGCAGCTTATGCAGCTTACCTGTCTAAAATGGAGGAGTTCCCGTTGTAAGATTGTTAGTCTCATTCTTGACAGCAGACATCTTGGGGAAAAAAAAAAAAGAGAGTGGTGATACACAGGCAATACAGTCAAACCTTAATGAATGTTGAATTTCTACTGACTTGTGCCAGCATGTTTCTTGTGCCAGGAAAATGGCAGAAGATGATGTAAAACACAATTAGTGCCTAGCTAGTGGAAGAAAAGAGAGATTAAGAGAAAATTTAGGGAAAGAGTAACCAGTTTCTTATTTTGCACACAAGAAAAGCCCATGGAACCCGGGTCTTGTAGCCACATATAAAGTCACTTTAAATTCCTGTATCATTGGCTGCTACTGTCAATAAGAAGCAGGGCTGCTACTGATATTTCTGCAGCCAGACTCTGTGCTGTGAGAGGTGGGACACTGACATCCTGCCATTGTGGCCTAAGTGAGACTTAGGGTGAGTCTGTCCCCTCTGAATGGGAACTCCCCAAAAAGTGTTTGGAGCTCAGCATTGTGGCTTCCCCTGCATGATTTACATTACCCTTTTCTGGGCTCAGTCAGCTGTGCGAGGCAAAAATGAACACTTCATAGGCTGAGTAAAACCCTCTTGAAAGGGATGAATATAACAACTACTCTTTGTTCAAGTTCATAGTTAGGAACTGCACAAGAAGCCTCACACCAAATTCTGCCACACGTTACCACTCCAAACAAACGTGTGCAATGGGAGATCCCACTCAGGAATTTGAACTATCTGGGTGGAGGGCTTATATAGGTGGAGTTTCTCTGAGTATTCTTGTGGATGTGTGTGGGTGGGACAGAGAGAAAGAAAAAGGGACAGGGAAAGAGAGAGGCGGGGGGAGGAAGCAGGCAAAGAACAGAGAGGATACATTAACTTTATTTTTCTTTTTTTTTTTAAGCAGATGTGAGCTTGCTTTGGTTGTGCTCCAAGCAGGCACACTTCTTGTGCCCACACTATCAGCAAAGGCTTAGCAGCCCAGGCTTACAAACCATGGCTCCACTGTTTATGGTTTGGAGCTGACTCATACCCATCCAGAGTAAAGGCTGACAACACTGCAGTTAAAACCATAAAAGACCTGAAAAAAAAATTCCAGACACAGGCAGAATAAGCAAGTTGTGTCTTCTCAGAAAAGCATAAAGGTCTTAGACTTTCAGCGTGGCACTGTCCCTAAAAGTTTAAATTAATCTTAGCTATGGGAATTCATCTTGCAGTTCCTTGAATCCAGTAACTTAGCTACATATACATTCTGGCAAAACTTCTCTTCTTAAATCTGAAACTGAAGCACACTCCTCAGTTATCTTCTCCATAAATGAACTAATCCTTACCATTAACTGGTTTCATTGACTTCAGCTTTCAGCTATGAGACTGTGTTTGTCTCATTTGTCTGTTCTCTGACATTTCATCCATATTCTGTGATGCTGGCTAAATCCAGCTGATGTGCATCAAATCAAATACCGATATACCCATTAAAAAAAAAAATCAGTTATTTCAGGCCTCAAACTTGGATAAGGTATGTCCAAGTTTAAAATGAAAATCTGAAACAAATCTTTCAGCTTTCTTCTGAAGGTGTATGTGAAGCATATCAGCACCTATGTCACATCTGCACCAGATGAAGTAGCAAAATTGTGATGTTTCTCCATCTCCCCAAGAAGACAGAAGGAATATAGTCAGGAAGCCTAGCTGGCCTTAGAGAAACATCTAAGATCTGCTTTGACAATTTCTGCATTTTATAAGAAACAATCGGTGAGGAAAATTCATGAAGAGTTCTTGGAACAAAAACTAAAAACCTAGATCTCCCCCTGTCCTGGGTAAAGGACCTAAGGCTCTGAAGCCAAGGATCACATCTTTTCCACTGGGTGGAACTCAGGCTTTTTTCATTTCTCTGGTGCTGATAAATTACTGGCAGCTGCAACTCCAACAGGTGGCAGATGCTCAGAAAACACAGCTAAAAGACCACTGATTTCAAGTTTGTCAATCAGCTCCTATTCTAAAAAAGACATTTCTGCCACATGTCCTGTAGAGAGGAGACATCCCTCTTATAATGTGGAGTGCCTAAGTGCCAGAGAAGAGCTGGAATTACCATCAGCACTGGTTGGGTGTAGGCAAGCCAAAACCTTAGAGCGTGCTGACTGGAACTCCTAGTGCTCTGTGCACTCCCAGTTCCTCTGACCACACAGAATGCAGGAACCTGACATGACTCCACTCAACAACTTCAGAAGTCCTGCACAAGATAAAGGGATTGCAACTTTCAATGCTGTGATGTTCACTTACAGATTTAGATGCAAGCTCTCTAGAAAGATACTGATTTTCCAGGTACAGTGGTTGTATTACATTTGTCCTGAGAATATGTATCATTTCAAGGGCAAACACTACAGGTCTTTTCATATGTTGATATGTCTTATGAATATCTCTGAGCTCTACATGTCAAAAACCTTCTCCAAGGACAAAAGGATAATAATTCTGTATCTTGTGCTTTGAAAATTTAAGCCTAAATAATTCAGTGAGAGGTTTGATGTGTCTTTTCCCCTTAGTTTTAATAAGGATAGGATTTCATTCTTCATATGCATCTCACTGTGTAATGGTCAAACCTGGCAATGTTTTTAGTCAGTGATGGAGAGCATGTCTGTGTTCCCCACATAATGAGGAGTGTTACATTGGGCTAACAAGCACAGCTGACTGGTTGCTTCCTGCTGAAGCAACAGAGGTAATACCTCTGCATTACAAGGCAACAGTGATAATAGGAAATTTCTTTCTCATAATCTAGCTGCATACATAGCTGTAGATAAGGTATTTAAAGGGAAACAAAGAAGCAGACAAAGCTGCAGAGGTGGGCTTGAAGCTGTGACCCCAATATTTTCCTTTCTTAGACAAACTTTCAGTTAAGAAGCCAGAGAAACCTTAAATCAACAATGTAACTTTTTAGCATAATTCTTATTCTGTATCCAAAGTACAATATGTCACACGCAACATATATTACAATAGCATACTGCAATATATGTCAGGTAATATACATTATTTTACATTTTCTATTGCGTGTACATTTTGTGTAGATGTGCATATAAAAATAATTGTATGTTTAAATATAAAATCAAGTTAATACCCTAATTTAAGGGAAGTTTTAAAGATAAATGGCACTCAGTATAGCTGAACAATCTCACCTCCCCTGCTCTTCAAATACATGTCTCTGTCATATAGAGGTACTATAGCAAAACACTGAGGCAGTTTGACTTTACAAAGTGTAATTCAACATGCTTTCAGAATCCACTAGCATATTGCACTCCTGCAGCTTTGATTTCTTCTCACAAGAGTTACGAAGAAATTCACTTAATCAGTACAGCTAGGCTCAGTTTACCAACTTCTTTTAATATTTTTTCACCTTTGTTGAAAACTGCACTGTGAACCCTCAAAATCAATCATCACAACTCCTGCTGGCAATTAGGATTAAGGAAATTAAACTCAGGAGATACACTAGTTGTACATACAAAGCTGATCCCCATGGGGGAGATTGCTTCACCTACTAGAGCGTGCCAGAAACATCTCTTAAGGCTTTACATCATCACCACACTGGGAAAAAACCCAGTTCTATAAAGTGGCAGTATGATATATGCTGATATATCTTGTAGGCCTCTGTAATTTTCAGTTAGAAAGCTCTGGCTTTAGCATTGCTATATCAGTAAAGCCCATTGCCTCAGCTATGGTGCCTATCTGTTAAAAAAAAATGAACAAACAAGAAGAGATCATCAGTCAACTCCAGATAACTCTCTTCTCACTAAAGTTCTCCAGAGTTTAAATTCCAGATGTCAAAATTAGCAAGTACAGGATCCCTTCAGCTCAGCACTGGAAACACTTGTTACCATATTTGCTGACTTTCACTGTTCACCCAGCTGCACAGGTTCCCCCTAGGATAACAGTGCCTGCAATGGATAATAGTTTAGCATTTGGGGATAGAAGAAGCAGTACGAATTTTCAGGAAGACTGAGTTCTCTTCAGTTCTAGTTTAGTTTAGTTAGTTTCAAGACATTTACAGAATGAGTCAGGCTGGCTTGTACACAGTTTAAGTATCATTCATATTTTCAAATGCTTTATGTCTTTGCAGTTGTCAGGGAAAATATTTATTGAAGGGCTCGGCTTTGGCCTCACTTTGCTTTTATCCACGGTAATGGTTTCAATGTTTTCAGTGGCAGCAGATAGTTGACATCAAATCTTTGGGAAATCCCACCAGTGATGGCTCCTGGGTCTGAAGACGATGCATGATGTCAAGTTTTGTGGGTTTGGGGGTGGTGATGCTTGTTGCAGTTTTGTTTGGTTTTACTTATCTCAGGGTGTTAGGAGCAATATGTCACAGAAAAAGGATGGACTGATTATATTCTTATATATGGGTTTACTAGAAGGAATAATTATAAGACAAATTCAGGGAAAAAAAAAGATATGCACATAACTAAAAAACTAAAGAATGTGTGCAAGCATGCTGTAAAGAAAAAAGGTTTGTAAAGACAGTCATATCTAAAATGCCAAAACTGTTATAAATATATCTGATTAGACTTTACCATGCCTGCATGCGTATTCAGGCATTTTTGTTTGGAGTTCTTCTAATAGTGATAAAATTACACCAACAAATGCTTTTTCAGTACAATGACTGTATTCTGTTTACTATACAGAATCATGCATTCCTGCAGTAATGGTTTTCAATGACAATTCTAAAGCAGCACTCTTTAATTTTTTTTTAAATAAATGTTTAGAAGCTGCAATTTATAACCGCCATAAAATTATCCATTATCTTTATTTCCTGGGTTTCCTTAACTGTTCCTTGGGTGCTATGACTAGACTTTGATATATCAACAAACATAATTTATTATATAATTTGTGTCTGGTCGATATGTTTACTTACTGGTTTATATGTTTACTTACTGGTTGGTGTGTTTACTTACTACATTATCTAGCAGTTGATTTAGGATTTCCCGTTTAAATTACCCTGTCTATTTAGAGGCCTTATTTGATAATGTTTCCTGTTGCATTGTCTTTTTCTTCCTGTCAGCTGAATCAATAATTTATTGGTATATTTTTCATTAAATAAACACAAAAACTGATAAGCACAGTTAGCCCAGCAAAACACATGCAAGGAAAATGGAAATACTCACTATATATTTACACTACTGCCTTGCTACAGAATAGCCAGTAAACTAACCTCTACATCTCTAGTGCAGCCTTACAAAAGACTGATTCATATTTAACATTTAACAGCAGATTATTACCCAGAAGCAGATACAGCTTCAGTGTAAAGGAAAGAAAAGAGAAATTTCATTGCTGCAAACTCAGGAGCTCTGAGCCAGACCAGTGCAGCTGCAGTTTGTGTCCACGTTTTTAGTTTGAGGCAGATTAACTGATTACAGAGAAACTCTAAGCAAAGACTGAAGAGAGCTAGTAATAGGGCATGCAGAGAAACTGCTTGTTTTGTTTAGCTGGTCCAGAATTTCAACTTCAGGAGCATTGACTTCAGCTGTTCAAAGTGTCATTAAATGACAAGCTCAGAAAACATTGTTCCTGTGCTGCAGCATTTTGTCATTAGTCAAGGTGGACTCTCCACATTTTCAATTAAGATGAGCAGAATCTATACCAAAAAAAAAAAAAAAACCTTACATTTTAGGAACATAAATAAATGTATACACACAACATTTAGAAAAAAAAATTTAACTACTATTAAATTTTAGCTGATCTAATTTGGCTTGTTTCTAGTAATAGTCCCTACATTTAAATTCTTACTAATTATTGACAGCAGGGTTTAATGGTGTGGGACAAAACAACTCACTAGTTTGATTTTTTTCACATTGCATGTTAAGAAAGGACCTACCATTAACCTAAAGTTGTCTTAAAATTCATTAATTTTAAAGTTTAAAATATCCTTTTCTGTATTTTTGTCAATTGAATATATTATTTCGGAGAACTGATGGAAATGCTTCTCTATACTATCAGAAAAATAATAATCTAGATTTATGAATCACTTTATTATATTTATGTGGGTTTTACAATTTCAGAGGGTGATTCAGAACCTTAGCAGGATGAAGAATGTCGCATAGCCACCCAACTCTCACCATCCATGAAAGAGGATGCTCAGGGATGCTGGTTTTCTCTGTACACACTGCAAGTTCTGGCTGTAGCTAGGCTACCAGAAGAACACTTAGGGAACCCTTAGCTGCTCATTACCACCCCCACCACAGATTTCCAGCTCCCAGGTTCTGCCAGTGTAACTTGTCTGGTTGCTCCCCAGGGTGTGTCGACATGAGCCAAGCCCACTCACTTTCAATGACAGGTCTTTGCAGGTCCACCTTGGTTTGCCCAAACTAACACAGAGAGTGAGTTTTTGAAAGACTGGGCCAGCAGACTTGAGGGCAGCACTTTCCAGAGGATTTTTATGGTCAAGGGGGTGGAGGAGTCCTTTGACCTAGCAAAGCTGCCACTGAAGTGGAGCAGCACTGCAGGTGCCTTCTTATCTGACAGTGAGAATGCAGGACAAGTGCGGTAGTCCAAGTGCAGCCAGTTCCAGCAGAAGCTCACTGAAATCTACTGCTCCAGCTACAGATTACTGCCCTGCCTCATTAACTGGATCTTACCATTTCCCCAAACCCCACACTGTATCTGGGATTGCTCTTAGCTTCATTTTCTAAAGTAGTTTGATTAATGAAATAGGTCCAAATATTTGTGTTTCTAGCCTAACCCACTTTGATAAGTAGCAAACTAGGGTGTGGCCACATAAATTGATATATTGGTAGACCTGACAGGGATCTCGAGTTTCACCTGGTTAATTGGTAGGTGAAGCAACACCTGAGACCTTTGTTAAAGCCTTTTGAAGAGCAATCATGTCTTCTTCGGCCTGGTTGATATAAACTGCCATCTAAAAAGCACTTCAGGATGCTTCTCTTTTCTAATTTTGTAGCTACTTAATTCTAGAAGTGCTTAGACATGCTAGGAATAAATGTGGAAAGTAGTGTATTCCAGCTAAGTTTCCTGTATTCATAAACCAAATACTGACATCATACTGGAAACATGAGTATATATGTTCAGAAAGGGCTGACATAGAACTAAAGACAGAATGCTGAAGGCAGGGCTACTGCAAGTAGAATTACTCTTCAGAAGGTTTATGATAGAATCACATCTCTGAATTCTTGTGTAACTGAAATGAGACTCTTCCCCTGTTCATGTAGATGAATTCAAGGTTTACTACTTTTAATACAACTTTCTCTCAAAAGGTGGAATCTTTCTTGGACCAGCTGTTGCACACTAGGAAAACAAAAGGTAAGACCTTAGGCAAGGGAGAGGAAAAACATTGTGATAATATTATTTGTGTCAGCTTAGTGTTCATATTACTATGAATGCCTCGGCTGGCGGTGTTGCTGAAGCTGCAGAACAATGAGCTTGTATATAATAGGCAATAAGTTGCCTCATGGAATTATGTAATAGTGTAAGAGAGCTTGAATGGCAGACAGTTGCCTTATTTGACAATGGGCTGGATAACCATGTGGTGTGCTTCTTACTTTATTTCAGTGCAATTGAACGTGGTCTCTGACCCTGCTTTCGACAGAGGGTTGGACTAGACAATATGCACAGGTCCCTTCCCACTTTAATCATTCTATGACCTTAAAAGTTCTGTGAGTCTGTGATCTTGAATGTTGACAAGTCATTGGCTGATCATAGCATGGAAGTATCCAAAGTAGTCCAAGTTCTATGGTGTATATGGTGTTAGCCTACTTCTACTCCAAACTTCATTGATCTGATTGATTCCTCTTGACTTGTATGGAAACTGTGTATACCAGATGCTCTGTTCCTGCTAATAATCAGGAGAAATTAATGGAAAAAATATAGATTTCTAAATTTAACTGTCCTTCTAATATACGTAAAACTGATTGCACTTTTATTGATCAGTACAGTAGAAAAGTTGGCTTTGTTTTCTGTTTCGTAGTAACTAGCTTCTAAATATCTGGTTTTTGCTATTCCCTGTAGTATTTGTGCAGAGGACTATTGAATGAAAGTTCAAGAGGTTTAAAGTGTATTGTAGCTTTGAGGTGGTAGAGATGTCCCCAAAACAGAGGTAGAAGCAGCTTTGCTGAATACTGTATGTTCCAAAAGCTTGATAGCTTGAAAAACATCATTATAGTAGTTTGGAGTGCTTGAACATTTGTCTTATTTGAAGATAAAATGTAAAGCTGTTCTGAAATTTATTTTAAATGGTTTCTGTGTGTTTCTTCCTACCAATTGAACTGCATGACAGGTTTATTTTCAAAGGTAAATGTCATAGATTATTTTTACTTACAAATAACAATTCTGAATAATAACAGAAATTTCTATACAGCACCGGACATAGATAATGATAATAAAATAGTTACCAGACTTCAGAGTGCCTATGTTTGAAAGAGTGGAATAAGTGTGTTGAGACTACTTAGTTTGTATATCTGTAGCCCCTTATCATCACAATTAGCAATTATTTGCTTACAGCCACATACTCATTTACAAGGAACTGATGACAATGTTTCCTTTGACAGTTCCAAGGCTGTACTTCAGGCTGGCTCTGTAGACCAACCAGCATACCTTTGAAGCACAATGTGATGTAGGGCTACGTTACTTTGATCTGTGTCCTTCTTAAATGTTGTTATAGAAAAGTGATAGTGTGTTACATTTGCATCCCCTAATTACTTAAAAATATAAACAGTCGTGGAGTTAAGATATAAACTAATTTTTATGACAACCACAAATACGGTCAAAACATGGCTTTTCTAGCAGAGCCTACATCGGTGGTACAGAAGTTTTCACCACATATTGGACAGGAGCATTTTTGCCTTTTTCCTCTGAAATCCTACAGATCAGTGTTTCTCTTGTTAGTATCAGAGCTTTTCAGACAAGAGGCATCTGTCAACACTAGCAGGTCAGGTATGATGGAAAAAGACGACAGCTGCAGAAAGATAAAGCTACCCAATAATTCCTGTGCTTTTTAACTGAAAGCTGTAGCAGCAGGCCAGCCAGCCTGAACATAAATTGTGTTACAGAGAAAGTGTCACACAGACACAGAGGGATGAGTATATACATAGTAGAAAAACAACTTGCTGCTATTCTCAGGTTTTGGGAATTTCACCTACAACCTGCCACTGTCCAGAGACCCGATAAGACTTGCAGTGACAGAAAGAGAACAGAAAAAAACCTGTATTGACACAGATAATACTGAGGGAGTGAAGAAAGACACCAACTGGTCTCTTCTACCCATCAGCAACTTTTCTGAATTATTTCACCCTGAGGTGCAATGTTTCTGTTGAACCTGAATTTAGTTCAATTGAGGAAAAAGGGCATCTGCAAATAAGTTTTTGGCTCTACCAGTTCTTTCTCTTGCTGTCTCACTGCTAAAATTTTGCTTTTCCTTCATAGTGATCATTAGTTGTAGATAACTATAAATTTAATATCAACAGGATTGCTTCTCCCCTTTCCATAAATCCAGGGGAAATTACCTCTTCAAGTCTGCTGGACTTCCTCTCTGCCCATTACCAGGCTCCTACTGCTCTCATGGAATTGTTGTTGCTGTCTCCTAGCTGCAAATTTAAAGAAACTGGAGTGACTGTAGAAATAGGGTGGGAACAGTTTTAGAACTGAGCTTATGCATATGCAGGGAAAGAACCAGCAAAGGGTGCCTGGGAAGATGATGGAATCTGTGTTTGCAGAGACATTCTGAACTTGACAAAGTCTTCAGCTGCCTGCTGTAGAGGGGAAAGTAAAGTAAACTCTCTGCAACAGAGGGTTTTACTTGACGTCCTCCTGAGATTCCTTTCAACCTGAATTATCCTGCAAGTCTAAAAGTAGGGAGACAAAATGGAAAAGACATATAATCAAATGAGGAAGGTAGCAATAGAACTAATAAAAAATTCTAATTTCCCCATTCCCCCCCCCCCCCCCCAAGGTTATTTTGGTTTGGAATGAGATGTGGGAATAATCCAAACTTTTTGGATGGCATAGGAATAAATCACTGCACATGTGCATCATTCTCCTGTGGGTGACATTTCATCTGTATTAATGGAGGGTTACCTCTGCTTTCTCCTTCTGGATGGATGGTAAACTGGGAAGCTGCAGGGGGTTGCTTCCATCACCCATTAATGACTAAAGACACCTGGGAAAAATGGAGAACAGGTGGGAAAAGAAACAGGGAAAAGTTACAGAGTAATTCTGACCTGTTTCGTTCCTATGTTACTCAGTACCCAGGCAATATACTATGTTAACGTGGGCCTGAATTTCCGATTAACACAGGCATCCCCTGTTAAAGGCCGTATTTCCAGTCTTTCTGTGTGGAACTATACCACTTTGTACAAACTATTTAAATATACATGAATAGCATGTAAACAAGTGGGTGTGACTCCCTAATTTGGTGGTTTACACACGTAACTGGGAGCAAACCCAGCTGAGTTTCTGCCCTGGTGAATTATTAGTACAAATTATTTAATTAGTACAAATTGTTTAAGCTCAACAAAGCTCTTGAAACCATATCAACAGTAGGATCTAACCTCTCCTGCTCCAGAGATACCGTAGTTTGTTGTCAAAATAATAACATTGTGGGAGAACAAGAGGTATGAGTTCAAATGCCCCCAGGTAAAGAGGGGAAATGAGGTCTATGACTGCCGTATGATGCTCTATGCACATCCTAACCACAGCTCTTGGTTAAAAGGCAGGTGGCCAACCCCTTGGAAAACCTTAGGGTTTCGTTCTGCTTCTTCTGCAGGTACTTGAGAGAGATCGCTTAGTTTCAAGATGTGAACAAGTCAATCACTTTTGTTTTTCTCGTTAAAAGTAAAAAAAGGTAGGTGGCATTTGAGCTTCAGATAAAGAATTGATTACCCCACCTTGTAATGGAGTGCTTCTCTCGGCGGCACTGGTTTGTCTTGCAAGTGATTTATCAGGGCAATGTAACGAGGAGACCTGATACAACAGCATGCTTGCACCTGGAGCATGAATGGATTTACACGGCAAAACAAACCCCCGCGTTGAAAAAGGCAGAACAGTAGCGATGGAGAAAGACTGCGGCTGATTTCAGTCGAGGAGGGGAAGCCGGAACCTAGCGAGAGGAGAAAACGAAGGTAAATTTAAACAGGCTGAAATAATGCACCTGTACAAGGACCACTGCAGAGATTTACGAGCGGATGCTGTTCGCCGCTCACCGCACGCAACTTGCCCGACGCGCCCAGACCGCCGCCTGGTTCGCCTTCCCGACGGCTGATGGAGAATCCCGGGCCCGTGATTAGCCGCTGCCGCCGGGGCGGGGGGCGCGGCGCCACCGGGGGAGCCAATCGGGAGCCGCGGCCGCCCCGCTCCGCCCGCCCCGTCGGCGAGGCGGGCGCTGGCGGCGGGGGCTGCCGGGGCGCCGGGGGCGGCGGGGCGGCGCGGCGGGCACCGGGCGCGGGCACAGCTGCGGGCACCAGCCACGCCGGTGTCGCCGCCGCTGCCGCCGCCACCGCCGGGCGGATCCCGCGCTTCTGCCGGAGCTTCTTTCGGTCGCTTTACTTTGGCGGCCCGGAGCAGGGACATTATGCCGAAGAGAAAGGTGAGGCGCCCCGGGTGTGCGGCGGGTCCTGCCTCCCCGGGTGGGGTCGGAGGGGCCGAGCGGTGGCCGAAGGTGAAGCGCGCGTCAGGGGCCACGGGCGCCCGCTGCTCTCCTGCCGCTCTCCCGCCGCCGCTCCGTGCCGGGGTTCGCGGATGGCTCCCGAGCCCGGGCATTTTGCTGCCTGTTGCAAGCCCCCTCGCACCCCGCCCCGCCGCTCCCCGCCGCCTGTTTACTTTCCCGGTGCCGCGCGGGGCGGTGTCGCCCCGCTCCCCGGGGGGTGAAGTCGCTATCACAACTCCAGCCCCCACCTTCCTCCTCCTCCTCCTCCTCCCTCTCCGCCGCCGGGGAGAAGCGCTGCAGCAGCTGCGGCTTCGCCCCTGGCCCCCGCGGGAGGAGTTTCCTGCTCGCAAACTCCGGCGCCGTGGCGGGGAGGAGGCAGCCCCCACCCGGGGCAGCCGGATCCCGCCGCGCCGGAGCAATGGCTCCGAGTAAAAGGGAGGAGGGGAGAGGCAAGCCATGTTTAAAACAAACTACACCCTTCTCCTCGCCTCCCGCGGCAGACCCGTATGTACCAACTCCGGCGCCCATCCGGGCAGGGCCCCCGGGGGCGGGGGGCGGCGCCTCCCCAGGGAGCGCCCGCGGCCCCCGCCGCGCCGGGGGAGCCGTGAGGGGGCCCCGCCGCCGTCCGAGTCCTGCTCTCCGGGCACCTCGCGGCGGGCAGCCTGCTCCTCGGCGGTGAGACCGCCTTCCCCCAGAGAGAGAAACTTGGGCGGCCCTTGAGTGGCCGGGCTCGGTGGCGTGGGGGTTTTTCTGTGGCTCCCGTGCCCGCTGGAAGCGGAGCCGGGGCTGCGCGGCCGCCGGGAGCGCTCCGGCGCTGGCAGAGGGCGGGCTGAGCCCGGAGGGTGGCAGCCGGCCCCCTCCGCCCCTGCAGGGCCCCGGGGGTGGGCGGCCGAGGGAGGCCCTGCTGCTCGAGATCCGCGTCGAGAACTTGCCGCCTGTCTTCCCAGGCGCTAACAGAGTGTAACGGGAGACTTGACACTAATGCATGCAACGACAAAAAAATTATAGCTGCAGTCCTTTAATTTTAACTAGGTCAACCAAGGCAAGGCAATTTGTGTTTTTCCCAAATGTCACCTGTGACCTCCTAATACACTGTTTCTGGGCTGGGGCTGAAATCTGTTTTAATAAAGTTACAGGTAGATGATGCCTTCCAGGTAACTTGGTGTTTGCTTGTCCTTTGCTTATTCCTTATGGGAGGTATCAAAACGTGAAATTGTCAAGTATGCTACTGAATTATTTAATTCGTAGTTGAGGGCCTGATTCTGGTTCTGAAAATGTATACAGCTGTGGGGTTGATTGGAATAACTGGGCTTGAAGTCTGTGAATGATGGGCCTTTTTTCCACTTGCTCTTCTGTCCTTGCACCCTCACGTGCTTCCGTGCTTTTAGTGCTCTTGCTTGTCGCCAGGAGAAACCAGAAAATTATCTTGTGTCCATAGGACCCCCCAACTTTTGAAACCTTGTGAACTTCCTACCCTGTTTACTTTGCTCTTCTGCATTCTTACAGTACAGATGTTTCAGGCTGTCCTAAGTGATGGCAGAGTTAAAGATACTCCTGTAGGTTTTTGTGGTCTGTTGTGAAATGTTTATTAAGGGAAACTACCTTTCAGTCGTAAGTCCGTAAGAAAATGTCTCATTTCTAGAAGGTTATTTAAAATAAGTAATAAAAAGATTGTATATGGGATGAGAGCAATGGAGATGAGTTTTAACAGCATAGTAAATTTTATTTTGGTTAGCATTGTGTCGGTAAAGGTTTACATTTAAAGATTATATACAAAGCGTAGGTTTTGGGAAGCACTGGTTCCAGGAACAGTGTGTGATTAATGGCTTTGCTTTTTAAGAAAAGTGTAATTGTAGTATTTTACAATAGTCATTTTTATTCCAAAATAACGTCTGCAGAGTGAGAAGTTGGTGATGCAGCAGTAACTGAATAATTACACCAGCCAATTTTGACACAGAGACAAAACCATCACATACAACTAATAGTCAGTTCTTCTCTTAAAATTTCTAACTTGTAAAAAGACTTCTAACAGGGAAAATTTTGTAAGGAAATAAACATCAAAAGTCAAAATGAGAAATTTTCACTATTACAAGGGTAGGTAAATAAATAATATTGAAGAAAGGCTTAAATCCACCTGTATCTATTTTTGTGTATCTGTAGTTATCTGGCTGGTTCTTTTTGTTTGCTTTTCTTTTCATCTCTAATGTTTCTCATCTCTGTGTAAACTCAAGTCACTTGCTAAGTCCCTGGCCCTATGTTCATTATGACTGTTATGAACAAAAAAATGTAAGCTGCTTCCCCTTCTCTAGAGGGCTGTGGCATAAGATATCAGGGTATCGTTACTCATTCCTTGAGGGTCACAGAGAAAAGGAGGAGCATACTCTGTGTTGAGATGGTGCTGAATACTGTGCTAAAGCAAAAAGGAGTTGAACTCTGCACTGCTCCTGTCAGATTTCTGTACCCTTCATCTGTTGTAATAACGTGTTGTGGTGTGAACATGGCCTTTCTTAAGAAGAATGGCATGCCAGTGTGGGATAAACCAGAATGCTTGTTGTGGTATTGCTAGAAAGAACGCCTTGAAATGGGTTGAGGTGTTTTGCTTTGTGGAATTGGCTCTTGGGTCATATTGACAAACTCCTTGACCTTGAAACAGCCCCAGTAAAAATATCTCAATGTTATCCATAAAAGGATGAAGATCCATTCTGTACCTAATGACAAGGAGGATCGTGGTATGGTCACACACAAGTGCATAAGCAGACATCAAGGTGAATGACACTTGTCTTGTGAATATGCATCATGTCTGAGGGACGTTAATAGGTCAGGTGATGACTTGTCCAGTATTGGATGGGGAGCCTGTCATTTAGTTGGGATTGCACTCCAAAATGACCCAACTTGTTCTCTAGTCTGAATATCTGAATCTGTGCAATACCACCTGCATCTCACTTGTTTTGAAAACACTTGGAGTTGAATCAGATACAAGGAGTAAGTGCAACTTAGTTGCACTTAGTCATCTCTTTTTACCATTTGCCATCTCTGAATATTGTTGCTGCTTCAGAGAAAATAAAAAAAATATTGTGGTCTAATTAGCCAGTTCAGTTGGTTATTTGCTGGCTCCTTGTAGTCAGGAATGTAGTTTCTGCAGTAAAGTTGATGCTGTGAAGATATACTGGAGACCATCTGGGACAGGTTCCTGTTCTGCTATGCAAATTCATTTTCTTTAAAGTCAAAGGTACTTATATTTACTGCTGAAAAACAAACCCACTGAGTATTTTGCTTGTAATGCTGCTTTTTTAGCAGAAGTCAGAAGGGACCACATTGTTGTCCTATAGTGCATTTAGTTACATGATCACACAATTTTTTTTGTGAGACCCTTACTGATTATTTTGCCAACCAGGTATCTAATCAATGTATTTTCTAACCGTTGGGGTTAAATGCATGTTCTTACAGATACTAGCCTAGAGCTGCTAAATTCTCCTTATGCTTTTTTGTCTGAAACTAAACTGAGTTTGCTTTGTGAAATTCTTCTATGTGTTTAAGTTTTTATTTCTGAAGTGTCATGAATATGCAAAGATAATATCAACCGTTTTTATCCACCAATAAGGGAAATAAGGCACAGAAATAAATTGCTTAGTTGTTGGAATGGTCCCTTTATCTTGGATTCTCAGGTTAAGATGTCTATCCTGACGTTTTATTCTCACTAACAAGCACCTCCTGCACTTTTGAGTGGCACATTTGTTGTTACTTTGCCAAATTTGTCTTCTTGCTTTGTGCTGTGTACTTGCAATAGTAACCAGTTCTCTAAAATTTTGTTGGAGCAACTTGTATGTGCTCAGACAAGTAATGAAGCTGTGGTCCTGCAGGTGACAGCTCTTTTTTGCTGTATCTCTGAATGATCTTGCTGTTGCTCTTTAGTCTGTGGAATGAAGTCTAGGTTTGTGCAAAGCAGCTGAGCTTGTGTTCATGGTGCAGCAGTATGAAGTATACTCAAGTTCTGTTCTGCTCCATTTCATATCCCTTTCCATGTCTTGATACTTCAGCTGTGATTCAGTCTGCATCAATGTGATATACTATATGTAACACAGTGGATTTTTTTCAAAGGTTCTCTTCATTTTGAAGCTATTTGACAGGAAAGAAGCTCCAGTGATGTTGTGGGAACCTGCATCTTTCCAAGAAATTGTTCCAACACTGGGTCTGGAAGCTCTTTCTCTGTAGGCAAGCCACACTTTAGTTTATTCTAGAACACAAGGGAGTCTCTGTTAGAAGTGAGACATAGAAATGGGGGAGGTTCTGTATTTCATTTCACAGTCTGTAGGTGATTATAGAATAGAAGGGAAAAGGGAGTCAGTACCAGATCCAGATGTCTTGGCTGCTGCCCTCTTCCCACTCCTATTCTGTCCACTTCTTTCTCCAGATTGTTACTTGGACTCACTCTGCCTTCATGCTGACTACTTTCTTCTTTCTCCCGGTCCATGAGAATTAAAAGCAAAAGTCAAAGCTCTGAAAAAGGTCGTTTCTCTTTCCACATTTTCTGGCGAGTCACTCCTAGACCATTCAGTAACTACTGGAAAAGGGGCTAAGCAGCAGCAGAAGATGCCCTTCTTTGCATCTGTCACTGACATGCCCCTGACTTTGACAAATTTCTGTCTATTGTGACAATAGAGTCCTCTGGTGGACTTCCTCCTTCAGCATGCCTTGCAGGGACAGGTAAAATGATTGCTATGCAGAGATGCACTTTAAATTCAAGCAAGACAAACAGAACAGATGTGCCAGAGCATCTTAAAGATTACAGGAGCCTTGTAGTAGAAGGGAGACGGATGTTTTGCCACTAACAATTTTAGAAATTGTACTGGATTTGTAACTTTTGCAGAATTTTAAACCTTGAGGTGTTTAAAAGGAACTGAAAACTGCCTAGTTGGCCTAGTTCAAGAAGGTCAACAAAGTCAGTTGACCAGACTGACTCAAAGGATCTACATCTTTCGTAGAAAAATTAAGCAGAAAAGATCAAAAACTTTTTATCTGCACATGAAATGCTTGGATACAAAGCAATGTAGAAGCATTCAGTGGCACTGGAGAAAAAACATGCTTGAGCAGTGCTGCTATGCCACGTTGCAGTAAATGAAATTTATGGGGCTATTAAATACATGCAGCAAATAATTGTTGAAGTTTTATATTAGAGACTCTTCAACTTAGAGCTTGTATTATGTAAACTTAGCTATTGTTATTTTTGTTGTTGTTATTCAGTTATGTAGATAAAAAGGTTGTTGACCAAGGATTTCATGATCTAAAACATTGCTGATAATTTTATACCAGTCTGTAAAGAAAAAATAAAAAGAAAATTTAAAAAAATTAAAAATGAAGAAAAAAAAAAATAAACTCATTTATTAGCAATGGATGGCAAGGTATATAAATTTTCTTCTTAGACTACACCAAAATACAATTGGACTTAATGAATGGGCAACCGAAAAATTCCAAGATTTTCACTGAATTGTCAATTAAAAATTACTCTTCATGCAACTTGGGCATATTAAGCATAGTAGTACAATCTTTGTAAGTCATCAACTCTTTTTAAGTCATCAACTTCAAAATTGACTAGGTGCATGTAATCTTTCTATATATGGTAGTTCAAGACTCAGATATGGGCAATGTTCTTTTGTGTATTGGAGTATCAGTATTGTTAAGTTTAAAAAATAAAAAAAGCCCTGTCTGTAAATGGAATGTAGTTATATATGTAAGTAGAAGATACCTATGTGTTATTTAGTTTAAGGTTGCTTCTTCACTTTCTCTGCTGTTTTATACCCAAACAGTAGCTGTCTATAGGAATGGTTTGCTTGACAGGATTGTAACATTGTCTTTTGCCTAGAATGTAAGTAAACCAAAGCAAGAGATTTTTCTTGGAAGTTAGCACTTGATATTATCATCATGGCTACCATCTACTTCCCATTCCTTACCTGCACTAAGTTAGCACTGTGTTTTATCCCATGATCCAGTAGCCAAAAAGGCTGGAATTGCCTTTCAGGCCATGACAGCTTGTCTGCTGAACAGGTTTGAACATGATTTGGAATTTTTTTTTTTTTTTTTTTTTTTTAAATTCTGGGTCATTTTACTGATCCAAGTTAGAGATGGTGCACAGTGGCACAATGAATGTGTGGTAACCTACTAGAAAGGAGTAGGCTGGGAATGAGCAGCTGGCTGCATGCAAGAAAGAGATAAGGTCTTAGACCAGTTTTATTGTCAGCAAAATTGGCAGGCTTCACAGTTTCGATGGCAGTTCAACAGATACTTCAAGCTGGCATATACAGGCCAGAAGCAGAAATTCCAGGTGCCCATTCCTGTCCTTATTCTGATTTAATCTGTGGGATATAATATTTGTTTGAGGTAGTTTTTGGGCAGACCTGACTGCTGATCTGGTTTCCCATACTATGTGACACAAAGAGTTAAGCTGGAATTGGCAGGAATGATTAGGTGGGGAAGGGCAGAATTCTTAGCAGCAGCCAGGCATTCATCTTTGATTTGATTGTCCCTAACTCAGAGTTTCTAGAGGAGTATTCTTTAATTCATTAGAATAATCAGAGCAGCTCAGTGCTCTCAAATTGTATGCTTGCAGCACCAGAGGGAGGAGGCATCAGGCTTGGTTTTTATTTTGTGGGTTTTTACCCCCTTGATGTCTTGGGAAGTTACCAGTTTTTGGAGCTACAGCTTCTGTCTTCCAAGAGTAAAGAGTGGTAATGGTGAAAGCTGCAAATAAAAAATGCTGTGTTCCCTAAGAACGTTGGAATCTGTCTGCAGAAAAGAATTGTGTATGTTCCCATCACTGCCAGCTTTGTTGGGACAGTTGGTATGTGTGCTCATCTCACATAGCTTTCTCCATTGACCTAGTGCTACCTGAGTTAATAGTAGCTTCCATTATTGAAAATGAAGATCTAAGGACATTTTTACCTCTGCAGTGTTTTGCTCCTCTCAAGCAGAGTTGGGAGGTGTCAGTGGTCTGTTTGTAGAAGGAAATCATCTTTTACCTCTGTTGCATCATTTCTTCCTTATCCCACCTGTGCCCACTTGAAGACATTTTAATTTATTCTTCTCTTGAAGCTGCACTTTGGTTACCTGTGAAGCTCTTCATTCTGACTGTTGTAGTAGAGCAATACTGCCTTTAACCACAGCTGTAATTATGACTGGGATGTGAGAGAGGGGTGTATCTAAGGCTTTGTACCAGTTGTGGTTTTGGTACCTGCTATCATCACCTCAGAGGTTTGATGTTCTGTAGTACCAGTTAGCTGAAACAACAACAAAAAAAGGTCATTTTTCTAGATTATTGTGGTTTTTGTCACTGTAATATCCTCTGGTAGAAGAGGAATTAAACATCTCTTTTCAGTCCTTCACGGTATTTTTGTTTGTTCAGAGGTGGCTATTTTAGGGAATCAGTTGTTATTGGAAATAATTATCTAAATATAATTTCTATTTTTAGATATTTTTTTTTTCAGAAGTGCTGTGTGCTGGTTTTACTTTGCAAATCTGATCAGTTCTATTTAAATACAGATTTTGGAACATAATCTTGAAGGTTTTAAAAATTGCCTCTATATGTAGACTTGGATGAGTTCAGCAGCTTCATCTCACTTGCAGAACTGTCATCAGCTTTGAAAGTTAGAGAAGTAATATTAGGGACTGGATTTCATCCATCATCTTTTTTGAATCTGCCTTTTTATTTTATGGTGGCAGTAAAATGGTTAAGCAAATATAGACAAGAATCTACTCACTACCTAGCTGAATTTTCACATCTGGTGTTCAGGGGAAGCTGAACAATTTCAAATGCTCGGTGCTCTCTGCTCCCATGGCTGCTCTGTATTTTTCAAAATGTAGCTGATTACTTCACTGTCTGAAAAGTGAACTGTCTTGTCTAATTTTAAATTACAATGCTATATATTTTTTTTAAGTCTGAGCCTCTAAAAATTGCTCTTACTTTTTCATTTTGCCATAGGTAGATGTCATGTTCAAAAACTCACTATAGGGAAGAGAAACTTGGAAGGAAAAATAAAAGCCAAACCAGTTGTGAGATTTTTTTAAAATGTCCTATCAAATAGGCAATGTATTTTCAAAATGAATTTTGCAAAAATGCAATGCATTTTCAATTATATTTGTCAATCTTTGACCCTCTTTTCAGTGGGAATAGCAAAACCTCAATCTACAATGAAGGAATTTCCTCTTCTGGAAAAGCACTTATTCTGTCTGGTTTTGGTTATCTGGAAACACCGCTGTTCTAACTTGATTCGCTGTCTTGTCTGGAAGAGCATAAAGCTTACAGAAGTCACCTGTCTTAAGAATTAAGGAAGTTAATAAAATGCATTTTCTGCACCTCCTGATTTTATTTATGACCAGGCTTTTTGTATTCTTATTTTCTTGCATATTTTTGAAAATGTATTGCATGTCAACAAGTCACTCTGCTTGGCTTGAATCTTTAAGCAAGAGTGGAAACCTTGATCAGGAAGTGTTTCCCCTGATTTTTCCCAATTAACATGTAATTTGCATATTAATACAAGGGATATTAATGCTTATCTTTAAATTTAAAGCTTTAAGTACCATTCATCTTTTCAGAGCTTTATGATCTTGACATTCTCCCCCAAAGAATTAGAAAATTAGGTATTCTGCTCTTAATACATGGAAGGATTTAAATTCTAAAAATGGCATGTTATAATATTGTAATAATTATTAATAAAAATATTAAAATATTATGTACTTAAAGAATAAATACTTAAGCAGAATGTGGTTTTGTGTAGTTGGTTTTGTTTGTTTTGAGGGGTTTTTTTTGTGAAAGACTTATTTACATGTATATACAAGAAAACCCAACCACATTTCTTGGAAGAGAGCAAGACAGATATAATTTTGGATAAGTATTTTAAAAATCCAGCCTGCCACTAAACAGTTTTATGCTGTACTTCCCTTGTGGTTCTGGCAGATTTTTTTTTGGTTTTTTTTTGAGTAGCAGCATGCATAGTTTTTCCTCATCCAGGATCAGACTTTTGGTAGGCAAAAGAAATAAAGCTGTGTCGTATGAAGACTACCTGATTTCTTAAAACATTTGTTAGGGGAAATTAATTTTACTTGCAAAGCTAATTCACATAGGCTTGGCAGTGAGCACTGAAAACAGATCAAAGAACTAGTTGTAAACAAAGGTTAATGATAAGATGCTGGAGGAGCTAAATGAGGAAACAATAGTTAGAAGGGTATTGCAGGAGTTGGTTGGTGTTAAATTAGTCAACATGTAGTATTCATTAATCTAAACCAAGAAATAAATAGCATTTTAATTACATTTATGAACTAGCTCAAAATTCAGAGCTGCTCTGAGGATAAATAATTAGAAGATATAGCATGTATGGGGAAATCTTTCATGGCATTAAATTTAGTTTAATACATAGTTAAAAGCAAATGAGGGGTAGAAAAATTTTAGGGAAAGAATGCAATAAACCCTGAAAAATACTTAAGACTTGATACATCTGCTCCTCTTGCAATGTGCCTTTTTTTTTTTTTTTTTTTTAAGCTTTTACCTTATTTTGGTTGGTGAAAAAAAATTGTAGGAGGAACAACCAAAAGCATTACATCATGGAAATTACAGCTGCAAGAGTGAGCCAGGAAATCTATGGGCAAATCCCCTTGCAGGCAGTGTATCAAGATGTGGCTGAACCAAACAGCTTGCAAAGAAGGGAGGAAATGCTATTCAGAATGCTCATGTGCTAGGACAGTTAAGGCTTTCTGCCTTTCTAATTTCTAACTTCTTAATGTAGGCAGTTAGAATGAAATTTGCATCTGCTTTTTTGTTTGTTTTGTTTTCATGGGGGTATGGAAGGACTAATTTCTCTCCCATCAGAGCCAAGGTGTTGAGTTTCGGCTTGTAATAAAATCCTTCAGAGAATGAACCATCTATTTAATTTTATACCGACCTTCTACTGACTGTTACTTCTTAATTACTTGTATTCTCATTTTTCAGGCTTTTTAATGTACTTCTTTATAATAAATCCATCCATAATAGTGCAAACAAAATATTCATCCAGAAGGTGGACATTGCAATTTCAAGTGCATGTCTTTGGCTCATACAAAAGACATCAGTGGCTTCACTGCTTTGGGTTACTGTACTCTTTGGGTTATATACTGCTTATATTTCAGGGTTTTGGTGTAAAAAAATGAAGCTTTATGTTTCTTTTGTGGTGCATCTGTACCAAGTAGCCTTGCCTTAAGAACAGTAAAAAGAGGAAATTGACCTGTATTTTCTATTAATGTTTACTTAAAGCAGTTGTCTAGTTTTCTCTTTTCAATCTAAGAGTTCTGTAATGATGTTGGCATTGCAGATACTGCAGTATTGCTTTGGTGTGTGGAAACACTGGTTTTTATTATGTATACTTCATATCTGCTGAAAGAGCTGTGTATACAAATCAGCTCAATATTAATATTCCTTCGGGGTTTTTTAGCATTCTCTACCATCTATTAATATTCCTTTGTTTTTTCCAATCCACTCAAAATAATTTTATAGATTGCTCTTAAAAATAGCTGGCGTAAAAGCAAGTGGATAAAAAAAGCCAATTGCTGATAGACAGTCTTATAGTTTGAAAGTTATGCAGCTGTGACAGATCTTGCAGAGCTTAGCTACAGCTTAAGTTGCAGTCTTATTGCCAATATTTAGTGCTAATTGAGATGTGGCACAATGTGTGGTCATCTGAACCTAAAACTTGCTAGTAGTTCAAATGTCAAAAGCATATTTAGAGATAGCCAGTCATCTTCTTTCCTTGTGTGTACCTCCACGTGGGAAAAAAAAATCACTGTTGTCTATGTCCTTATTTGCCTTTTTATATTTTATCTCTTGTAGGCATCTATACAGTATCACACACAGCAGGCCTATAGGGACTACTTTATAAATATAATACAGACATATGATGGGGTACAGCTGAAGAATTACTGAGGCTGGAGTCCTTGTCTGGCTGCCCTTGTCAAGTGGTTCAGTGCTTCTATTGGTCTTGGATTTTGCAGCACAAAAACTTGCAGTGTGGGTATTCCTGCTCCTGACTGGTTTACGATGTACGGCCCAGTATCCAGGGTGCATTTTCGTGTGGCTGGGGTGTCATGTGAAGTATGGTGAGCCATCGCATTAGGTCATGAGGAAAAATGTGCCAAGGGGAGGGGTTACTTAGCACATTTTGTTGCTTTGAAACCAGAGGTTTTTCAGTAGTTTGTCACTAGGACAAAAAATGGGGAAGGGTTCCTGTGGAAGAGTTAAGGGCAAAGGCTTTAAGGTTTTGGTGGTATCTACATAAAAGTCCTGTGACTCCAGATAGGAGTGCAGACAGTCTCTGCTTGTGGCATGCCAAGTTCTTTGGGAGCTATGCTTGGTGCAAATCTATTTGTGTATAAATCTCTATTTTCCCTGGGGAGAGGAGAAAGTATTGCAAAAACTGGTATGAAGAACCACATCAGCTGGGACTCATCAGAACTCACAGAGGGGAAATTAGGTTTCTGTTCCTCTTTTAACAAATACATTGTAGCCATATCTGACATGTATATTTTTTTAGTGTGTCTATCAGCTGCAATACATAGACAGAGTAGATGGAGTCCCAGGCTGCCTGGCATCTGCCCCATGCCACTGCATTCTTGTCTGTTGTACTGGCTCAATTGTTTGTGCAGCTGTGCAGTAAAATGATTCTGCTGGAGCGGGGAAGACTATATATTTATAGTTTGTCTATATATTATAATATTTATGCATTTGTTTAAGCAGCAGGCTATTTTTCAGCTGGATCAATTTCTTTACTCATGACATGGCCTCCCACGCAGCTCTGCCAGCGTAGTGGGCAGCCAAGGCTGGGAGGATGAGCCCAGCTGCCGAAGGCCTGGACTTGCAGTGATTGCAGAGAGGAGGGAGTGGGTCGGAAATGGAAATGAGAGCGTGTCAGAACCCCTTGCTGTTTCTTCACACCTCTGAAATTACTAACATTCTTCGTGTCCCTCCATGGAGAAAAGTTATGTGGCCTTCAGAATTGCTGTTGCATTTTCTAACTTGAGAGGGAATGCTGGGCTAATTAATTGTCTAACTTAATTGAAGTATGTTATGTAATATATCACAGTAGTTAGTATACAGAGGTTGTTCTTACATTAAGAGTATTGTAATATGATTTTTTCCCCCTGTGGTTAGCCTCATGAGCAGTTCATTTAATCTGTTGTCTAGGAGTAGTATTGGCATCTAAAATCAGACTGCCCTGTCTACCAGAAATGTGGGAGACTTCTCTTTTGTGTTAAAGAGAATGGGGTGAATTACTGTGTGTTAACTGTGTAGTATTGCAGGTGGAGAGTTAGCTCTTGTGCAAATCCTGCAAGGCTATTGGCATGTGGCAGTGCTATCTTGGAATAATTTAGCCCTCTCTCAAAGCTCTATGATTCCTAAAAGTGAAGCAGGGTAAAACAGCCTGATTGTGGAGTGTCAGTCAACTTCCTTTAGCTTATGAAGGGTTTTTTAACTTGGCTTCCAAAGGAAATGGATCATGCCATCTTTCTGTCCCTACCCCTGTAAATCTAAAGTCTCTTGACCACTGCTAGGAAAAGATGGTAGAATCTCAGAGAACTTCCATGGAAGTAGGTCCTGCCCAGGACAGGAAGGATGCTATTTGAGTTCCCTCTCGGGGAAAGGGTGCAGCACGAGTTTGTTAGAATTGAGAAAATTCGTATGGGAGAAACATTTTATGAACTCATGGACAACAGAAAAGCTATACCCAGAGCATATCCTGTATTGTGAGTCGAAGAGGAAAGTTGTAGGACACACGACTTTGTTACTGACAGGAATAATGGAATAGCGTGTTTTTGTTTTCTTTCTGACTTCTGATGCTCCCAGCATCACAACATCAAGCTGTAGTAACTCCTTGGTAATCAAACTGAAAGACTTTTAGGAGTGCAAACCTGAAATGATCCTGCAGGTGACTGGTGAGGCTGCAGTTGCATAGGGAACAGTCAGGCTCCATTTTGGATGCCTGCCTGTTGCTATTCTGAGTTGCTCTACGCTGTGCGATGCTGCTTAACTTCCTGCTGTTTTCAAGCTACTTACATGATCAGTCCTCGGCTTTTTTTTTAAAGCAGCTGCTCTTGTGGCATGCTTCCTTTCTGTCGGGAGAGTGCACAGCAACAAAGCCACGTTTTATTCCCTGGTGGGGGGATGTCTTTCTCTAAGTATGTCAGAGCCCAATGCCAGGAGAAGGCACTGGTCAACTGCTGCCAACGAGCCGGTCATTTTCTCTGCTCCAAAGCACAGCTGTCTAACTCCAAGACATCTTGTGTCAGAATCTGTGAGGAAGTTTGAATTAAGATTCAAATGGAAAGAAAAGGGAAAAGATAACCAGCCTGCTTCCTTACTGGTTGTAAAACGAAACAACAACCAAATTGCCTTCTCGGCTGCCTGTAAAATGCCTTTTTGAAATATGCATTCTTGTAGTTCTCTAACTGCTGCTGCTCACTCTTTATCCGGGAATTGCTTGCTCCTACCTAGAAACACAAATGTTTGCAAAATGTGAAGTTACACATCTTGAGTTGTAAACAAAAGAGAAGCTTGATTTTTACCTACCCTCCCTTCTTTAATTTAACCCACCTTTTTCTAGTACCTATACAAGATTAGTTTTACAACATTCAAGTTGATACTTTGTTCTTGAGAAGATGCGTGTTTGTCCCAAGCTTTCCTGTCAATATCTCAGTGTTTTACTGATTTATGCTCTTCTGATGGAGGAGGTGAGATATGATGTAAGGATACTTTTAAAACTTCCAGCTGGGTGAGGCTAAGAGTAAAAAGGAGTAAAGGAGGTAAAGAAATCATTCATTTCAGTAATGCTGTGGTTTTTTGGTTCATCTCACTGCATCACATAACAGGTTAAATTCATGTTTGGGAAAAAATGTGTTAAATTTCTTGGGGATTTCAAAAGCCAGCATAGAGCAAACCTCAGATTTCCAGTTCCTACTGTTGTGCTATCAACAGCTGATGAGATGGAGCTTCCACTGGAGCCTGTGGATGCTTTAGTTAATGGGCTACAGGGACTCTGAGGGGTGGTGAGTGGGATGATGTGTATGTACCTGGTGCTCAGTCCTCAGCTGGTTTTGGTAAAGAGGCTGGTTTGAGTACAATGCTGCTTGTACATACAAAAATGGATTTGTCAGGCTGCTTTAAGTTGTTGCAAATGAAAGAGCAGTTAGTCTTCACCATAATCTTTGTTTTGCTGTTGTCTGAATGCTTTTAAGTCTGTAATAAAAACACTGATTTAATATTTTGTTTCAGTCTCCAGAGGGTGCTGAAGGCAAGGATGCAGCAAAAGTAACGAAACAAGAGGCAAGTATATATATATATATATATATATATATATTTAATTTGTTTTGGCATGTAATTATTTAATAGGAGATTTGTAGTCATGTATATCAGAAGATTATGTATTTCTCTGGCACTTCTGGTGAGCTGTTTTCAGTGGGAATAAAGACAGTAAACCACATTTGTACCATATCTGGCTTGAGTTCATCTTGGTGTACTGAGGATTTATACAACTTATTAGTACAACAAATAAATTTGGGAAAGTTTTTGGGCTTTCATAGACAAACTGTGGTGGATCTTGTGGTAATAGTGTTGTATGTTACTGTCTGGAAGTGTTGCTCTGTCTCTAGTGGGTTATTGCACACAGAAGAGGGTTAATGCACACAACTCAGTCAGTCTACTTCAAAACTATTCTTAGCTTAAGTGACTGATGGCAGGGTGTCTTGAATTAAGATACTAGACTCTAAACTGGAGCAGCTGACACATTTGTGTGTTTTCTTTGACTGGATTTGTTTAAAGGACACAGTACATTCTGTTAGAGAAGTGGTATCTACAATAACATTTGCTTGTTTGTTTTTCACAGCCCTTAGTGTGAATTTTAAAAACAGGTAGAAAATTATGAGAATTTGTTTTCTTAGGTTGCCTTCTTTTGTGGCAGACAAACTTAAACCAGGACCTTGAGAAGAATGGGGGAATATTTAATGGCTCTCTTTGTAAATCTTGGAGCATATTTGATCAGGAAAATAGCAAGTAAACAAATGGCATGCGCTATAGTTTACTTGCATATAAAGAGCATTTTTTCATAAGTTTCCCCAAGCAGTATCTTAAAGAAACTAGCTAGCATTGAAGATCTTTCTAAGATTTTCTGACATATAAACTTATGAGAAGAGAATGGAGGAGTGAAAGTTAACTTTCATAAAGGAGGAGATTCTCAGTGGAGTATTAGGGGTTTTTTTTTTGGGCTTTTGCTGAATATATTTGTTGATGATCTCTAGGAGAAAAGGTACTAAAGAATTTACAAAGTTTGCTGAAGTTTACAAAAATTGTCAGAGTAATGGAGAGGCTGAGAAGGCTGTAATGTAACTGACAAATAACCAAGCGATAAAATATCAAAAGAAATTCAATATGGAGAAATGCAATTGGATACACGGGGAGGGGAAGACCCAGTGGTGGTCACCAAGCTGTTCATCAGGGGAGAGATTGTGAAATTGCAGTGAATAGTTACTAGAAAATGTCAGTAGTTCTAAACAGAAAGTAACTAGAACATAGGAAAAAATACCAGAGGACAGAGTAAGTGTCAGTGTACCAAAAGATTAATTTTTGTGCTCTCAGATAAACGAGTACTAAATGAAGCTCTCCTGATAGAGGCCATGATAGAATCAAAAGGATACCAAGTACAGCGGGATGAATAGAGGATGTACAGCAGCTTTAAAAAAGGGTAAACAACCCAAACTAAAAAAAACAAATAACACAGTTTTTCTAGGATTCTTCATCTTTTATATAATGGAGTTGTTATAAAATAATTAGTAACACAAAGAAAGGCAGTTAGGGAATTGCTCTTCATGAAAGCTGTAAACAAGAAGAATCTAATGGAAATAAGAGGCAAGAAGTTAAAAGAAGAGACAGCAGAGGGGGAACATTTTGCTTTTTGTTTTCCACACAGTGCATAATCTCATTATGGAACTCATTGACATGGGATATTATGGAAACTGAAATTGTAAATTAGTACTATGTTATTAAACAGATTTATCTAGAAAATAACCCTTGGGGACTATTCAAACACATGATGTGTATTTGATATCCAGGTTGGAAAGTTGGCAACTTCAGATTGCCAGAAGCTGGTGCAGTGGGAGAGTGCACAGAGTTGTTCTGTCTGCTCCTTTTCATAGACTCTTTCCATAGATGTTTGCTAGCGGGCCAATGTCAGACAGACTCTTGGGTGAGCTGCTAATTTCTTGGTTAGTGCAGCTGTTTGGAGGGGACAAAGGTTACCAAAGCACATGAAAATGTGACCTTTGCTGACTTGGCTCTAGTTCCCTCCTTATAACCAGATAACACAAAAATGAGAAATAAAATTTTTTAGCTGTCAATCATTTTTGAAGACCTTACAGTTTATGCTGTCTTTCTTATGGCAAACAAGTTATGGAACAGGAGGTAGGGGAGAGAATAATAACTTATCTAAATCAACATACTGTCCTTTAAAAAGTAGATGCTAGCAAAACATTTCAGTTCCTAAATGTTAAAGAGATAGAAAAAATTGGTTAAGAAAGCAGATTTGTAAAAGATGATACCTTGAGTTAGGGGTTCTTTGATTACCTGACCAACTGAAATGTTTTGTTTATCCTGTTGTAAAATAGTGGTAGGCTGCTTCTTAAATGGTTGATATGCTAAATTGCCAAGAAAAGAGAGATTTACCTTTTTGCTGTTAATGATGCATAAGTATTTCATAGCTGAAAATACCTTTAGGTATTTTTTTTTTTACTTCTGTTCTGCTGGATGCAGATTTGAACTATTCTCTACTGCTTTCCACTAAGAATTCTTGAATGGCTCCAATGAACACAAATTACAGCATTCTTCAGATATTAACAAGAGTTTTTTCCTGTTGCAGGATGTGCCGAGCCATGTTTTTTCAGCTCAACTTAAATGCTTAATATGTAATTAGAAGTATTCTTCATTCTCTTTTTAAGCTGAGTTATGTTGGATATGGATATATGAGTTATGTTGGATATTTCTTGCAGTTTAGTTGTCCCTTTATTTTGGCCACAGGTGTAATTCTAGTTTTATGAGTAGATTTCAGCTCAGTTTTTTAACCATGCTGTGTAACTGGGTGAATCTGTTTTAATTAATAAAAAAAATATTGTGAATGAGCTAACAAGTATTTTTAAGAGTTTCAGTAATAAATTTATGACAAAAAGCAGGATGAAATAAAATCTAATAGGGAAAGTATGTTGAAGTGATAAAGAAAGCTGGAGAGAAGCAGAATCTCTGGCTCAAGTCTTTCCTTTTGAGATTTGTGTTTAAATAGAAGAAATAATTTCTCTCATCCTGCAGCTGTCTTTGTGCACCTGGACTCTCAGAGCAAGTGTGTGGAGGATTGAGGAAGTGGAAGGACTTAGTTTCATGTTTTGAAATTTTAGCGCTCTGATATCCTCTAGAGAAGGATGTTAACTTTATTCAGCTGTTAATCAGATGGGATTTGTGCCCACTATTACAAGTAACATCTGCTAGATTCTAAAAACATCATGCTAAGTGTGTATGAAAAAGGTTCAGTCCTTTGCACAGGTAGTCAAGCTTACTGGATTTGTGAACCTTTCACAGACCACGAAGGGACTCAGAAGTAGTTGTAAAAGGGGGGTGTGTGTGTGAGGAATTTAACTGTGTGGAGATTTTGATGCCTTAGAATTGTAGCTGTTATGTTTTTCATATATTTGTAATCCTGCAATTCTTCAGTGTATAACCCTAAACTCCATATAGGGTGTTAGCTACTACTTTCCCATTTTGGTCAGACAAAACAATTCCTCCCTAGGCCTGGAAATCAAGGACACCTTACTGTCTCAGGCCTGGAGAAATGTAAACAGAAGTGAGTTGGGAAGGAGCAAACTTGGAGTAAATTACTACCTGAAGCTGTAATTGGAAGATTAACCCCCAATATGCAAATGGACCAGACCTATAAAAGAAAGAAAACCCCTGACCTGTCATCCATTTTAGGTGTAGCCCCTGGGGGGGCTTTGTCTGCTCAAACTGTACCTAAAAGCCTTCAATAAATATAACAGCTTTTTATCCCCTTAATTTTGTCTGACTTCTGTTTTTAGGTAGTCCCAAGAAGGCATCAGTTTAGATGGTATAATTCCTGAACAACTTTCATTTCTACCTTTCACATCACTCTGTCCCTTTAAAATTTTGTGTGTCCCAAGGTGAGGAAGATATGAATTGTCTTTGGCAATAGACACATATTTTGATAGATGCATATTTTATGCTGTCGTATGAAATGACTATGTTGCTTTGGATACTTTTCCCTGTAAGCCTGTAAAAATGTTCTTTTTTTTTCCCTGTAGCCCACAAGACGATCAGCAAGACTGTCAGCTGTAAGTATGTATAGTACCTCCTGGTATATTCTTTTCTAAGCACATATGGTTTCTCAGACCAAACAAGTTTTTTACATTTTGCTTGATTCAATTTTTATTCTTAGCGAGGGGTATTTAAGAACTCTAGCAATGAAGCTATCTTTGTTTTCTTGGTTTCAGGTTTTCAGGTTGTTCTGACAAAAGATGTATTTCCCCACTTCAGTGCAAAACTGTCTGTTAGGTGCAGTATTGACTTTATTTCATTTTGCAGGCTGATGTTAGTTGTGGAAATGCAGCTGCTTCTCTGGAAAGGAGAAGGAGCTGTGTTTCAAGGACTTCATTTGATGCCACTGCTAGTACTTGGTTTTAGTTCCTCATCTCTGTTAGAATATAGCTGATGGGGGTTTTTTTAATAGTCACTAGTAATCTCCGTGTTTTACTCCTAGAGTGACCCCCAAATTACTTTCACTTCTAGATGAGTGAACTAATGCAAACAGGTGTGTACAGAGAGCAGGTGCATTTGTGCAGTAAGGTTTTTCAGACCTTTTCTAGATGCATACTATTGAGCAGGAAGTAAGGGAAGGTGTAGGGTGGGGGGGAAGCAGGGTGTGGAGGAGGCTGGCTTCTGGTGGTGTGTCTAACATGTTGTGCAACTAAAAATGTTTTATAGAAACCTGCTCCACCAAAACCTGAACCCAAACCAAGGAAAACAACAAAGGTAAATACTTTCTTTTTAGTTACCACCGTTTTAGCCAATAGTAAGCAAGTATACTCCTTCTTTTTTTTTTTTTTTTTTTTTTTTTGAGGCATGGGCTTCCCTGCCCTCTCTGCAGCTCCCTGCCCCCCTCCCTGGAAAAAAAAAAAACCAGCAAATTAGATCATTCTTTTCTTTCTGTTCCACCCCTTCCTGGCCTCATTACTGGCCCAAAGAAAATGTCTTGCCTGTTTGATATGCAGACCATGTTAGTCTGTAGTGAATTGCTAGTTTAAGAAGAATTTTTACCTTTACTACACCTTTCCTGAAAAGTACAGGCTTGGTTAAGTAAACTCTTCCTGAGACCTAGCAATTTCTACAAAAGCATTTGAGATTACTTTGTATCATTCTGTTTCCTTGTCTAGAGGTGCAGTACTTCATTTTGTACTGAGAAACTCTTATCTGTTCTTGAAGCCTGGCTGCTGCTGAGAATGCACAATTATAATTAAAGGTGAAATTAAATATATTTAAATTGAATGGTTTGGGTTTTCTGGGCCAGTAACAGTCAAATTAAAATCTTATTAGTGTTTGAAATACCTTTTCAGGATTTTTGCATATAAATCATGTACTTCAGAAACCATAGATTTATTTGTGCCTAAGGGGAATGTTGAATAAGAGCAATTGCTTTATTAGGAAAAAAAAACCCCATGCTGGACACTGAGTCTAGCACTCCTCACACTTCCATTTTTCAAGTCCTTTTATTGTCATCTCATTTGGGCAAGTGCCAGGATACAAAGTCCACACGTGAAAGTAAAACTGACTTTAAACACGGTGTGATTTATCATATAAAATTACCAGTAGTCTTGCTGAGTCCATCCTGCTCCCCTCTTAAAAAGAGCATTAATAAAGAAGGGAATGTGATAGCCTTCTGTAGCTTCACAAACCTGTGGGATGAGCTTGGTGTCACAGACCCAGTCTAAGTTGTGTGAGAGACATTTGAAGCTTATTTTGGGTGAGTCAAATCCTTTATGATATTACTATAAGTAACTTTTTGATACAGTAATTTTTTTTTTCCAAACCCTAATTGGATCAGATCACATTTTAAGGAGTATATTAATCTTGGTCTCCTCAACAGAAAACAGCAAGTGTGTACTCTGAACTTGCTATTAAACAATGAAAGATGGTACAGATTTGAGATAATTTTTATTGTTAAAAGCTTGCATGTTATGAATTTGTAAGTCAACTCGTAGTTTGTTCTTTCATAGGTGAAGAGTTATAACTATGTTCATACTAACTGTAAGCTTCCAAATTAAGCTGCTATGTAATATTGAAGCTGAGGGGTGGAAGGAGTAATTCAGGCTGCTCTGGAACTGGGATTACTGGTGCTCTCTCCTCACTGTCCCACTCCTGTATGGGGATCAGTGTGGAAGGGTAATAAATGAAGAAAGGCAGATATTAATATCCCTGTTCACAGCTACTATTGCCATTTGCATGGAGAATTTGGAGCAAATGATTGCATGAAAGATATCCAGTGTTTATCTGAACTACTTTAAAAACTAAAGTAAAATAGTAAATGCAATACCATTTAAATTTTATCCCATTGCACTTTAAATATTTAACCTATGTCTCTGCTAACCTTTAGATCACAAACATATATAAAGGATTTATAAAAAAATAGTAGACTTCAACATAGAAATTAAGAGCAAGTCTCAAAATTAAATTGTGGCTGTTAGAATAATTCCTTTTGATAAATCCTTTGCTTTGTGTTGCTGCAGATGGACTTTATCAGTTTGCCTCCCTAGTGTGTTGGCTAGTTCTTTCATTGACATGGAATGACCATCACAGATGTTATCAAAGTAACAGAAGGCCAGCCAATAAAAACCCTTAATTTTTAAAATCTAATTTAATATTTTATATTAATTGAAAGTGTAGTGCTGTAGCTACACTAACAGTGTGGTGTTTGTGTTTGGCTGAATAAGCTTTCAGTATACTGTAATTGTGTTTGTTCATACATATATCCTGTATATACTTCATAGGACAGCTCTACCAAAGTAGTCTGGCAGGGTTTTGTATCCCTGAAAAAATCAGCAGAAAAACTAAAGTAGACACCACCATTTTCTAGAAATGTTGAGTCTGTGTGTAACTTACGTGGGTTTACGGTTTCCAGGTAGCCTTTAGATGGTGTTCTGTTTCAGTCCAGCACATGGAGCTTGCCAAGACTTGCTGTTTTGTTCATGTGAAAGTTGTTTTGATAAAGATGCAGGGTTCTGGCTACTCATACAACATCTATGGCCATGTTTTTAATCTTCTGTCAGAAGGAACCTGGAACAAAGGCCAGCAAAGGTGCTAAAGGGAAGAAGGATGAAAAGCAAGAAGCTGCAAAGGAAGGTACTACACCATCTGAAAATGGTGAAAATAAAGCTGAAGAGGTACTTTGCACACATACCTCCTGCTGATTGAATCAGTGTTTCTTAATTATTCAGCCTTTCAGACATTGTTAGCATGTTCATAATGTTTCTTTTTATTGCCCATAATGTTATTGCAGATTCGCATCTCGCTCAACTGTTAGTGTTTCAACATCCAGAGGTGCCCCACCCAGCACACTGTCAGTAAAAGGGCAGATTGAAAGAGTGAAAGTTAAGGGTGCGCTAGAGCATTCAGCATGTGTGCAGTGGATAGGAACAGGTGGTAGTGTGGTGCTTTTCAGTGTGAACCATGGAAGCTGACAGGTAAGGCTTGTATTGCTTTTGAAAAGCTGGGACCTGTGAGTTGAGAAAAGTGTGTGACTGGAACTGTTCCGGTTGTATAGATGTCCTGTGGACACAGGTTTGGAGCTGCTGCAAGTAAGAAATCTAAGGAGTAAGGATAGCTTGGGTATTTAGGTACCTAATAGCATTTCACTATAGTAATTGAATTTCTTTTTTTTTTTTTTCTTCACAGGCTCAGAAAACTGAATCTGTAGGTGACAAGAATGAATGAAATACCATGAAAATTTTGGGTTGATTTTATGTACCTCTTGGACAACTTTTAAAAGATATTTTTATCAAGTATTTTGTAAATGCTAATTTTTTTAGGACTATGATAGTTGACATATTAAACTGTATATGAACATTTCCCTTCTCATAACAGTGCTTTTAGAAATTCCCATTGTTGCCAAGTAATATAAATATCAACTTAATATTGCAAGGTATGTGTAAAATTGGATCAGCATTCCATACACTTGCTTTAAGAAATTATGTTTTGTGCATATGGTGATGTTTTTACTGTGTGTATTTGAATTTTTCATGCAGTTTTTCTAGAGCAATAATCAGTGGTGCTTTTGTACTTAGGTTTTATGTGATTTTAATGAAACATGGATAGATGTGGCCACCTGCTGACTATTTTGGGTTCTTTTAATGGATTGAAATAAAAGGTCTCCTTGCCTGCAAAACTAAAGACTCCTAATGTTTTCTCTAAATCTGAGGAATGCCATACTCACATCTTTGACTTTACAAGGCAGACTACATGATTTAGTATGAGTTGTTTTGCATGCGGTGCGTTTGCTTTTTTTTGGCTGGTATCTGATTAAAAACTACCCACACAGGAGCAGCAAATTGGGATTTTCAGTGGCCTACAATTTAGGGGATTTACAGATAAATTCTTCATAGATGCATTCATCAGATACACTGTCACAGGGTGAGTAGAGTTGCCACACTCTGACAGGATATTGTGTCTTCAATGAGCTATCAGTACAGAACAAATTGCTTGATTGATAGAGACGTACATTAATTTAAAAGTAGCTTTGTTTCTCCCCACTCTCTTTTCATTAATGTGCACTGTAGTCTATGGAAACCTTTCTTTCTATCTGTAGCCTCAAATTTAATATAAATAGTAATTACTGTTCTTCAGCTGAGGACAGTTGTTAATACATTGAAATTGCTGTTAAACAGTGCTATATATTTGGTACCTGGTGGAAGTGGAACAATGAAAGTTGGTTTTGAGGTGATTGTGGTGATGTGGTAGATTAGCCAATGATTTTTCAGTGTCCATGTTCCAACTCTGCAGCTCACTCTAAGTACCTTTTATGATTTTTCTCCTTCTCTTTTCTCTAGGGGTCCTGGTGTTTCTATTGTTACTTCTGGGATGGGAGGGGTGAAAGAAAAGATGTTCCCTGTTCTTCAGTAACATTGATTTGTATTGCTCAAGTGGTAGCCATTATGTCTGAGGATACCTTTTGCTTGTTTGAGTCAATAAATAAATAACTGTTGCCTGATCTAGCGTTCTATTTATTCTTTGGGAAGAAGTCTCTAGTTGCCTTTTTAAATTAAAACCAAAAAGAAGCCAAGCATATCTACACTTGAAAATTGAAGCTTGATTGCCAAAACTCTCTCTGCTAGCTAGAATAGGAGTTAAGACCTGCATTGATATAAATGTCACTTACACTTTTATGATAGGCTTGCTACACCCACAGAAGAGGAGGCTGTTCTCTGCAGCATGAACTTAGTTTTGTTAGAAAATTTAAATCAATGCTCTGCTTTTGGTGATGGAAGGCAGAGGGCTATAACAGAAACTGTAGACAATGAGAACAGAAGTCCTTACTGTTACCCAGTGATACGTGTTTGGTAATCCTGCACACTACTTCTGATTTGCTTTCTGATGGACCCTGTTGAAAGTCGGTTAGAAATTATGGCTGTGGGAAGTTGAACCATCTGAACTCTTTCACAGAATCATCAAAGTGCTATTTGTAAGCATTTTTTCAGTTTATGAGTCTCTTGTTCCTCTGTGTGTGTATATATACTCTGATTATTTTGTGTGGATCACCAAGAGATTAATTGCCTAATCCTATCTAGACACTTGAAGCTCTTGAAATGACCCTTTTAACTTAGATTTTAACTTAGGCATGAGCATCAGAAGACACTTCTCTGGACAGGCTTATTTAATGAGCACTCTTTTAATAAATGGTTAAAAGGTGGGCAAAAGTTGGGTCCTCAAACTAATTGCACAATATCTTGACCTAGTAATTTTGGCATTAAATACTTCTGTTGTCCCAACTGGATTAGGAGATTCAGCACAGTGCCAGAATTCCATTGGAAGCACTTTACAAAAGATACACTTGGCTAAAGTGCAGTGAAACACACTACCCTGCTGATTCACTTAACATTTCTGATTTTTCAAAAGTGCTTTGCAAATGTCATGCTTACCTATATTTCTTCTCTACGTGTCAAATTCTCAGAGAAATCTTCAAGGCACTGTATCAAGTTCTAGAACATGTTTTTTAAAATTAGAATGGTCACACATTCAGACATATGTAGCAAGAGTCTTCGTGGGCAGGTGGTGATCTGCAGACCACCTTCAGGAAGTATGTAAGTATTTTAGTTTTGAAGTGGCAGTTGGAAGTGCCAGGTGTCACATCTCTGCCATAAGGAAATTTGTATCATCAGTATTTAATGACTGACTGCTTCACACTTGAACACAAGGTTTTGAGGGATCCCTGAAAGCAGTATTTGTCCTTTGTGGGATGTAACAGATGGGTAATTCAAGATACATTAAAAAAAAATTGTGAGGGTGTCCAAGTTTCAGCCAAGGACAGGGTTAATGTTTTGCAGTAGCTGTGAGGGGGCAGAGCCTGGAGCTCTGTGGGCAGGTCCAAGACCCAAATGTTATTCAACACCATCTTACCTCATGGCCAGGGTCCCAGGGCTGGGGAGAAGGGACTCTGTCTCCTCCAAGGAGAAGCATCTTCCTTTCCAGTGTGGGCTTAGGGTTCATCCCTCATTGTTTAGTTATCTCGGGCTTGGTGAGCATTTTGTGTGTAAACACCCATTCTGTGTACACTTGTGTCATTAGTATTGTTGCTGTTCTTTTCTTATCTCACTGCTGTTTCCAGTAGGCTCTTATCTCAACCTGTGATTTTAACCTTTTGTGCCTCCAATTTTCAACTCCATCCCTGGTGTGGGATGGATGAGGGGAATTGAGGAGAGTGAGCAAGTGGCATCAAGCTTGGGACAGCCTCAGTGGGGGCACTGAATTGGGGAGGACCATTCCTAAACCACGACAGAAGGACAGACAGTTTTTTAAGTTTAAAGGAGGCAAATGTGTCAGAAACAAGACAATTCCCCTTGGTTGTCACTTTCCACTATTGCCTTATCACTGACTGACCTTGGGCTAACTGCATATGTCAGCACAAGGTTACACTTGGTATTTTGTCTGTTCAATGGCAAAGGCAGCTTTTTCTGAACTGCAGATAAGATGCAACCAATTAACAGAAATCCTAATGGAAAATTAACCCTTGTGCTAAACAGCAGTGAAAATTAAGTTTCGTTGCATCTTGCTTAACCCTTAAAAGTTTGACAGTTATTTGGTCTGTTCTTAACTGCAAAAAGAAAAAACAGGGAAAGAGAAAAGGACTAGCAAGAAAATAAAGATCACTTATCAGAACAAATAACATGCAAGCTAAAATTCTAGTGGAATTGGGAAAAACAATAATTTAGCCCACAATGTCCGTTTATATAAAATAAGACAGTAAACTTCTGTATGTGAATTAAAGCACTAAATATACAGGAGACTGTGTATAAACAACTCCAGTATAGCAAGAACTCTGTCATCACCCTCCTGGCTCAAGGTTTATCTTTCTTGTATTTATAGGAAAACATGAAGAATACTTTCAGTGTTAGTTAGATTGCTGCATACATAATGGTAAGGAGAGCCAATAGAATGTTCAGTGCAGTTATTTTTAGTAAAACAAGGTTTTTCTACTCCTGTTCTCTATAATATACATATTTCTTGCTTTGTTTTAAAACTGGTAAGGCCTAGCTATAGCCAGATTGGCTTGCCAAATTGTCAGCAACTGCTTTCTAGAATGTCTGGTTCTGCATTTATAATAGATGAGGATGAAATAGTTAATGGTTTTCCCATTGAAAATGGACAGTATAAGAAATAAACTGTTTTGATACATTATGCCCTTTGTGATGACAAGGGCTAACAGGTGTTTGACTAATACAGCAAAATACCCTCACAATCATCTTCAAAGTGCCTATAAATGAGTTCTGGTGAAAACTGACTTAACTAACACTAGATTTTAACTTTGTCTATTGATACTAATCATAATATGAGTGGAAAATCATATTTGCATACCTGCTATGATAAGGATAAAGCTAGTAATTCAAATTCATGCTCAAAAGATAAACCTGATTGTGTGAGGCCATTGTGCTTAGTTTTAGTACTGCATTTATGTCACGGTAGTATAACTTGTAGGAATTGTTTTATCACTGTTTCCATTCTCATTCAGAAATAAATTTCAGACTTGAAGCCCATAAAAACTGAATTTATACTGGACAATTTCAGGTACTAAGCTGTTTGATATGAATCTTCCAATAATGAACAATTTAATGGAGAGCAATATAATTTAAGATGACAATGCAGTGACTGGAAAGAGTGATCTTGTCAAAGTCCTCAGCCTATTTCTGAAATGGCTATAAAATATTACTGTAGTTCCTTGCAAAATAAAGGTTGTAGAACAAGAACTTTTGCCCCATTGTAGGGCAAAGCTGGAAGGCCATTCTAAGCTTTCTTTAGATTAGTAATAATAATAATAATAATAATAATAATAATAATAATAATAATAAATCTGATTTCTAAAAACCAAACCCCTCCTAGTTTCTGATGTCATATATATATATATATATATATATATATATGTTTATATATATATGTCAAGCATATTCTGAAAGAAGTTGGAAGAT
This sequence comes from Vidua macroura, assembly GCF_024509145.1. NCBI lineage: Eukaryota > Metazoa > Chordata > Aves > Passeriformes > Viduidae > Vidua > Vidua macroura. Next base: position 82,681,701 of record NC_071573.1, read on the forward strand.
GTGAACTCTTAAAGGGGTTCACAACTATTGGAGACAGAATGTGATGTATGTCAGGTGCATCTAGAATAACTGAGTAAGAAAGGAGTATAAGTAGAGGAGAATTTCTGTGATTCTTTTCATTGTCATCTTACAGATGGCTGCAGGTTATTTGCAAGAGGGAGGAGTGCTGCTACTGCAGCAGCTGGGGGCCATCCCAGGATGAGCTTGGGAGAAAGTTCCCTGGTGGCTGAATGCAGGAGCAGTGTGTGAATTCTCTGCAGTGATTGCACAGCAGCGATGCTTGTGGAAGACAGTCTGGGTGGGTGGGGGCAGGGGGCAGGGCTGGGAAGGGCAGGAGGGGGAAAGTAGTCTGATCCTGTAGTCTGGGTGGGTGGGTGTGGAGGAAGATATCTTGTACAACATGGGAGAAACGTTTTTCTAGGGACAGGAGCAAGAGAGAAACAGCAAAATTTTTGCATGTGCAAGCAAGCCTTGAATGTCACTAGATTTATTTTTCCCCCTCGGGTCCTTTATCAACAATCCAGGTACTGAGGGCACAGTGCTTTTGTTTTGTTCCCTCTGGGATACATTCCTGGTAAAGCTTGTAATTGTAGGGGTTTTTTTCCTACTTCCTTGAAGGCATTTTTGCACTTACATATCATTTGTGTATCAGTGCCAAATCTCCACCTGCAGGATAACTACTGGTTGTGTTGATGAACTTCTGGAGTCTTTCAGGAAGCTTTACCTTCTTTACCCCCAAGGGAACTAGGTGAGTAAAGGTTTAAATATATGGTAAATCTGAGCATCAAGAGGCTACTGGGGAGTCTGCTGTCCACCTCAGTGACAATAGATACCAGACTTCGAGGTGAGATGGAAGAGAGAGAGCCAGGAGAAGGCCAGGTGAGCATAACACCTCTACTACTGTTTTGAGACTTCTTTATAGTAGCCATACATAAAATGAGGGTTGCTTGGCCTCAGCAGCCAGGGGGAGGTGGGGGCCTTGGATTCACAAGGTGTGTGCAGTGGTAGTTCATCAAAGGGAACAATGCGACTTGTGCAGGTTGTTCTGATGTGGAGTAGCACAGAAACTCCCAAATAATTGCATAAGGATAGATTTGGTCGTGACATTTTTGGCAGCTGGTTGTCTTATATGACTATGATGAATCAGAAAGTTGACAATAGTTATTTAAAAATAGTGACTGTGGATAGTGTTTTCAGGAATTAATGACAAGAGATGGCTAGTGCTCTGCTGTTACACATACTATTAGGACTATGGGAAGTGTATGAAATTGGTTTTAAATATTGAGCTGCAAATGCCAATTACGGTAGCAGTTGAATATAATTGTGAAGACATCCCAAAAAACCAGCAAAAAATAAAATTGTATTTCCAAATAGATGTCACCTTCAGTGATGAAACTGCAAGGTGAATCACTGCCACACAGGTTGTAAGCAACTGATGTTAAAGCACTGTCTTTGGCTCTGTCGAGCCACTGTCCCATTCGCACTTGAACAATCACAGGGGTGTCTTAACTTTTTTTTAAATGCTGTCTCCTTTAAGTGAAAACTACAATAATGCTCCTCATCTGGTGTATGCTTCAGCATTAGCATTGGATTAATCCTTTCATGGTGGGGTGGTGTTTTAGGTTTATGGATCCTACAACGCATTAGGTAATATACAGAAAGAAGCCAGCAGCACAAATATTGCATTCTTACAAATTTCAATGACCAATTCAGTTCATCACTTATAAAACTAGACTTGGTTTGTACCAAGCATGGAAAATACTGGCTGTCCCTTTATTCATGAAGCAATTAGACAAAGCACTTGGTATCATATATCTCTTAACAACAGTGCATCTGGCATGATTAGTAGATCTTAGTAGCTTATATTATTGTTGGACCATGAAAAAAGGACTCAGTTATATATTACTTCTTACAGAAAGGGGTGTTCCACTTTCCCCCCCATAGTCATATTTTCACCAGATAACAAGCCAGTGGCAAGAAGCTTTATGGCCAAACACTGAGGATTCTTTTCAGTGCTTTCCATGCCCTGGTCTTCCTGTTCCCAGTAAGGTCTGACAGTCTTTGACAAATTAGAGGATTGGGCAATCACCCAACTGTATGAAGTCTAGCAAAGGCAAGTGCTGGATTTGTACCTGGGATGGGACAATCCTGAATGTACTGACAGAACAGGTAATGGGATACTGGAAAGCAGTGCCATGGAAAGGGACCTGGGTGTCCTGGGGAGCATCAGGCCCAGCATCACCAGCTGGGCAAGGGAGGGCATTGTCCTGCTCTGCTCTGCACTGGGGCAGCCTCACCTCGAGTGCTGGGGGCAGCTTTGGGCACCACAATGTAAGAGAGACATTGAACTGTTAGAGAGTGACCAAAGGAGGGCAACAGGGATGGTGAAGGGCCTTGAGGGGAAGCTGTGTGAGGAGCAGCTGAGGGCACTGGGTCTGTTCAGCCTAGAGGAGACTGAGGGGAGACCTCACTGCAGTTACAGCTTCCTTGTGAGGGGAAGAGGAGGGGCAGGCACTGATCTCTGCTCTCTGGTGACAGTGACAGGACCAAGGGAATGGCCTGAATTTATGTCAGGGAAGGTTTAGGTTGGATAATAGGAAATTTTTTTTCACCTAGAGGGTGGTTGGGCATTGGAATGGGCTCCCCAGGAAAGTGGTCACAGCACCAGCCTGACAGCGTTCAAGGAATGTTTGGACAATGCTCTCAGGCACATGATGTGATATTTGAGGCTGACCTATGCAGCGCCAGGAGTTGGATTTTGATGGTCCTTGCTGGTCCCTTCCAACTCAAGATATTCCATGATTCTAAGATGTAAGATGTCCTTTGTGACACCTCTCAAGCACCTTTAAATAGATTTGTTGGGCGCAACTGGGGCCAGCGCTTGACTACCACAAACTGTAGGCAGTTATCAGGTCAGAACACTGTAGCAATAATTGAGATATACTGTGAATCTCTCTGAAAGATGTTAATTTGTTTACCTCCTTGTAATGTTACATTGTTTTCTTTCAACTTCTCATCAGTTTGAGACTTTGTATTTTCTAGTTTGTTTTCCACATCAACTCTTCCTTCAAGGATCTTTAGTGTGGCCCTGAGAAGCTTTTATGATCAGTTTAAGCATTTCAGCATTTTCACATTATTTAGTGGACAGAATAAAGACTCAAGTAATTTGGAGGCTGAGTAAAAGTGAACTGAGCTGTCTTAGCATTTGTTACAAACTAGCTAGGATTTACCTCTGCCTCTAGAACTTCCTAGCCAAGGACATTGTTGTGGAATGTACTCCATGTTTTACATACTATACCTTGCTATAAAGATATCTCCGTTTCAGAAATAAAGCACAACGGCAGCTTCAGTTTTGTTTGTTGCAAAAGCTGTGTCTATGCTAGCAAAGCAAAAGGTGCCAGGCTGCAGCCTTGAAGCCCAGACCTTACACTGTTAAATTGTTGACAGCAGAGTCCCTGCACTAGGTCCAGGACAAGCAGCATTCTCCCAAGGCACCCTTGGCATGGCTCGGGGGTAGCTCAGGCCCAGCTGACAATGCAGATGCAGCTGTCCTGTTTTGGAGGTTGAAAGAGCCCAGTAACATGGATATGGCCACTGGCATGAGCAACTGGCCAGAAATGGACTGAGCAGTAGTGCTCTTCAGATTACTAGCATGGGTGAAATTCAAAAGTGAGGAATACAGCAGCGAGAACACCTTACCTTCTGTGTACTGGAATTGGAAATGTTGTTGTCTGCAAATATGTTATGACCTGTCCTCTTACTCTATTAGAATTATCCATCAGTGAATGAACTGAAAGGCATACACACCACTCTCCTGGGGGAAGAGAAAAATGTAAGTACGCTGGCTGCTGAAAAATTTCAACTGAAAAATCTGGGTTGGGAGTATATGAGAACAACACAGTCCAGAGGTTCACTTAATGTGGTGAAATCTGGGATGCACCAAGACAGGCATGTTGTTAAAACTGTTAGAAACTGCTATGTAGGGTCTGAGGAAAGCACTTTCAAACATATATACAAAAAAAATGATACATGGGCTAAATAGACATCACTTTATAACAACTATATTAAAAATAAATTCCTATGTATTTCTTCAACTGCTCAATCTATTTTTTATAAGATGTTTCTTTACATTAGCTAATTGGCTTTTAGTGTTGTTTGATGCTTTATTTATAAGGGTCTGTCAAGAGGTAATTATTAGTAGTCAAATTTGATGCTGAAAGATCAAGTTCAATTCCTTTTTTATTCAATCTTAGAAGTTGGATTTTTAAAAAATTCACATGTGCAGAAACTAGCACTAAGCTTCTGCTTCAGAGCTTATTGCAAGAGCACTCATCAGTGATGAGGTGAGAATGTGCATGACACTAACTATAAAATAATCTTTCCATTATTTTACCATTCAAAATATATAGATACGTCATTTTCTAACAGTGAGAGTTTCTGAGTGTCTAAAAAACTTCTTAGTGTGACCAGCACTGCCTGTTCCAGCTAGCTCATGATCCACAAATCTCTGATTGTCTTGTTTGTACACCCTACTCATGGATAATTTTCTGAGCATGCTTACCAAACTAGGTCCTAATCAAAGAGGGGGTTGTGCAGTTTTAATTTACTCTTGTGTGCAGGAGGATCCCACTTCAGTTCAAATTCTTCTAGGAAAGAGAAATCAGTATTTTGTACCTCAGAACAGACTGAGCTAGCCACCTGGGAAAATATCCTCAAGATATGGTTCTTCTTAATCTCTGTTAAGAAAGCTGCTCCCCTCGGCATGAGAAAACTACAGATTAGTCCATCTAGAATGATCACAATCTTTTAATCTTGTGGTAGGGCTTCACCTGGGAAAAGGGAGTCACGTGTGCCAGTCTTCATCTTACATTAGTATTTGGTTAAAAACAAGGAAGCAAACAAAAAATGCAACCAGTGTCACTTATATGCAGGGATCATTTGCAGTCTGAGCACACTTCTTGCGAAGCACTGGTACTCTACAACCTGTAAAATCAAGAGCTTGGTTCAATTACTTTAAATCAGCAGTTATCTTACACAATTAGTATCTCAATTAGTACACCATGCCTATGTGGCTCACCAGAGCTGGGCAAACTGAAAATATAAAATAATCCTTTCAAGGCACCAAGTAGATGAAGAATACAAGAATACAAAATGTTGAAATCTGGATCAGCAGACCAGTATTTTCTCAGAAGACTGAACAATAAATGGAGATCAGAATCTCAGTGATGTGTATTTCATGGATGACTGACAAATCACATATGCTACACAAAGTAGGCACTGTCAGCCAAATGGCTCAATGCTAACAGCCCTGAATTTTTACTGGAAGTGCAAATATTGGTACTACTCACTCTACATCGTTGCTATTTTGGGGAAAGTAGATATTTCAATTGCATAGAAATAAAAATACTCAGGAGGTCTAAACTAAAACAACATTAGAAGGAAACACTTGGGAAAAACTAAGGATGGTCTTTAGGCTGGCAACAGAGCAAGGCTGTGTTGGATCAGAATAACAATCTTTATAATTATGTATCTGTACTATCACTGGCTGTTCTTACCTATAGAAGTATCAGTTCTTCTAAAGACTGCTAAAATCCTTGCTTTTAAGACTTCTGAGGCAAAAGTAAAGCCCAAATTGCTATATTTTGTTATGAGGAAAAACATAGTTTTTAATCTGAAATCTTTCAAGTGTTTCAATTCTTGAACTATACCTTAGAGTTTATAGAGGGTCTTGCTTTATCTTCTCTCAAACAGAGAAATTTTGTATCCACTGATTGAATATTACTTCCTCCATGTATTTTATTCCTTTTCCTTGGAATACTTCTATTCCTAAAGTATTTTTCCTTGATCCTAATTTTCTCCTGAGCTCTATTTTTTTGAGATAAGGTGAAAGACATAATGCAGTATTACAACAGAATATGTGTTATTGTTTTGTTTCACTGGCTTCATATTAGAGTTCTAGGAAAAAAAAATGACCATATTCTCAATGTTGAATATGCAGTAAATAGAATGGTCTTTTAAAAAGATTTACTACTGGCTATCAAATAGAGGGGTTTTTTTCTCCCCCTTATATTGACTGGGAGCCCATAAGGAGCATGAATGACTCATATAATTTCTTCATTACATTATTTTGAATGTAACATCATGAAATTATACCTACATTGTTCTGCTCATCTCTTCCCTGGGTAGATTTCACTGATATTTCTTACGGCCTCCTCTACTTTTATCTAAATTGCATATTAGCAAGTTTATCAGACTATATGTCTGATAACAGTATCACAGAATCCCTTAAGTCATTACGCAGATGTAAATCTTGAACAGTCTTTTGTATTAACTCAGAGAAATTCCAAGTCTATACCAAACTAATGATAGCCAACATAATTTTGAGAAATCAGGCAAATAACCTCTCATCTGTATTTTTAAAAGCTGCATTTCTAACAGGCTACTACAGTAAATGAAAACATCAAATCCAAACCCCTAATTGGAAATGACCTCAAACTTGGTTAAACAGGAATCTAAATTTTCATTTAGAGAAATGGAAAGACAAACAGTAGCTGAAGGCCACTGTTAAATTGTGCCTTAACAAACTTTATAATTTACCAACTTAAATAAAATTTGTCACTTAAGACTTCAAGTAAGTCTCAGACTCAGAACACTATTATGAAAGCATTGAAACAAATGAATGGTACACGTTATTTTTGAGAATCTTCTGCTCAACAAAAATTGCCTTAGCATATTAGAACTCTTTACTACAAAGTTAAGTAACAGCAAACATTTCCAAAATTTTTGTAGAAGTAATAATCTAAGCAAATAATTGTCAGTATACAAAGCAACATAATTCCTATTTTCATTATGAAGTAGCTCTCCTCTAAAGTATACCCTGTGTATTAATTTTTTCAAAGCTTCCCTTAAAAAAACTTCTACATAATCCTTAGAAGACTCAGAAAACTTTGGAGACATCAAATAGACATGAAAATAGACGTGGCAAATATCCAAGAGTCTCTGTGAAGAAAAGCCCAATAGCAAACAAATAAGTACAGCATTTCAATAATTTTCTCAATATCCTCTGGATAATTAGGGAATGGATTCAGTGTAGAAAGCTAAAATGTCAAACAGATCCAGGAAATTTAATTGAAAGTCTTTTGCAAAATGCAAGAACACAAATAAATTTGCTTAAAAACAAAACAAACCCAAACAAAATCCCCAGCATGAACCAGTAGAATTCCTCTATTCAGTAGGAATAACATAGGCCTTATTCTTAGTTTCTGTTTGTAAGGGAAGGTTTTGTACTCAAAGATGCAATAGTGAAACCGAAAGAATGTCAAGGCTGGTGCAATTCATATTTATTTGGGTAACAGCATATTAAAGAGGTTTTTAGATTCATTGGAAGAACTCCAACAAGGCTTATTTACTGCTCAAAATATAAATGACATATAGATCTACTTTCAAAAGCCTGGTAGTAGATTTGCAGCTAATTATTTTACACAAAATTGATAGAAAACATTTTCAGAGGCTAATCTATTTGTGTGTTTTTTAAAAAAATGTTAATTTGTCAGTGCTGCTGGTGGTTTGGGTAATGCAGGTGCCTAATTCTATGCTCCTCTTCATCATTGGTGAGAAGCAAGCAGGAGTAACAGGAAATATTTTCAAAAACAGTGGAGTGGGAAGACATGCATGTTCTGTGGTAAAGGGCACACTGAAATGGGAAATAAAGTAAAAAACAGAAGCATACAGTTCACTATTTAATATCTGATAAGGGTAGAATACAAAGCTAAGCACTCTATTAAGGAACTTCATAGTAGAAAGTTCAGGTAGGCTACCAATGCAGGGTGCAGAAAAGATACTGATGTATTCTTGGCATGAAGCATGAACAAGTGAGTATTGAAATGAATTTTGATGTGAAGCTACTTAGTTAAGCTCCAAGTCATTGTTTGAAACTCCAGAAGGAATTTGCTCATGGTAGTATTGTATTTTAGCATGTGTGGTCCTTTCTGCATGAAGTGAACACAAATGATAATGATAAAGAAAGCTGCTGGCCTCACAAGCACTCATCACACGTCTTGCCCTTGGAAGGTTTATGGTTGGTTTCAAGAGTAAGAACCAAAAAGCAACTAGTGGTGATAATTCTCCTTTGAGGTGGGAAAAACTCACCAAAAAAGCCCTGTTCAAGTAACCAACCAACCATCCAAACCCGAGGAAAACTTGTTCACTGCTTTATGTTGCTCTCAGCCACCCCCTGCCAATATCATGCTTCAAATATTTAGCTACATTGTTCAGCTTGACAATCTACAAACCCTAAATACTTTCCTTTGTCTCTAGAGAAAAGGAGAAGAGCAAATTTCAAAAGAGACAGAAAGGCTTTTCATGTCAAGTACTGCCACTACTAGGGTCCAAAAAATGCACTTTCTGGGCACAAGGTATAAAATCATACTGACACAAAAAAAACCCCCAAAAAAACCCAAAAACCACACCGGCTAAAATAAATCAGTAAAAAAACAAACATAAAAACTCAACCTCAAACCCCCCAACCAACTAATCCCAAAAGTGCAGAAAGATACCAGAAAATTAAAGAAGAAAACAAAAGATACTACATTCTTATCTGTCAAAGGTAACCAGTAATTAATGAGAATTCTAATATATCTGTATTTGGATACTTATAGAGCTTATAGCACTTTTTAGGGGGGAAGAGGAGGATGGAAGGAAAAAAAAAAGGCCAGGTTAGGGTAAAAAGAGACATCCCAAACTGTGTAAAATCTACAGCAACAGGAAAATCTAGGAAACTTTCTTCTTTTTTTTTTTTTTTTGTAAATTTAATTTAGCAATTGTGTGTGAATTTTAACATTTGAAATTCACAAAATGAAATCATTCCATTACTATTTTTCTTTTTTTATGAAGGCCTTTCAGAGTAATTTCTCCTGAAAACATTAAATCTTGCTGATAAAGCAGGACTGTTGTATTTTATTTTAGAATAATGTAAGGTGACAAGATCGCATGAAAGAAAAGGGATTATTAGAAAGCAAAACAATAAAGATAGTAAAAATTCAGAGAATATATTTTTCTTCACTTGTGTACATTATAAAAAAAAATCTTAATTTTAACTGAAAGAATAAAAAAGCTTTTTAAAATATCTCTGAGAAATGAATGGAATATTTGTTGCTGTTACAGAAATTCTTAGGACTCAATCTAACATGTATCACCAAGCAATAATAATTAGGCATTTTCTCTTGTGTGTGACTTTCATGTTGCGCCACACATACACATAAAAATCCCATCAGATTTTATCTGTAAAAAGGAAGTGCAATGTATGTTTGTAAAAGCTGTTTATTAAATATTGCTTGTAGTACTGCAGTGCTCAATCTCAAGTCTGGGACTTATGATTTCATTTTGCTTGATGATCTAAAAAAAATTACATGAAAGACACAATCCTTATTTTATTGTCAAAACACCAAGAACTTTTTGATTCTGCGGGCTGTATTTTGAACTGCAATAGGAAAAGGTATGAGTTGCCAAAAGAACAAGGAGGGTCAATATATCTAGGAGAGTTTTTCCTCTACTTTCAGACTCCTTAACTGTTAAAATTTTTCTCTTGCTTGGTTTACAGTTTCAGTGATGTCATACGTCAGTATACTTTCTTTTATGTAAACATCAAGGGAAATTAAAATGTTAATCACATTATTCATGTAGCCCTTTGTTGTGAGAATCACCTATGAAAGATATTACAATACACATTTTACATCACTAAGAAAAGACTCACGTCATTTTATTTTTAAAATCTTTATTAGACATTAAATATTATTTCATTTCCTTTTCAAATATTTGAAGTGTGGATTTAAAATGAAGCTGAAACAGAGTGGTTATTGTAACAAATCTGGGGAAAGGGTACATGTAGATTTTTAAATATATAGTGATCATAGATACAGTGATCAAATCTAGTACATACAGTCTTGCTTTTCTTCTTATTAAAATAAGAATTTATCCTACAAAATTAATTTACCTTAATGACAACAAATTGTAGATTAGAATTTAAAAGATTTTTCAGGAAATGTGATAATTGTATATTAAAAATGCACAGCATCTAGACATCTATTATATAAATATAGTTTTTATAGTAAGACAATGGAAATAAGTGATGTTTTTAGCCTCCTTTCTTTAACCTTTCAGGGTAACATTTCTTCAATAAAGCAGAAGGGTGATTGCAGCGAAGCTTTCTCACCATGTCAAGCACAAAGCTCGAGCTCCTACACTGAGCTTGCAGGCCTTGGAAACACATAGAAAAATGCTCAACGCAGGTTAGCCTCAGCTGCACAGAAATGTTCAAATTTAATTTTATTCAAAGTTAGATAGGTGAGAATTTCAGGGAGTTTTATGTACAGGAAAAAAAAATGTTCTTTGTCTAGTTTCTGTACAATTTCAAATATACTTTTGTCTTTGCTTCACAAGCTGCATCAGTTAATAACTGAGGCTAAAGAAATATTTAAAAATTACAGCTTGACCTGTTTACATTGATCCCTGCTAAATTCATTCTTATTGTCCACAAACACATTCGTTCTTGCAAGGCCCCAACTCGACCAGAGAAAACACAGACACGTTGTAAAACATAAAGACAACGAATCAGGCTCCTTTAAATCCCTCATCAGATATGGATTTTTTTTTTTTAAAGCTAATTATCAGCGGACACCGGCTCGGTTTTTATTTTCTTTTGCCTGTAAGCAGCAAAGAAACAGTTACAGCACAAACCAGAAGGTTTTATTCAGTATCCTCAATGTAGCAAACATGAAATAAAGCAATTTTTTAACCGCTAACCGGGCTCCGTACAATGTTGCAGCCTTTCAGGAACCTTCGGTAGGTTATCGATCCGCTAGTGATTTACCTCCAGTTCAGCCACGGCTTGCAGGCATCACCATCCACCGCTCGTCCTGCCCTGGCCACGCTCCTCTTATCCATCGCTCCTGGAAGGCAGAAGATTCCTCAGTCCCGCATGTCGGATCTGCTTGGCGGCAAGAGCAATGAACAGAATCGTTATCAGCTCTCGGGGTTTGTTTGGTTGTTTTGATTTTGGTTTTTGTTTTGGTTGTTTTTTTTTGTTTTTTTTTTTTAAGGGGAGTTCTCAAAGCGAGCGCCCTGCGAGCCCTTCACCGCTCAGGCGGAGCCGCCTGGGCAGCCCCGCCGAACGACGGCGAAAGGCGCCTTTCTGGCTGCCGGGGGCTCGCTGGGATTTCTCCCCGCTCCAGACCCGCGGCAGGAGCCCGGGCGCGATGTTGCAAGAATCAGCAGCAACAACGCGTGACACTGTGGCACTTACGCGCAGATGCCAAAGCCCCCGGCAGCGCCCCGAGGTCCCTGGCTGGCTCCGAGGGAGCGGGCTGGGCCGCGGGGGAGCCGCGAGGCGGGGGTGTGGAAGCGCCGAGCCTCCCCAGCGGGGCCGCGCTCCCCGGGGGCATTTTGGCTTCGCTCGCTTCCCATTCCTGCGAGGCTGGAACTCGGGAACTTCCAGCGCCTCCGCCGCGAGTCGCCGCTGCCCCGCCGCCTCCGCAGCCCCTCCTCCTCGCCGTGCGTCGTATCCCTCCGCGCGCCGGCACCGCGCAGAGAAAGCGCCTTTCAGCCGCCCGCCCGCCGCCTTCCCGCCCACCCCGCCGACATCTTCTGCCACAGCCCGCCCGCCTTCCCGCTAATAAACGCGTAGCGCTCGCCCCTCTCTCCCCTCCGGCGCCGGACAGCGCTGGCGGCCGCCGCGGCAGCGGGGCGGTAGCCGGGGTCAGGAGAGCCCGGGTCCCCCCTTCCTGCCCTGCCTGGCCACCCCCGCCAGGCAGCGCCGGGGATTGGGGGGGGGGCGCGGGGGGAAGGGGCGGCGCGCGGGGCCGTGGGGGCTGAGGAGGGGGCGCGGAGGAGGAGGGGACTCTTTCTCCTGGCGGAGGGATCGCGCTCGCTCGCGCTGGCCGGCTGGCGACGGCGGCGGCGTTGGCGGCGGGCGGCTGCGAGTTGTTGTTTCCTCCTCCTCCTGCTGCTGCTGCTGCCCGTGGGTTGAATGGTGGAGCCGAGACTCTCCCCGGTGAACGAGCAGTGACAGCGACCGGGCGGGCGCATTTCGCTGGGACCCGACGCTGCCGCGGGAGCGCGGCCCGGGCAACCCCCCTTCTCCCCCTTTCCCCCCCTCCCCTCCCCCGTTTTCGCCTCGCCATGTCCGGGGACGGCGGCAGCCGGCACACGGCGGAGCTGCGAGCGGGTGAGTGGTGGCCGGGGGAGCCGGAGAGGGGCGGCGGGCAGGGGGAAGAAAGGGAAGCCCGCGGGAAAGAGGCGAGCTCCAGCCCTGACGGCCTCTCCTCTCTCCGCAGAGCTCTACTTCCTCATCGCTCGCTTTTTGGAGGACGGACCATGCCAGCAAGCGGCTCAGGTAGGGGATGGAGGGATGGATGGATGGAGGGATGGATGGATGGATGGATGGCGCCGCCGGGCCTGGTGGGGAGGGGGCGGCCGGGCAGGGCGGCTGATCGGGCGGCGCGCTGGCCGCCTCGTCCTTCTTCTCCCTTTTTCTCTCTTTTTGAAACCTCCTCTCACGCCCCGCTTTTGTTGTTGCTGCAGGTCCTGATCCGAGAAGTGGCGGAGAAAGAGGTAAGAGCGGCGCCGTGCACCCGGCACTCGCCCCGCCTGCGGCCTCCCTCCCCCTTCCCTCGCTCTCCCGCTTCCCCCGCCCCATCCCGGGCGCTGCCGGGGGGCTCCTCGGGGGGGGCGGGAGCCGCTCACGGGGCGCCCTCTCTTCCCTTCCTCAGCTGCTGCCCAAGCGCACGGACTGGACGGGCAAGGAGCATCCCCGGAGCTACGAGAACCTGGTAAGAGGAGCAGGCGCTGGTAACAGGAGAGAGCGCTGCGGCGGGCAAAGTTGTTTTTCCCCCTCCCTCACTCTCTCTGAGCAGCCCGGTAAAAAAATTGAATTTCCCGCAAAAAAAAAAAAAAAAAAAAAAAAAGGGCAGCAACTTAGGGGAAAAAAAAAAAAAAAAAAGCAACAAAACTTTGGAATTTATGTTTTTTTTTTTTAATTTTTAGGTTTTTATGACAGCCTCTGTCTCTCCCTGCGCCCCCTGTCAGTGTCCCGGGGCGGGCTCGGGCCGGGGTACCGGCCGCTGCCCGCCCGAGCGGGGTCAATAACAACGCGCGCGCCGGGCCCGGCCGCGCTCGCTCCGCGACGTCACGGACGCGGTGCGGGCGGGCGCCACAGCCGCGCGCGCGGCGCGGCGCCGGGCGGGGCGGGGCCAGCAGCGGCGGGCGCCGGGGCGCGCGCGGCCGCGCGGGGGCGCTGTGCGCCGCCTGCCCGCGCGCGCGCGCGCGCACAATGGCCGCGCTCCCGGGCGCGCTGCGCGGCGGCCCCGCGCCGGGCCCAGGGGCCCCGCGGCTGCCCCCGGGCGCGCCCCGCTGGCCGCGTGCCCTGTGTGCCTTGGAGGCGGTTGTATTCCCTGTGCCCGGTGCGTGGGAGCAGCCGGGCTTGCCGGCCTCACGGCACGATTCTGACTCGAGTGGATTTTTGGTTTGCTCTTTCTTAAGGTTTCCTTGCGCGTGCTTCTCACCTCAGGTTAGATCAGTAATAAAACAAAGTGTTGCTCTCAGCGCTGTAGCTCCGGCTAGCAGAGAGGGGCCTGGATTTTTTTCCCCCTAACGTGTTGTTAACTGCACCACTTGGGAAAACAGCAATTAAGGTGTCTGAATTGTCTGTTAGCAACTTGTTGCTAGTATTGTTTTCGTTGCAGGCACGCTATTATATAATTTAGTCTCTGAATTCCTGAAAGCAATTTAAGAAAAAGACTGAGCTCTGTTTATGGTGCTCATCAAAGAGATTTCTCTTGCTGGTTGCTTGTAGTAGTTCTGAGCTCCAGTACTTCTGCTTACAAAAAAGGAGACAGAGCCATTTTCCATTTGTAATGCCTCTGATAAAGGCTGTTGCCGTATGCGTTTTCTTAATTGTGTAACAAATGTTATAGTATGAAGCATAGGTATTTATTGTAGTTAGAACAGGTTTACTTACAGCATTGCTTCTTTTCTTTAGCAAGAGTTGCATTGGCCACAGGCATTTTCATGTGTATGGTGTGGAAGAGTTAACTTGTTAACTTGTTACAGTTAACTTGTGCAAGACATAAGAATGCTTACCAGTACTTTTTAACTTTCTTGAAATCAAATATGAAGAAACTCAACTGGGAATTTCAAAGTGCATGATGTATTATGCTATTCTTATTTGCTTATTTATTTGTAAGGTTGTGAGGCTGTTTTACCCACTTCAAGGAGTTGCTTGGTAAAACTTATTGGTAATCTTTTTCTTTTATCCTATAAAGACTTGGAGGTACAGTCGTAGTGTAGCATGGATTTGAGTTTCTTCTATATAGTCAGAGTACAAAAGGATGTGAAGAAGGGAAAAGTGAGGAAAAAAGACATTTTAAAGTTTAAAGTAAGCAGAGTTGGTGAGAAATAAGTTCATTCAGACCCTTTCCAAGAAACTTAGTTTCTTTATGGAGTGCAGGTAAATACCAATTTAGTCAGCATAGGTATGTAATGACATAAGATGTACTTTCTCAAAACTTGGACTTGATGCTGGATACTTATATTCAGAGAGGTGATGCTGACTTTCTCTTTTCCTATCTTCTGTTCATAACAAAGTTTCCTTAGAGTTATTAATAAACATTTCTAAGTGCTTTCCCACCTTTTCCCTACCTAGATTTTGGGGTGTGTGTGTAATTGGTAACTTTGTTCTTGATGCTTCCCTCCATCCTGTGTTTGTTCTTGCCTTAGTTGTCAAAGCTATGTGAACTTTGTATTACTTGACATTTTAGTCATGTGAAAGCTGGCACGGAAGTGTATTTGCAGCATGACAGTTACATTTTGTAAAAAAGAAGAGTTTTTCTCTCTGTCCTCTTTCATTAAACAAAAACTTATTTGTCTCAAACCAAAGGATTCTTAGCTTTTGAAATAATGATTAAACTAACATTGTTTCTTTTTGTTTTTTTTCCCTCTACTTTTCCAGCGTTAAGATGCCAACTGTTCCTTGTCAAGATGGCACATTTTGCCATGTTTTAATACCTTTTCTCAGACATGAATGCCCTAAGCTTTCACTAAACTTTGTGGAGAGGTCTGAAGGGATAAAAGGCTAAAAAATAAAATCACCAGTAAATCTATTGCTAGGTGCCTGATTTTTACTCTGGGAAGGAATAAGGGCACTGTGTAACTGGGATGAAATTTAATCCCAAGCTTCTCTTTTGTTGTGTACAAAATCATGCCTTTTATTATACTTATATTTTTGAAAAATAATTCCTTTAATATATATGGATATATTTTTAAGATATTATGATATTTCTGATTTGGTCCTCATTTGAAAGCATTTATTTAAGAATTTTTACTGGAGTTAACTTTTTGTTATTAGACTGGAAATCACAGCCCTAGATGTTTTATTTCTGTTACTTAATTTGTGCAAATAATGTTAAATCTGGTGCAATTTTCATCTTGCAAGTTACTTTCATTTTTCTGTTTGGCCAGTGAAAGTAAATGTTTCATTTTCTTAAATAAGCTAATACCATGCTGTGGATGCTTGTAATGCTACAGGCAAATACATGAGTTTAGAAATGCTATTATACTTATATTATGTTCTTAAATGATTTTTCGTGAATTTCAGTATTCCTCTATTGTATTTTTCTAGAGTCAGCATGTGTGGTGAAATAAATAACTGGAATATGGCTTTGGTAGCGTAGGCTGTTATTTCAGAGTGTTGATCTCATTCTAATATTGGCAGTGTTGAGATTTCTATTTGTGCTATAACCTAAGACCCTGTGAGAATTGAGTCCTTGGTAGGCCCTTTCGACGTAGGTCTACCAGGGATGATGGGTAACAGATCTTCAGTAACAGATCTCAGGATGTTTTGTGTTCTTGCGTTTGTTGTGAAAACTTGCAAATTGTAGGATAGCTTCTTTTCTCTCTTTTGAAAGATTGTGATTTCTCACTAAGGGGGACAGAAACGGAGAAATTTTAAGAGTTAACAGCTCATTTAAGAGCAGAGCAAGACAGCGGTGTGAATTGTTCAGACATTGTGGATAAGATGTTTTAAGTGTTATATTACATTTTTAGGCTTTTCAACACCTTTGTTAGGGCCTTTGTTACACGAACAAGTTTTGGTGCATCATTTGACTCCAGGGTAATTGTTTTTTTCGTGTTGCAGTTTCCCTATGGGTGTAGCTGCTCTAATTGTATGCTGTGGATAAAAGCTGTGCATTTCTGCTGCATCCTTTGTGTAGGCACGAGTGCTCATCCAAATGTGTGGTTAGTTGGATGAGGCAGCTGACCTGTCTGAAAAATGAACAGTAATTTTAAGATGGCTCAGCTCTTTTTGTGTCCTACACCATGGGTCTTACCACCACCATGAGGGAGATGATAGGAGTGGGTGCGAAGGGGTTGGAGAATCTGTTGCAGCTGCTTCTTTTGGGAGCAAAGTAGACTTAATCTGAATGAAACCAACTGTTGAGATTCACTTCGACAATTTAGAGCTACCATAGGGAATGTTGTGGGGTTTTTTTTTGTGTGTGTGTGGTTTTTTTTTTTTTTTGTTTTTTTTTTTTTTGTTTTTTTTTTTTTGTTTTGTTATTAAGGTCTTCTATGGTACAAGCATCATAGTGTAGATGATCACAACTATTGTGTAAATTTTCTTATCCAGAATATTAATCTGTCATTTTCTCTGTTGAATTAGAATTTTATTCACGGTGGTGGTGGTGGTTGAGGAGGGGAAAAGCTGGGGCTTCACACCAAATTGGATGACCCAATATGTTTAATAGACAGTATGTCTTGGTCTCAGGAGCTCTGTTGATGATTGTTTTGCTGACATTTGTGCCTTTCTCTTCTCCAGCCCATAATTATTAAATGTGATTTCAAGTTTTTTACAAAACACTTTTTTGAGGCCATTCCACTGTTCTTTCTTTGTGGTGCAAACCTACGTGAAGTTACAAAGAGTATCTGTGGGACTGGGGCACTAAGTACATTGATACTGTGTTTCTTTGTTCATGTAGTAGTTCAGTCTTCTAGGCAGAATTGTGGTTACTATTTAGAAATTGTTTCTTAATAACAGATAATTAGTGGTTTATTTCTTTTTGAAAGTAAGCTTGTTCTGTAAAGATATTCAAAGAAATAGGGAGCAAAATTGAGTTGAATCAGAGAGCTGCATTATCACCTAGATTTTATTAACAGTATTTTGGGGACAGTCTATACAGTATTTTGGAAGGTGTTCCGAAAAACTTGGCACTATGGCTAAGAAAACTGAAGTATTTTGACTGTTATCCTTAGCCAGATTTTTGGTCTCATTAACAGTGTTTCTGTTGGACATATATCAACTTAAATTATCTCCTCTGAGTTCTGAAAGACGAGTGCTTCTCCTCTATAGACTATTCCCATAGTTGAGAACTTGGGTGATGTTAAAACCTCTCTGTTCAAACGATTATATTTTGATATAGGGAAACACTTGTTTGTCGTGGGTAGCACCACACATTTGTTTGTTCCACAGATAATCAAGAGAATTGGCCAAGCCAACTGTTGTGCTAGTTCTTTCAAACTGGGACTAAGAAACAATGTTGAGAGATGGGATGAAGAGGAATATTAAGTTTCTAAAGTGTAACTTTTGTTTAAAAAACCCCAAAGCCAACAAAACCCACACAATGTTATGAGCGAGTTTAAGAAAGGCAAATAGCTACAGGTAATTCAACAGTAACAGGCACAGCTGAACATCTTAGTCCATAAGGCAAAACATGCTGCCTCTGCTCACACCTTCTCATGTGGTAAGCTTGTGGCACACTGTTTATGCTAAGGCTAATCTGCTCTGGCCTCACACCTATTAAAAGCATTAAATAGTTGAAAAAATAATGTGTTCTTGGGATGGCTGGTTTCATATAGATGTATTTAATTAGAGAAAGAGTAATCTCATAGTAAAATAATAGCCATTCTGATTGAAAATGGTGGTTTAAGATCAGTATAGTTTTAGCTCAAGCAGGATTAGAAAGTATACAAGAAATAAATATGTTTTGGGGAAAATGGTTCTCCCTCCCTGTTGTTGGTTGTCCCTGTCCTGTCTCCCCAGACCACCCCCCCACCCCCCCTAAAAAAAGAAAAAAGGGAATGAGAATTCTTCAGAGAAAATTACTTACATTTCATTGCAATTCCTAATTTTAAAGTGATAATGTAGTGGCTGGTGGTGCATGGTACTCTATCAGATTGATGATCTGATATAGTACAATAATTACTGTAATTCAGTTGCATAGCAGGGCAGTTAAAGTGGGAGAGCTGCTGGTGTTAGTAAGACTGAGCTCTCACATCTTGGAATATAGGTAGCTGACTGTCGCAGGATTTGTTGTTAAATGTCCTTGTGTGGAAATGGGTTTTTCTGAAACATATTTACAGCCAACCTGGTAGTTGAACATATTGACTGCTAGCAGGGTGAGGGGGGAACTAACAATTTTTTGAGAGAATGTTTCAGTGTGCAGAGTATTTGGAACACTAGAATAAGGTCATATTTCACTCGATGTCTAAAACACTGATGGTGAATAACTGCATTATGTATTGCAAATTTAACTAAAGACTCTAGGTCAAATCACAATTCTTTTGTTTCATTCATTGTGATTCTGATGCTGAATTATGCTGCAGAGTCATGCAGAATGAAAATATAAGCACTTGGGTCTATTTCAAAGGTGATAAAGATTTGTACGTTAGTCCAGACAAGTGTGTAGCTGCATTTTGTGTATTCCTCTGCAGCTTGTTTGGAATAGATGAAGCTGGGGGGGTAGTCGGTAAAGGGAGAGGTTTGAGGGTAATGCTGTTTCTGATATTCTAGAAAATAATATTCATGCTTTAAGAGCTGAAAATTTTGTACTTGCTAACAGAGTTTAATTTATGTTACAGTAGCAGTTAAGAAGTGTTAACTTATGTGAAAAGGCTGTGAGAATAGAAGGAGGGTTTATTATTTTACCTTAAAAGCACGTCTCCTATGCATTTCTTTTGGGAGAACAAACAGAATTAGACATTGTAGTAAGTCTAATAGGGCGAGAAAGAAAAACAGCTAGAATTTCAGCAGACACTGGCAGAGAAAAAAATCCTGTGTGTTTTATGCTGTTTGACATCACAGTTTTGGCATATAATTTAAAAATTCCTGTTTGTAGAGTCCAGTTTTCGCTTTCATTTAGAGCTGTATGAATTTTAAATACTTGTACATCTGTTATTTTTTTCTTTTTGCTTTCCTTTCTCTCTTGGAATCAGAGATTGATATCAAAACAAATTTTATTCTGTTCTTTCATTCTATTAATTTCAAATTTCATTCTGTGTTGTCTTGAGCTTTTCTGTTTCCATTAAAGTTACCATTAAAACAAAAATTTATTTATTTTGTTTTGTCTCAGTAATCTGACTTGAAAGTACTCTGGACGTGGATTTTTCTGTGTTGTAGGTATATTTTTGTTGATTCTATGTTCTTTTTGCATTTTGTCAGTGCAAGAGTTGTTTTCTGGTAGGCTGCACCATGGAACAATCTGAATAATTTTAGTTTAATGTATTAAATAAACTTACCTTGTCCTGTCTTGATTTGTTGCTACCAGGTTGTGGTTATTTTTTCTGCAATGCTCATTTTTCCTTGTTTAAAAGGGAGAAATTGGGTGAATTTCTGTTACAGGTTTTTAATTAGTGACTTCCACCATAATACTCACACATACAGCACTGGAACAGACTTCCCAGAGAGACAGTCAAAGCCCCAAGCCTGTTGCTGGCTGAGACATTTGGACAGTGCCCCTAACACTGTACTTTAACTTTTGGTCAGCCCTGAAGTAGTAGTCAGGCAGTTGGCAGCAGATAAAACTTTTTTTTTTTTTTAATAAAGAAATGATGTCACCTGGAGAAAATTAATAGCTTGTTTTTAATAAGTTATTCAAGTTCCCCATTTTATTTGTTTGTAGAAGAAGAAAAAGAAAAATCAGTCCAAATAAAGATTTTAATGAAATAAGTTTTCTTATCTGCTTTTACAGAGAAATGAAACCTACCTTTTTATTTAAGTTTTGTGTGTGTATTTTAGCTTTATGGAGGAAAATGAGAGCCGAATATAGATTGTGCATGGTTCATGAAATAGCTCTATAAACTTCCTGGGACTGACAAGTGTTTCAATGGGCAATGCCACTTCTGTTTTGGCAAAGCCTGCAGCTCGCTCAGTATTGTTGAATCAGTTTGTTAATGAGCCGCTGCAAACGCTGCTTAGCAGTGAGCTATGATTACTTAGACAAATACTGTGAAGAAGCATCACACAACTACTGCATAATGTGTCATAAATAGCTCTTTTCACACAAATGGACTTAAATGAGAAGAGACTGTAGTGTGGGTGTAAGGTATATATTGAGATCTTTAATACAGATGATCAGGAACAAAACAGACAGATACCTCTTATCAAAACATTTGCTTTAAAACTGCAAGAGGAATTGAGCCTACCTAATTTCTGCTAAAATAAAAAGTGAGCACATGGCTGATGACAAATCATGAGAAATATGACTCAAGATGTCAGCTTGCTGTAGTTTTGGAATGTGTCAAAGATTATTTATTTCATTTACTTTAGATTTTGTGCATTTCTTAGGATGTGTAAAACTGTAGGGTCTTGAGCAGGATAAAATGACAACTGTATTGTGTATTTAGTTGTGTTATTTATGGTTAAACAAAAAAACTTAGTAGTTATTATTCTTTGAAAGATGAATTCAGATTCTGCAGATTTAAATTCTAGTTTCAGATGGAATAAGCAAAGAACAGTGTTTGTTAAGCTTTTGTGCTCCTTTTGATAGGAGAGAGGAGAACAAAAGCTAAGGAAATAGATCAGGGCTGTTGATGGCAAAAGTGTAGACAGCTTCATAACTTCGTATGGCTATTTAGATATTGTAGAGCTCTCATGCATGTATTTTGACTGATTGCTTCTTTAAGCAGAAAAGTGCATGTTGATTTGCTATTCTTATTAATTTTTCTTATCATAATTCTGAATTATTTTTTGCCACTCTTCTGTGTGCTGTCTGATGACATTGAATTTAGCAATTTAAAATTAACTGATCTTTATAAAGAGCTGCAATTTTATTTAAGTAAAATATAATTTTTAGTATTTTTTGAAGAACACTTTTTTCACTTGTGTGAATTTTGCAAGTTATTTAACTTTTAGGCAGCCAAATTCAGACAACTTGCAAAGCTTTCTACAAATGTAATATAATCCACAGAAGAAAAACCCCTCTTTCCAGGAAGCAGCTAAACATTTGCTTGCTGATGGGAGTAGTAAATGAATTCTTACTTTGCCTTACTTTCTGTGCAGATTTTGCTTTACTTATTCAACTGTTTTTATCTCAACCCACAAGTTTTTTCTCTTTTACCCATCTGATTTTCTCCACCATTCCACTGCAGTGAGAATGAGCAAGTGGCTGCAGAAGGCTGAGCTACTGGCCAGTGTTAGACCAAGACAGGAGAGTGAAAACTTTCCCTCCTTCACTAGGAGATCCTTGTGGTGGTGGGAATTACTGGTGTGAGCAAGGTTTTTCCAGAACCTCAGTTTCAGACATCAGCACTCTTTATGTTATCAAACTGCCTGAGTGTACATTAAATGATTGTGGTGTGTCAGCAAGATAGGAACACATTTGATGCAGAATGAGGTATATTCTGTTAATTGGGTGTAATACAGAAGCATAATTTTGCCTAAGTGTCAGTTAAGACTTCCTCTAGTTACAGAATAGCAAAACATCACAAGCTTTTTCTTCAGTATTTTGCTGGTTTTTCCCCTCTTCTGTGAAGTAAAACTGTGAAGATGTATTTCAGGCTGTATGAAAGACAAAACTACTACATGCCAAATTATATACAATAATTGGAGAAATTGGAAAAATTGAGTCTATTCTCCCTCTTAATTTATTATTTTAATTTGTTTTTGTTATAGTCTGAATTGACAATAGCTTTTGCATTTTAAAAATGCTATTTATTAACTAAAAGTCTTATGTTAGTAGGATTTTTTATTGTTGTCACATACATTTCAAAAGCATTTTCCCCCCTTGTTATTTAAGACAGTTCTCTGATCTAGAATTATGGTAGTTCAAAAGAATAAACTGTTTTTATCTGGCAGTCATTAAAGGTGGCTTGTTATCAAGTGCTGGGAAATTATGTTGCTGATAATAGGTGCTTGTTTTTGTACTGTGTAATTATGACCTGTTGCAAAAACTTGTCATGTTTATAGGGAAGACATATACCAATTTTAAAGTTGAGTTACTTAAGCCAACATTTTTGTTTAAAAGCTTTAGATGTAAAATAAATCAAGCCAGTTGTAAAGTTTCAAGGTATTTTAACTTAGGTAAATTCAGGCAGAATGTTTTTGCATTTTCTTTTACAAAGCTGTGTTATTTTTTTGGTATTTGTAATTTTTGAAAGAAGTAAATGTTCCTGTCTTTACAATCTTTGTCTCATCTTTATCTTACAGTAACTTGAATTGACCACACCACTACTTAAATGTAATATTGAATATATACTTCACATTTTTTTACTGTGGTTATAAGGGAGCTTATTAGTGTATGACCAATTGTACCTTGAAGTCAGAAAGTAGTAAATACCAACAGTTCTCTGTACAAAGTGGCATGTGTTGAATAGAATAATTAATTAGGACCAGCTGGAATGAATTATTGTGCTTAAAGGTCATTATTTCTTTTTATCCTTTAATATCCTATAGTTTTGTTACGAAGTTGTGTAGCAGTCTGGGGTGGGGGGGAAAGATTAAACCAGTAATACATCAAAAATATTGTATTCTTTCTCAAATGTTCTGTTTGCTCTTTGATGTAATAGGTGAAATACTACAGACACTTGGCACCTGACCACTTGCTTCAAATATGCCATCGACTTGGACCACTTCTAGAGCAAGAAATTCCACAGAGTGTCCCTGGAGTGCAGACATTATTAGGGGCTGGCAGACAGTCTTTGCTTCGTACAAACAAAAGTATGAACATTTCATGAGAATTTTGAGAGTTCTTGATATTTCACACCTTTCCTGTGGTTTTGCATGAAAAAGCTCATTTGCCTTTATTTTTTGGTGTGATTTTTGACAAACAGGTTGCAAACACGTTGTATGGAAGGGATCTGCTCTTGCTGCACTACATTGTGGAAGACCTCCAGAGTCCCCTGTAAATTATGGCAGCCCACCTAGTATAGGTAAGTCAATTTTATTCTGGCACTGCCATTTTAATACCTAACTTTCAGGGTGATTGATTATTATGATGGTGAGAGATAAATAGTAGTTCTGTTTATATTTGCCCTTGTTAGTGTCACATGCCTTACTTCTAGTGTTTTTATTAAGATGCTGTGTTTCTTTATTTATTGTAAAATTTTCTCTGAAGCTAATTTTGTCTTTGAAGTATGAAATTGAATAAAATGTATTTAAACAATGACTACATACAAACAAAACTCTTTCTTAAAGATATAATAAGGCTGCCAGTAGATAAATAATTGGTATTATAGGGCAGCAAGGCCTACACCTGTTGTTAGGAAAAGTCAGTCATGTAGACTGGTAATGGTTTCCTTTGGAAAAATTTGAGTCTTGTAGAAGTTATTATTTTTGGTTTCTGGTCCATTCACTAATTTTTTAGCTGTCCTTTAGCTTTCTCTGTGTGCTGTATCATGAAGGATGCATGTGCTTTCTGTATGGTTGAAAAATTGAAAGGTGAAGGTCAGAGGTATTCCAGTTTTTATTTTTAAGCTCTCACATGGTCACTGAAATGTTTGTTAGCTTTCATGTTTTAAGAACAAAGCTACACATTTGTTTAGTTGCTAGAAGGATCAAGATGTGATATTTGAGAAGACTGTTTAAGGAGCACCCTTTCTTTTTTTTTCCACGTATAGAAAAATGAGCAGTATCACTGGCATCTTTTAATCTTTCTCTATTGATGTCCACTGAAGGGAGAATGATTAAGACCAAATTGTCCATGTGGATTGCACCAGAAAAGGACTGGGTTTTTTTACTAAAATGGTAGTTGCAGATAGATGTGCAGTGTTGGATGAGAGCGGGCAGAGAATATCCAGTTGATTGGCTCTGGATCAGGTGCAGCTGCTGCTGCAAAGACAAAGGTTTCTGTCTTGGCAAAAAAAAGAGAAGACTTGCAGATACATTGGGAAACTAATATATAACAAAGTATGTGAAAAAATATATTTACATACACTATATATAGTATCACAATATAAATATGTAGGCAGACACTATTAGGAACAGAGAATTTTTTTAATGTGGCAACTTTGCCATGGCAATTCTTCAATCTCTGAACTCCTTTTGGAGGCTTTTGGTAGCTTCTAAGTTTTTAATGAATTTAAATAGATATGCATATATAAAATGTAAAATCAAGAGAGGTTAATTTGGGCTGTTTGTATTTTTTCATCAGTTGAAGGAACTCAAAATCAAATCTCAAAATACACACCATTACACTTAATCCAGAGAATTATAGTTCTCTTCCAACAGCTGAAGCAGAACCATGCTATAGCTAAGCTCTCAGGTTCAGCACAGCCAATTTTGACTTGGTAGATTGCAGAATGTTTAGTGTCCTAGTAGCATTTCCATTTGAAAGCACAAGTTACATGCTTTCCATGATATTTCTGTAGATGCTTGGACTGTAGGATGATAATGTGGTTTTGCTTGCTGTTTAGAGTTGAGCTTTAGAACTCCTCAGCTGGTATGTGTATTGATCAGAAGTGCTTCACTTGAAATCTAATGTAGTACCTGCATCATTCAATGTGGCTTTGTTTAGAGCCTCTAGTTTTGTATTCACTTAGAGGGCATTTTCTGTGTTGTGCTCTAGGTATGTAGGAGAAAATGCTTGTTTCTGGTTGGAAAATTCCCTTCTTGAGTGGTTGTGCAATAGCTTGATGATAATAATCTTGGGAAATCTTGGGCTATTTTTTGCAAGGTGACTGTAGGACTGAGCTTTTTAATAGCTAAGATTTCTTTAGTGGTTGCTTAGCTTTTCTTGTGAAGAACTTTTAAAACATGTTGGAGGAATCAGAATGATTGAGGACTGTTTTACGTTGTACTGTAGCTTACAGTGTATGGTAGCTGGTGCACACTTTTTAAAGGGAAAAAGATCAGTGTGTGAGATCCATGGTAGCTGAAGTTCAAAGAAGGCTGTAGAGCTGCTGTGGTAGTGAAATAAAATGTTAAGAAAAATAACTTTCAGACTCTTTTTAGAGAAGAACAAGTCAGGCTTTCTAAATAAATGTTATTTTTATTGAACCTTTTGCAGAGCACTGAATGTTTGCAAAATTACAGTTATTTCAAATACCACTTTTTTCATGACCAGTAATTTCCTTTTCCAAACATTCATATAAGTGCTGGTAACTGAATGGTTTCAACTGTGAAGTGTATTTGGATTTTTCGGATATTTGGTTCAGAGCTGTATGCTAAAGCATTTACTTTTGATGTATCTTATTCTATCTACTCTGAACTCTCAATGAAACAAGGAACTTGAATAGCACTTCTTTTATAAATTGAATTAGAATTTTTTTTCCTGTTTCCTTAAATAACTTCCAGTTTTCCCCTGGGAAGACTACATTCTATGTAAAAAAAAAAAAAAAAAAAAAAAAAAAAGTTAAAACCTATTATTCTTCAGGCTGTATGTATTTCAGTTAGATAATATACTAATGTTTGAGGAACAGGAACAAAGACACTGAAATTCTTCTGTGTTGTCCAGGAAAACTTAACTTACATTTCAGTGAATGCACAAAGTTGTTAATTTATTTTGTAGCCTGATGAATTAATGCTGGTATGATGCTGATGGAGTATTATTTAGAATTATTTTTGTGTATATTATACCACCTGCCTTGTAGGTAGCTGGCTTATGCCAATTAAAATAGATCTGTACAAATACATATTTCCCCTGAAAACTACAGAGTATCTGTAGAACATGATGAAAATAAAACTTGAATATCGAATAGTCTTTGTCCAATTGGGCTCTCTTGTGCAATATAGCTTATAAAAAAGTTGCTGAAGTGCTTAATAAAGAGCAAAAGCAGCTAAATCATATGCTAATTTGTTTTGTTGAAGGTCTCATTTTTGTGGATGCAGAAAAAGAGCTCTTTTTCAGTAATATTTGGGAGCTGCTGAAAAAGGAATGAAACTAAGCATAAATCTTTGAGAGCTTTAAGCTCAGCACTCTCAGGAAAGCTGACCACTTGGGTGTGAGGATCTGAATGAGACTGGCTCTTTGCCCCAGACAAAGATGATTTTTTTTTCCTGACCAGCAAAAATATCTGTCTTCCAAAACCAGTATTTCACAGTTTTGCAGACTAATCAATCTCAAGAAAAGTTCTGAAGCATTTTACACTTTTTTCAGTATGTTTATTAAGTGGTACTGGTGTTTTGGCTGTAAAGAGAATGCCAGGTTCTGAAAGCAGTGTAAATGTCTATTTTTAGAAATACAGTAAATACTTCAGGCCTAAAAACTAGCTTGCCAGTACTTTGTGCAACTATATTATTCTGTTAACTATAGGAAGAAAATAAAGGAAAAGACTGCATTTCTATTAAAAGATCTGTGTAAAAGTAATATCTTGTTGTACATGTTTAGTCAAGTCTAGAGTGAATTATACTAAAATAAATCACTTGTTAGTGTGCAAGAATAAATAAGCGGTAGAAGTCATGGAACTTTGAGTAAAGTACCAATGGAATTATATAGTGAAAGCAAGTGGGGTATTACTGAAGTCAGGGAAGTGTGGAAGATTGTGTAGCTTTCATTTGTTTTTGCTTTCTGCCTCTTGAAGTATCTCACCTCCTACCACTCTGAATTGGGACGGGTTGGCAGTTGCTTTCATCAAGCAAATGAATATTGTATGTGAAGTTTGAGGTGTGTATAGAATTTGGTGTTTTCAGAAATCCTCCAGTTAGGAGTTGATATTCTTTTACCTTCATGATTTGACCAGAGACAAGTTTTGGCTTGATAACATAGCAAGCTTAATCGTTTTACTTGGTTGACAATCATGTCTGAGTCAGGAGACTTGGAATACTGTATAGAGTTCGAAAGCTGAACAGAGGAATGGTAGGAAGTTAGAAGCCAGCTCAAGCTGGTTTTTTTTTTGTGGTTTTTTTTTTTTTTGTGGTTTTTTTTTTTTCTTTTTTTTTTTGTTTTGGGTTTTTTTTTTGTTTTTTGTTTTTTGTCTTGGAAGTCTTTGAAGAAAGAAGGAAAAAAAACTTTCAACAGCACCAAACTGAATGCTTGATACATTTCAATCTTACAGTCTTGGAGAGTGAAAGGAGTTGTCTAGCAGTCTCTACTATTATTTTTAACAGCTCTGAATTCTGTGGTATTCATTAGAGGCCTGTCTAGCCGCTTAAGTTAATGAAACTTGATTCATTAAGGGTAAGAGTTGTAAGTGAATTATATCCTTTAGGTATCCTTCCAGGATTCTTCTGAATCTGGTTCTATTTTTGTATGTCTGGAAGGGGAATGAAGTTGGATTCTGGTTTTCAGAACAGAACTTCCATTAGTTAAATATAACTCCAGAAAGGAAGACTGTGAAAGATTGTGTATGGATTTTAAAAATATTTTGAAATATTTAAAAAATATTTTAAAAACCCATATGTGGTACAAAACTAAATTTGATTTATCACAGGCTAGTGGATAAGGCAGATTACTATCCCCCATCTTTAAGGCATATTCCATATTCAGGGATAAGACCATGTAAATAAGGAGATAGAATGGATCACTTTGGTAAAATTAGAAAGCAGAAAGAAAGCCAAGTGGAAAAAAAAAAGATGGCTAATACTGCCATATCTTTCAGACCCCCAAATTTATCATCCTTTTAACAGATTTCTGTTTTTCTTTGAGCTGCCTGTTCTATTTGGGATGCGAATGAGTTAGAGAAGTTCTGAAACTTTGGAGGCATTAATTTGATGCCTGTTGCATGCCTTTTGAGTGGGAGAAAATCTATACTCTTGTAAGTTCCACTGAAAACTCCCACCACTTCACTTCCATCAGTTTTGTTTGATTTTTACATTGTTCCACAGGATGCCAAACAAATAAGATGTTTTTGATGCTTTGAGATGTGTGGTTTTGAGATAAAGATTGTTGTCAGCAGTGAATTGTGACAGCAGAAGCAATATTTTAAAAAACAAAGTTACATTTTAGATTCCTGAGTGGCCCTTATGAAAAAAAAAAGAATTTAAACTCTTACATTTAGAGCCTTTAGGTCAAGAATGGCAGGTTTTTTTCTCTACCCCACTTGCTTTTTTAAATTCTAGAGATTAAAGATTCTGAGCAATATTTTCCCCTTCTTTCAAAGGAGGGTTAGACCAGATGATTTTTAGAGGTCCTTTCCAACTTCAACCATTCTGTGATTTTGCAGTAACGGAAGTTGGAGTTCTTCTGGCAATAAATCTGGTGAGGGATATGAATCAACACATGAAGAGTTTTTCAGGTCTACCAGCAGTAGGAGGAGCAGTAGTCCTGCTGCTGAATGGGGCAGGGGACCTGAAGCAGGATGAGAAGGAGACTTTATAGAACTAAAGGTGGGTCCTCCTCATCTCAGTCCCTGGGCAAGTGATGAAGCAAATATTTCTGGAGGTCATGGTAGGAAAAGACAGGTACATGGTTAAGAGTTGTTGGAATTGATCTGTGAAGGAGAAATCATGCCTGACTAGCCCAATAGCCTTTTAAAGGAGATGAGGGGCTTGGAGATTAGGGAATAATATTGAATGTTATTTATCCGGAGTTCAGCAAGGCTTTCTGAACAGACTTCCATAACATTCTCAATGACAAACTGAAAAGATATGACAGAACTGCTGGGATCAAAGGGCTGTGATCAGCAGAGTGAATTCCAGTGACTGGCACAAGAGCCAGTCACTAATGGTGTACTCCAGAGGTTGGTGCAAGAGCAAGTATTGTTCAACATCTACGTTAGTAACTTGGATGATGGAACAAAAAGTTTGTCAAACAGCTGAAATCCAGGAGTAGTGAATGATTGAGGAGGGTGGAGAATTGGGTCAACAAGAATCTAATGAAGTTTCACAAAGAGAAGAGCAAAGGTCCTGCCCCTGGGGAGGAATAACTTCATGTACCAGTGGATCATGGGGGTTGACTGCTGGAATGCAGCTGTGGAGAAAACTACTTGGCTGTCCTGTTGCTGAGCGTGTCAGACACAATGTGACCTTGCACACAAAACCCAAGCAGCATCCTGGGTTGCTGGAGGCAATGCATTGCCATTAGGTTGTGGGTGTTCTTTCCCCTCTACTCAGTGCAAATAAGATCACACCTGGAGTGCTGGATCCAGCTCCTCAGAAAAAGACCTACATGGAGAGCCTGTTAACTGGTAAACATAGCTGTTAACTGGTCTCTCAAAGGACCAGAAAGATGATGAAGAAATTGAGGTCTCTGTTATACAGGGAGGAGCCAAGAGACCTGGACTTGTTTAGCCTTGAATAGAGAAAGCATGGCATGGGCAGGATGGTAGTGGTGGTATCAATGGTTATAAATACTTGAATTGGAGCATGTGAGGAAGATGAAGCCAGGCTCTTCTCATTGGTGCTTCCTGACATGACGGAGGTCATGAACCAAAACTGAAATAGAGGAACTTCAATTTAAGCATAAGAAAACAGCTTTGGGGGTGATGAGATCTCTGGCACAGGTTGCTCAGAGAGATTGTTAAGTCTCCATCCTTGGAGACTCAAACTGGACACTGGATGCAGCACTGAGCAACCTGCTCTAGCTGACCCTACTGGTGCAGGGGGCTTGGAATAGATGACCTCTATATAGGTTCCTTCCCACCTCAGCCATTCAGTGGCTGGGTGGTAGTAGACCATGTCAGTCTTTGAGGCTGGTCATGTTATAAAAATATAAGCCGAGTTACTAAAAACTAGAAGCCACTTAATTTCATTTGGAACCAGTTAGTGAACAATTGTTAGCAACTTAAAATGATAGAATTTGTGAAAAAGTTTCAAAATGTCAACAAATTCACAGCTTTCTCAGACACTGGCTTTCACTGATT
Organism: Vidua macroura; assembly: GCF_024509145.1. NCBI lineage: Eukaryota > Metazoa > Chordata > Aves > Passeriformes > Viduidae > Vidua > Vidua macroura. The sequence goes on from NC_071573.1 coordinate 82,711,701, forward strand.
ATTAAGTATGAAGGGTTCTGATTTTGAAACCTGAATATTATTTGGGAGGAAGTGGTAGTTTATCATACTGTGTTGTGCAACAACCACATAGTAGCATCTGTTTTTTTAATCTCTTTTCTATTTTATTTATTTATTTTTTAAAAAGGACCTTCTGTGTAAGTAGAAGATGGGAATGTAAAACTAAGGTAGTGTCAATTTCCTTGGTCAGCCAGGCATTGGATAGTTTTTTCAATGCACTGTCCATTTCACAATGCCCTTCCAGCCAAGGAGCATGCAATCTCTATTCTGTTGTTTTCTTCTTTACAACCCTTCCCTTTTAGGTGGTTGACTCACTGTAAGGCCCAACCAGCGTTCTCTAATGCATCCTGGGATAAAGTGTAATCTTCCTTCACTCCCTTATGCAGTGGCTCCCACTGCAACCATTTAACTACTTATACCTTATCATTCTTCCTGTGATTAACAGCTTTGTTCATACTCCCTCATTTGTGTGAGGCCAAGCAAAGACAGAGAAGTGCTAATACAGCTAAAACGAGAGAGATTAGACTTGCTGTCACAGAGTTCTAAATTCATTGTTTTCCAAATGCATTAAAATCTAGCTAAATAGCATAGAGACTTGACAAGTGTTGATGTAACAATTGTTATAAAACCAAGGGCCTATAATTTGTGCAAAGGCATTATTATGAACAGTGGGTAACCCTTCTCATCTTGGATTGGACAAGACAAATCAATTTTATTGTTTGAATGCAGGAATTTTTCACACAGGTATTTTTGATTTTTACCTGTAGTCTGGAGGGGAGAAAAAAGCTAATGTGCTAGCAAAGATTGCAGGTGTTTGGAAAAAATAGTGTGAATTGGTCAGAGAAATGAGGATAGATTCTTGGCACTTGGCAAAGTTGATAAGAGTAAATAGAAAGGTAGTTAAAAGAAAGGGATATTGAAAAACAGTGGTAGATGTGAGAATTCCATTTTAAATAACCAGAAGATACCCCCCACTTGGGGAAGTCTTAAAAGTTATGTGCTTATGGATAGTGTTTAGACTTGTGGGAAATTGATTCTTCCCCTCCCCTCTGCTAATTGCATGGACTTGGTAAAAAAGATTCTTCCCAGAGAATGTAAGTTCATGATACTGTGGAGGTTCTTTTCATGTCAAATTGTTTTTTAATTCACTTAGTTTTATTTTTAACCAGTTTTTTTTGGCATGTTTTAAGTTTGGATTAAGGCTAAAGAGTAAGATGGATTCCAGTATTGATTCCAGTGTCACAGTGTTCTCTTTTATATCCTCAGGTATGTTGATAGTGAACAAGGGGTGTTTCACCTGCTGAGTTTCCCAGGGATATGTGAACTAGTAGTAAGTTGCCCATTGGTGATTGGCATCAGCGAGACCATTCTTAGAAATACTGGCTTGTGTTCTGCTAAGATTATCTTCTCCAGTGTTACCGAAAATCCCCCAAAACCAAACTCACTTCCATAAACCCCCTCAAGCTTGAAGCTGATCTCAAGTACTTCAGAAGTTTTTTATAATTTCAGGTGTATATTAAAAATTGTATTCTTATGTAAAGTAATCTGTTGTTTTATCCTAAAGTCCCCCTGCAGTTTTTTTTTATTGACACATCTCTGCCAATTAAAATTTTAGTTAAGTTTTTTTCAGTTTTTGTGAGCTATTGTTAAGGCATTGAGATATCCATAAACCATATCCATCTTACATTAAAAGTAGACAAAAGGTAATTTCTGTGTAGGTTGGGATTATGGTTGTTGGGACACAGACCTTTATTCTCTTTGTGTGTGTGCACTTGTTTGGTTTCTTTTTTTTTTTTGTGTATGTGTTTTTTTTGTTGAGGGTTTTTTGTTTTAAACATAGGATGATTTGTGAGATACCAAAACTAGATTTATCTTGTGCCTGAACTAATCTTGGTTTCCTGCTGTTCTGCAGTATACTGCTGGCAAGGGAAAAGTTTGTCATAAAGCAAATGCAACCGCATCTTTTTCTGAGGCTAATGGACTAGGCACTTGGCTATAACACAAGAAGCTTGTGGTTCTTACAAAGTTGCTACAATCCCACTGCAAAAATTGGCATATCTGATGTAGTTTGACCTGTGCTGGCTTTTGAACCACTGTTACCTTGGTCTGGGCCAAACCTGAGTGGTCCAAGAGGTTTATAGCTCTTTTGCAGTTGATACTATGGAGCAAGTTGTCCATGAGCCAGCAGTGCCCTTGTGGCAAAAAAGACCAGTGGTTTCCAGGTATGCCTTAGGAAGACCATTTCCAGCAGGTCAAGGGAAGTGATCTACTCAACCTTGATGAGGTCAGTCTGGAGTGCTGTGTCCAGTTCTGGGCTCCTCAGCATAAGAGAGACATGGAGGTCTTGGAGTGGGTCCAGTGGAGGGCTATGAGGATGATTAAGGGACTGAAGTGTCTCTGAGATAAATATGAGAGAGACAGCTGGGCCTGCTCATCCTTGAAAAGCAACAACTTAGAGGTGTTCGTATCAGAAGGGAGGGTGCCAAGAGAAAGAAGCCAGACTCTTCTCAGTGCTGCTGAGCAATAGAACAAGAGGGATCCGGCAGAAACTGATGCACAGAAAATTCCACCTGAATATGAGGAAGAACTTCTTCCCTGTATGGGTGACCATGCACTGGAACAGGTTGCCCGGAGAGGTTGTGGAGTCTCCCTCACTGGAGACATTCAAGAAGTGTCTAGGTGCAGTCCTGTGCCACCTGCTCTAGGATGATGCTGCTTGGGCAGAGAGGTTAGATTGGATGACTGCCTGTGGTCCCTTCCAAATTTCTTTAAGTCGTCCAGCACCATTCACACAAATGTTACATTACCTGCCTTGTATGTATGTATGTTATATTACCTGCCTTCTGTAGATTATAAAATGTATCACCACTGCCATTCTTTGGTCTGATAAGGATATGGAGTGTGACTAATGTTTATGTATCTATGCAGAGAAGTATTATACTTTGTTGCTTTGTTATTCCATGAATAGCAGTTTGAAATTAATTTCAGTGAGCTTAATTTTCTTCACTGACATTCTTGATGGAAGATTTCCATTTTGTTAAACTGAATTCTTGCTCTTGGAACTTGTTGGCTTTTAAACTTGAAAAATATCACCAAGTTCTTTGAAACAAAGTTTTATTAGTCAAAACCAGAAACTTCTGTAAGTTTTGGTGAATTCGTTTGTATATTTGTTTGGTGGTTTTGTGTGTGTTTGTTTAGCTGTAGTGGGTAACAGGATTCTTAAAAAATGAATGCTCTTACAAGTGATGGGTAAATGTTTGAGCAGACCTCAAGAAACAGTTTGCCTTGGAGAAGATTTGAATGTGCGCTGACCTTCAGTTAAGAGCTATGTGGAAGCTTTTACACTTTTTACATTTGAGGTAGATTATTCCTTCATGGAAGTTGCCTCAGTGCTCCTGAATTTGGGTACTTAAAGTTGGAAGTTATATTGCATCTTTGTACTATGCCTTGCAGTTCAATACTTTTTCCATGTCTGTCATAGGCTACTTTTGTATGTATTTTTCTCTAACTAGGGCAAAATGGGAATTACTATAGTAAGCTGTTCATATGCGCAGGTGGTCCAGTGTTAAAATAAATTTTCCATCCTTGTCAAGTATTTTAGTTTATGAATGCAATATAAATGTGTCTCTTCATTTTTCTTTACCCATTTGGTAGTGGATACCCTGTTTTCAAGAAAACTAAATGGAAAATACAGACTTGAACGCCTTGTTCCAACTGCAGTCTATCAACATATGAAGATGCACAAGCGAATTTTAGGACATTTATCTTCTGTATACTGCGTAACTTTTGATCGGACTGGCAGGCGAATATTTACTGTGAGTACAAAATCTTTACTTTTGTACTTTGTTTATTTATTTCTTCATTTTTAAGTACATGTAATATGTCACCTAATTATTTCCAAAACCTGAATATAGGATAGATACACTGATTATGAATGAAAAGCAGAATAAGTCCTTTACTGCTGTTCCTCTCATATTTGCTTTTTTAATAGCCATGCTGGTTTACACACAAAAATAGGTTTGGCATATGTATCTGAACACTAGAGATGCGATGGTGGGTGCTGATCTGTGTAGTTCATTGAGAAAACTTCATTTTTAGTGGAAAGGATTTACCTGTATAGGTTCTTTCTTCTGGCTTTGTTTTCTCTAGCAAAAATATAAGCAAAACAAGGAACTGCCACTACAGAATTAAATTAGGAAGTCAGAGAGAGAACAATCACATGATGTGTTGTAACAAATGTTGATTCACAACAAATTGTCTATGAGATCCTAGGAACTTTTTTAAGTACTAGTGTTTTTAGTATTTTTAACTATTTGCTTTTTTTTGTTGTTGTTAAGTCATAAATACTAGACAGATGTCTGAAATCAGTACTGAAATTGCAGGTTTCTGAAGGGATGGGATTTATAAAACCACAGCGTGCTATTTAGATTTCTTGGTAAGCAGTCAGTTTCAGTAGAGACAAAGATTTCATAAACACACTTCATGCCAGTCCAGGATGCTTTGGCTGCATTTATTGCCTTCCTACAAACACTGGATGTAATTGATACCTGTGTGGATTCAGGAGCTTGATTGTGTCCTTTTAACCTCATGTCAGATAGCTTGAACAATGCTGATAGAAGTACAGTTCAGGTTTCCTATTTTGCCTTGCAGTCCTAACTTCTAAAATTCTTTCAAGGCAGTTGTAAATATGATTCTCCCTTTTGGCCACGTATAACTTGCTTTGTCCCATGGGGAAATGTGTGGTTGAAGGAATGGGACACCTTGCAGTGTTCCTAGCAGGTCTATTTATTTGTTCACTTCAGGCATAGAAGAGACTCATTTTCATATTTATTTTGTTTTTGTCAGCAAGCTAAATCAAAGGCATTAAAATCTTATGTCCTGTGGTTTATACCTGATTTACTTGCCAGGAAATGGGCTCTGTGTAGTGGGTTTATTCTGTATATGACAGGGCAGAATACATTAAAGATTTTATGAGAGAATTCTCTTGACTGTGACAGCAGTTTTTTTTCGAAGAGAGAAGTAGAACAACCTGAAATAAAATGGGAGATGGAGAGGGGCAGTATGTTTCTGCAACCCCAGAGTTTTGCTGGCATTCCTTTGCTGACTAGTGTCCTGGTCTAATTGCTTTAAAGAAAGTTCGCAGTTTAGATCATGATTACTTCAGGAGTTAAATAAAGTGGCCATAGATATTAATTGTGGTTGCTGAATTTTCATTTTGGAGGACCTAGGACTGAACTTCTTATCTCTACACTTTTAGGTAAATCCAGTGTTCTTCGTGTAGATGTTGAAGTGGTTGTTGGCAAATGGTTGTATTCCATATTTCAGTAAAATCCAAGTTGCTCTACCTGGCCTCATAGTCAGTGGGTAAAAAGTCATGAACTGTTTGTTGTAATTGCATCTGTATAATGAAATGGTGCCAGTTCTTTTCAACCTAGACCACTGCAACTACTAAAATCTCTAGTGTGGTGTGTAAGTTTGCATGCATCAGTAGAGAATTGTTCTTGCCTTACATTTTTACTCCACAACCTTCAGTGTGATGTTAGTTAGATGAGTTGTTTTAGATTTGTAATTGGTTCTGGAAACTTCATCATAATTGTTTCCTGTTCCACCTGACATCTGAAGGATTGAAAGCCTCTAAACTCAAGCTTTGTTCATGTTGTGTTTCAAATTAAAAGGAAAAGAAGGTGTTCTCAGCACATTTTTGAGTCATAGTCATCTGGGAGATGTTGTCCTTGCTAGAAAGACATTACTTCTATTTTGCCTGAAGACAGTGGAAATGGGAGAGTATATGTTTTTCCTTACTAGCTTAGTTGGTGTTTATTGTGTTCACATAGCAAGGTTGTGGTGCTGGGGGGGCTTCTGTGAGACATTGCTGGAAGCTTGCTCCATGTCCAGCAGAGCCAATACCAGCTGGCTCCAAGACAGACCCACTGCTGGCCAAGGCTCAGCACATCAGTGATGGTGGTAGTGCCACTGGGATAATGTATTTAAGAAGGAGGAGAAAAATCCCAGGATGGCTGCAGCTGGGAGAGAGGAGTGAAACACGTGAGAGAAACAGCCCTGCAGACTCTATCATGAATGAAGAAGGAAGAGGAGGAGGTGTTTCAGGTGCTGGAATAGAGATTCCCAGCAACCTGTGGGCAAGACTGTGGTGAAGAACTGCCCCTCTGCAGCCTGTAGAAACTTTGTATTCTGGATCTACTGAAAAGTGTGACTTGCAGAACCCATGCAGGTTAATAGAAACAAATACTGTCTTCTCTAGTTCCTGCACTACTTAAATTTCTGACTGCAAAAACCTTCTTTTCTCCCTACCTTTATTTTCCTGTCTCTGCTGAGATTATTCTTTCTAGGGAATAATAAACAGCATTGTGCAATAGTCTGTGTAAGATTTCCAACCCAAGATTAATTTGTGTGTTGCTTGGCAGTTTCACTTCATCCCACAAGTGTGTGTAATGGTAGGAAAATGAACCAATTTTACTCCATACCTTGGTAATGCAGTCATCAATTCTCTCTAGGTGCTGAAGTTGTTTTAGGATTCACTTTTGGCAGATGCTGTTTAATAGGTATGTAATTTGCAACAGTTGTGGATATAACCTTGGAAACATGAGCTGTGGTGTAAGCCAAATGCCCTTGCTAGTAGTATTGCAGCAGTATTTTAAGAGTTGTGGATTGTCCCATTCAGATCAGATAGTAAGACATGAATTTTGAACTCTAATATTGATGTCTTGCCAAGGTGCTACAGAATTTACAATTTTACCTTAGTTTTTTTCTCTTCTGTTTTCCTTTGCCCCTGCCCCCCCCCCGCAGTGGAGATGTACAACACATGCCTCTATAGTGACACTATAGCCAGCTGGCAGGGAACAGGCCGGATTTATGCTGCTCTTCTTTCCTTGGTTTGCTGTTACTAAAAAGACCTCTGGGGACCCTTCAGGTGGTGTTAGGTGCCACAAGTATTTTTTTTTTTCCTTGCTGACCATTTTACATCTTTGTGACTGATTTCTGCCTTTTCTAATGTTTGGTAGTTCTGGGTCTGCCATTCCCTCCTCCTGCTTTCAGGTCTCTCTTGAGTGGTGAGGCTCTTATTTGCAGTTTTACACACCAGCAAGCACACATACCCTTCTGTCTCAGCTTCTTGGGTTTTTTTGGTTGTGACTGCATTTTGAGAAGAATATGCAAGATTCTTTGTACTCTAGTCTCATAATGATAACAGACCCGCGTGAGTAGATACTATCTTTCAGATCATTGTAACATCCTTACTGACAAACTGATGATGTACAGGTTAGATGTGTGGACTATGAGACTGTCAGTTTAGGGCATTTTCAGGTTTGAAGGGTTGTGATTAGCAGTACAAGGTCCAGCTGGAGGCCAGTCACTAGTGGTGTACCACAGAGTTTGGTACTGAGACCAGTACTCTCTCAGGCTTCATTTAAAGACCTGGGTGACAGAATAAGATGGTGCCTTCAGTAGATGCCCAGAAGATAACAAAATCTGAGTGGTGGATACAGCATCATGTTCTAGCTGACCCTATTTGATCAGGGAGTTTGGACTAGACCAAAGTATCTTCTCACCTCAGCAATTCTGTGATTCTGTCCTCTGCTCATTGCTGTAACTCAGACTCTGGTTGTGTTCCCTGGTCTGGCACTGTGGCAGTCTAGCAGTTAAAAGAGGCAAATGTGTTCCACAGAATCTCAACATGGAAGTTTTGTGCATAGGTAGAAATAGTATAGGCTGTATCATTGCTCTTCTCACCCAAGAGGCTAAAAATATAATTATGAACAAGCTTCTGTAACTATTTCCTTTGCCTAGGAGACGTGGTTCTATTTTATAAAAGGTAGATGATGGGATTGCCATGCCTTCTGCTGTCTTTAAAGTGTAATTGCTAGATTACAGAGGCAGATATGCAGAAGCACTGTAAGTAGATGGAATAGGAAAAACTGGTGAAATTTTATAAGGGTGGTGTCACATTGTAACTTGTAGCACGTGTGTGTCCAGTAGATCAGTGCTCTGAATGTTAAAACCCAACTTTGTATTCCTTCTGAACCTAAGTAATTGAATTAAATGTTTACAATAAACATTGTCT